>NW_003805179.1:113605-713605 GCF_000255335.2 Galendromus occidentalis | reverse complement strand
AGGAATGCGTCTTTAATGAATCGCACTTGGTCCAGAATTTGCTTATAAAGCCACGGGCCTTATAGCATATTGATCTCGCCACCGATGGCCGTCTGACCGTGATTGGAGAGAACGCTGTTATTGAAGCTCGATGACCGGTGGGATCGGGACTTAGGGACGCGGCCCGGGAACGGATGGGTACGTTGAGGTTACACCACGCGGGAACGGATCCCGAGCGTTGCTTGAGACGGAGCTGTTTGAGTATTTTCACAAGGACATCGTCAACGTTGTGTCCTATGCAGGCCGACATTTCCATGAATTTCAAGTCATGCTTCTTCGCGAAAGCTTTGGCCTCTGTAAGGGTTCGAGAGAGAAGAAAGTTGTTAGCGATTTCCGACCGGAGGATGATGCCGAGAGTAAGCTGATTCGTCGAGCCCGATCCCACCTAGGTAGGGCATCTCGGGACTAGCGCTTGTTCTCGGCGATAGGAAATCTCCGAGCTGGGTGCAGAAAAATCCACCCGTAGCGAATGGCACTGCGTCCTTCGATGCGTACTCGTTTGAAAGTCGATTCGGATTCTTCGTTTCTGAAGGCATGGGAGCATCGTTCGCGTTTGGAGAAATAATAAGCAAAGGCTTCGCTGCAGGAGCTCGCATCGAAGCCCCGTTCATTGGGCGCCCAATTACGCGAATGACTGTTCTGACAGAGGAACGGGCGAACTCCTCGACCACCGTCGCTCCATAGCTCGCCCGAACCAGAACTTGTCGGGCGCGAAACAGAGCCGGCAGAACAATATCCATATCCTGAAACGCAATATCGACTCTCCGGGAGAGATTCTGGATCCGAGCAGGGAAGTGTCCGCGAATCTCGTCGCAGATCTATCGCAACGGAAACCATCTCGCGATGTCTGGATCGAGACTCGCTTGTTTCTCTCTGGAGACCTTCAGAGCGTTGGAACTCTCGTTTGTCTCCGCGTGCCGATCGGTGATTTTTGCTCACTGGATGCCGTTCGCGATTTCGATCGTGATGAGAATGCAGGCTGCAGTTTCCGAATTTACAATGGAACGGGCGTGCGAAATTTTCCACATGTGGATCGGTGGAAACTTTTCTCGTTGTCCCTCCAGATCGCTCCGAAAGACCTCTGTTTGCTTCGTCTTGGCTCGGACAAAAACGCAGCTAAGCGCTCCTCTGCAAAAATTATAACCTACATGGAGTGGAGGGAAAGCTTCCACGCTTACCTTCGTTAGAGACGCATCTCCTCCGAGCTAAGTCGGCCTTATTCGCAGCCAGAAAAATCGTTTTCGTAATGGGCCGGCTAAGCGTCGTGTTGGTCGCTGACGATCTCCGACGTCCTTTTGAATACCCACAAAGCGTACGAAGCTCGCAAATGGCGTCCTCGGCGAAATTCCAACTTTCCCGGTCCGTTATCGAATACACGACTACGAAAGCGTCGATCTCTTCGATGTGTTGCTTTGTGATCTGCGCAAATAGACAAGAGAGCGGTGAGGAATTTGAGAGACGAAATTCTAAACGCAGATCTCCCACCAAAAACCACAACTCCAGAGGGAGCGGTGATTTTATTTGTCCCGCTCCCCGAGTCGGGACTCACTCCTGCCAGTCAGCGAGGGCATCCCTAGACAATTTTTGAAAAGGTCACCGATCGCAAGCGAGCCACTGTGCGGTGGGGATTCGAAATGCGGAGCTGTCTTTCAAAAATGTTGGCAATTCAGGTGGACAGCGCGTCTCGAGCGGGATCGCTGGAGGGCCAGGGAGTAGAGAAAAATTGCCGTTTTGGCCACCTACCACGTTGTCGGTGGTTTCATCGAACTCGACCTCGAATTCCTCGCCGTCAAGCATCACCCGCGTCGACTGAGTGTCCACACTGTTCCTCGCGGACGAAGGCGGGCTCGTAACTGGAAGAATGAAATGAAAATTAGCTACCGGAATGTTTCGTGAGGATACACTCTACTCACTTCCGCGCGACGACGGAACGAGAAATGTGAAGAGCAAAGATCAGGCAGCAGGAGTTTATCGTTTCCGACTCTTCTTGCGCATATCAGACTTCCTTCAGTGGAAAGGGGGAGGTCTGGGGCGAGTTCAAAACCAATCGGGGGCCCGCGGTGCGGAAAATCTCTTCCCATTGAAGCAATCGGACCCTCGTTTCCGCAAAGTCCCCTCGTGAGGAGCGGAATGCCGGAAATCGTTTTGTTCGCCTGCTAAATGGGGAGCTCCGGAGAATAGATTCCCGTCGAGGGAGCACTTACTGATTTCAAGGTGACCGTCCTCATTAACGGTGTCGGTACAGCCTTCGATGAATTGCCGAATCAAGCAGGATTTCCCAACTCCTTGACTTCCAATGAGTCGCACCCGGAACAGAGGCGGTCCGGTGTCTTCGGGATCTTCGGTGCATGAGCTCGTGCTCCGTCGGCGTTCTTCGAGATTCGATAGTACAACGTCACCTAGGTTCAGGATATTCCCCCTCGACGTTATAGAAAACGATCGGCACCGGTAGCCCGAAGGCGGCTCGAGATGGGATTTGGGTGAGCTCACCGCACCGGGAGAGCGTTTCCGGTGGAATTCGGCCCAGGGGTCTTCGTCGAGCTCTTTCCATAAATTCCGACCGTTCGGGGATCGACTTCCGGGCACTCCTAGCGATCTCCGTCTTCCTTTGGTCTGTTTGTTTCTATTGCGAGATATCCGATTGGGACTTGCCGACGCGGACGATACCGGTGACCGGCTCGGGGGGGAAAGATTGTTGGACGTGGCTCTCGGCGTATCGGAGCAGAACTCCTTGAACAGCTGATGCGGTGAAGTACTGAGGTCGGGCACCGATAAACAGTGCATGGAGTCATTTTTTGGAACGCACAAGCTTTGGCACACCGAGTACTCTGTGTAAGGTTCACTGTGCCGCTTTTTCGGCTCAATTACAGGAGTCACTGAGAAATCGACGTACATGGTGATTTATGCAAATAGCGATTTGAGTATCGATCGTTGCAGGGACGGCAATGCAGTCCGAACGGGGAACTTGCCGATCAGTGAACTTTCCGATAGGAAATATCGGCTCGAGTTCATCGGAAGGAAAGTTCCTGCACGTGCACTGTACAAGCTAGACTGGAGATTCCCTCGTTGGCTGGGGCACCTTTATAAGAACCTCGACTCCCGTAGGTGAGGGCATCGGCAAGGGTAGCTCCAGCCGTCAAACCTCTCCCCCTCACTGATCGAGATCCTGCTGACTCAAAGCCGGGGCGATCGCGGGTGACGTCATGCTGCTTTACTCAATGACGGAAACGTCGCGCGTGCATTCACAAAAAAGAGAATTTTTATCCGAAGGAAGAATTTCCAGCCAGAGCTGGTTATCTATTTCTGCAAAGTTGATCACGTCTATGAAAATAAGGGCCGTCTCGTTGCAATAAATACCTCACGGAGCGCCCGTACGCCAATCGAAAGGTATGCAGAGCGCTCCGTTTCTTCCTGACCTACTGACACAGAGAATTCGGACTCGAGGGAAGAGATGAGCAAGCCACGACGAGCCCCCGATGAACGTACATATGGCACAAGACTCCATTTGAAAAACGCACGGAGTTAAAGGTTGGATTCATCCGCATCCCACGCGGAGCGACTCAACGGAACTATTGGTAGGACAAGGGGAAGTTCGTTTCCTTCCTGACTGAAAACATCAGACTTTCGTCGTTCGGAATCGATCATGAAAAGGTTCCAGATGACGTGCCATTCATCCAGACTTCATTTCATGGCCGCATGTCTGTTCCCGCAAGGCATATCATTAGACTTCATGTCAGTCTTCTCGCGGCTCAACTCAGAAGAGCTCAGGTCTCTATCGAGAACCTCAAAGTTCTCAACAAGAGAATCGTCACGAGCATCAGTCTCCTACAAGTTCCAAGGAATCATATTGGGTAGCGAACCCTTCTTCAATGTTCAAAGCAGATCTGATTGGGCATGAAGCGATGAGTGGATTAGGGGGAGAAGCTGAGTTTCGCCGTCACAATCGTTATCGGCACTGGAAGAGTTGCGAGCATGGGAACTAGAAACAAGTTCTCTTTCCGGTTCCATCACTGTTCTGAGCCGCATTCATTCGCCCAGAATATTACGAATCGAAACCACAGCTGATGAATTATTCCACGACGAATGAGGGAAGCGAATCGTTGGCGCGGACAAGAGAGAAGACAGCGACTTCATCATCGCTCCTCTTATATACATGAACTTGGAGCGACCCGTTTCCCGAATTTCCGCCAAAAAAAAATTCCCCGGCCGTCGAACGCCTCACGAGCGTCGGAAGCACGAAATCGGAACGAGAGCTCTTCTTCCGAGAGATCTGTCGCGCTTGCAGTTCCAGAGAGAGAGCTCTCGAGAGCCCTAGTCGCTGGAACCCGCGAATTTCCTTCGATTTACGCAGAAGTGAATGGCGAGCTTCTTTCAGCGGGAGGCTTCCTTCCCTGAGGCCTCGCTCTTCCTCTGGACTCGGAACAAGACTTGACTTTTGCGTCCCGCTCCGTTCGAGTCCTTCGATTCTAGCCTCGACGAGTACGAAAGGATTATATTCCCCCATTCCTCGCGATTTTCCGAGCGGAAGCGAGGAGCTCCGAATTCGCTGGAGATGACTCAACCGGGGACTTTGTGAATGTCACAAACGATCCGAGCTCGGCGGCCCGAACTTGGCTCTCGACGATGATCTGATTGTTGCACGTGTACCCACTCGTCCTGGAAGTGACTCGCCCACGACCATTTGTCTCGGCTTTCGGCATATGAAGGCCCCCTCACACCGAAACGCGATGGATTTATCACACGAGAACCCGTGTCGCAGAAGCGGCTCCACGTTTCCCTTCCGGGGCGCACGCTCTCCTCCGTTAGGAACACCTATTTCTCCAAGGAGTTCATCCGCGATTTGTAAGCTTAGCGATTTGCGCTGAGCTCTTCCCACGGTTACTGACTGCTGCCAGTGATCGCTGCCGGAGATTCCTGCCCGGAGCCCGCGCCCTGGGGACGATTCATGGCTCGCCCGACTGAGCCTGTCCGGCTTGCTTGACTTCTCTGGAATTCGTTGCCCGAAATCGATTTCGCCGGCGACCGGCGCCGGCATCGACGCACCTCCCGGATCGTGGTAATTGATGGAGTCAGCGACGTTGACCACCGATCCATTTCGACGGTTTCACCCCCCGATCTTTCAACGGTCGCTTTCAATTTCCTCGGTTGAAGGGACTCTCCGCCTAATTCGGAATATCGGAGAAGCGATTGCCGCTCCAGGGCCGAGCACCGAGGCAAAATTCCTTCTCGTTTCGTGATGATTTTTCAAGGAGAACCGAGGCGCATTTCGGAGGGTGCCAAGGGTTCGAAATGATGACTCGCCTTCTGGATGCCTACGCCACAGCACTTAGAGCGGGGAGTTTCGGAGGGAGCGGGGCATTGTGTCTGCTGCAGTCACGCTCGTGAGTTCCCCGTGCGTCGAGGTATGATCCGGCGTCTTGACGCCCACGTTGTCGCAACGTTTCGCGAGCCTTCGCGGCGAGGAATGAGTGGAGAGGTTGCGGTCTTCCCCGCGAGACCTTGCCAATCATCTCCTCTCATATCGTAGCTCTCTCACGTCACGGCAGTCCGAAAGCTCATCCCAAGCGAGATGGTGTAAAAGCCCTCGAATTATTCGGAATGCCGCGTTCCGCTCACACACGGCAATCACGCAGCAATCCAAAAGCGTGTGCAGTGAGAGCCGGCCATTTGGACACTTCTAAGCACGAATTCTCGAAGGGGATCTCGCTTTTCCAAGTCAACGAGTGAATACGCCGGGCACCGCTCCGTATTCTCTCAGACAAGTTCCACCGTCCCAAGACCCATGCCGCATCCTATCTGCCGTAATGAACGAGTTCCCGACGAAACCAATTCATCAGGGGATAAACATGAATCAGAAAGACGCTCGGGAAGGACGACAAGCTACCTCGAAGGTCTTTACGAATTTTCTCGGATCGCGAATGGTCAATCATTAGCCCCATTAAATGAGTGTGTATACTCTTATCTGGACGACCGCTCCGTATCCTCCAGCCTCTTGGAGGATCAGCTATCGTAGGGCTTGCGAGACATGAAACCACGCAAACGTGGGAAAAATGCACCATGATGGATGCAATATCCGTATCCGTGACGCTGCGTAGAACAAATCTGTGAAGGCTCATCGATCGGCAGCTCTCGATCATCTGCTGGAGGGGCTCGGAATGATGCCATTTTTCCCGCGCACACCCGTCTTCCTCGAATTGCGATGCTCATGGCAGTTGTGACGGGAGGCGTCCCTTCACAGTAACTACGCTCGTCCGAGACAGTCTCGCGTCTCGCCGGAGTCGCCGCGTAAAATGATTTTCGGAGGGTGGCCTACGCCTACGAAATTTTCGTTCGGGAAATCGACCCATAGCGCCGGAGAAATAGCTTATGACATGCGAAGTACCGCGAACCGTGGTCCCATGTAGTCCACACACTCGGCCTCTGCGCTTCCCGAAGTACATTTACAGCCAGCGAACTCGACGTGCCTACCGACGTCATTGCGATTTCCCCGGAATCCCGGCTTGAGGTTCAGGACTGCATAGAATAAGCCTTGTCAGGCTTTTCTGACAATAATACTAGAGCTCGAAGCTCAGGAAAGCGCGTCTTTATCTCGCGTCACTCTCGGAACCGCAGGCATAAACGGTTTCGAGCTGATTCCCGTTTAGCCCCCTATGGATATTGGGGACCCCTAGCCACTACTGGGTATATGTCAGAGTTGATCATAAATCGTTCCACAGTCACGGCGGATCATGTCACGGCTCACATGAGTCACAAATTGTGGCCCTCAGGAACATCCAACATCGGGGCACGAGGGTAGCTCCTACCCGTAGTCAGCTCAGCGTTGGGGACTGTCCGGAACCAATTTTGGAACTCATTCGTTTTCTATTCACAACGAGAAGGAACTCTCTCGTCAGTTCATTACTTGCAACTCCTGCTGCGACCCCCATCCGATGAACGATGCTAATTTCCACCAAGCAGAACTTGCTCTCTCCTTTGACTCCAGTTTCGAGCTTCCGACGTCGAGGTCCTTTTCCGTCTCAAAACACGACCGCTCCCGGAGACCGCTGTTTTCCCCATACCGCTCAGAATTCCGGCCGAATCCGATGGTGATCAGTAGAGCCTGGAACTTCAGGCAGAATGCCATAAGTGCCTCTTTTTGCCTTATACCGTTTTTTTGGCGACATTTTGCCTTTTCTACGTTTTCTCGAGGCATTTTGCCTTTTCCACCCTAGAGTCAAGTTCGAATGTTTCTTGGCAGGTTTTTTTCGGGCAAGACTTAAATCTGGTAGCCGGAGAAAGCTACATTTGCTCTTCTACTCCGACTACGTGTCGGACCAAAGCTTTTCTCAGTATTATGGTATCGATCCCCGAGACTCTGTCGCGCGTGAATTGCCTCCGCCACGAATTCGGTCCTGCACTGAGCTCCACCATGTCGTCGCGATTTGAGTATGAGTCTCGGCCCACGGACTTTCGAGAGATCGCGGCAGAATCATGATAGGTACCAGAAAAATAATTGAAAATCTCGGAAGCAACGATGCCACCGCAACTGGAAGGTCGGAAGACTTGCTGGAGCTCTCATGTTCCGAATACGCTCCATTGGTCAGCGTGAATGAGGGGCGCTCTTTTTCTCGTCATGAAGCCCTCAGATCATTGACATGGCCTCACCACCGGGAATGCGAGATACCATGCTATCGCTGATTGTAATGCTCAAATGCTCATATGAGAGGTATATTCGATAAGAATTTCGACATTTTTCCGAGCATCACTTATGTCTCCCGATGATTTTCAGTGCCTTTTTCCTCGTTTATAGTGCCTTTTCCGTCGATTGTCGGTGCCTTTTTGCCTGCCTTTTCTCGGGTTTTTCAGTGCCTGAAAGTCCAGGCCCTAGTGATCAGCTTATAGGAAAAGTTGTTCTAAACTTCGTTCGGAGATGGGCCGACGTCAGTCTCTAACCACAAAGTTCCCTCTTTCCCGGCACAGCCATCATGACCGACGACTTGTCATGACTTATCCCTCGACAAGGATGACTCTATTTTCTCATTCTGAGCTCTATCTCGGAATCCCGCAGACTGTGACGTGAAAGCTCCCACATTGCGAAGCTCATCTATCGCAAGACTCCCTGTCGGCCCGGTCTCGGAGCATTTTTTGGAACCTGGAGAGATAGACATCAAAGCTCCCGGCTGCCGAATGGGAAACGCTAACAGGAAGAGATTCTCATGGGTCTATTATCGTTTTTTCAAAAAACTTTTTTGAAAGAAGAGTCCCCAGGGGGATTTCACTGTCATTGAATAATCTATCTGTTCATTCGATAAAACTTCGAAAGAGCGTGTTCGCACAGCGTTTCGAATGCGCGCCCCCGCTGAATTTAACCAGTCGTCGCCTCCCTTGGGTGTCCGTGACCAACAGAGCAGGTATAAAAGGATCGACTCCGACCCGGCACCGCAAGAACACGGAGCGTCGGAATGATTCGGAGTCCTTAGCAGGAAAAGCACGCAAAGGTCTAGTAGTCTCTGCAGGGTTCCTCCGCTGCCCGCACGAAGTCATAATTCCACTCCTGCGGCCGGTCTACAAACGACGATTTTAGAGGGGAATACGGAAGGCTCATGAAAAGCTGCAGGACTCCATCCAGAGATGAACTCGCCACAATACCACATTGCGCGGTCCATTTGCGACGTTCCGGTGAAGTACTCACTCACAATCAGACACTAGAGCGCTCCTGTCAGCATTTTCGTCAAAATACACAGCGACGTTCGAGAGCCGCTATGACGTACTGATACCGACCACGGCTTCTCTCCATGAGTCTCGAGCTTCGGTCCGAAGCGGAGACTCCAAAGCGAGACCGAGCTTAGAATTTATTCGGGGATGAAAATCTCAAGCGTAGGCGATATCACACCCAGGCGACACGTTTCCTGTCACGTCGAGAGCGGGGGAAGCCAGAACCTCGGAGCAACGTACTTGACTACAACCCGGGCCGAATACGCTCTGCGTTCCCAGGATGATTCCCAACTCGGGGATTATCAGGAGGCATAGACTCGAGTCGTCCCGACGTAGGTACTTCGTGAACTCTTAGGCGCTGACCTGAGAAGACGTGACCCGTCGGGTTTCCCGGAACCTCGTATGCGCCTGACTCCCTTGTCTTTGCGCAAGTCCTTGCGGTGAATCGTGGAGAGTTCGTGCTCAAGGTTCTACAACAATTTATCTTTCCGCTCTCCCTTTATCCTGATGCTCTGAGGCTTGCGGGGAAGCGAAGTGTTGGATGATTTGAAGAATCAAGCGACGACAGAGTTGCCGCGGATAGGGGCACCGCAGCGGAAGAATCCGAGGCTATCAAAATGGACAATAATCGTGAGACATGTTTTTCGACCTCACCCTGCTTCCGGTCGACCCTTGAAACCGCGCATGGTGAGTCTTGAATATGAGTTCATCAGCTTCGCAGCCCCCTCTCTCTCCATTCCGAGATGGGAGTCTACTTGCTTGAGTTGAATGTTTCAGACACTTTAAGGACAGGCACTCGGTGACATCGAGTGACGTACAGAGCCGTAGCGAATGGCGCCGCGAGCGATCGTAAATGTCGAGTCATTCTCGTCTGAGTTGATTCTGCGTGTTTTGAAAGTTTTAAAATTCAACCCTGGACGAGGATTTTGTCAACGACCCTTGATTCACGCCTACTCGCCGTAAGCACAGGCCGGAATCGTGTTCTGGAGTCTGAGATATATCGAGTGCACCTTCGGACGGGAATATCTGCCGTCGCATCGGTTACGGAGCTTCTCGACCCTTGAGCGAATCTTCCTCACTCCAGACGTCCGAAGTCCCGTCTGAGGGAACGTAGGTCTCTGGTATCCAACAGTGGCGAGAACTCTAAACCCTTCGTCGAGACAATCCTTATTGGTAAAGAGCTCTCTCAGATAAGCAGCTATCTCTGTCCTGATCCTAAAACAACAAGTTTCTGCTCGGCGGAAGCCGACTTCGTGGAGGCCCCGACTCTCGTAAGATCTGCTCTCTTGAGCCTCATTCATATACATTGGACATCAGAGGCCTTCGATCAGTGATAGGATTTACTCCTTCCTCGGGAGTGTTTACAACTCGAAATGTCGGGCACGACATTGTTTGTTGCGTATTGCCGCAACGAGCCGAAAAATTATTGTGCGTCTGGATCGAGTCTGGTCGAAAGTATCTCGAGCCAAAGCCGCCTCCTGGCTAGAACCGTCCTCGACAGACCTTTCGCAAGATCCCTAGCCGGATAGAGCCGCTCCTTGAAAGTGATTCGAGCCAGGGGAGGCGAGAAGAGCTCAATGAGTCTGTAACCTGCCTGGGCGCGACTCAAGTTTCATGCCCTTCTCTGGAATTAGTGCATGACGTCAGGGGTGGAATCCCTCGAGAGAAAAAATACTCTGAGTGCTGGATTTGGGAGACTCTGAACCGAGATTGTCGAGTGTTTCGATTACATAATAATATTCATGCTTGTCCGAGCGACTTGACTATGTTCCTCACAGGTAACTCTGGATGGGAAGCCTATGGAGTCACCGATTGCGATGTCGGGAGAATGGGAATCGTCGACTTCCTCGAGCTTCGTTGGGATCGTCTGGAAATCTAAGTTTCGCAGTTTGTCTCCGAGCGAGTCAGCTAGTGGAGTCAAAGTCCTCGAGATGATCTCAATAATGAGGTATGCAGAGCTCATCTCGCGCTCATTCAGCAGATCACGTTCAGCGGAGTTCGCTAGGTTACGACGAGAGGTCGAGGCTCTTGGACAGCTCGGGGCTTTTCTATTCCTTCTAGAGATATTCGTGGCATGATTTGTTCCGGATGAGACGTAGCATGAAGCGTCCTCCATGTTGAAAGCGGTCAGACGCGTCTACTCTGCGGATATGCTCGCTGAATTGCTTCAACGTTACCAGAAGTTGCACGAGTCAATTGAGAACCGCCTCACTGCAGATTTCCTCTATCGGACGAACGACGAGAGGGGAACGATTCACTCATAGATGGTTTCACTTATAGATGGTTTTGCGGACATCTCACAGGGCATAGTCTCAGTTTCAGCCAGAATAATTTCCAGCCGAGAACAGCGATTCCTCAGATAATAATTATTGTTCGCTCCTTCTGCGGAAACGAAAAAAAAGACAGCTCAGGAAAGAAATTGAATCGTAATTAAAGTCGAATCGTATCCTCCCTGACGTCGTCAATGTAATCCTGGGGGGATATTCCGAGCACAAAATTCTCGTTCTCGCACATCTCGCTTCCACCGCGCGAATCGCTCCTCGTCAGCACCGACGTGGTGTCTTCGGGTGTTCGACACGAGAAAGAGCGGGAACCTGCGCAAGACGTCATAATGAAATTCGGCCGACTCCTACGAGAAATAACCGCTCCGTTGGTTCCACGACGGATCGTCTCGTATTCGACCGTCAACAGCACACCTCAGCCACATTGAGAAGCACGTCGAGAAGACAGTAGTGACAGCAGCTGGTCAATTCACATTCGCTGTCTCTGCCTGGTTGTGACCTCTTTAATATACGAGCGTCTGGAGTGTTCGATTCGGCCCACTCATGTGAGACCTACCCAGCACGAGTGCAGTAGTGGGACCGTGGCCTTCAGCGCGCGTGATCGGAGACAAAAATATTCCGCGAGCGCTAAGAAAATACTCGTTTCTATGCTTGAAGCTCCTCTGTTGAAGCACCAACATTCCTTATTTTCTCCTAATAAGGATTGTTGATGGACCTCCCTGCTCTGCATTCGTCGTCACAGAGTCAGCACGTGCTCCGGCTCACGGATGGCCGTATAATGCATTGTGCGCTTCCCTGGGTTTCCGTGGAGCTCCACTGATTTTTCCGCCGGAATGCTTCTGGCCGAAACTGGTGCCGAGCCCCCCGCCGAGATCCATGGGGGAACGAGTGAGAAAATCGCTTGAAATTGCCGATGAAGTGAACAGGAGAGTTGCTCCTTAGATCATCAACTTCAAGGCCGGCCAATCAAGTCATCGGATAGCCGTAGGTTCGAATCTGTGCCAATAAGAGCTGTTTAGATCGTCAGAGAAAACGCTCGGGAAAGATGAGGCGGGTCGCGAGGTTCCCCGGAGCTTGATATTTTTCTGTGAAAGATGACGTGGTGGTTAGTGGGGACGTGTAGCGGTCTGAGAAGTACGCTAGGGGACACATAGAAGAGAGCGGGCTCCTTTGTTGACGATCCGGCCGCGCGCACCGGCGCTGATTACGGCTCGACTGTCTCAGAGGACTGCTGGAGCGATGGGATTTCGCGAATCGACTTCTGACTGACAATGGGATATCCTGGAGTTCATCTCTCGCGCGCCGGTGAGGGACTGAGATGCGAGATTCGAGGTCCACACGAGGTCCGCGCCGGAAGCAACACGAGTCTCTTCGGAAAAGAGATTTCCCCGGAGCTTGCAGAGAACCTCGGAGCCCGAGCGCCATTCACGGTAGGAGGCTCCCGTTATTGGATCGTGAAGCCGTTATCCAATCTCTTCCATTGGAACTCGATCCGGTGATAGGGGATTACCAGATATTATAGTCGGTGTTCCTCGGGGATTCGTTAGTAAGGAATATCGGTGTTCAAATCGATCATCTCGCCGAGGAGGTACAGGTCGCATACGCCCAGCTCCTGACCGGCGGAGCTTCGACGACTACACGAACACACTTTGTTTCCATCCGACAATGCCGCTATCGATCGATGGGTTCCAATTGTCTCCCATTCATCGACTCGATGCAATTCCTATCGTCAGGAACCTCATACCTTCTCCCATGATCCCGGAGTTGGACCGGGTCTGGAACTAGAACGCGTCGGCTTATCGCAGTCGAGGACATTCGAGAGGCTCAGGGACGGGAATCGCTGAAAAATGAGTTTCTTATCGACGGATGCGGAAGAGTTCCGTCATCGATCCCAACAGTGATTGTTTGGCAGGAGGCAGAGGAAGCAGTCCTGAAAATTAAAGGCCTTTTATCTTGAGCCACTGAACGAGCCAAAGTTCAGTGCTCGAGTTATTTCGGTCCTCAGGCCCTTTCTGAGAGCAGACCCTCACTTGGGACTACCCCGTGTCTTTTTTCGCGAACATTCAGACCATTCGTCTATCCTTTCCGCTGTGTTTAAGCTCATGTGCATCACTGCTTCGGGGGGTAATCGTGTGTATCTGAGGAATCACGTTGGCGGTTGCGGTGGGCGGCAACCCCAAATGGTCCACAGACGGGAACTTCTCTGAAGGCGCCGCGTCTACCTGATGCGTCTGTTCGCTCCCGATGCCCTCCGCTCTCATTTCTATCGGAATCGATACACCTTACCCTCCGTTGCATTGAAGCTTGTAGGGAGACGGGTCCTCTGAGGCTCGGCCAGTGGAACTATGGAAAGCTCAGCCTTATCGACAATAGGCAGACTCTGTGATAGAATGCAAAAACGATAAGGAAAATGGTCGCACTTCCGGTCCGGTGACTTCCAGCGGAAAATGGACTCATAGGCATATCTCGGCCTCGGCGGGCTCACAACTGTGAGCCGGAGATGAAGCCAATGGTCAGCCAACGACGGTGAAGCTCCGAGACAAGAAATGACCCACGATTCTAATCGGAGCTCCCTGACCAACCTGATGAATGGCTCGTCACTCGCAGAAGACTCAGTCGCGAGAAGGACTCCCAGGCGATAAGATAACGTCCCAAACACCGGAACCGGATCAGAACATGCAGATTCAGTGTTGGTCCTGTGAAGCTGCCCAATCTCTGGGCTCGGGTTTAGGGAAGCTCAAGCAAGGTGCCAATATCTCACCCGACGTTTCCTACTCTTCGCTCTTTTCCCGAACCAAAGGTGGGGAGAGAATTCCCTTCGAACGAAGGTCGTTCAAATGATTGAGGGTCGGCGACCCTGTCGAGCTGTGGGGATGGGGTGTCTACGAGTCAGCGCCAATGAATTACCAGCGGAGCGAGAACTGCAATGAATCGGTCTCCACTTCCTCCTTGTGGAACTCCCACGGTCCCCGAGGATGAATAAGAAACACGAGAGAAGTCACTCCGCTTGCGGCAAGGCCTCCCTCCGAAGCGTCTCCTAATCTGGGACAGTGAGGTCCTGCCACCCCACGCGAAAAGCTCCGCAATGGAAATATTCGTTTTCGCGACAAGAAAGTCTTCAAAGGCGCGCATGGAGCTCTCGCGAGAGATGGACCCCGAAGAATAATAAATATTGATCAAGGACTTCCCCCGCGCATCCCTAAGGCAACAGATCTGAATATTCCGTGGCTCGGTCCGGTCGTCCGAACTAACCAAAGTCCCCATAGATAGCGCTGAGGCCCTAAAGCTAACAAGCCGAGAGAAGGTTTCGACGTTCCGCGACGGAGTCTCCGAGCCAACGTATTGAATAAATAAGCTGAGGGGGTGTTGCGATTGTCCTCCGGGGCTCGGAGACAGATATCTGATGCGACTACCCCTGACAACGTCATTCCCTCCTCATTCATCCTTTGAGTGGAGAATCGGATTTTCCAAAGGTTTCACTGCCGGAGTGGGTCACACAGCTTATCTCAATAAACGCGCTAACCACTCGACCACCCGTCGGTCGCTACTCGTGCAAACGTGCATAGCCGCAACGACGCCGCTCGCGCGGGAGGCGGTGTGGGTTCGATCCCTGCTGCCGGAAAAATATGCAGGTACTCGGCCTTGATCCTCCTGGGTACATTTGCTCTATGGATCCGTCCTCGGAAGCAATGTGAATTTCAGTACCCGGGACGTTAAACCTTGGCTGTGTGGATCAGCCCGAAAAAGAGAGCTTATCTCAATAATAATTACGAGGCGGAAAGATAATTTCACCCGCTCCCTGTTCCCAAGCGCAATCCTCGCACTTTCGAGATTTCTCATTGTCAAGGAGGGACTCAGCGGAATCTGATCGCGAACATCAAAAGACAACTCTTCCGCATATTTCTCCCAAACCACGGTATCCGTCTTCCTTGGAACTCCGTTCATGAGCTGCACTGTCCATGAACTTCCATCCGAAATTCGCGGCATATCCCCCTATAGAATAAAAGCGCAGGCGCTTCCTTTGCGAGCCGTTTTTCGGCTCTTTCTCCCCGCCAATTTCGGCGAACGTGTGATTCGGCGGTTGCGGAAGGATCCCCCGGTGTACCAATTTTTCTTGTTATGTCCCACCCCTCCGCCAAATGATTGTCGACAAACCCTCCTACTCATGTGGTACAATGTGGCACTGATTGTAAGGTATGTACATCGTTTAAGGTATTGTAAGGTACTTGTGCTGTACTTCGATTGTGGTTCGTAAGGCACGGATTTCATTCAGTAGGGCAGATATCGTTCTCTTTATTCGTGTCCGGTGATCGCAGCCTTGGGCCGCGCTCGATGGCTGGTGCCATTGGTATTTGCGGAGATCGATTTATATGTTTTCTATCCGTTTGACGAGCGATTGTTAAACGGCCGTCGCATCGAGAGATGTCAATCATCCCGATAAACAATTCGTTAGTTGGGTTCTTCCGCCAGCGTTCCTATTAAGGCTGCGAGAAATCGGACAGCTGTCCCGGCATAATACGCGTATTGCGATGCAATGCTGGATATGCATGGGAACGTCCACCCGAGCATCGTCTGAACCAATTAGCACAGTCCAGGCGTTCGAGAATAATGAATCGGTCGCATTGCCGATAAACGAGCGCGCGCGATCAACAATCAGGGCAGAAGTTGAACTCAAGCCCGCTCGCATCCTGTGATCGTTCACTCCAGTGAGTCGCTCTGATTAAGTCCCTAACGAAATCGGGTCGTCAGGACCCCCTCCCGTTCTCCACGGAGTTCCCTGAGCGGTGGAACGAGTTTCCGAGCGGGAACTCTGGCTACGTGATTCCAACTTCATTGCAGACCCTCGAATTCTGCTCTTTCTCGGTGGGTCATCGGAGGGGTGCTCAACACGCTCTTCACGTTGCCGGAATATTCTCGACATCCTGACGAAGACAGCCAGCGTGCTCTCGTGCGCCTGCAGGGTACCGGAAGTTCGAATATAAACTTTCTGTTGCGGAGCCCGTTAAAGTTTGATCGGACTTGCCCTGCTGACAACCTCGCGGTTGACACGGGTAGGCCGTCCGCGATGGTATAGATGTCCCTCATGATTTAATCTGAAGGCCTGGAGGACTGGAGACATTCCGAGAGAATGTCTTCCCACGCGTCTCAGAGGTCGACAACTGCCCGCGGATGTTTCAACCTGAGCTTGTACAGGTCCAGCTCGACACCAGTTTCGACGATCTGTCGTAGACCAACAACCTGCACCAGAATGCAAAAGGGGATCAGAAGACGAACGTAATTCTCGATCTCGCGGCGACATTATTTCGCGGGAGGGGGTCCGGCGGACCACCCGAATCGTTTGCAGAGAACTTTGGCGGAGCTTTGGGACATCCCTCGCTTCATGTAAATGAGACCGTAATGATCTTCTCGCGTGGGGAACCGACCTTAAACGAAGTCTCGAGGATAGGCACCCGAATGAAGCGGATACTCCACTTAGTTTCAGCAGTTACCAAGTACTTGGCTGGATCATCTCAGCCGGAGAAGCTTGACGGAAACTATTGAATGGTAAAGCACGACGTACACTGCACGAGGATATGGCTCGACCCGAGCTCATCGACTGAATCAATTTACCTCAGATCCATAGGTACGAGCTCCGGGTTTTCCAAGGCTCTCGATCCGATCGAGAAATCCCGGAAGAGGACGGAAAATTATAAATATACCTAGCAGGGGTAGGAGTCATAAATTCTAGGTACATCTCGACATGAACGCAGTCGCCGTGAATAATTCCGCATTATACATACATCACTAGGACATCTTCAACAGCTTGCAAAGGGAGTATCCCCCGATGCTCCTATTCTCGACTGTCGAGCCTGTCCATGCTTGGGAAGTCTGCCACATGCGACAATAATCTCGATGAGACCGACGAATAGGAATTTTCTTTTGACCTCGGAAATAGAATTACATCCATGGAATATCAATCCAATCAAGCGCATGAACTCAGTGTTCGATACCGATGCAAAACCCAGGAGAGGATGGGTTGCAGGGCCTGAGGGGAATCGACCATAATTCATAAGAATGTTCAAGTTCTCAATCGAAATTCCACGGGGGTCCGCAAGCTGTCTATTCGCCATACATGAGGATTCGGCTCTGTCTCCCGATAGCAAGCCAGGACCTTACCCGGAAAACTTCGATAGGCACTCGTTTGAGAAACTACATATAAGAGTTTTCGAAGGCAGTCAGAGACTTTGGGGAACAAAGAGGTATGTCACATACCCGCATGGTCCATCCGGCGTTCCGAAACCCCGCTATTTCTCACTCGAGAATCCTCAATCCCGGCTAACTAAGCTTTATTTTTGAGTCTTCGTCCCCTATATCCGTGGGAGCTAGAGCGCTCGGTCCGGCCCCACGACATCCCGGAAATAGCCGGCATCCCCGAAACACAAGTACACACTGTGTGCATAACGTGGAAAAATATTTTCTTTGTCGGCAGAATAGCGTCGGACACCGTTCCATGATTCGACCACTCCGCTGCGAGAAGACAGCAATCCTTCCTAGCGACAAGGAAGAATGGCTCCACTATCAGGCGGAAAGGCCCCGGCGGAATTCGTCGGCCGAGGGGGGAGACAAGCGCGCACATCCGTGTCGTTTTCGGTAACTCGAGGCCGTCGATATTTCCGGCACGTTCGCGCTCGATGTGGATTTGAAGTCAAAATCCCTCCTGTGGAACGACAACTTGACAGGTCTTACTCCAATGCACGAGCAGCGGGATGAGCTTCTGTCGGGGTGGGAGTCTCGGGGATTGTGTGCGGGTCGCCGAGTCGACATCCTTACGGCTCTACCGATGTTCGCGTTTTCCATCCAGATCCGTAAACCGCTAGACGGACTCAAGACGAGATCATCTCAAGGGCTCTCCCATGAGCCCAGGCGGATTCTCTGAGGTCGAACGAGTAGTTGAGAAGCACCCGATCCCAAACAAGCGAAGATGATCCGTTGAAAGCCCTCTGGAAGTTTTAGCGCGTCGGGAGCGCAACCCATTGACGGAACTACGTGTGAACCGCCATATTCAGCCGAATGATATGTCTAGATTGTGATCTGTTCAGACACTTCCTAGTCTGACCATCGAGATGAGATTCACTTGTAGTCTCCCCCTTGACGAGAGCTGATAGCCCCGGGCCTCGTGTAACCGAGAGGGCGGTTCCGCTCGCTTGGAGGGTGTCTGACCAAGAAGTCGGCTGATCGTTTCGAGCTCCTATCGGTCAGCCTGGACGCCCCTGCGCCTCCCCCAGCGTCTCGAAGGCTTCGAGCGAGGACAGGGCATGACCTCGAAAAGTGGTCTGGAAAAAGAGCGCGTTTTCGGTATCGGGCACTGAGACACTCTTGGGGACGGCGACTCATAATCCGAACACCCGGCGAATTCAGATCGTTCCTGCATCGGAATCCGAGAGACACACAGACGGAAAACGATAGACCCTGTCGGTCTCTCCTCGAAGGCCATAAGTTCTGTCGAGGAGGAGGATCGTCTTGTTCGCGCCTATGAGATTCAATCCGCCGTTTGATTACTTTTCTCCGTCGGGACTTCCGTTCTGATTTTCCGGATGCAGGTGATTTTGACTCATGAAGCTGTGACCTTGGGGAATTCAGCTGCTTCGCTCTCCTTACGAACTTTTCTGCCACAGCCTTGGGTGATTGAGCGAGGGCCTGTGACGATTTCGCTCCAAGAGCACCGGGGATGGATTGATTGCGGGCGACGGCTCAAGCGATTCCGTCGGAATCAATCAGAATCACAAAGGCGCGACCTTGCATCGTCCGCCGTCAGGGATCGACTCAATGGAATGATCTCGCGAATCATAGAGATCCGAAGATGAACGATACCTTGATTCAAGGGCAGAAGGGAGAATCGAACCCAAGCGACAGCTCCCAAGCCGAGCTTCGAGGCGAGTGAGGAAAGAGAATGGGAATTCGTTACGCAGAACTTTTTGGAAGACCATGCAATTGCCGCGCCGCGCTTCTCGGAAGAGAAAAAACGTACCGGAAGCCGCGTTCCGCACGCAAGGTACAAAAGGCATCGTCTGGATACATGTTTCATTCATGAGTTCATCTACCCACGCAGCTGGTGTACGGACCCGCGTAGGGGGAGCCGATGACGATTCTCATTCTCTTTGGGATGTTTTGCTTTTCACTCGAACCCTCACTGGGATTTTTGCATGAAACGTCCTCCCGATTGAGGTCACGCTTGTTTACAGATCGCTACGGCCGCGCAAGCCGAGGTCTTCCCCGGATTACCGACTCGCCCGATGATTTCTTCCGACGTTCCAAATCAGGGGCTCGCATCGGGCCTCACCGAGTCACGGACCCGCAACGCAATCCCTCTAGAAACAGAATCAGTCTCCGGATCGAGCGGAAACAACTCGGCTCCGACAGGGCCTGACTCTGGCTGAAGTTTTTTTATTCAAACCGTCGAGAATCTCAGCCATTGAGACTGGTAAAAAGTCTATCGGGATTCTCTCCGTCGAGCTGACGGAGGAAAGGAGCCGGCAGGAGAAGAACGACGTCGACAGCGAAAACGGAGACTAGACCAGAGTAGCTTAAAAGTTTCAAATCGATCGAAAATCCGGGATGGGGATTACGATGCGTCGCGTGGGAAACCCGAGTGGAGACGGAATCAGAGCCAGCGTGGAGGCTGAGCGGGTTTGAAGAACTCTTTCTCGCACATCGTCGCTTATCCAATCAAAGTCTCGGATGAAATAGCATTAAGCGGAACTTCAGCAATTCAGGCCTCCGGGAGCTAGGACCGCCCGGGTTTTTATTCCTACCTATTCACGCCATCTCCTCTGTAGCATCCATTGGATTCGAACGTAACGGGCTCAGAGAATTCGGGTGAGGCATCTAAGGAGATCTCGCTAGATTTGGAAGCAGGGATGGAAGGGACCGCGGAGGCCCCGAGCGATTGCGCTTGTCGCGGAATGCTCCACGACCGAGGATTCGATCGGTCCTCCGCAACCCACCTGACAACCGTTCCCGATTTAGGTCTTTCTTCCGGTAGAGAAACGATTTCTCTAAAAATGAGACGATACCCCGAGATGAGAAAGTGGGTCAACGATGGATCGGATCCTTCCTCTTTACTGACTTTGATGGAGTATCCCACATCAGGAAACGTCGACCTATTCCGTGAGGACTCAACCCAGAAGCATGGAAAGCCTCTTCTACGTGCTCCGTACGGGCCTTGCTCGGTCGTCATAAACACCGACCATACTGGCGGTCGTGAGATCCGGGGAGTCGGTCGCGTCCTCTGGTCCGAAGGATAATGAAAAATCTCATAAGTCATAAGCCTCGGCGAACGATCATAAGCCTCTCACTGTGGACAGGATAGGAACAACTTCAGTGGTTCACATCAACGCGAGAATAGTTCACTTCATTCCTAATGAATAATCGATGCTTGTGAGGTCTCCGAATCTCTGCGGGTCGGTCCCCGTAAGCTTGGTGCTGGGAAAATTCTGAAGTGAAATCGTTGAAGATAGAAGGCGTCGGCATATATTCCCCTGGTCATAACGGTCCAATTTTCTGAACGCCTCGGGGTTGGTGGCCCCGTGGCCGGCCAACATTGTGTCACCGATGACCTCCCGTCGCCAAACTCGCTTCCCCATTCGAAAGTCAGGGGAATTCATTCGCCAGGGGAATTGGCCACGGAAATCGCAACTCCTCGATCGAGAAGTCGCCTCCAGCAGATCGTGCGATCTCGATACCAATGCCCGCGGACAGATGAGCTCGCAGCACTTCCATGCCGAAAGAACGACGATTGACCTCCTTATCCGGGGGGTATTCCGCCACGAAGTTCATAGACCCCATTCAGCGACTTATCGACCGGAGTCAGTCCCTTGAATAGAAAGTAGAACAAAGGAAAACGTGGCTCGAGTGCTGAAATATTTCTAACGACCGAATCGATCGTTTCTTTTCGCCGGGCCTCCGGCGTGCCGGGACATTTCCGGGATTTTCTGGGACATTCGCGGAGCTACCAATACGATGGCGTCATCCCTCCGTCTCGAGCCGATGGGAATACGATGATGCCGTTTCCATTCGCGTAAATGGGTCACCTCAAGTCGCTCCGAGGAGAGTCCTCATGAGTTTGTCCCACCGGCGCACATCTCGAATGTTCAGCAACTCGATACGTCGAACGTTTATCCAGGGCCGCGAAGTCGGAGTTCCAATCGGATACCGTCGGAAATCTCGTGCGTCGAGTGAGTCATACGCGCATTATGTATTCCTTTGCGATCCATTCATTCCGTCATCCATTCATTGACGAGGGAGCTACTCCTCGTACAAAGAGAATGCTCGAGTTGATGTTTTGCTTGCCTGCATGGACGCTCGTCGTTGTTGCTATGCTCGTCTATCTGACGTCAGACTCCTACAGAGAGAAAAGAGGTGCTAGCGTACGCCATTGGGATCCCTCGATAAGGGTGCGCGACACGGAAAGTGGTCGAAAGCAGAGAAGCCAACTTCACCACCGACATCGTCACCACCTCGACCGCTACCGGCTGGGCCATCACCAAATGATTCGCATTATTGCGACGGCTAGAACCTTAGTTCCCGCGGGAGCAGCGGGGACAACAGCGAGGATGCAGCTCACGCTGAGAGCTTGGACGTCCCACCGAGAGTTGTCGATTGAGGCACTCACGACAACCTCCCAACATGATTCGAAACCCATCAGGTCGGTTCTCGCTCAATTCCTCGCTAAAAAACATGGACTCGGAAGCTCCCGAGCTCTCTTCATAGCTCAGCCCGAATGCAACGGGATCGGGTTCGCTAGGAGCTGACCCTACAAAATGCCTGCCAGGAAATATTTTTTCCCCTAAAAATAATATGGACGGAGAAAACGTTCCAGGTTCCAGCTGTGTCGCGCACTGCATGAATGACCCAGCTCGGTGGTTCGTTTTGTTCTCCTCTCTGTGTCTCTCTCCGGCAGAGTATTCAGGATTGCAGTACAGAAAGTCAGGAAGCGTCCGCACTCACCATCCGCATCATGAGGAAGTCGCTCATTCAAAGTTCCTGCCAAAGCAACTTTTCGCAATCGAGGTTGTGACCCGACTGCCGAATCGTCCCGGGCATCGTTACTTCTCCCGAGTAAGATATTTCCTGTGACGCTCTTGCCGAGGGCAAGCTCCAGTGAAATGATGCCCCGAAAACTATGATCGCATACGAGGCAGACGGACACTAGGTCAGTGCGCGTGCATTCTCGGAAGACACGACATCTTGCTGATATTTGTGCCGAATTCCGTCGCGTCGTCTCGAGTTGGCTGATCGCTAGAGGCAGGAATCGCAGCATCGGGGGAATTCATGGCTGACCATCGTCTTCATCGTTCTGCTCGTCATTGGGCAAATCCTCATACGGAGCGCAGCGCAGGTGAAACGTAAAATACGGTCGTAGGCTCTTGTTATCTCAGATGCTCCCGAAGTATAGCCATTCATTAGAAGGCTGGGAAAGAGGTTGTTGACCAAGCTCTAGAAAATTACAGCCTCTGTTTTAACTTGTAGATTCAGAGAGTTCGACCCCGAAAGACATTGAGTTCATGCAACTCTGGTCTGACAGCAGGAAACTGTTTTGCGGTAGTTGAGCCGAGGACAGGATAGCACGTGTTGGCATCTATTGGAGAAGCCAAAAGAGCGAGGAACAGCCGAATCGATGACGAAATTGAACGAGTGCGAATAGAAAACCCCGAGCACGGCTTCGGCAGCAGGTCGGCCATGAATTGTCGTCACATGAGTGACGTCGTCGCCGGCGATAGTCCGCGAGGGATTCGAGTCCCTCGGAGAGCTTCCGGAAAAGTTGATCTTTCGATAATTAAATGTGCAACATATCGGAGCGCCGACGCTGCCCGTCTCCGACGGCAGCTTCCGTCATGCCTGAGTTCGGTTCCGCAGCGGCTGTAATGAGACTTTGGTTAGTCGAAGGATCAGACCGAGGGAGGGGAGCCCAAGACGTCTTTCTTTCGAGAGGTAGAGGAAGCACGGAACGGAAAAATGATAGATGGGCCGCAAAGCCGCGGAGGGCTAAAACCACGGCAGAACGACGCCTTTATGGACCTCCATTCTTTTGCCTGTCAAAGGTCAGGCATGGAGCTCCACTTCTACCATTAGACCCGGAAGTATTCCGCTTTTCATATTTAAACATCGAGCAATGGAAATCCCGACAATTAATCAACGTTGAGTTTCCGACGTCGTTTACACAATTCCATATGAGCCGGAGGGCAGAGGAGTCACGGTTATATTGTCTCCGTCTACTTCTCGGTAGCAGAAGAATGCCGGCAACCTCCGGAATCAGGAAAAAACGCTGCCCATCAGCAACAAGAGTGGTCGTCGTTGAGAGGAGCTGCATGTCACGTGGCCCTTTCAGCTGTCAGGACACGCGCGAGAGAGCAATGCTGGGATATGTCACCGCCTTTTCGGACGACACCAGAACCGGGGAAGCCTTGTTGCTTCGTGACAGCTTTGTCTGGCGGCACTCCACGATTGCGAGCGACAGTCAGATGGAAATTGCAATTCCGCACTCATTCTTCCATAGAACACACAGAGTTGAAGTACGCCTGAAGTAGTCCCTGCTAAGGTTCCGAATGAGGTCGGGACAAAGATCGCAGGATCCTGAACGTTTCCTTGTTGACAGGACCACTTCAGAAAGCACTCGAAACTCCCGTTAAAAGTTTCCAATAAGAGCGCTCATTACCTCTCACTGATAAGAGCAGCCGTCAATCCTAAGGTCGAGCAGGCGTATATAGGACAATCACTTGGAGCCTTCCGGTCGCCCCGAGGGGCAGGGAGACTACCGAGCCGAGATAGCTCTCTGGTTCTCGATCCCGCCTCAAGTTCCTGCTCCCTCGGCTTAGTCGTCGATTGAGCCCCTAGAACATCGATGCCGCCTTATTCTCAATTTCGTTCATTCTGGAACTCCCCCCTATTTCCGTCAGTCTTGTTTCCCTCAGCTCTTCTATACATCTCTACGTTCGGCTTCTGCTTGCGGAGGTGTGCGTAGAGAAGAGTCGTCTCAAAAAGGACCAATAAGAGATCGTCTTCTTAAACCTGTTTCCGCTCTCCAGAGCCGATTCGACTGAAACTGAGTCCGATTTCGTCGTATCTTTATTCGGGAAACGTTTCCCCCAGGCCTCGCCAATGCGCAGTCGAGCTCGATATCGAGGTGAATTAGAATTTTCCCATGCGCCTGAGCGATCACGACAGGGGCTCGGCGGAGCTCTCATGATCTAAGGAATGATTAGCCCCTGTGTCCTTGAGTCCAATCGTTCGAATTTGTTCGTTCTCCACAAAACCGGGAGAATCTCGTGATTTAGAACGTGATTTGCTGGGCTCGAAGTATAAATGGGATTCCCGCGTGTAACGATAATTTCGTGTATCTTCTCGTGTTCGGAGGATTGGACTGGGGCATACATATATTGCGAGCTTTGTGGGGTGCCCTTCATGAAGTTTACGTTTCCCACGACTTAACTCTCTGTTATTTTTAGAACCTTCTTCTGACCCGGATATCTCACCCTGCTCGGCTACACCGTTTAATAAACTTGAAAGTTCCGAAGAGGTGAACGACGTAAGTTCTTCTCGAGGATTTAGGCGTCGCACTTCCCCAAGGGCCCCGGAGACGACCATGCTGCTATCATGTGCTGGAATAAACTCCGCCTTCTGAGACATCGCGCAGTCGCGAAACATTTATTCTAAATACGTCCTTGACGATGTATCCAGACGTTTTCTGTGCCCCGCGTCGGTTCTGCTGATAACTCTGGTGAGATACAGCTTGCTGCGAGTCCCTGATCACGGAGAATCGCCCTCAGCCCAGGACGGAAAAGTGCTCAGGTCGAAAATCCAATCACCCAGAGTGTAAATGGCAGCGATTTCCACGAACACACAGACGAAGTTCATGGTGAGGCCACGTCGGAACTAAAGGAGCGGTATAGAAATACATTAGGTCGGATAGTTTCCGCAAACCGATAGCCGAATCGAGTGTCTGCGGCAACGATAACCCGCAAATACGTACCATGTAAGTAATGGGCATGTCGGAATGCTCGTGGACCATAGCGTTGGGCGGTGTAGCCACAGGCAGCATGAATGCAAATGACGACGCAACTGTTATGGGCATCATCAACTTCAACGGATGGATCCGGAGCGCAGTAGCCTGGACTCACAGGTGGAAAAAGGAACTCATGGAAGATCGTACGACCAAGCGAACGACCGACCCGCCGACGTCACAAATCGCCTCGTTCAATGGACCATGTACTGAGTAACCGGGCCATAATAGCTCGCGACCGATATCAATGCAATATTCGGATACAACAGCTGTCATACAATCCGTCCTAATTTAGTGACCACTCACCAGATACGATGCCACCGGTAGTAGAACGCTGGCCGTCGCGGTATTGGAGCAGAGTTCCGTGATGAAAGCAGTCCCAATGGTTAATATCACAACCAGCAGAAAAGGATGGACGCCACTCAGCTGGGCTATACTTTCGCCGATTAATCGAGAGAGGCCGGATTTCTGAAGATGATCTCTTATTAGCTCGTCGATAAGCGGTGAGTATCCAGCCCCGTCTCTGCTTCACTTCAATACGTACGTCGGTGGCCAAGGCAATGGAGAAACTTCCGCCCATGAGAATCAGAACTCCCCACGGCACATAAGTCTGGGCGTACTTCCATTCAATCAAGGTCGGACCCCCGAAATTATTGATCGGCTCCGCCGGTATGAAGAACATGAGAACGACGATACCGATCGCCGGTGTGGCGTCTTTGATGAGACTGCGATTGGTAGAGGAATTAATTTTTGAAGGACGATTCGTCTCTCGTCGGATCGGGTCACGGATGGATTTCTGCGAAATGACTGTGAATTTGAAATTGCATCCTGGCCCACCTTGCATGAGGAAAAAGATCGGACCACCCGGGCATGAAGCGGGGCTCTCGGAAGAACCAGAGAGCAATGAGAATTGTGAACAGTGTCAGGACGGCGGCTTCGTGGAAGCTCATGGCGCCCAGGTCACGGTGTCTCTGGTGAATCGTTTGGCGAATGGATAACTCGTTTTCTTCATCCATCGCTATTTTGAACCTGCGGCGCGAGAACTGACGAATTTAGAATCGATCTCGTTCCGGCTAGAATGCCTCAAAAGCTATTTGTTCGCAGCGCGTTCGCTCCTTTCCTTTAACAAGCTTATCACGAAGCACTCAAGCTAAGAGTGCTTTGCTTTATGAGCGCGTGCGGATGTTCGTTCCTCGTTGTTTCCTCCCGGTAATAGAACGTCCACTTTACCTCTTAGGTATGCAAACAATGTACAAATACACCCAGGCCAAGAGAACGCAGAAAATCATCACTGGAACATTGTACAGCATATAGGTAGCGAAAGTGAGCACTTTGGCTTGCGGGAAATTCCTAGAAATCAAGAGGTTGCGTGAGCAGCCGGCTGCTTTTCTGCGCGGCTTCCGGCTAGGGATCACTCATTTAGTGAGCGCGAAACTTCACCGTGAGCAGTGATTTGGGTGTATCAAGGTTGAACTCACTCTTCCATGATTCCGTACAGAATGAGGTTCGGTGCCGAGCCGATCAAGGAGCCCGTGCCCCCGAGGTTGGCCGCGTACGCAACTCCTAGAAGCATTCCGTGATGCAGTTGGCGACGGTTTTTTTCCCTGACATTTCATTGTTCGATCAAAACTCGCGGAGCGCCAAACAGAGCGGTTTACTTTCCACGTCGGCGTCGGTGGTGAACGTTAGTCCTCGCACCGTAGGAAATTTTTTGCAGAATACATTTGAAAGACCGGGGGTGGGAATAGGAGCGAAGTCAAAATTTTCCAGGATCAACCTTCGCATAATGAGTGGTCTGTCGTGCAGATAGCATTTGACCTCATTCCGGTCACACTTTCATTTGTATGCGCGGCTTGCAAATCGTACGCATCCTTGTTTTGGGCTTGTCGCCGATTCAATCCATCCGAATTGAATTAACATAAGAGCAATCTCACCAGATGTAGTCGGGTCTGTTGAGACCAAACGTTCTCGAGGTTTCGTCCCTTTTGGTCCTGAGTGGAGTGCGGACAGTTCCTGAAATTGTTTCGTTGAATTTATTCGTTGCTCGTTCCCAGGACAGAGTCTGTGCTGTGGATATCTTCTCGAGTCCATCCGAGGAGATAGTGATTGATCAAGACCCTGAGCAACGCAACTTCTGACGATGGCCCATCGAGCGATCTCGGAATTCAGGTACGACATTAGGAGCGCATGGAATTGACCGGAACAATCCGAAGGCGGTGAATAAACAGCTGCCTAATGCGCTACTTTCCGAGGGCGGGTCGGGGGCCGAAACCGCTTGGGCAATTTGGTTCTTTGAAAGAGCGCTTGTTAGAGCAATAGTGAGGTTCCACTTAACACGGCCCGAAAGTTCCGGATAAAGCTCCTGCGCACCAACTAGGCAAATTAGATGCGCTTCATCTGGGCCCCCGGAGACGGAGTCGGAGATTAGATGGAATTAGTGAAAGCTGCAAAGTCATCCGTCCGGAAGCGCGAACGAGCGAATCTGCTCCGTAAGCAACCTTGGTGGGATTGCTCAAAAGCAAGGCCGAGCACAATCATGAATCCAGGCCACATACCGTATTCATTGTCGTCTGTTTTCTGACTGATCTCCTCGACGACTGAGTCCACAATCGGCAACAGCATCAGGGTTGTAGCCATATTAGACACCCACATCGAGATGAACATGGACGTGACCATGAAGCCCAACAGCAGCCTGAAACATAGCTGCATAAGCGAGCTCAGTGAACTATTTCCCGGTCCGGCCGTCGAGAGAAGGCAACACGAAACCTGGCTCAACAAGAAGCCACCGACAAAGACCTATGAACGTTGCAGGTAGGACGTGCTCAATGCGAGCGGCTACGCAACAAATTCAGACTTCGAAGTCTGCTCTAATCTCCCCAAGCCGCATGAAGTTCGCACTCGCGAAGGCCGGACACGAATTCCCGCAGCGAGATGTTCTCAAAGCTCTCGTTGGCGCTCCGTCAGCGGAAAGGTCACCGCTCAACCCTCATAGTGCTTGACGCCGCCGCCATCTATCTCTGAGCCATCGCTGGCCGCGAGTATAATTGCATATAATGATCGGAGCGGTGTCGTCGAGATGAGTTGATGATGTGTTGAGCTCTTCAGCAGTACGCTGCTTCGGATATGGTTTTAGCGGTTAGAGAGGGAAAACCCAGACTGTAGCAACATTATTAAACCGCCAGGATCCAAGGCATCCGTGCTAACGTCTATTGGAGGAGAGATACGGATCGTCGGTGTTCTCGACACCAAGAGTGGCGGGAGCTCCTCGAAGCTCGTGATTCAAGTCATTCCCGCACTTTGAATCCTGAGCCGAGGGTCCGACGGGCTACCTCGGCAGGATAAAAACTAGGTTCGGCAGAATTTCGGATTCTGCGCATCAATTTTCTCGTAAACGTCAAAGTTCTCTCTCCGATGGTATTTTATAGATTTGGTAACAATTCCGACGATGTATCAGGGGATATTCCGAGGAATATTCGAAATACTCCCAAACACCAGCCGGGAATCGCACCAGGCTAACCCTAGAATCGCCCTGTCACCGCTCGGGGATCTCCGCCGGGGGAGTATCTCGAGGAGATGCCTGCGGTCTATCGCTAGCCCCGAGGGGTCCTAAGCCGCCGAGAGGCTCCTTCATGGCATTCCAGCACTCGATTTGCCCCCGCGGAGGATACGAGCGGCCCTGCGACCAGGGGCATATCTTCCACCGGGGCCGGCGCCCGCTCGTTTGTCTCCTCGTAAGCTATCACCGCCAGGAGTTAAATGATAAGGCTAAGTGCTGGATCCTGCTATCCTACCTCCTCGTGGTCAGATATTCTGGATCGACCTTCCTCTAATCCCGGATTCTCGCGGAATTCTCGGGGAGCTTCTCCGCGGCCTCAGAAACTAATGAGGTAATGAATCCTCGGAGAAAAACGAATACGATCCTCCGTTTTTCCGCATTCCTCCGCAAGTACGATTCTCGATTCCATGAATTGTCTCGATACGCTGAAACACGACGCTTCTTGAGATCCACTAACCAATGCATCTTGGCGCCGACGATCATCAGTATCCTTAGCGCGATCCGGTCGTGTAGATTACATTTCTCCACCGCGGCGGCCATGATCATACCCGCGAGATACAGCATGATAGTGTCCTGAAAAAACGAGGGTTGGGACTAAGCAAGCTTTACTCGGTCCGGAAGCTTCTGTATTGTCTCCTCCGGAGGTCCTTGTGACGGATTTTGTGCTCAGCGGCGTCCCGCGTGAGAAAGGGGAAATCCCTGTGCCGGGAGAGTATCGACAAAGAATGTACGAGATATTAGCATACCTTCATGTAGGGCATCGAAGCCTGTGAAGTGGAAATGACCCCGAGCAACGGAAAGAGACACACGGGTATCAGTGACGTCACCGGCAGAGGAAGAATTTCCAACATCCAATACAGAGCCATTAGAAGGATTGCGTACGCACACCGTGCTTCCTGGAAGCCACGTTTTTATTCAAGAAAAGAAACATTCGATTTATTACACCGTGTGAGATCCTGCCGCAACAGGAAGGGCTCCTCCGGGGATCTCTCGGAATAGGTTTGATGAAAACAGCTCGAACGAGAGAGTCGCTCGATCGGAACGCTTCAGTGGGGAACCCCCTGCTCACCTTCGAGTCTGAGAACATCAGAGGGCTAAGAGCCATCGGGATCACCAAGCCAATTGTCCATTTCAGATGTTTTCTGTAGCGTCGGATAGACTTGAGCCTGGATGATGAACGAATTCGTGCATGAATGTCTCGGTCTTACATTCATCAATCCCGGGCGGGGGACCGTGAAGGGACCTTGCAGCGACCGATGTCCGAGTCCATCATCCAATGAATAGTTGTAGTACATATAACCTCATCGAAACGACCGCGAGGTGCCAACAACAACGGTGAGTTCAAACGCATGCTCATTGGAGCGAACTTGTTCTACCGTACGGTCTACGAGAAATTGACCAAAACATCAGGAAGAAGTCGTAAGTTATAGCGGAAATTCGTTCTGACGCGACTCGCGTAGGAGAGAACCTGTCCTCCGACTGTGAAATTGGAACAAGTACAATCATGAGTCATGAGACTTCTTGTGGGAACGTTTCGCCTTGCCGATACCGTATGTCATCGACGACATACGTCGAGCCTGACAGAGGGTCTCCGTCCCTGAGCAGGCGGACACAGTGCCAGCAGTCGTTCTGTGTTTTGGTTTCCCACGTTCTCCCGCGAGTTTCCCCAAAAGACATCGGGTTTTTCTTCAAGGGAAGCCACCACACGAAGGATCCGCGGGGATGAAAACAACCATGCTCGACAGCGTAAGAGGAAACTCCTCAAAGTTCGGAAAACTTTCATTCCTTGTTCGCTCACGTTTTTTTCTCTCCTTGGACAGAGCAGCGCGACGAACAGAATAAAAACTTCAACGAAAACTACTCCAAAGTTGTTCAGAAAAACACTCCAGCGATTGGATCGCTGTGCACTGCAACCCGAGTCCACAGCGATGTTTTTACGAATAAAATATCGTACAACGGCTCTCGAAGGATATTCAGGCATGGCGTGCGAGCGACAACAACGGTCTCTCCAGGAGACTTTCGCTCTTCCGACGACTTCGAGCGTACCTACGCAGCGGTCGCGACTAGAACCGGCAAATCTCGGGGGATCTTCTAGGGGTGGGGTCTGCTGTGCGGGCCCACGGCGAAGGTCTTTACTACTACTCATGAATGGAGATTCCCGATCTCCGACGGACTCATAATCAGGATCAATATCCTATGAATGGGAGCTCCGACTTGACAGCCGGACGTCAGACGGGTATTGATGAATTGTGACACAAGACACAAAGCCGGCCGTATCGACTCACAACTTTATCTACCAGAGCGTCAGCCGCCATTGACAGTGAAGCTCCTGGACTCGAAGAACCCTCCGGATCCTGCATCCGGGCAACCGGAACATACGAAACGGAACGGCGCTCGACGTCTATCTTTGCGAAAAACATTCTCACCGTTTTTGTACCATCATCTCAAAGGATGCTTCTGCTATGGGCTCCAGAGGCTCATATTCGGAGAGTCTTCTCTTTAGTTGCTGCCCTCGCATGTTGGAGTTTCTCAGCCAGTCACCGACGAGCCATCCAGGCAAGCGAACAAGCACCGGCGGCCAGTCTGCCAGCTGTTCCGGGAGAAGTCGTTCCGCACTGCACCCGAATGCTTGCTATCGAGATACACCAACGGCCGGCCGAGGAAGCAAAAGGTCTCGTTTCCGCGACAAACTCGTGTTGACGGACGAGCGCTCTCTTATGCTGACTGAGAACGAGATCTCGGTAGTTAGCTCCGACCGAATCGAGGGACGAGTTCCCGTCGGCGCGATCGCTGTCACGGAGCGTCTCTGTTCATCTAGACGCAACGCATCGGAAAACGCAAGACCGTCTAGAAAGCAATCGTTTTTCAAGCACTGCTACGGCCAGCGACCACGACTGATTGTCACAAATCGAGCTCTCATAGGAAAAGTGTTGGCTTTGTGATCGAACTGTCATTGTGTGTTTGATCCCAGCAGCCTCTACCTAGTTACTCGACACCAGACACTTATCACTTGGAGAGCTCGATTCGGGCAGATGATATCGATGCGCGGCTCGAGAATTCTCGTTGACCACTGTAGAAGGATCTTCTCCCGGTCAACTAGGTAAAGCAGGCGATCCCTTCAAATTTCCTATTCACGAAGCGGAATGAAGCTCATACCACAGAGGAAGTCGAGACCCTCTCGCAGTATGCAATAATCATCAGGGAGATAATTTCAAGCATCGAATTGCTCATTGTGTATCGCTGCTGTGAGCGATGCAGATCGTGATCAACTACGTGAGACATCGGAAGCCTGAGACGTGCCTCGATGGTCGTCTTGCAGACTGCTTCGACGATGGTCGACGTCGCGAGATTGATACGAGCGCCATTCGGGTCCTTTACTACGCTACTGTCCCTCGCGTGAACGACGCCAACGGAAGGCTACATTTATCTCGACTAAGTCTCCGCAGTGTTCTAGGAATGCATCAACACCAAACGATAAATATGGAAGAGAATTGGTCCAATTTCGAGAGGTGCAAAGTTTCAGATTTTCGGATCTAAAAACTTTTCCGGGCTGAACCACACAGCCAAGGTTCAAAGTCCCGGGTACTTGTAAATCACATTGCTTCCGAGGACGGATCCATAGAGCAAACTTACCCAGGAGGATCAAGGCCGAGTACCTGCGTTTCCTTAAGGAATATTTTTCCGGCAGCAGGGATCGATCCCACACCGCCTCCCGCGCGAGCGGCGTCGTAGCGGCTCTGCACGATCATCGGACCTAGCCGTCACTCATCGTTCTTTGTGGGAGGGATGGAAAAGCGCAACTAATCTCCTATTTGGTCCGTTTACGGCTCATGCGAGCTGACTTCATCGCACTTGGTGCTCATGAGGAGCCTCTCCCGACGTCGCTCACTGTCTGATCAGTAGGTTAGTTAGAAGCTTAGGGCTGCAAAATATGGGAATGGGAGATTCCTCTGATGATGAGTGGTGAGACTTTTTCGAAGCTCGTCGGCATTCTGTGTGAGAGGTCAAGGAATCCCTCAAGGTTCGAATAGTTATTCGGCCTGAGGGAGACATACAGTCAAAAGCCCTGTCACGCAAAATTTGACGAACTGAGGATGAGCTGAGCCAAGAGAGCTCAGCTGCACACGAGGCTAACAGAGATCCGGTCTATCATTCCGGTTCATTCTGCTTCCCTCCGAGTCTCGATATTCTCTGCCATGGAGAGGTTGGGCTGTGGTACCCGATTGCGCATAAAAGCTTTGTGATTTCTCGATTTCCCGTGTATGAAGCCTGCAAATTATAAGTTATACGCGCTGATGACAAAGAATGAACCACGGTGATGAGTTTTGGAATGTGGCAATCTTTGTGAACAAACGGTATCGGTGGTTCCCCACATTCTCTGTACCGAATCCATGGTTCTCTGCCACTCATCGCTTTGTGATGTGAAACTCATGCACGGTCATCGATGGTGATAGAGGATCCGGATTTCTGGAAACATCTGACCCGACCATTCGCAACCATCGCGTCATAGCTGAGCGGTAGCTTCCGCAGGAATCCGTCTTCCCGAAGCGCCTTTATTCATATCCCTAACCCTCCAAGACGTTTTCGTATGAACAAGATCCATCGAAATAATTGAGGAAGTAAAGACCCGACCAGCAGATCCGTGGAGCCGTGACTTGTGGGGAGATGGGTGAGTTTGGGGGGTGAGCTTCCAGAACAGTTTTATTTTCAAACCAGTTTTTAAGTCTTGTATGACACTCAGATTCGATGCTGGAGCTGCTAAAGACCACAGACGCCTTTCACGTTGACTGCGTCGTCTAAAACCACGATCCAGTGGATGAAGGTGGGCATCATTCCCATAGATGCGCAATCTTCTCTGCATGATTGGGCTTGAGGGTAATAGAGAGCAGCAATTACCTGCTCTGCGTGTTTTTTGCAGAGATAACTCAGAGAAGCGCTATCTCCATTTCATAAACATCACTTGGATGATCTTGCGTTCGAAGCGTTCAAAGCATGTTTTTCTGGCGGACAGTCAAGTTCAATGATTCCATGTTTGAATCTCCAAGATTTCATCCGAACATCGATCGATGAATCGCCGCATTGCAATAGTCTCTTCTTCTGGTAACTCTGTCGATTAAGCTCATTGATCTCTGTCACAGGGCCTCGGAGTACGCTCGAGCATCGTACAGCTGATCAACGCGTTTGAATTGAGTGGCGGCCCCTCGATGATGGATATGCAAAAAATGGAAGCATTGATTCGCGCAACCTGCCCCGTCGAGTTCAAACGCACGCATGATTCTCCCCTTTGCGCGCTGTTTTCCTGTCGCGTAGATGGTCCACTAGAGCTTGTTGCTTTTCTGCGTCACGAGACCGTCGCGCTGTTCGTCGTCCCGCCTAATCCGTTGATACCCGCAAAGCCTATCAGCTGGATTCCGCCGAATCGTTTCCTTAAGTCTGTAGGGATTGATCTACTGCTATCCGGAACTCGGCCCACTGACCGAGAACGAACGAGTCGAGTCTTACGGCCTGCTTGTTGTTTCAGCTGCGACTCTGTCGAGGAGCTCATTTGCATGGAATAATAGGGAATGTATAATATAATAAGGTGCCGCACGTACGCACGCCAGAACGTTAGGGAGTTCTTGCTGTCTAACAGCTTTCGGTCACACCGTGAAAGCACTTCTATGTACAGCTTTCTCCGACTGAGGTCAACAGCCGAACGAACATCTTCCATCCATCAGGAAGCAGTCGATGCTGGATCTATTCATCAAGCGACCATCGGTGCGCGACACTTCGTCGGATAGGCCGCCCGCCCACCAGCGAGAATTGCTCGTTTGACGATTATGCTGCTCCCGGAAAGGTTTTTTTCGAGCGGTGTCGGATGTGCCCCTGGACAACATCAATCTGATGCTGTTGGCTCATGTGAATAGTGCTCTGTGTAACTTCACCGTCGCCTGGGAGAGTTCCGATCATAGGCTCCTGTCATCTGCATCAATCCTCCTGTTGACATTCATTTAATCAGTGCAACGGATTGTCGTTCTCCGTCGACGAACTCGATTCAGCCTCGCCATTCATACGGAGATCGAACGCAGTCCCTCCTCGGTAATCAGAGTCAGTAATAATTATCGGGTCAATCCCCTCGACCCGCGATGTAGGATTCCGGCATTCAAGGATCGTGCGCGCTCCGGAAATGACATGGGCGTCGACAGCGTGGCGCCTTGTTGCCATAGCGCGCGTTCCCTGCTGTGGTCAGCGATCTAATCGAGAGTAGAGCGTCAACTCTTGACTGCTGCCTCATGACGAATAAGCTCTTACGGCCCGAACGCCCAGGAGGAGCTCGAGGGGTGATGAACGGAATCGCCCTTCAGACAATCTGGAAGTCGCGACTCAAAATCGAACGAAGAGCTCTGCTCATCGGTTCGTGATATTGAGTTCCAAAGAGGATTATCGCCACTAGCGGATATATGAAACTTCCCCCGGGCTCATTTGTTCATCGCGTCACCGTGGAACGATTATGGGGTATTGAGCAACGGGTATTGAGCTGAGCAATGTGTCGCCCGTGTTTGACGGCGCTCACCCATGCGCGCCGCTCAGATTTCGGTAATACTTTCGAACAGCTTCGAGTGAGAGCTCCCGAGAATCGCTTGAGCATGCAATGCGAGATCACGTTAGGTCTTTGGCTGCGAAATCAAACGAGTTCAACCAGGTTCAGATCAAGCTGAGCCCTCGTTCACGCTCTTCTACAAATTAAAACGAGTTCCTGGATACCCGAACTCGGAGAAAATCTGGGGCGAGATCTTGGCTCCACATTGGGCTCTTGCGAGAGAGCTCCAAGCCGGAAAGCGGGAGCGGAAAAGAAGTCCAATCGTTGGACGAGTTCTTCCACAATGATTATGATGCGGAGTATAAGCCCGTCTCGCTCGAGGTCGCAATGGAAGTTCTCGAAGCTTTTCAGCAATGGCTCCGAACATGTTTGTACATCCAATCAGGGGAAGATTTCAATTTTTCGGCCGCCGGATCGCGATCAGCGACCTCTAGCACGATCCGACCTGACCGTGTTAAGGCTGATCTGCATGTGATTCACGGATCGCTCGAACTTAGGCCATTAGGCTATAAGTGGCTTCAGATTCAGCGCCTCACAACGCGCAGCGGAGCGCAAGTAGAGCCTGACAAGCTCACCCCTGTTCGAGCTCATCCGTGTGCGGAAGGCACTGAGAAATCGTTCCTGTACGCGTATGATCAGCCTGGATGTATGGATATTTCCAGTAAGCTTCTGCGACAAGCTTGATGGCTCTACATCCGCAGGGATACTGGCGATACCGACTTTCCTTTCTCCGCACCATTGGCGCATGAATTGCCGCCCTGCGCGAAGAAACTGGGAAACTGAACGTTCCGCACGGAGGCTAACGACCTGAGAACCCATGTTCTAAGGACTTCCTACGGAGCAATTTCGACTCTGCTACTCCGGGTTGCTGACCCTCTCTGGGGACGGCCTGTTTGCAGCGGAACAAGATTTCCTCCAATTCAATTTAAGCCATAACTTCGTCGCCCTCCCCCGCCATTTCGGAAGGAAAGCCCGAACCCCCCACTGGAGAGCCATTCTCGATCCTGCAGACAATGTCATTTATCAATACTTCCCGAGTCCCAGAAATCAAATCGACGATTTTGATGAAACAGAATAACTTTGGTGAACACATTCCTGTATGCGGAAGAAGAGCATTTCCCTCTTGATTTTGGAACCTTCGAGAATGTAATCTTCGTGGCTGTTTTCAGACAGCCCAATAAGAAATGCATTAGGGTTTTTGGAATTTGTACGACGCGCCCGTTCCATAGGAAAATTTCCCTCGTTCGGAGGGAATCGCGCCCATTCCCATCAATTCCTCTCGCTCTTGCGCTCTCGGTGTCTTCTTCGGGGGACTTCCTCCCCTCCGACGCAGGAGACGTATCTCCGGATGCACGTAGGACTCAAGGAGTCGTCTTCTTTTTTTGCCATACTCTTTGTACATATTTCCCAGCTATCGGGACGCCGTTCCTCGTGGCCGTGACTACCATATGATCGTCTGGAACTCCTCCAAAAAGCGAGACGATCGGCGACGGAAGACTCGTGCAAACTGGGTCTCCAGCCTCGATGACCTACTAAGCAGGCAGGCCATACATTGGCGTTGAGTTTCATTCACGCCGCGATACTGCGGACGCAGCGTCCTGTCTGACGCGAAGATTCTTTTTGAGAAACGCGAACAGGGAACGTCGGAACGCTTCTGAGAAACCGGATCCGAGAGAAGAAATAGAAAGGAGTCTTCCAGTTCAGATTTCTGCCTGACGACCGCTTTCTCCGAGAGGACACCTGGACAGTGTATGAGACTTGTGGAGTTGTTGTCGACGGTCCAAAATGAGCTCAAGGAATTCCCTCGGGGGAAGTTCTCCCTGAAAGTTTATTTTCCCGATCGATCGAGAGGCCGACCTCGTCTGGCCCTCGTGCCTAGACACGTAGGTAGAGATCACCTCCTCTTGGTCCGAGTCCAATTAGTTGCTTGCTGTCCGAGTGGCTGGTCAAAAACTAATGAGAAAGTTCTGATGATAGTTTTTTTTTTCGATTGCCAGCCAAGGATGCGTTGCAGAAGCTCCTGGGAGAGTCACGCACAGTGCACGGAGGCACCGTCCTTCACTACGACCTCGGACAGAATTCCTCCGGGTAGATCAGAGAACTCGTATGATACTCGGTGAATAATTATTATCCGTCTACTTGAGAGAAGTCAGCAGGAGGATTTCGCAAAGACGCTGCGATTAAAACCGCACGGAATCAGTGATGTCGGGATTATCAGCTCGGAGGCACCGCGGCTATTTATAGTGTATAGACGCTTAAGCGTTGCATCAAATCTGATCAAGAATATGAGTTATAGCGCGTCTAATCTCTAGGGCCCCGCGGCGTGCCGACTCCTGCGGAGTATGCGCGGTGACCAACGCCACGAGTGTACATGTATTCGGAATCGGTGAAACTAATTAGGACTCCAAAAGAACGCCGGCGGGCTTGATCTGAACGACCTCTCGTGCCAATTCCTCATTACATATTTAATTGAGTCGGTGAACGCCTAGGTAAACGACGGAGTTAGGGGATGAATTGTGTGTGTTTCTTTGACGTGAAAACGATACGTCGAATCGTTTGACGATTCGACGATTTTTAAAGCCGCCGATTCAGCGGAGTTCCGGAGCGGCCTTAGCAATAAACACTGAACAGTCGAATCATCTCGAATGCTCCGATACAGGTAATCGCTCCCGCTCGAATGGATGCAAATTCAAGTCCGAATCATGGGCGTCACCGACCTCTGGAGGCATCCTCATTCCACGCTGTTTCGTTTCCTCGAGAATCCGCTTGGATTTGGATCCTTGGGTCTGAACGAGTTCAGTGCCGATCGATGCTGTTATTGGTTATCGAGCGGAACCAAGATTATCTTACTGACGATTTATGTTGACGATTTTCTGATCTTCACAAATGATGCGGGATTGCGAACCGAGGTCGTCATGGAATTGGGAAATATCTTCCCGATAAAAAATTAAGAGCAGGCTCAATATTGCCATGGCATCAAGATTTTGCAAAGACCTGAAGAGAGGATTGTTGTGCTTGATCAAACCGAGAGCATTCGACGACTTCTGGAGCGGTTTAGGATGGCTGATTGTAATCCCGTCGAGACCGCCGTGGAACCGGTTGCGAGGTACGCGGAGCGATCAGAAGAAGAGGACCCGGCTGATGCTCCCTACCGTGGAGCCGTCGGTGGCCTAATATTCATATCTCAGACAACCCGTCCAGACATCAGCTTTGCTGTTAGCTTGGCAAACCACTTCTGCTCAGATCCCCAAAGAGACACAGGACTTTGGTGAAACGAATCTTGAGATATCTAAAAGGGAAAAGTTCAAGTTTTGTCGGAGGAGACTTGGTGTCTGTTGAATGTTGAGAGGGGGTGTCACGAGTTTCGTATCGAGTGCTATATAAGGAGTAATCATCCTGGAAATATATCTAGTTGGTGACTCCGTTCTTGGTACAAGGACCTAGTCATTCCCATCGTAGAACAGAAGCAAGCGTCGACACTACCTGCGCGTTTTTTTCGACGTGAAACGTCTTTAATTTCGACTAGGGGGGCGCGTTCAATTTACTTCGTCCTTCATGTAACGATTTAACGCCGCTTTTGAGAGGCTAGAACTTTCTTAATTGTGCACAGAATTTTTGTCGGGATGTATTGATCGGCAGACAATTTACGGGCCAATCTTCTATTCGAGTTTGAAATGATTCTGAGAACGTTAAGAGCCCTTACGACCCGATTTCCAATCATACTGATAATCTCCGCGGTTCCTTGATGAATATGTCTCCAGAGCCTATGAACATTGGATTTCAAAGCTGATTCGACTTACAAGCCAAAGCTAGTGTCTTTGGTCCCCCTGCGCAACTCGACGATCAGGCTCTCAAGTTCCGAAGAATGTTTTATTTAGAAGGATTTAGTATTTTATCCATCCTGATCATATACATATATGCACATCGTTTTTTACGGAGCGATTTCTGGTCAGCTGTGCGGTAGATGTTCCTTGATTGTGCGTCGCGTTCAATCGTTCAACTGTCGCGATGGAACCAATCGGCAAAAACAGACGATAACAGTGTTGGATGACACCATGAAAATGATCAATCTTGGCGTTTGGTCAGAGTTTGTGGGAAAACTTGATGGCAAAGAAGGGCAGGCTGTCATCATCAGGAACGTCCAAATTCGTGGCTATAACGGTGCGAGACAACTCTCCTCAACAACCAATACAGTCATTGACGATGCAGAGAACGACGCAAATACAGCTAGGCTTCGAGGATGCTTTGAAGCCGAAGGTTGTAATGACGAATTTGAAGATATGAGTCTCAACAGTGCGGCAGAATCATAAATTCCATAAGCATTCATCATATTCATCAGTTATTTATAAGAGCTCTAATTTATCAAGTTTGTGTAGGGAAGAAAACGGATCACATCAACATTATTTGTGGCAATTTGTGGCAGATTTTATAATGATGAAAAAAAGCTGGGTTTTGTTCACCGATTTGGCGTAGGCGTTTCACGTCCTATCACGGTAGTGTCATGACACTACCTCCGTGAAGTTTTTCCGTCGTTTGGATGCCTCCAAGTCGAATATTGCGCGGACACAGGCCAAGAGAAGCCCCCGAGTCGAGTCTTGCCGAGCTAGATATGAAGTTGAGAATGAAGGTCTCATGAATAATTGATGCTCCAGAGGCGATTCATCGTTCTGTTAAAAACGTCAGCCTTCGAACAGTGGTCCAGCGGGCCAGCTCGGAACACTCGACCGGGAGGGAAAAAACGCTTTTGTTCCCGATCGGGAGCTTCTCGAGGGCCGAAGCCCTCGGGCTCTGTAGCGGCTTCGCTCATCGCTGGCAGTCTCAGGGGTGTACGTGAGAATCTCTCGCAGCGAGCAAGGAATTTGAAGAGAAACATCTCACACAGTCGTCGCTTTCCTTCATGTATACAAGTTCCGCTTCGGGGGGTCTCTGTAGGCGACGATATGAAATGGATGTCAGTGTTTCTCCGGACCGTCGAAAGCTGTCCTTCAGACACGCTCGTCGGAAAGTCACAACAAAGAGGACGGAAACGGGGAAAGTGCTTATTCCCGGATCTATTCAATTGCATCGAACTATTTTCGGTCTGCATGCGACTCTGCAGGATCGGGGTCCATCTCCGCTGGTTATTCGGCTTGGAAAGGTTGAAATTACGCCTCAGGCACCAGTCGAGTCTCGCGGTCGCATCCAAGCGAAACGCAGGGAACTCAGCATGAACCGTGTTCCCGAATTTTCGGAGGAAAATTCCTCCTGCGACGAGCGCAGCGCACAGCTGTCGGTTCTTTTGGTGACAGATGAATTCTCAATCGCAACAATGGACACCGTTGTACGCGGAAGGCCTTACGAACGTGACAGTGAGCGATGATTCCCTCTGCTCCCAAGTCCCGAGAAAACCTCAGGGTAGGGTTATCCGCGGATTTTATTTTGAAAGGGAAGTTCGAAATCTCGGATCGACCGAAGTATATCGATCTCAAAGCCATTCGATTCGACTCCCGAGAAGAAAATCCCATGCTTCGATTTGGTGGCGACAATCGATTTAATCGACTCATCAATTCTCCATATTTCCATCTCCCGCGCAGCACTGCCCCGGTCCCTTCGGATGTGTCGTCGAGTCTCACGGAGACCTGGGAGATCCAGCACAGGTGAACGTCGCCGGAGGAAAGCTGAGCGATTCAATTCATGTCGAAGGAATTCAAATTCATGCATTCCATGCAAAAAGCCGAGATGGTTTTTTGATCATCCAACCAATGAAGCTTTGCGAATCATTGGCACAGATCGATGGGATCGTGGAACCCTGGAATCCTCGCGATGGACTTCGTACTCAGTGGACTCCACAGGGAAAAACTCTCGGCACGCCATGATATGCGTGGCCCGCACACGTGTCGGATTGAATTAGGTACGTACAAAATATTCTCAATGATCGCAGTCGGGTCCTCCTACGGAGATGAGCGCTCGATCGCTCCGGCGACCGTGACTTGAACCGAGGCGTTGGTCAAAGCTGGGTATGAGACAAGCCTCTTCCAGGAGATATTCTCTCCGTTTCTGATGCATTCACGGCATGAGGTGCTCCATCTTTCATGGAGCGATTCCCTGCTCCATCGACAGCTGCTGATAGCCTCAGTCTATGGGCAGACTGTCTCTGAAGCTTGAGAGAAGCCAGGTTTCTGAGGGTCGCGAAATCCTCACCATCGATTCCTGCAGGAACCACGTGTAAGGCATTTTCCCGCTCTTGGAAAACGCAGGAGAAGACTGGCGTACTCCGACTCGCCCCTCCTTCGCGCCATGCCCTTCCCCCGCTGCTTCCGCTATTGATCTGTTTTCGTAAGCGCTTCTTCGTCGATCCTGAAGTTCTATGTATACCTCATTAGGGATTCCGTGATCCTGGAGAATGATATCCGCCCCCGAGGGACAGAGGAAGAGATTGGGAAAATTTACCATGTCCGTAGAAGACGGTTTGAAAAATATCACATGTCCTCGACTTTTCCGAAAAACGGTGATTACGTAGAACACCTCGTCTACGTTTCCGCCGCTCTTAGTCATCCCAAACGGACCTCTGTCAGTTTCGGAATGATTCCGTCGCGCGATGAGCCTTCCGATCAATTTCGCGCGCTGCGCTGTCATTAGTTTCCCATGTCTCTGCGGAAATATCATTGCCCGACCCTGAACCCGCGCCGCGTGCCGCTTGTGCCTCGCAAACATGTAGAATCGCAGATTTTGTTCGGGAGATGCTTTTTCGCGTTTCCCCATAATTACACCATGTCACGGGAGAGCCGCAAGGGAGCGCGGTTCCCACGAAGCCGGGTCCTAGCTCGAAGGGATCATCAGGGTTGTGGTGCTCGTCTGCTCCCGGCACGGCGCATCGGCACCAGCGCCACCGAGCGGCGCATCCAGCGCCACTTCTGTAGGACGGGGTCGGGTTTAGTGGTTGATTTCTACCGTTGACTTACGACTGCGATTAAGAAGGATTTGTCAGAAGCAGAAGAATACTCGCCTATAACAGGCGAAACGCATTCGTTTTCGGCATGAACAACGCCGAGATCGCCGCCAAGGTGAGAGTCCTCAAATGCAGACAATACAGGGAACCGTGAGAGTGTTCCGACTCGGATCTCGGGAAGTGCTCTGTTGACAACTTGGGACAATGTTTATTTGGGTTTGGAGAACACCGAGAAGAAACTCTCGGAGTGATTTCGATGGGTTCGCGGAAGTATCCGTGAGATCTCACTGCTATCGGTCAATGCGAGGGAGATTCAATCGGCACGACACTTGGGACTCCCTGCGAGAACGTATAGAAAGATCCGAATACCACTTATACCGATACTCAGATTCTCCAAAATCATACGGTTTCCCAACAGGTTGGCGACGTATTTACGGCAGCGGGGAACGCCTTCTCGCAACTTGGAGAATTGTCGACACAGCTGTATTCCAACACCGACCAAAACCTTGTTGGGTAAGACGTCCAGAATTCGAGAGCCGAGAAAATCGAGACCTAAAAAACGATTAGTAGTCAGCCGGATTTTAAATTTCTCCTCTTAAGGGAGAGTTCGGAGACTTGAATGAGTCGAGATGGGGTTCATCGATGCGCCGATTCATAGATGCCGCATGGAGTAATTTAGAAACATGATGATCTGGACCGCGCGGATGGTTGCACCCCATCCATCAGGAGAACTTGAAGATTCCCCCGTGAGATAGCTGGGAGGAAGCGCTAATGGATTTTCTGATCTCCAGCGGTAGCGTTACAGAGGAACGTTGCTGATTGACGACCCCCTTCCACAACAGAATCCATTCAAGGAATCGATCCCGCGATCGAATGCAGCCTGAGAATTGATTACCGTATTCCCTCTAATAGTGGGGCATGCCCCTCTATTTTTCGAGCTTCCGAACCATGCCCGTATATTGGAGAGTGCCCGAATATTAGAGAGTGCCCCTCTATATTTTCAACATCCCGAGAACGGATTACAGCCCATAGCCTGCCGTGTAGAGCGTGCCCGTTCATTTCCCAACCAGCTCGTGGAGTTCTCAAGAAATCAGGAGCAATCATCAGATCATTCTCCAATCAGGAGCACTTCTCAGGAGATCATTTTCTATCCTCCTCAAAAAGGTGCTCCTCCAATAGAGAGTGCCTGTATATAGAGAGTGCTCTTCTATATTTTCTTCTTCCGAAAAGGTGCCCGTCTAGCGGAGAGTGCCCGAATAAAAAAGAGTGCCCCACTATAAGAGAGAATACGGTATTATCCGCCAATTAATTATCCTTGACCGATGCGTCGCTCTTCCTCGCTGAGCGGGCGAATGCAACTTCCTCCCGCCGATACTATTATATTGCTATAGGTAATTATTGTTCCCTTGCGATGGACGCGCCAGCTTACTCAGATTCTAATTATTCTTGTTGGAACTTCCAGGGGCAAGTGGACGGAAGAAGAGATTGAAATGCTCAGACTAGCGGTCCGACGGTTTTCGGACGATCTGAAGAAACTCTCCGAGTGTATAAAAAGCCGTGCTGTGTAAGTCGAGCGGATGGAGCCTTGAAGAGCAAGGACGTCGAATGTAGAATCATCGTCATCGATTTATAATTCTTTCGCTCTCTCGATGGCTTGTTGAGTTTAACGTTTCCCGATCGTAGTTTGCAGATCAAAACCAACATGAAGAGGAAAGCTGTGGAAACCGCTAGTCTGCCGGCTAAAAAGACCATCGCACCGAACAATGGCACGAAACAAGGCCCGTCTGTCACGATCAAGAAAGAAAGTTCGCAACAAGCAGCCCTCGCTGCGACGATACTCGCCCAGCAGAAGCAAACGTCGGCCGATATCACGCTGAACATGCTCAATGCAACGGAGAGCGAAGTGGACGTGGTGGGGCTAACCGAAACGCATAAACTGGAATACGACTCGAACTGAACGCCGAATCACCCCCCGATAGTGTATTCGGAAGCGGAGCGCACGCCAATTTGCTGCGCCATCGATGTGGTCGTCGCTCGCCCGTGCACACCCTGCGGACGAGCTCCGGAAATGCGATATGAGGTTGGCTCACTCATAATTTTGTAAACTTCTGTACAATTGTGAATTAATGCAAAATGAATAAATATGTCTGACATCCAATAAGTCTAGCCGCGATAGGCCCTGTGGACTAGATGGTCTAGATATTCATCGAATCCACCTTGATGTTCCAAAGTCTCGACTTCCGAATCATGGGAGCGTGTGGTCTAACCAGATCATCAATGCTCTCAAGCAATATCGGGGAGAGAATTCAAGACGGAAACGAAACCATATGGACAATGTCTGCAGACCATCGCACGAACAGGATATTGCTCACTTTCGAGCAGCTCGAATCCCGACGACACACCATCAGCCGTAGAATTCAGCTCACGGGAATTCGTAAATCGTGGAACAATTCTTGACAATCCTGGACGCTGTTTGTCTGGGAATTTCTCTACGCAATTTCCAAGTAATCTTCCCCTGCAAGGAGAACGATCGACGCCGGTCCCGCGCATACCATGTTGCCCCCATGGCGTCGTCTTCTGATCCCTGACGTTTTGTCTCAGGAGTCTCTGGGCGTAGGGCTCGGGACAGGGCTGCGGAAACAAGGAGCATTATCCTCTAGCATAACGAGCATCCCCTCCTCTCCGGCAAATCTTGGAAAGAGAAGTGTATGATGTCTCGATGAGAACCCCCGAATACTCCCGTTTTCGAGCAGAGATCATCATCATCAGCGCCAAGTAAACAATTTTCAGTATTAGTCTCGTATGGATGGAGTTAAAGGAAGCGGTCTTAATTGAGCCTCAATCGTCACAGTCTACCCGTACTTCTGAACGATAAATCACCATATGAGGTGCTTATCGCTGCGCCTTGGAGCATTGTGGAATTCGTGATCGGACGGATGCTATTACCCCGTCACTGAGGCACTGCCAGATTGGTAAATTCTACCGGCATCTATTCCCGTGGTGATTCTGAGGCGATTCGTCTCGCTTGGAGCTCTATACTCACTCATATCAGGGGAAGAAGTATGAGCTCGGAACACTCAGCGGCAAAAGTGAGTGCGAACAAGAATAGGAACATTTAGTGCCGACTCTCACATCGCAGGGAAGTTGGCTCGCACAGCTGATGCCTGCTCGCTCCATGCGAAGGGATCGGAGACCCTCACCTTTTCCCGAGTCCTGAATCCTTTGGAATTTCGAGAGGGATCCTTGAGGAGAGGCCTGAGAGGAGCTTGATCGGCATCGCTTGCTCCATCACTTGACCGCTGCGACGCGCGAACTTGCTGAAGGAGCAGCCTCCGGAGGAGAGCTCCTCACGAGCAGCCTGTTCATACATTCTTGATCACCGATCCGGAAGCTCGGATCTGAGTCGAGCATGAGCCTCAGTTGAGCTCAAGTTCGACTTCAGTGTAAGCTTGCCTGGAGCGCGAACTGGATTGCAGCTCGGGTTCAATCTCCAGTCACGTCATGGAGCTCAGTTCGGAGCTTTCGAATGCCTCCGGGACGCTTCCTGTACCTCAGCTACTATGATGAGACCCGACGAGCGCTAACATTCTCAGTCCTGTGCCCTGATGGAACTTCGGCTTCCATTTTATTGTTAGTTCGCACAGGAGTCAGTCTGATGATTGGTCAGAGTTTCCCGCTCTTTTGCGAGATTGTCTAGCAATCGAATATTGCCAAAAGAAGGCTCTTCCGTGCGGAGAATCGGATGGGATCGCCTGGGGCTCTTGATCGCTGCATTAGCTCAATTACTTAACTCGATGTGGGGCGAAATACATCCTGCCCATCAGAGTTGGGTCGCGGAGACCTTTCCCGGAAGAGTTGACAGCGAAGCGGGCGAGATCTCAAGAAGAGCTCCTCCGAAAAACGGGACTTCGCGCAGGCTCTGCGGATCTCCGATCTCTTCGGGAAACCTGTGTCGATTTGAGGCAACTCGGCTCGTGTCGCGGACTCTGAGGTCTCGAGCCTTTTCCTCTGATTTCGAGCTGCTTCGGTGTCTTTTCGACAAGAATCGAATGAGGATTCGAATTTGCATTCCAGGTTGGAGAAATCTTCAATAAGGCAGGGGCAGCCTTCACTCACCTGGGAGAACTCTGCCTTCAGGTGTATGCAGCGACTGACGATTTCCGGGAATACGATAGGTAGGATATGCAGAACCTCCTCTGATATCAGAGATGCTCTCATGGATGTCCCTATGCATACACCTTTGCGTCATCTCGATCCGGACAAAACTTTTCAATTTCTCATTCAAGGCTCAACTCGTCGCAAGGATCACATTTCGAGAATGCGGCGCTGATCTCGGACGGCGTTTCTAGAAACACCGTAGGCAATGAAGTCGACGTAGAGCGACTCAACGATCGATGATATCGTCGTCCCATGCTTCTCTTCATCAGAGCTCCTATCAGCGAGAGTTCCGCTCGGTGAGCTTGTCCAGCCCCCAAGCGGGCAGGCACCGAGAGTGAATTCCCATGAGTCAGCGTCAAGCTCATCTCTTTAAGGAACAGGGACGTGGTGTTCTTCTATACGATTCCAAAGACGCTGAGGAATACTGGAATGTGTAATGTGTACAAAACCTTGTCTCAATAAAAATCCGCCTCTCCAAAAAGCAGGAGGTCGTTCGAGATTTTGAACACTAGGTTTCTCCCTTCTAAATACGAGACTCGGCGAACTGCTTCCCCAAAAGCACCGTCTTTTCGATGCTAGAATGAATGCGATGCCCGATTCGAGAGAAGCGAACCTTTATTTCTGTCCGAGGAGTCCTTGGGCGTCGGTAGAAGTCTGGACTCGCAAAAGGTCAAGCCGCGCTGCCATCTACCTATGGAGTTCTGCATTCTAGACAGCTCATCGTCGAGGTTACTGCTCGATATTATTACTGTAGATGTGAGATCACTCTAACTAAGCTTTTTCGGGAAATACTTCCAGAATATCATGATATTCACATTTGGTACGTAAGCATCAAGGAGTCGACTCCTCTGAGACACGTGAGCGAAGGAACAAGAGTTCTCTCACACTTATCCACTAGTCGGGAGTGGAATATCACGTCGAATCCCGAAGAAGAATGAGGCACGGAAAGGCCATAGTTAGTCTTGCTTAGACAAACTTCTCTTACGATAAGAATAATAGTCAATGATTATTACTGTGATAATCGCTTTAGCATATCCTCAATGTCATATGGGTACTATACTAATCAAAATCATACAACATATCACTCTCTGTCTTCAACGATCCAAGTGGTGCAACCCAATCCTTGCAGAGTTTCCTCCTGTATGACCTGTGTACCTCTCGACACTCCCCACCTTACCGATAGAATAAACATGTTTCGCTATGAAACGCTTTCGCAGTCATCTTACACGATGTCGGTCTAAAGTTCAGGGGTAATAATTGGCTAATTAACTGGAAGTTAATCCTATTTCGATGCTACTGAGGCCAGTGAGGAATGACGTTTCAATGAACAACGGCGGAGTTTTGATTCGATAGTTTCGTTTCTTCGACGGGCGATTCTTCATTAGTGTAGGTGTCATAACGAAGTGTTGTCGTCCCCATGACGAGAGACTGGAATTCCAGAGAGAGAGTGAATGCGTCGTGCAAAAACCCGAAACATGCGACCATCTCGAGATTCCGATGTCAGATAGATTCGAGCCCTCGATCCTGGCATGGATTTGCGAGTTTCGCTGCAAAGTATAGGACCTTGCCGACATCTACACTCACCCGGTCTTCGTTCTTTGCAGGTGGGCTCCGTAACATCATCAGTAACGGTGCATAACAGATGCAGACAACTCCCGTCAAATATACAAGCCTGAGGAAAAGGGGAAGCCTCGTTAATTTGGCTCCTCCGAATTCAATCCGAAATCAACTGAGGAAATCCTGTAGATTCAGATGGATAACAACAATCTTAGCTTAGAGGGTGAGAATGATTAATGCTTACGTTTTGAAGCCGAACGTTTTCACGACGCTCGAAGAGATAAGAGGTCCAAGAACAAAGCCCATACAGAAAGCGGCGTCTCCGATGGCATACACCGAGCCATACACCGAAGTGTGTCGAATATCCACCAGATAGCCGAGCATAGGCATCATCGAGGAATCCACCATCCCGATAGCGAAGCCGATTCCTGCTTGGGGCAGTATCAGCTGATTCACATTTTTTGCCATCGGAATCTGGAAAAGCATGGGGCGTCCCTCAATTCGGTGCTTGTGGGGTGCGAGCGCTCACGTTATTCAGCTCCGATCCCTCGCTCGCCGACCGCACTTACGCATAGGAGTGAGAGTCCTATTATGATCAGGCCGACCATTGTGGATAGCCAGCGGCCAAGCTTGTGACCGAGAGGACCGAAAAGATTCGTGCCAATCAGATACGATATAGACGCAGGTAGAAACACAGCACCTGCAAGATCGGTGACAGCGTGAAGGGTTGTCAGACTGGGGGAGGGGGAATCTTCACGGAAAGCGCTCATCGAATCAATTTCAGCGCAGCGCTCCCTCGGTTGACGGTGAATGTATGTTCATCAATGTGTCCAAAACTTTTTCCTTGACGTGGAAATTCGAACCTTGCTGCCACTTTGGGGCGTGCATCGTGTCCATCAGCCAGAGAGGCAATGACGGCTCGAGCACAGCGATTCCGAGGTTAGCAAACGTTATCGCCCCCGCGGCGATGATGATATAAGGATCGCGCAGAAGTTCTCCCAGAGAAGCACCCTCAATGTTTCCTTGACTTATCGAGGGCTGGAGTACAGCAAGCTGGAGCACTGTAAAAGACATACGAGTTACGTGCAGAGAGCCCGATGCTTGGGAATCGCTCTGCATCAGATGCTTGGGGAACGTCCACGAATCCACGGTAGTGATTTCGAAAAATTTATGCACCACCTGGGCCCTAGGTTTTCAACTTACGGCCGTCCAGCAAGGTCACAGCAGCTAGCACCAGGAAAGCAGCGGATTTCGATACGAACTCGTACATGATTCCTCCATACGGAGGTCCAATCATGACTCCGAGGGCCAAGCCGACGCCCATCGCAATTGCCATCGCGTTGCCGCGCTCCCTATCGTCAGGGAACTTATCGGCCAGCATCCCCATGCCCGCGACGGATGTGCAAGCAGATCCCACGCCTTGAAGTATTCGCGCGAAGAACAGCGTACCGTAGGAAGCCCCAGCCGCGAACACTGTGGAGATAAAAGCTCCTTAGATCGCAGCTCGACGATAGCTCGAAGCGATCAAGTCCGGTTTCGCATCGTCTGCCCGAGCGATTGAGCGAACACGATTGATTTTCGAAATCCCGTCCCGGAACATGGGTACATGCCTAATGTGGACAGAAACATGATGACGAAGCCCGCGAACATGGGCACCGTATATCCTATTCTATTGGTGATTTCTCCGACCAACGGATTCACCATGGCTTGCACGACCGGTTTCGATGCAAACAATAGACCCACTTCCACGTTTTCGTTTTCGAGCAGTCGATGACGGAGTCTTTCGTCCTCTTCCTCCTGTCGCTGTTTACGGAGCTCATCCGATGCCGCGTTCCGATCTATCGGAGGAGCAAGAGTCCGTCCGGATCCGTATTCTCTGGAAAATTAATACCTTAAAGCATGGTCATGAACTCATAGACCTCCGTTCTCGCTCGATAGAGTTTCCCCACTCGATTTCTCTGGATATCTGTACACCCCTTCTCTCGGCCCCTCGAATCGAGTCTAAACTTACGTGACATCGGGTCGGGTGGGTTTTATCACATGATTTATGAGATCCGGTCCCGGATCTGTTGCATTATCGGCAGAGAACGATACCATTCTCGGTGTGGGTGACGGCGTGATGATCTCTAAGGTTTTATTCTGCTCCGACAGCTCACGTTTGTGAATTTCGTAGAGGAAATTTGGAATGATTGGAACTGGAATAGATCGTCAGATGCGTTGTATACACATTGCATCGGCTCTTTCTCCCGGAGCAATATCTATTTTTCGTGCCCTTTCGAGTTCCCTCTGAATCGATTTCGTCGGACGACTCCTCGTGGAATGGACTCTGAACAGGTCTCTGACTGTCAGCAAGTCGTCTCCTCTGTTTGCACACGATTTGATGTTCGCGTTCCCTCCGGTCGGGTTTCTAACATTTTCTTTCCCCTGTCTACAAACTCATTGTCCCTTCCCTCAATACGTTCACTCCTCTACGCGGTGTCGAGAAGTTCTCTCGAGTTTTCCTCACGGGGAAGGTTCTTCGATCGTGCTGCACGTCTGAGAGGGGACATTTTTCAGACCCGGTCCCAGATTCCAGTCATCAGGCTGCCACCTGAGAGCTCCACACGTTTGAACGGGAACTGCCAAGATCATTCCCATGAGCACGACTGAGCCGCGGTGAAAGCCTATTGTGGAAGGCTTATCCGACCGAAGAAGCGTTCCTATTTTTGGAAAACACCTGATCCGGTGCGAAACCTGGGCCAGCGTTGAGTTCACATCGCGCGAGGCGCATCGTCGGATTTTCTATTCAGGAGCTTCTCGTTTGAGTCCTGGCTCCAGCCTACGGTGATTTTCCTCGCACAAGTCCCCAGGCAGATTCTTCCTCGGGAATCGATCAGCCTGCGCGGTGAAGAGCCGACAGCGCAGAACTTCGCCGTTGCGGTCCGCTCTCTCGTTCCCTGGTGGCTGTCTGTCTGGCTGGCTGGTTGGTTGGTTGGTTGGTCGGAGGGTCGAGTCGCCGACCGACTCAGTCAATCAGTCAGCAGAGAAAGCAGACATTCTCCTTGGCACATCAAGGCCTCAATTAGTATGAAGACCTCCTGGAGAAACCGCAGCCGTCCATGACCTCGAGCTCTTAGGGTCTGTGATCACGTCGATATCCATTCAGTTCACTCAGCCTCCCGAGGTCGAGGTCAATCTTGTGTATGTGAGTGAGACCGAGAAACCTGACTCATCGGACGAATCCGACCCCACCTGTCGTCCTGGAATCGAATCTTCCTGCCGTATCCGATGGATCTACCCGAAGCTCCCGGCGGTACGAAAGTTCAGTAGGATCGCAGACCGTTGCTCGTGAACGGATACAGCGAGAGACGAGATGGAGCTATGTATTAGGCGCCTAGCCAGGCGGCCGCTCGTCAGGAACGAGCCGTATGGAAATCGAAGTTTCAGCTTTTTTCCACGAATCATCCGACTAGCGATGCCGTTGGTGCGGAAGAGTTGACTACGGCAAGGGTTCGAGCCTCCGCCGAGAAATATGAAGCGTCCGACGGCCCATAAATGTATGATTTGTCAGGCTATCTGTGGGATGTCTCGAGCGTGACAGGGGGGACTTACCAACAGATGTGAGGAGCATGTTGTCCAAGAGCAGTGCGACCGCTACTATTACAAGCACAAGCTTCCGGTCTCCTCGATAGCGCGCGATCAACTCCTGCAGGGAGGTTGTCTGCGTGTTTCCGCTAACCGTCATCCTGTGGAAAAAGCTGCGTCTGACTAAAAGAGGGATGTCTCAGGCGAGAAGTTTCTTCCGACTCCTTTCTCTGGAGCGAAGGAGGGATCCCTCCGTCGAATTTCAAGCTCCCTGTATGAGGAAATGAGGTTTGCAGACAGTGTTGGGGCTCCGAGCGATCAAGGAAGAGGGTCAATCTTCACGCGCTCGGATCGGAGTCCCCGAGAGACGGATACTCAATTCTGAATCGGAGACTCATTTTAAGCTTCGAGTCGGAGTCCAAAAGAATCCCAAGGAGACATTGAAGCGTATCGAGGAGCGAAAGCAGAATCGCGGTTTTCCTCCGGAATCGAGAGCCCATTTTGAAAGCACAAACCATTCGGTGGAGGAAGGCCGATAAGTTTGAAACAGAACCGAGACGATCCCTGGGAGCGCTGGCCTTAGTAACTCTCTTGATCACTTCGCTAAAATTCGCTCATGATAGGGATATACGATCCGCAACCATTACCCTCAAAAGATGGATTCTCGCTCATCTATATGGACGATAAGTCCCAGCCCGAGAAGGGAATTAATTCATTCAGTGAGTCAGTCAGTGCCGAGCGGGTCTCCCCTTGTGAGCCTCCGCATAACTGACCGGACTCAGAGAATCATCCTCCCATCGAAGAGCTTCTAACCTCCAGCAAGGATGAATCGATGCTCATCGACTGTGATTCCTGACCTCTAGATATAACAATGGAGGTTGACGAGTAGCTTCGAGGGACTCGTCTAGAGTCCATCATCCGCGTAGAAGCGCAAGAGCGAGCCCCTCGCTCGTTCGATTGTTCCACGCTATCATCGCGAGACACCTCGTTAGGCTTATCGTCAGGAACTTCATAGCGCTTCCCGTACTCGGTGGGTCCGACTAAAGATCTGACCCATAACCTCTTCATGTTTTTCTAGAGTCATTTCTTCATGCGGCTACGTCAAATAGTACCAGATTGGAGAATCTCTTTGAAGAACTGGCTTTCAGTGATCCTAAGCCTCGCCGTGGGTGACCTCTGAGGGCTCATATCTTTGGCGAACTTCGCGAAGAGCTGTCAGGAGCGCTGAAGTTCCACAGATAGGGCACTCCACTGATATTTCGCCGTATAGTTAGATATCTGCAGCATGACTAGAGAGGAATTTCGGACTCACCTTAGATGAGGTAGTGGATTCACTTCATCAACCAACAGGTGGGTTACCGCAGCTCAGCAGGAGTTCCCGAGTCAATGGCAGGCCTGCAAAGAAGGACCCCGAAAAGTTGGCGGGCCAAGGGAAAGTTGGGGATGAGCCGAGGTCCAGCAGATAGTGGCGCCGCCGTCTTTGCAAGTGCTGACATCTAGGGAGCACCTGTAGCCGCGCAGACCCTTATCGATTCAGCGCTCCCGAAGTTCGGAATATCAAGCCGTGACTACCGTGGAACTTCTTACGATCTTTGATTGTGGAGACGCGTGAATATGCGCACGAGCATCGGCCAGGAATTAGTTTATGATTCTCACATTTTTTCGCTCGCCAAACTCAAAGGGTTCCGGAGGAATCATCGGAAAAAACCGAATAGGAATATCCACACCTGCGACTCGCACCCCGGATCAAGAAGAAATTGTTTAGACAAGTGATCGGCATTTCGCCGAGTTTGCGGACTCTCTTGGCGGGCTGTTGTCAATTTGCCCTTTCGCTGTTTTCATGCTTACGCCCAAGATCTTGGATTCAATCTCGATCTCGGAATCGTCATAAGACCTTCGGCGGACCTTGACCAAACTGTCTACGAGTTTTCGTAATGGTATACGTCGGGGCCGTCGAGGGGTCAGATTTCTCTGTATCGGTCACGGAATCGATGATCACTGGGATGAGAACTAGACGTGCTCTGTTATCGAGATGATCCCCGGCGCGAGTTCCGCGACGCTGATCCCAACATTGAATGCTCAATTTCCGGGAGTCTTGGTCCTTGAGCCTTGCGTGGCGTTTGCTCCGACGGCGTCGAGAGAGCTGGTCTACATAAAGGAAAATCGGAGCGGCGGATTAGAGAGGAGGTCTCTGCCTAACTTTTCACAGTATGCCGGAGAGTCCGGGAGTGCTTCCCGTCTTTCGACGAATTCACAAAGTCAAGGCATCATGACTAGGGATGTAAGTTTTTCGCGGAAAATTTCCGCCAAATTCGCGGCCCTCATTGAAACTCTATGGGGAGTAGCCGGAAATTTCCGCGAAAATTCGCGGAAAAATCGCGGTCCGCGAAAAATTTACATCCCCAATCATGACTCATGAATGAGGCATGGCTCTCCCAAAGTCTCTGCCGGAAGGAGGGGGAATCCGTCGCCAGAAGCTCCGGAGCGATTGTCGAATGTCGCACCGCGCCTCTCACAGCTGACATCGAACAGTGGAAACCAACGGCAGAATATGTCCTGAATCTGACCTCTCGAGTAGTGAATTTATGCATGCATGCATGCACGGATAAGCCGCATCAAGGGAAGTTCTCAGACTCCGAGAGATTGAGGGATGTTAAGCCGGAAGGTCATCTTCGTCTGCCCGCATCTCGAGCTGAATAATCATCGTTCTGATCTACGCGGCGAATCCGAACGCTGCCAATGGCAGAAAGGGATGATCGACTCCGTGTTCCAGGTCGAAATAGCTTCAGAATTTTGATATGAATGAGGCCGCACAGCTTCTGATCTTGGCTCAAACGAAATCCTAATCGCGATACCGACTTCCCGAGCGGGAGCGTCCCAGGCTCCCACGCATCGGGCCGCCGCCACTGAATGAGCGAAGAGCCGGCAGAGCATTTCGCAGAACTTCATCGGTCTGACCCGCTCTCGCGACCCTTCGCAGTCGATGGCAGCACTCTCCCGGCACGGAGAGTTCTGATTTCTCTCAGAGACTGTTATTTGACTGCGTGTCTTCGCGCGGAATGAGATGATTCCTTCTTCCAAACTCTCGCAACCAACCCGATCATCTCGTCGATAGGCCGGGAAAATTTTGATGGATAAACGAAGCATGAAATCATAATGAAGATCATCATTCATCAGTCATCAGGACTGAAAACAAAGATGCATGAATTGTGTTGGCCCCGAGTGAGGCAAGATTCTCTCTCGCATATATTAATTGGGGATTTCCTCGCTACAGGAGGGTGATTGTGTCGCCGTTCCTGGCTCATCCTCCTCCGCTGCATCTTCCGAGATCGCGACTGCGTCCCTAGGCTCTTACCACCTTTTTTTTCTTTTCCGATGTATCTATGAAGGGCGGAATATTTCGCTTTGATTTTTTTTCCGTTTGTCCGCGATGGGAATCTTGTGCAACTGGGATAGGGGTCGGAGTCCTGACGTCTGACAAATCGATGAGAATCGCTAATCCTCTGCCGACAGAGGAGCAATCGTATGAGGGAAGTTTTCCGAAGTATCGATTCGTTCCGGGAGGAGAGGATCGGGGACATTCAGGCGGCCGATCCAGTCAGCTTGCTGGCCGAGCATTCCGCCCGCGTAGGATCTTGTCGGTCTTCAGGTTCGTCTTCCGAACATGAGATGGTATTGCCTGTCGAGGCAGGGCGGGGGGGGGGGGTCGAAGATTCTTGGCTCTAGAATGACTCCAAAATCTAGAGTCTAGAGCCTAGATTCACACCCCGAAACCCATAGCCCCCGGAAGTGCCCATTCACTGAATATCATGATTGAGAAGCAGGAACACGGCACTGCCCAGCAGGCGCGCTCAGAATATTGACTCTTTCGCAAGCAGCTCGGCAACCGACTGCGAGAGAACTCCCTCAGGCGAGTGACTCGTGCTTTGTGGTCAAGCCTGCTGCTTTGGGCATGGATGCTCAAGTATCGGCGTGAAGAGTTTCTCCTTAATCCCTCATCTCAAAACCCTCTTGGAGAAAATTCTTCACTCCCAATGTCCGCTAGATCGCACTGAAATGGAGGTTTTCCGGGGGGAAAAATCACGTTATGCAGAAGCTGTCATCTTCTCCATGCGGAGAAATACAACCCAAGGACATCACTTCGGAAGCTTATCTACGTAATACTAACAGCAAGCTATGACCTGTGAATTTCTCGGAGGGATGTTTCTCGATGAACGGAAGTCCCTTCGCTAGGCTGTATGCATGAGCTCGATTCTCAAAGTAACGAGAGGGGCATGTGATTTGGGCATTCCAAAACGAAACCCATGCTACATCCGAAACTTCACTGGAATTTCACATATCAACCTGAAATCCCATATTGACTTCTGTAGATAGAGATCAGTGAAGGTGACTCCCGCTTCGAGGGTCGCTCTTCTCATGCCTATCTGGCTACAGGGTCTGGCTTCGCGACCCACTATCGTGAAGCTCAGTTCATGAATGGAATCCCACGGGTCCCGATAGCAAAATGTGCGGCTCGAGACCTCGGACGCGAAGGGAACCCATTATCATCGGTCAATCATCATTGAGCTCCATCATCCGTCAACGATCGTCAGACGATGGGTGGGGATGTGGAATCCCAGGATTCAGGATCGCCTTGTAGAGATATCTCGCGAGTACCTCTTCCCTACGTTCCAAGCCGGTGAAAATCCCGATCGGCGAGCCTCCTCCGTCGTGTTTTCGAGCCTAGCAGACGACCCGAAATGGCCGGAGAGGCAGCCGCTTCCCAACAGCAGCAACGCAGCACGAGGAATGAAACCGATCTAGAAAACGCCGGCAGGACGTAGACCTGACCTGAGAGAATAAAGCTAAATTGAAACAGATTGAATTGAAGGAATTTTTCGAGGGTGCGCAGATCATGAGTCTCGCCGGGCTTCACATATATCTCGCTCGTTTGTATTTTACACCCAAGGTTAAAAGGTTATGTTTGGGCCGCTTGGACGGCCGAAAGTAGAAGTCTGAAAAGTTCGATCTTTAATGAGTTTTTATTCTCATAAAACTTTTACATACATCCTAACCCCTTTCATTTGGTGCTCGTAGCATTCACACACCATTCAGTTCTCGATGCTCTTGGTGGAGATGGCTCGTCGAGCGGCGGTTCTATGCTGAAGACCGTATCGATGGAGGGGATAAAATCTAAAAAGCGAACAGCAGCAGGAAGGCCATCATAAGACAGAAAAGTCCCATGGCTTCGGACAGGGCGAATCCCAGGATAGCGTACGAGAAGAGCTGTTGCTTAAGAGATGGATTCCTGGCGTAGCCGATGATCAGAGATCCGAACACGGAGCCGATTCCAGCTCCAGATCCGGCCACTCCGACGGTGGCGGCTCCCGCACCGATGTACTTGGCAGCTGAGTCGATGTCCCTCACGGGGCTGGAAGTGTGCAGAGGCCTCAAAGGAGCCAAGGTGCCGAACACAGAGGACACGGGCGCAAGTGTGGTCTGGCTCTGGTTGTTGGATGAACTTTGAGCCAGGATTTGGGTAGCGGGGCGCACGGTGCGCGTAGCTAGGCTCCTCGAAAGGGCAGGGGCAACCAACTTAGCGGCGTACATCTTTCTGGATTTTTGTTGTTTGTCGGCAAAACACGACACACGATCACCACCCAATGCACTCTGCGTCCTGTGTGACACTAGAAGGACGATCGGCCAAAGGCAACGCAGAACTGGAGTGTCGGGAGAGGGCACGCGCAGCTATGCGCTTAGGCCTTTTATACGGAAAGTCCAACCACTGAGTCGAAAAATACGCTCAGCGCTCTGGCTGCTAAGAGAATCTCGGAAATCACTCGGCCCATCCTCGATCAGAAAGGGGCCGGGCCCCGGTATTTCGGCTCCGTGTTTCCAGGAAAGGCTTAGAGTTTCTCCAGATTTTTTCGTCGACCGCTAGGGGGCCGCTCGCCCTCATCCGCGCATGACCGGCTGTCCCGCACAAAATGGCGGCACCCATGAGCGGCGTGTGCAAAAGATTTTTCCATCTTTACCGGCCTCTACAAAATACAAATGAAGCGTTCATCACTAGACCGAAGCGCTCAGTTTATGTTAGGACCTATCCAACAACACTAATTCAACCCGACGGCTCTACGTTCACGATAAGGTACACCGGTTTCGCGCTCAAGTCACCCTCAGGGCATGGTGTTCCATCCTTATACGGCCGCGCGATTGATAACGACAATAATTCAGAATGGATTATCGAGCGTACAGATTCCATGTAATGGAAACGACGCACGATTCAATTGTAGTCGTCAATTGTACGATTCGGGAACTCCTGATGGGGAGTCTGTCCTTCATCGATGCCCCGCGCGGAAACTTTCGCCTTGCTAGAAGTTCGATAATCCGTGTGCTCTCCCGCTGAGCTTGAGCTCGCTCCTGTGGATCGGTACACACCTCAACGTGGTAATGAGCCCACACTAAAAATTTCCCATTGATTCACATTCAAGGTACCATGAACCGATTCAAGCAATCACTCTTCCTCTTGATTTCGACGCGCTGACTCCAGAGGAACAGAAAATGGTTCTTCTGAGTAGGAGACCGAAGGAGAAAGCTGCTAAAGTTGAAGAACTCAAAGTCGGCTTCGATGCTAAAAAGTACCTCAAATACAGACCTGATGGCAAGAAACGGAGCTGAAAGTGCCTGTATTATAGCATGTTTTCCGTAATAAATTCAGCAAGTCTGTACAGCTCTTTCGCATCCTGGGATATCTTCCGGGAATCTATGGGGTTTCTAGACACAGAGAATCCATTACTCTGTTCAAGAGATCGGGATGATCCAGGGCCTACATGCTAAGGATTCCTTCGCAGCCAGCGAGTGTGCTCGTGGCCACAGTCCACATCGAATCATTAACCCGATTGTGAGTCGAGTAACATAAATGAAGAGAAGACATGTGGGAGGTCCATGAAAACTCAATGAACCCCCAGATCAGAACTGTAGCTCGCATCGTCACCGAAGGGTGCAGGATGATAGGGAATTCAGGAAGTGCGTCTAGGCAGGCTCATGGACCCGCACCGAAGGGGAAAGCGGGCGATGCAATTCTGGTCAGAGGCACGGGTAGAATAAGTCCATTAGCTCTCTGAGCGCGGAAGTTTTGCAACGAGGCGCAAGGACAACGCTTTCCTCCAACCGAGGAACGCGTGGATCGGATATGGGTATCGGAGTCAGATGAAGGACCGTAATTCCTCGAATCGAAGATCAGATCTCCCGGGGATGGGTATGCGATGCTCATCCTTCATGCATTCCGTCGCGGGAGTCACGAAATCGGTGGAGGATTGGAATCAGATCGAATCTAGGAATCGAATTGGATATAGGAGTAGCTGACGGTAATCGCCTCAAGCAACTACAAGACCCTCAGAGATAGGCAGCTCTTCGACGATCGCATTTCAACGGAGAGCATGGCATCAGCTGCGGTCATCAGATTAATTGCGCTGCGTCGATAATTATTATTATCAATAATTATCGAGGATCATCGGTTCGAGGTGTGGGTTGTCTCCTCTCTCTTCCTTCCCCTTTATCCCGTAAACCAATGATTAGGAGCAGGGGATGAAGGTTAGGACTTACAGCAGATCGGGGGTGCCTCCGGAAAAATCAGCCGATTCCTCGCGCGCGGGGTGCGACTCCTGAGGTTCTCGTAGGTAGCCAGCTCAAGCCGATTGCACAGACAGCGAGGAGGATGGGATGTAGGATGAGTCCTCCGTGGAAGTCGTCCCGTCAGGGGAGGGTGGCAGAGGGTATTAGAAATCATGCCGTCGACACCGGGATGGTGAATCCTGGCTCCCTTCCAGATGTTCGATAGACGAGTTCCCAAGAATCCGTGTCTTATCATCATGAGACTTCCGAATGTTTCTCTCGGAGCTCGCCCTCTCTGACGCTCATGTTGATCCTCGTCGCATCGGCGCTTCTAGCTCCGCAGACTGGAGGCGGCCGCATCGACCCTCATAGGGATCAGAGCCTTTCCCCTTTTCGCATTTCGCGGAACGTTCAGTATATCGGGTATCAGCGGACAAGCCCGTCCCCTCAATCGAATGATTTTTAAAGCTATCACAACAAAGAGACGATTCGCTACGTGACACCAGAGAACCTCGTGGATTTATTCAAGCCACGAGAGCGGATGCGGTTGAGCTTTCGTATCTCCAGGTTGGAGCTAGAACTCTCTTAGTTTTGTAATAACGAGCCAGGCGGTGGATTCTGGACTCGACGAGAATAAGACGGAACTTCGAGTCCTTGTCTTTCCTGTAGCGTTCAAGATGTTTACGAATGGCGACAGCCTTCTTGATCAGGTGGTACAGATCCTCAGGGAGGTCTGGGGCGAGACCCTTGCTCTGGAATGCACAGATCGGCTCGTGAATAACTCGGAGCTCCACCACTAACGAAAGAGCGAAATCACAGCGACCAGCGTATCACTTCTTGTCTTGAGGAGCATCGCAGCCATGAAACTAACCTTGAGGATTCGCAGAATTTTGTTGCCCGTGATCCATTTAACTTGCGCGACGCCGTGCGAGTCTCGAAGAATGACACCGATCTGTGACGGAGTCATACCTTTCTTCGCCAGCTTATAGATCTGCTCCTTGACATCCTCAGCTGAAAGCTTCTGCCAGTTCGGCACTGAGCGACGGTACGGGATGGCACTCTGCGAGATACCCTTCCCGGGGGCGTGCATGCGACCCATGGTTGGTTCTCAGCTGAAAACAAATTCAGGTGTCAGCCTTCCCGTTCGTGAAACACTCGACCCCGACTTTAGAGGGTGAATTTCGACGAGTTCCATAATCATCCACAAGAACTGAGTCTGCCATCGAAGCTCTCCCGAACACTCTCGAACGTCAAAGATTCGTCACCGGAATAATTGGAACACAGTCACAAGCACGGAATCGTGAAATTCTCGATTGTTGTTGAAGTCAGCATGCGGCTACACGATGCCACTACCGGTTCTATCTGAGGCCGAGACCCAAAGACCCCTCTCCTGAGTGAATGTCGAGACCGGGCTGTGCCGTGCGGGATGCCTGGTCGGTCCTATCGCTTCAAATTCATGTTTTCCACTCAAAAATGCTGAAATGTACCTGAACTGGCGGCACGTGGAAGAAGCCACACGAAAAAGAAATCGAAACCACTCTGCAGCTCCGACCAGCGGTCTCGGTGAGAGGGCGCTGCGAGCGTCGCGTTTGTCAACGGCGCCAAATCTCAAAATGGATCGTCATTGCTGACGTCGGATCCTAGCATATATCCGAGGGAAGTGAGCACTTTTGCTCTCCTCCGACGGAATGGCGAAGGACTCGACGTTCTCGTGCTCCCAGTCGTGAGCACCCCGGATCGATGGGGATGTGAATCCTTCACGGCATGATATCGCTGCAATTGTGAAGTGTCGCGAAATTAAACTCGGAATTCGCAGGAAACCTCGAAATTCCCTCGGAACTGCGGAAAATCGCAGAATTCGCAGAGAGAGCGACCCCCAGGGACGAATAATCTTTCAAAGTTCGACCCTCGTGGCAAGTGTTGATCCGGTTGTGTCTCCGAGTTCGTAACGAAGTTCAAGCAACGGTTGGATCTCACCGAGCCTGATTCAGGTTCGGGAAACCTTCCATTCTCAGTGCCCGGTAGGGCTTCCAGCGGTCCCTACCCGAGATTCTGGAACCGCGGGTTCCGGCCAACTTCCTCGGATCCAGAACCGACCGGTTTTCTCGGTTCCTACCGCGGTTCCGAGGGACAAATCAATACCGGCGTCTGAGCAACCATTATTGATATGCTCCAAGATGAGTAAGGATCAAGGCCGATATTTTTCTGATGGCTGAATGTCTCTCTCATGCGCGCTAAGAAGGGAAGCACCAGAACTGATCCTCGCGATTTAGACGAGGTAGCGCGGCATTCGTAGGTCGACCCGGGTCCTAGAAACCCCCACATGACATCTCGCCAGGTAGGCCCTCTGGACCGAATAATCAGGCCACCTACATATATTCGGGAGGGCAGTTCTGGTCACTTCCCGACATGGACCGTACCGCGAATACGGAGACTGAACTCGGCAAATATACCTATCTGATGGAATAAAATTAATTCGACTGATTCCATGGGCCAAGAAGAATGGCTAGTCTCTTAATTCTTGATCAGTTCCGCTAGGTATCAGTCCCAAACGAGAGGAGGAAAAACTCGGTTATCTCCGGTTTTTACACGCGGTTCCGACTCCACGGTTCTCACCCGCTCAGTCCCTCTCAGATGTTAGAACGACAAAAAGACATAGCAGATCCAGTGGCGGAAGTGGTGTAACCTACGCCCCCGAAACTGCTGATGCCTTCAGCTGGATACAGTCGATGCCCCTGGAAGATGTCGCCGGCGTTCTCTGCAATTCGATTCCGATCGACGATTAGTAGAAGCCTCGCTTCTGGTCAAGCGGGGGAAGACAGCGTCCACTGGACATGATTCAACTTTCGTTAGCTTACGGAGAGATAAGACCTATGTATGGAGTCATGGCACGGAGCTGAGGATTTCTCGCTTGCCTAATGATCCTAACCAATGGAGGGCTCGATTGAGCTTACGAGCTCAGGAGCGAGACTTTGACGCTGACGCCCACCGCAAACCGAAAGTCCGTGATGGAGCCGATCGGACTACGTCCCCAATCGGGGTCGGCTTTCGCGAGAATTTGCTTCGATACGAGGGAGCTCTAAATTTGGACCATTAGTGATGGTGAATATGCTCCTTCTCAAGGGGCGCCTAGTATTGAGCAGCGAAGGGCGGAACCAAAGCAGGCGCGGAGCGTTCCCCAAGTCCATCACCATATAACCAAAACATGCAGAGACAGATCGGCAGACTTATCGGAAAGTGAGCAAACATTTATTAATATATATGTACAGGCTAATCGGCTCTCCGATTGGGCATCCTAGTGATCGGATGTCTTCAGGAATTCCTCATAGGCTCCTTCCGACATGAGGGTTTTCAACTCATCGGGGTTCGTCAACTTCAGCTTGAAAATCCAACCTGTAATAAGGCCGCTGAGAGTCTGGGAGATAGATAACATTTTCGCAGTCTTCAGTATATTAACCGACTGCGGTGCACCCTTGCTCTTAGATTCTCGATAAGATTGGCGGTTTCTCATTTATCCGGCAAGGCCGGTCAGCCCTGCGAATCGCACAGAGGTTCGATCGCAAGTCGCACCCAGACATGGGGGTCTTGGCAAGAAACAGCGAAGAAAAGGCGATTTCCCCGGAACATTTTGGAAACACCGCGATTATTGCTCACCTTCGTCGTAACACGAGGAGTTAATTAAAGCTGGTTTATCTTCTAGCGCCTTGTTCGCTTCGGTGACAATGCCGGATACCGGGGAATAAATCTCAGACGCTGCTTTGACGGATTCGACGGCACCACATTCGCCACCCTTGGTGAGTTCCTGCCCGACCTGCAAATCGAGGCTCATAGTGAAGACTTGAGGGATCCTGTGGACCTTGAATTCACTCCAGGGAAATCCGATGAGACTGCGAGATTTTCTCAGGGGCCTCGCCAGCCTCCATGTGGAATAGACGAGTTTTCACACGGGAAGGGGTGAACATACCTCTGGAGGCTGAACGTAAACCACGTCGCCGAGTGCATCTTGTGCGTGGTCCGAGATGCCGACCTTTCCTTCGGCTCCATCGACATCAACCCATTCGTGTTTCTCTGTGTATAATCGCTCCAAACACCGATTTGTGGTCGACAGAAAACGGTTTTGGAATCCGGTCCTGTAAGGAAAGCTCGAGCTCTCAGAGCGGGTCGGAGCATCATCAGTCCAAGCTTTGGAAAACAAGTCTGCAATGCGTAAGGTCAATAGAGCACCCCATGAGCAACGGTGTTGTTCCCGCGCGGAGAATGCGATTAGGAGCGAGGGCTCCTGCAGACTCCAGGGACCTGATCCGGGAATCAATCGGGGACCCGGCAGGGGATTCTGTTCGATATCAGGGACTCGATGCGGTGATTAATTTGAAATTCAGAAAATTCTTACCTCAAGGGCGCGAATAGTGCTCTGCACAGCGACATGTTCGAGAGTGGCACTGGGTTGCGGCGTCCTGTCTCGCTCTATAGATTATCAGCTTCTAGATAAGACAAGGTAGCGAGATCGTCGTTTCTAGAGATAGAAAAAAAGATAAGAACTCGACGGGCTATCTCGAGTTGGGAGTTCGGCCAGCCGGGGGACCGCTCTCAGGCTGCCGGCGCTCTGTCGAGAACGGGGCGAAAACTTCTGATAGAAGCCTCCCGTGCCTCATCTTCATCAGAAATCGCTTCGACTACATTGATCCTTGACATCTTGTGGGATGGTGTACGAATTAGAATCACGATTCTATCAGCCGGGAGAAGATGAGGTCCGAGCAATTGTGCGCTCCCTGTGTGATTCTCTGAGTGGTGGGTACTAAAAACGAGGCTTCTATGCGGAGAGAAGGGTTGAGAGTGTGATGATGATAGAAATATTTATAGGAATAAAATTGTTACTGCACTCCGATACAGACACGCACTTGGGAGTCGGAGCCTCGTCCAATAATCGTCGCCGGCGTTCGGAATAAGGATGGCCATGAGAGGGTGAGTACATCCGGGTGTGGGACCGAGATGACCCCGAGTTATCCAGGGATCCGCGCGCGAGAGGATAATCTACAGCTGATTGAGAATGGAAATCATCGCTCTTAAGATTCTAGACTGGACGATAGCTCCAGGATTCGATTTCGACTCCGAACATGCATGCTCTTGCTCTTTAGTCGGGGTCCGAGTCCCATTCACATCTCGCGTGGGAAACGAGCGGCCATCTCGAAGTGCTCCGCGTTCGGGTCGAGGGGTCAGTCGCTGACAGCTGACTGAGGATCCGACCAGAGAAGCCAATGCAATGAGCAGGAATTGATTTGTTCCATGGAAATGGTCCCGTCCTACCATTCCGCTCACAGTCGTGACGAGGAAGCTAGAGTTGTAGCGATTCCATCGACCATGCATCACCATCATCGAAAAGAGAGCTGATTCAGTTCCGGAAAGACTTGACCGAGTGAGGACAATATTGTGATCGCGATGCCCGGATTCATATTATTGGAGCAATATTCGCTTACGGAATCGCGGACAAGTGCAGAGGCGATGCGTATCTTGAGTGGAACTGATATACGTACGAGTCGATTATCTCGGTAAACATTCGTCAGAACTCTTCGAAAATGCTTGCGATACCCTGACCCAGCTGAATCTTGCTTGATACAAGCTGATATGATGCCGCGGCGCAGCGAAGGAAGAGCGAAATCTGTTCTCTGCAGTTTGGAAAGCAAGGATTTCGATGTGGACTTTTTCTTGCAGATTGTTCCGCGCCATCACGCGCCAGTTAGATCGAGCGTTCGAGGTCAAAGCCTACGAAGGGATGGTTGGTACGAGAACCGGAGCCTACCGTGCGAAGCCCGAAATCATGAGTTTCCCTCTCACAAAGGTGAGCGATTTCCAGCTATGAGGAATTCCACCATTGGAACGCTCCCAAGCCCCAACACAGGAACAGCGGGATGATGATCTTTTCTGTCATCAGGTATTCCTCGTCGTCGTTCCCGGGGTGACTATCGGCGCATCCCTATCCAAATATAGCGCTGCTTTCCTGGAGGAACATGACATCTTCGTGCCTTCGGACGATGATGACGACTGAGAACCCCACCATCCGCAGTCAAGTCTTCTTCCTCATTGGGGCGCTCCGAACCCCCCGAGAATCTCTCAGAGATGATCTCGCGTTAGTTTCCGAAATTTACCCTTACCGGGAGTCCGCTGCGCCGTGGGTGTGGATTATTGGGAGCTGATGACGAGACTACCGTCTAGTCACATCGTTAAACTCACCGGATTTTCCTGTGTATTGAAGTTCTAGTCCTTGTTCGTTTTGTTCTCCGGTCGTGCTTGCCTTCCGATTGTTGAGTGTCGGTGGGAGTCGTTCTGAGATTCGTCAATTTCAGCGAATAAATTGCTTATTGAGCTCTACGATGAAGCTTGAGTTGTACTTCCACACTTGTGGAAAATCTTCCCCGTCGCGGAGACTAAGCAACGAGGAAATCCAGAGACGCGCATTCCACGGTCGAGTTGAGGAAAGATGTAGTTTTAATAATGAGTCGGATAAACGTACAATGCAATGACCTCCAAGTTTATTGAATTCTTCACAAATCCATCCATTGGCACTGATAAAAGACTAGCCCATCTAACTATATGTATGTCAGTACTTGCTTCCACGATAATAGTAGATTATATTGCAAAAAATGATTCTTTTCCATCAGAGTGTTCTATTGCAGACAATGCCGTCAAGGGATATATGCATGTATCAATGTGGACCGTTCCGCGGTACCTTATCCTACATATTGTACAAAGATGATGGAAGTGATTTTCAAATCTTTGTTATCAGTCGCTCATTCGATGTTGCAGTCTCAGTCGTTTGTATGTATATTATTTTATAACTTTGTCCTCCAATCATTCTGTTTGCTCATCTAAGGTAATGGTAGTTATCGGAGGAGCACTTATTACTTATGTAGAGGTGAATGTGTAATTCTTTGTATCACACCGTCTCGCAGAGGGTTGCATAGCGTATTCCTTGACCGAATTTTGTGAGTGTGTTCAGAGGCTAGTGATTATGGAGTCACGTGAGGTATGCCTAAATGATCGTCTGATAAGTATTGCATATTTCTCATCTATTCGTTGTAGGGATCTCTCTCAGAATGGAAGTCCCACGGGGTTCGGCTAATAAATTCGAGACACGATTCGGATTTGGATTGGGAAGCCATCCGGACTCCCCCCCTGATCATCATGATCAGAGAAACCTTTTCATCATCGAGGTGGGTTCTAAGGAGTTGCCGCCACCAAGGGGGGGGGGCACATATCTGAAAGGATTCCAAGTGCCTTATCCACACGATTTCGCTGCTTATCACGGTAAACCGGATGCTACCTGGACCAGAGCGGAGAAACCAGGATTCGATTGAAGTCTGAACCGCGTACGTATCCTTGCCTCCTTCCTAGACAAGAGCTCACTCTCGTCTGGAAGAGCCGGTTGATATTTCATTAGAGCATTACTCTTCCAAATAGCGCCCGTGATACCCGTTGAGTGGGAGGACTGTAAAATTTCGATCTTGATACCATTTCATTTGAGTTGAAATATTCATAGTCCTCATGGACTTCCTCTCGGTCTGGTCTATGGTAGCACTTCCGCCCCATTCCTCGTATTAATATTCTGCCAAATACGAGGATTGGGGGGCTCCAAATACCAATATATCTGCGGGCCTACTAGGAGGAGCGACAATTTTCTCGGTGAAACATATGTAGAAGAACGATTCGCGCGTTCAGAGATACTTGTTCAGTAGAGAAAGCTCCGGGAGGCAGAGGGACACTGAGGGCAGACAAGGACCAATATTCCATGACTGACGTATTGGAATCCAATATTGAAAATCTCGACTGATCGAGGTGACCAGATATCGTTTGACTGTATTCCACGCGGAGCTGTGACCGTGGGGCTCGATTTGGGAGAGATCTAGAGAGAAGCACTAGATTTCTTGCTGTTCTTCGTTTCTGGGGTGCTCAAGTGTAACTCACGCGAAAGTGATTCGGCTTTCGCGACAATCGATGCATCGTGGCTCATCATCCATAACAGCGTGATGTTAGATCGTCAGATCAGGAGATGCTAAGAAATATTACATCGAATTCGTTAAATTTCCGAACTTGCTCCACCGCGATGGAGGATCCACGCAGTGCGCAAAAATGTTGCAGTGAGTGATTAGCTTTTACTCGGAGAGCTGCATCTCCATCATCTCAACAGAATGCAGGCCCTTTCCCAATCGGCGTGTCCCGAGCGAATATCATGGTTATCATGGTTTTCAAGATCATCAGCAATGCTATGTAATTTATCTTATAATTGTATTGTAGTACATATAGTAATCATTGTCATCAAGAAGTGCTTATTGCTTGGGTTGAGCGTGGGGCAGCCGCTGGATCGCGGAAAGAATTTTGCGCCAGCCCCGTAATAATTGAGTGTGGCTGCGAAGAGCCCGCTTATCGGTATCTCAAATATTTCTAGGATAATCAGTAGCTTGTTCCACTCATATATCAGCTCGGGGGACTCGTAAACAGATAGGTAAATTGATTGTTGGAGTGATGATTGATCGTTCAAGACAGAGATGCCTTCTCGTTCCGCGACGCATACGCTTGAGGCTGGGTCGGGTGTGACCGGGGCGCAATGTACCATGAGATTGCTATGAGATCTCATCGGGATCATCGGTTAGCCCATCACTCGCTCAGCCCTGCCCACCTTTCCGATCAAGGGCCTCCACTTCGCGTGCCGAGACACCTACCGGGCGCTTGCATTCATCTCTCCCTCTGTCCCAGGCTTCCCTAGTCGATGTGTGGGTATTTAGCTAAAAAAATACTTGATGATAACAACTGGCTCCGTAGTCGAAGAGCCCAACCCCAGGATGCTCAGAGTGTATCTCGCGTCGGGGAACGGCGCGCCAGGTGTTCTCCCGGCAGAACTCCTTGCGTCGGAATCGAGAGCACATCTCTCCGTCAAGTTGATTGATACGACCCGCTAGAGCGAATGAAAGCGATTTCGCAAAATACTCGCTTAACTGGCGTTTCCTTTTCGCCATACCGCATCGCAGCGATCTGAACTACTATCAAGTATTCTCGCAGAGCACCATTTCGTATGTGTTTCCTGTAGACTACTTCACTCGGTCCGTAGTATCCTCGCATGAGGCGAAGGTTTTGTGAAAGTGGAAAAGGCAAGAACTCTCGGGAATGATACCGGTCGTGTGTAGACAGTGATGAAGCGCTTGAAGTCTTCGAGTATATATCTAAGGATCGCCCATCATTGCATGAAGATCCAGATGGGGTCGTTACAAACACATGACAGAATACTGAAATGGACCCGTTCATCAAAGCGTTTCGTTTCATAGTCTCAGCTCTCAACTCATCGACATAACAATCGGGTAGGGCCACTACGAAGTCGCCGAGTAAGATCTCGATTCATTCCCAATGTGATAGAACCAAGGTACAAGCAGCCCATCTACAGAATTCCACAATAGAAATATACAGACATATGTATTCTCATCAAGCTATGTGACTGAGTTTCAGGATTGGGAGGGATAGTTGTGGTCTATTGCATGTAAAGGTATTCATGTCTGCTTCCAGACTTCACAGGAGACCCGCATGGGGCATGAGAAATATTTTTTTTTACATTGTAATTCGTTTGGGTTGGGTCGTTCAAAGATGGGTCTATCCGAGAGAAAGGTGCTAACTTACAGAGACTTTTCCTTCCGCGTAGTCAGAGGCTGACGAGGCCCTCATATTAAGGGAGGGATCGTCTGTCGACGAGACGTGATTGTAACAAGGTGGTCCGCCGCACCGGCTGCCACAATAGGATCCTATTCGAGTATGGTTGGAGCGCGATAAGATGTTTTCACTTACTTGTGTATTTTTTTGTTCTAGAAGTTGTCAAAGGAAGGTAGATACAAAATTACTCTCGCGGAAGTCCCTATGCTCTCAACCCCGAAAAGAGAGCAACTAATGGTCGGAAAACGCGACAGACGCGCCTTAGGAAAAGTTCGTGAACGCTAACCGTGAGGGTCGCCTGAACCATCCAACGCCGTGAGATACACAGCGCTTCGGCCCGACGCACTGGGAGCGTTGCGCACAAATATCTATATCGAAATCGACGTCCGTTCGTTTTCGTTCTGTGATTAAAATGTGATCGGATGTCCACTCTCCTCTCGATCGCTCGAGATCAATGGCTTCGGTCGCCAAGCTTCGAGAGTCATGCTCTGCATCGGCTTCGTACTCGGCGAGCCTCCACCGACTTTTGGAGGCGTACGTCGACATTGCGAAGTGCAACCGAACGCGTTCCGGGTACTGCTGAGAGAACAAAGCCTCTCGCGGGTATCGGTGATGCGCGTCCGTTGAACCCGTCTTTTGTTCCTCTCATGTTCTCCCCTACTCGTCTAGCAGTGCGTGAGCGAAAAGCGATCGATGAGCTACACTCTCGTGCGGCTCCTATCCGTCATGAGCCTCGGCATGTATTTGCGTGTTTCTACGGCTCCATTCGCTCCAGAGTTGAGTTCGATCGCTCGATGTTTCACTACCTTGTCCGGAATTTCGTGGGATTCCCTCGACTATCGCCTGGGGACCGCTCGCTCCTCGTATGCGCTCACGCGTACGATGGACCTATTTGGTGTAGGGAAAGTAGTACATGGATTGTTGGAGGTCGAATTGCCAGGAGGAGGCCCGGAGCTCGATCAATTCGAGTATACTTTTTCGCATCTGCTGGTTATTAGCTGAGATGGTTCCGAGGAAAGAATCGCGCATGTGATTCACGAGATTGTTCATTCTGAAAGCGGGTCCGGATGTTAGCTGGATCAGGAAACGGGGAGACGTCGTTTTGACATCGAAACGGGATCGCTTTCCGCTACTCCGGATGGCATTGAAGAGGCATGGTAGAGCATAGTGTGAGTCCGGAATGAGCCGTTGATACGTACCTCTGTGGTGCGTCAGCATCGATTTGTTTACCGACGACCGACAGAACAGTTCGGAGACATTCAAGTTCAGTCGGGTTCTTGAGCGAGGTCGGCTTTAGCAGCAACTCGAGGCAGTCGTACAATAGCGTACATAACGTCACCGCCCTAGCGGGAGAAAAGCGTTTGTCAATAGGACAGTCCCCGATGAAATCGAAGCGGAATGTGACACGCGGAGGAAAAAAGCCAGCGGCAAGCCTCGAGGTCAGACGTTCGGAGAAAATTGCGGGCGGACAAACGACCGGCGGGTCTCGCGACCAGCCAAATGTTCCACGAGATGGATAGCGTCAGGAACACATAGCTGAAGGAGAAGGGGGAGCAACAGCGACTGAAGAAACGATCTTGCTGACCGGCTCGTCGGGGATGAGTTTTTTGAAAGAGGCTCCGAACAAAAGATTCGAGTAGCAACACTGCAGGAAGAGACCGGGGAACGAGTTGGTGTAATCAAAGACAGATCAAGCCACTGATGAGCCTCCACGCTCCGGAAGGGACAGACGGCTTCTTGTGTCAGACGGGAAGCCGGGATAATGTAGTGGGAGTCGCCGAGTATCAATAGAGGGAATAGGCTCGTGAGATCGGTGCGAGCCCGAGGAGAGGATGAACGATTATCGGGGGAAGAATGCTAAACAGTTTGAGCTCACCTCGGCGTGATAAGGCGTTGGGGACGTAGTCGATAATAGAGTTCGGCGACGAACGTCACGTAGGCAGTCCACCGTTTCGGTATCGCAGAACCTTCCTGAGGCGACCTGAGGAGCTTGTCCCTGTCGTTATACCATTCACGACAACTGTTCAACAAACTCTCCAAGAACGTAACTCCGTTTTCCTTCTGTGAAAGGAAGATGGAAACCGCGATGAAATTCCGTGGCCAATATTCGAGACATCTTAGCCGGAGGAATCGCTGAATTCATCATTATTCATGAGGGAAAAATCATCCCGGAAGTATCGCAAGGGCAGATGGCGACATCTCCTTCTGCAAAATTCTACTCTGGTACCTCGATTATTGAAAGGCAAAGCTGAGCAGACGGGCCAGCATGCTGAATTCCCTCAGTGGCTTTCCCACAGATCGATCGAACCACTTCCATTATCTGCATCAAAGTCAACATATTCGGATCTGGAAATCAGTCGGTCCATTAGACGCACTGCGCGTGAATAGCTCCGAGTCAGAGTTAATCCAGTGACAGAGGTATCAGGCTGCACGTGGAAAAGCATCACGTACCACTGAGGGCTTTTTTTACTAAAGGGTCGTTAAGAGCCGCGCTGGAGTGACCGTTTTCGTCCTGCGCCTGGATAGCCTGGCTGAGCACCTGCTGTTGTTGGGTGTGGTGGCTGTGTCCGTGGCCGCTTCCTTGGTTCGTTTGGGCGGCGAAGCTCTTCGACCTCTTCAGAGAGTTTGAGCTCTTTGAAGGGGAGAAGTGCACCGACTTGACGCCCACGCCGATGGTCGTGCCACCGCCATTATGGGTGCCGACGGAAACAGCTCCCGTGGAAAAGTGGCTTCGGGCATGGAGCTGAGCAGCCACTTCGGCTCCAGCACCGCTCGCTGTAACAGCAGAAAACATTAATGACCTATTGGATTTCGTCGACGATCCAAGACAAGTCGAGGGAGCGAACTCTCGATACAACCGAGCTCGCTAATGATTGGTTGGCGATGCCCAAACACTGTGGTCGTATTGATAAGGGAAAATAGAGCTCCCGATGGTCGGCGGAGCAAATTCAATCAATTCCGTGGCAATGACCGAATGAATGAAGCAGCGATAGAATTCTATCAAGGAAAGGATATTAGGTCACGCTCAATCAGGGAATCGCCGTCACCCCCGAATGGCTCGAATTCCGACCGATCGGCAGATGATTCATCGAAAGGAAATAAATACCTGCACCTAAAACAGCACTCTCAGACACACGTCTTCTCATTTCGTTAATTCGTCTCGTCGGCACGGCATCGGTGCTCGTCGAGAAGAGCGAATCGTGTTGTAAAACTATCACGATTGTAGTCTGCGAGAGCTGCCCGCTTTTTACACAATGTCAATCAGACAAGCTCTCAAAGGATCTGCCTTTCTGTGGCCGGGCGTGTGTGTATGTATCTTCAACGAGACTTCAATTAATGGGGGTCGGGCAGATGGAACGAGAATACGCGACCTCGTGAACAGTACAACAAGTCGGACGAGGCAATTATATCCCAGATTCATTTCTCGAGTCGCTACCGCGCCACGAGGCACTATCTCCCTCATTACAGCAAACTCTTATATGTACCCGACGACAATGGCGAAAACCGCGAACTATCGCAAAATCATGGGGGTTGGAGACCGGGACCGACATCAGAATGCTTCGGGCAGCTCGGTAAGCTTCTCGAGGCAATGATGAGAGATCGTGAATGAGTGCGCAGCGGCTTTTTGGGACCGCTGGACATCCGCCTCGATAATTCATAGTACCTTGATCTGCCAGGTAGGCTGTCATTGCATCGACGTACGACTGCGTGAATGAAGCCGCTTGGGGAACGCTCTTAGTGTTGTTCAACGGCTCCTCACGAACACCTGAGTCGTATCGTACAGTTCTGATTAGAAGTTGATTCTGACAAGGGGGGGGGAGGTGTAATCCATTTGCGCTCAGGGACTCCACTCCATTTAGGAGTTCGTTCTCCGCGAACTAAATAGGTGCGACTGGCGCCAGTCCAGCAGTGACATGTATAAGTCGTGTAGGAATCCAATGAAACAGGTGCTGCGAGAGCGAGTGCCGTGATTTTTTTGATCGGAATCCGGTCGGATCTGTTCGCATTCTCGGCGGGGACTTCGTCGCATTCTGTGGCGTCGAAGCGCTCCGGAGCGTTGCGGCGTCGATTGGAACCCATTCAGACTCAACTCAACCGGCGGATTGCTGACATCGTTTTCCGATCTCCGGATCTTCAGAAGTGAGGCATTGAAGAAGATAGAGAAAGGAGGCGATGAGAGAAACTTTCAGTGAAGCAGAAGACTGTCACGCAGGCGGACGCGACCGCGCTGCGACGGTCCAGCATTATCCCGCCTGGTTTATGATTTGACGTCTGTTGGAGCAATTGGCGTGTCGCTCACGTTTGCTCGGAAATTTGTCAACAAAGCTCTCCGAGTTCCAATCTAAGAGTTGAGGGCCGATCCGAAGGTCAAGCCTCCGGAGCTTTGATTGCGTGTACTTCGTATTGCAGAACAGCTGCTCTCGAAGGACTGAACGGATCCGTAATCTCAAGGCAGCCTGAGCTTCACATCGACTGTCTCGAGATTCTCGGAACCTCTAGTATTCTCGAAGAGGACAGCTCTGCGGTGATTCCACGACAATCGCATCCACGAGACTCCCCAAAGCATCGACGGGAATAATCTCAGATCCGCGGAGGTGTCTTGCGCGACGCCGGGCGGTTACCGCGGTGAATGACAGCGAAGAAATCCTCGCTCGACAAGAATGCAGCTGGGGCTAATTCCGGGCTGGGATTGTTCGATCGACGCGTCCGTCCGTGTCATAATTCACGCTTCCGACTTCATCGACGATCGTTTCGGTGATCGATCGAATGATTAAGTTCACCGGTCTTGAGCTCGTCTGTCGGAACACCCGATCGACATCGGGGCACGCCTCAGAAGAAGAGAAGGACTCCAATCCGTCCTTGCTCCCGAATCGCAGGCTCAGAGATATTGGTGGCCTCTAGCCCCTCTCGAGCGGGAACCCCTACGGATCAGAATTCCGAACGCGGAGCAAATCAAAGTTTCATCTGGTTCAACACTTCCCGGAGACTAATCCTCGGCACATATTCAAGCGCATCCCAGAAATATTCGACATCGGAAGCCGGGTCGCCTCCGATATAATTCTCCTTGCCGAAGATATGGCATGACAGCCCCTCATCCCGAAGCGCCAAATCTTGGCACATTTCTCCAAGGATCTATCACCGTCAGGGACGGAATGGAATAATGCAGGTAACCTTTGATACGTGGCCGACGCAGTCGGTGGCGCACATAGTGCCTTTTCGGCGTAGTGAGCGGTTACGCAATGATTTATGCGGAAACATGTATCCTGTCTCGGCTCGTGGGAGATATAGAGATATCCACGAACGCCAGGATTGGAACTCGATAAAGAATCGATGTCCCGATTGAAACTCCAGGGCTTCCGGATGTTCGATGCGAGTCCCGACGGGCTCTCCCCGAGACGAGCCGATTCCTCGTGAAGTTTCACGGTGGAAGCAATTTGCTGAGTGCTCGAGTGGAGCATGCATCAGTGAATGAAAGACCGGGTGGTAGAAGAGGACAAAGTGAAAGCGAAGGGCTACTCACCAGGCGGTCGATATATTTCGATGCTGGGTCTCCCTCGTTGCTGCATTTTCGAGGCGTTAGCTGCAGTTGCAGATCGGCGTATTTTTCCGCTTTCGTTGCCTCCACCACCACCTCCGCTTACGCTGCCGTGCATCGCGCTAGGCTGAAATAGAGCGACAGATGTCATTCCTCTCAGAACTTGATTGTTGCACGCTGTCTCCGTGGCGTCTAGGGGAACGGCAAGCGGTTGGAAATAAAAACGTATAAACAAGGAAGCTTCCTCAGGCAACATTTCCCGTGAGCGAGTCTCTATCCCAGAATGGTGTGGAAAAGGTTCCGGAACACAAACACGAGCGATGAACAGACAAGGTAAAGCTGTTGAATGGAGAAACATTCGGGAACTGGCGAGATGCAGCCTTTTCGGCTCGGTACCAGCCGCGTTTTTTTCCTTCATCCGTTCCGCATCTTCAGGTCCCGGAATGACCCATCTGAGCTGACCGCAGCCGTGGCCTGTTCGAGTGTCTCGGCGTTTGCGTCATAAATCAAAGGCTCCATGGGGACATCATTGAGTACCCAGCATCCGGATCCTGACCGCGCGAGTTGGCAGTCAGCGATGCAAACCATCGAACCACTACGTTTGTGGACGTGCTGCAGATGAAGCTCCACGATTCTCTGGGAACTCGCTTCTCGTTTCGAATTTCATCGTGATCATGGAGTCAGCGTTCAGCATCGATCAGATCTCGATTGAGTCGAATGACTCTCTCCTCAGGAATTATAATTGGGTTCCACTGGGAGTCTATAGACCCCACACGCTGACTTACAGAAGGACGAGGAAGGAGGACTCGAATTACCCCAATGCACGCGCCGGCAGCGTTTGGACCAACGGAGAACGAAGTCATCTCCAGGCAACGCAGAAAAGACACTGCCACGAAAAACTCCAGCGGAGACTTGAACGGGTGGAGGTATCGGTAGACGACGACAGTAGCATCCCTAGATGTATCATGGAATCGACATTCCGAACGGTAGCCCGAGATCATCGCGTACGGAGTCCACGACGACATCACGTACGATACCCTCATCGACTTCACGTGAATGACTTGAGGAATCGGAGCGGGATCGGGAAATGGTAGATTACGGGGCGAGATCCTGGTGCCAGAGCCGGTGACGACGCGACGCTTGGCCCCCTCTGACGGGACTCGTGGGCGAATCCCGACCCGAGACTATTTCCTCTCGGGGCTCTGCCTTTGGACTGACGATGTGGTGCTGAGCCGGCGACTGAATTCCGCAGCGTGCTATACACACACGCCGCCGCATCATAGTCGCCCGTCTTCACAAGTCGGGAGTTTTTCTGAATTTGCTATCAATCATGCCATCTCTGCAAGGCAGACGTGCTGCGAACGTCACAGCCTCGGTAGTATGGCACCTGAGTTGCCCACACCAAGGAAGCGTATCGGCAAAGCGTCGAACCACGATACGCAGCCGAAGAATCGGGGGCGTGACGTTCGGGTCGTCTGAGGGGGGAGTTCCGACGGACTTCCCGTCCTAGGCCAGATGAGCAGCAGACGGTGGCCGTCAGCCATGTCTGCAACTCGGGGCCGACGCAGTAGAATAGCACCACGAGGGGACTTCGTAAAAGCTCATGGAGATAACTGAGTTATGAAGATTAATTGATCGTGTTTTGTGAGCGTTTTCGGACGAGAAAGTCCCACACGACTCGCCTCCGAGAGTAGCGGAGAAGGGAACTAGCGAGCACACGGAAGGGGGGGGATGGACGGAGAGGAGAACGTCCGCAGCCGTGGCGTGCAAACTTCTTTATCAAACGCACCCACGTACTTTCAACATCCTTTGCCACCGGAACGTTGGCCACCGCCAAGAAGAACATCTGCCGTATGATTAGGCATGAGGAATATGGAGACGAAGAGTCGCTTCGACGCTCTGCGGTCGTACCAGTCTCCGTGCCCAGGCGTGCGAGTATTTGAGGAAAACCATGCAAGTATTCGAGCAAAAACATGCGATTATCCGGGAGGAATTCCGACGAGTCCGAGCCGTCCGCAGCGTGCAGGGCCGCACCGCTGAGAATTCACAGAGCTCCCGCGGAATAACCACGAATTCCTTGAGGAGTTCGCGTGAGTTCCCTCAGAATATTCCCATGAATATCCTCGCGGGCTCCCCGTCCGGAGACCATCCACCCGTAACGAGACGTGAGACGATACCGTCAGCTCCCGTCTCGGGACGGATATATCGAAGGAAACCACGAAGCACGTCGCTTGATCCGGAAACGACGCCGATGACCTGATAGCAGCACTTACTTGTATATGAGCCACCTCCGATGTCATCCTCGTTGGATCAAAAATACCTGAAACACAGCGGGACGGTAAGTTCGCGTTCCTTGCCGTCGGTAGATCGAAGTGAAAAGGCGCTGTTCCGAGATAACACCACGCGACACCGTCGTCGTCCTCGGAACTACTTTCGGAGTAGCTTCTCATGTTCAGTTGTCCGCGGGTCTCGTTGTGAGATGCGATTCTACCGGTTCCCCGAACGGATTCTCCAGCACAGAATCCGCTCCGGAACATGCGCACCACTGAAACCACACTCGGTAAAGCGTTCGTTGTGCAACAGAGTCGGTCTCTCGGACCGTCAATCAGTGTTAGGAATGAGAGGTTCGCTCGAGACCGCCGTGCAGTTTGGCCCGACCGACGCCAGACCCGAGTTCAGCGAGTACGTCGACTGCGCACCGCCCCAATAGTTCGAGTTTCGTCGAGCGTTACCTTTTGCTCAATGAGAGTGATGCCGCCAGCGTCGGTGTTTGGATGGTCGCTTGCACCGAGTGATTGGAACAACATATCGAAGTGATCAACGAGATGAATAATATCCTCACTGGTCGCGGTCGAATTCGGCATCGGAGGGAGAACGGGGCCGGGACCACTCCATGCTGAATACGGAACTCGCTTACATAAATTGAAACGCACGGTATGATACTTATATGCGTTTCTATGTTGAACAAGCCGAGCTAAAAATAGCGAATTCATTACGAAGTGTCGCACTGTGCGCTAACCCGTTCACGGCACCGAATGCCGGCTGGAATTCGCGTATACGTGCGCAGGCCCCGACGATCGACGAGCGATCGGCGCGAAGGAAATTCTCCAAGCGAAAGATGGATTTTTAATGACGCAGCATAAGCTGGAGCCGAGAGTGCCTCCGTCTGCTTCTTAGCGTTACCAGAGCAGAAAGTATCTCTGATCGCTGAACGCTTAGCGAGATATCATGTTCTTCGTCGGAGGAGGCATCAAGCTAAGCTCGAGAGAGACGGAGCATGATATTTCCTCGCGGATGACGGATGGCGTCGCGGCAGAATCTATTTTGAGTCGACATTCGACGCACTTCATGTGCACTATCGACTCGGTCGAGTATCGGCAACCGAGGATATATTTCATGACACGAGCTTCTCTGCTCCGACCCGTCGTCGTCGCCCCCTGCACAGGCGGCGTCAAAGTAATGTAGTTTGCTGACGAAACGCAACAATGAGTCCAGACGAGAGGACTCCGGGAGACTAAAAGTTTTTCGGCTCGCTCGTCTCGGAAGAAGGAACTCTGAATCAGCGATTGGCTCGGATGAGTATTTTGAGCAATTTCAGCTTTTCTCCTCAACCTGAACTTTTCTTTGCACTCAGTCAGCTCGTCTCAGTTTATGACCGAAAGAAGCCACGCCATGCCCACCGATTCCCTGTTGAATTCCTCTTCCCTTGATCATAGTTGCGGGGAGAAAACCGAAGAAAAAAACAGCCGAGGTAAGGTTCGTGCTCGAATTCTCGAGACAGGCTCTCGGCGAACGATCGGGAAATCGATTTAAGGACAAGAATCTGCGAAGCGTCTCCCGAATATACCTATATTGGGATTGAAGCGAATGGTCGCAGACACGATGGCGAACAGAAGAATCCCCTCGAGAAACGTCAACTCGTTTAGACAAAGTAATTTTGTGGAGGGACACGATCCCGCCACGCGAGCCGTTCCGTTTCCTTCTTTCACTTCCGACCGACGCCGACGTCCCGAAAGAGAGCAAAATATTGTCCCGTAAAGAACGGAGGACGGAATTTCTCCCGGGTCGTTCGCAGCGCGAGGAGACAGCCGAGCGGGAGCGGCCTTCGTCGATCTGAACGAAATGGCGGGTCTGCCGCCCTCCGGATCGTTCGTTCTCCCTTTTCCCTTCGGATTCCGTTGTGTTCTCCGTAGATGAAACGTGCTCCCGACAGACAGCGAGCGGCGCACTTTCACAGAGCACGGAGGTCGACAGGCGGCGGACAGAGGAGTCGAAGGAACATCATCTATTCCCGAGCCTCCCTCCGATCTCATTAGGAACACAATGTTAGTATCGGAGCGCCATCGCAGGACGGGCCGGTCTTCTATCAGGGGCCTGCGTTGTGTATGATGTGGGGATGTAGCAGACTTCGGAGCTCCGGATCGGCTCGGGGGCGTCTGGGCCCGGGATCTATACGCGGCGCATGAAATTGCATTGCGTTCGGATAGCACTCTTTCTAAGGGAACTGACATCGGTCGGCTCATCAGCTCTCGCTCAATTGTGGGTGTGGTCGTGAAATAGTTTTGATCGCTTCCAGCCAGCGACACGGAATGGTAACGCCATCAGACCTGAGCTCGAGCAGGGTGTGGCGGAACATATCATACCTTGTATTACCCACTGCAGCAGACACACACATATATGTATGTACGCAGCTGTAAATAAATAGGATATCCAGTGATATGAACAAACATCTACAGATCAGGGGGAGCGGTCGAGGACCAGGATCGGGAAGGATGAACCTTCCGATCGAGAGATATGAGCGGAATAATAAGTGGGCGGATAAGGGCAAGGAGACGGCAAACGGCGATCCATGGCCGGATACACCTCACCAGCAAATGTTACATGTCTGGTGTCCTGTTTGCGTATAATCCATGTTTCATCGCTCCCGAGATTGGAGTGCTCTTTGCTCGAGCGGGCCTTGTTGCTAAGGGTTTCGTCCAGCAGACGGATCAACGCACAACCGAGGACAGTGGGACCGTACATAGGATCGCGGTCCTTATGACGATCGAGCCCGGGAATGAATACCGACTCCGCGACCGATTAAAACAGGATTCTGTGGAGATTGATTCGTTTTCCGAGCAGAGGTCTCGTCTACCCCATGAAGGAATCGACTGCGGAGCGCTTCAAGGATCCGAGCCGACTGCCACACTGACATCGAAGTCGATTCCAAGAGTCATCGATCATCCAGCCGCTTTCAAACTTGAATCGGCGATAAGGCTTGTTCCGCCGCCGTCGTAGTTGCTGCTGCTGCCACCGTCGGTCGCGTCGCTCGCCAGCAGCTCTCCAACAAACAGCGGGAATCTTCCCCGTCCGCTCCAGAGTCCTCTGACTAAAACGAGAAAAAATGACACAAAAGCAATCACGAGCTCTGGCCGTCCTCTACTCAGGACACCTACGCTATCGGCTCCCGTATCCTGCTCCTCCATGCTACTGTCTCACTGAAAGCAGCGCTGCGGAAGAAGGGTATGAATCTTATCTGAGCGAATGAGCCTATTCGTGCTCAGTGGATGTGGATGCCTTTCCCCAAAGTCGACAAAGAGAATATCGCACTATCTGTCCGACTTCCTCGGCCTTCATCTGGGATCCTGCCTGCCGCGCGCCGTCGCGATCATTCAATGAAACATTTGGATGATTTGCATTTCAGACTTCTCCTACACCGAACCGGATTTGGTCTGCTCTGGGAGAACGTATCGGATCAACAAGCTAATTCGGCAGCTGCGATAAAAATTCTCGCGAATCCCCTCGTCGGACCGGTCATGTCCATTGAATGCAGACTCTGGGAATTAGGCAAATAGATACAGCGGGCTCCTCATTTATGCTCCCGAGCGCTCTATTTTGAGTGCCGACGGGCAGATTCGGTCGTTGGCGGTGCCCGCGTGCGCGTGCTCTTCAGTACGTCTTTTTGTGGACGTCGATAAATGTGGTAGGGACTCAGCGAGAATTCACCGCCCAGGATAGGACAGCGCGGCTCGCCAATGTCGAGACTATGACGCACTCGATTCCGAGACTGACTTCTGTGAACTCACTTGATTTCGATACATATTGAACATTGGTATTTCAGGGTCTCGGAAATTCTGGGGGAGCTGGTCTCTGTGCAGACTCATGCGTGTTTGTTCCGCAAGCGGTGAATACTCGTAAACCGCAGGCGCCTGCCGTCATCAGATCGTTTACGGCCCTTGGAGCGGATTCCCTACCAAGCCTACCACCAATACTCACGGGAGACACAGCATGTATCGCCTTATGATTCTTTGATCGCTGGACAGGTTGCCGTCATTCCTAACCTTGATATACTCGAGCTGACCCAGGTCCCGCGCGGCGCTGTATGCGCGGCGCTGTATGCGCGGAAGAGCCATTCTTCACAGCGTTCCAGGAATGACGTCCCCTCCGTCGGACAAATGCCGCGCCGTCTGCGATTATCCGTGCCTCCCTCCGACTAGCCCAGAAGAGCTCTCCTTTAACTAAGGGAAGTTCTTATCGAGACCGAGGCTCAATGAAAATCACGAATGCTCAGCTCGCCATTGTTGAGACACATCGAAGGCAGCGCAATGGAATCAGGAAACGAAGCTGTGGGTCCGAAACAATCGGCCCAGCAACCTCCTCTAGTGAGTTCACCAAACAAAGCAACGGCATTCAATTTGGAGAAATCAAACGATGAAATGAGGACATCCTGAGCCGTCCTGGGGTTCGTCATGACTCACGACCGCAGCAGAATGTAAATGTTTCGAACGATTCGCGATGTTCGCATCTCGGTTCGCGTCCAAATCGGGCGAGGTCGTGTTTGATTCAAAATTCGTGGGCAGAGCATCGGCTGTTGTGTATGGTCTGCGAGTCACGACACGCCGTCGACTGGCAGGATACCGAAGGGCCGATCCTAAATGTGGATATCGGCTTCCGAAGCTTCCACCGATCAGCGTATCGCCAACAACCATTAAATTCTGATGTGGCGTTATGCACATGATTCATTTGAAACACGTTCAAGGTTAACAGTGTTTGGGCGTGTTCCACATATTAATTCAATCACCGATGCGCCGCAAGTTTTCGCGATCAACGAAACAACCGATATTCGGGAGCCGGCTTGAGACAATTTCCAGCTTTCGTCGGAGTCGCGTCGTCCTGGTAGTCCCGCGTGCCCCGATCAGCTGTTCCACCCGACACCCGACGCCCTCCCTCCGTCAGATCTCTGTTTCAAAGGTACTTCACCTCCCCTACTACCTTAAAATATATGAGAGGAGCACGTATCGAATACTTCTTCTTGACGCCCCGTTCCAGATGATCTGCCAGCTCTGTGCTACCAGAGCTCGTTCACTTGAAGCCTGGAAGAGAGGTCGAGTCGATAGGGACCCGCGGCGCCGGGTCCTATCGCTTCACCCGCGAGGATGCGCGGCGATGGAAGAATTGAAAGTTCAGTTGCTCATACGGATTCAAGACTCAAGCCGCATGCGGACGAGCAAGTGAATGAACCGAGGGGGGAAACCGACCGCCTGCGGCGTTTTCCTCCTCTTCTTCCTCAGTCAAGAACAGCGGGAATGAAGGGCTCCGAGGAGCTGAAAGGAACGACGTCAAGTCTGAGCAAACCCCGCCGTCCGCGGTCTCGTCCGCTTCCTTTGTCTTCTCTTCCGTCTATTTGTTGAAGGTTCCGCTGGTTGTGTCCTCTGCCAATCATTACATCCGTCGAGGCTCTCTTCGCCGTCGCGGACCGAGTGCTCCTTTCCCAGAGAACATTCGACCATGATTAATGCTATTGCCGCGCACAATCGCGATTTTTGATTCCCGGGCGCTGGTTGTGACCTTAAACGGTCCCCGCGGAGAGGCCCCGTTTCCTCGATACGTTGGTTTCGCGAGGATTTCATTCATCAAATCTGACCTTTGAGAGGAGCTCCACGTGAACGTCGGACTCATTAGTGCACAGCTGAAGCAGTTCCCGGGAAGCTCGAATCTCGCAGTCCATCCCCGAGAGAATGCGCGAACAATCTGCTCCTCGCAGATTGCCATACCTTCGGGAACAGTCAGACGAGCTGCGAAGTTCGGTGGGAATGGCTTCGGATAAGATTCTCGGATTCATCGAAGCATTTCTTCTTCATCCACGATGCGACTGTCGATCAGCCCGAAACGTCACTTGCGGATAGATTCCCGAAGAGATCGAGGACGCGGTCGAGTAGGGAGACAGAGGACCCGCGAATCTCGATAGATCACATCCATCGCATCTCACAAAAGTCGGTATTTTCAACCAGAATTGAGGGTGCTTCATTTCCATCGTTTCTCACGGGAGACGGGAATCAACAAGATGTCTCATACCCGTTACACGTATACGCTCAGCTATGTATCCGGACATCGCATCTATTCTCTCTGGCACAACGAAGTTACGGTAATGGAGCCGACAAAAGAATGACAAAAGCTACGTCTACTCTACCTCGGAGGGGACAGAGCCTCATCAAATGCCCATAGACTCTCCAATACCATCAACTGACCCATTTGGCTCGCCATTCAGATCTGGAACGTCTCGATAGCGAATAAATAGTATGGGAGGCTTCGTGTTGTCCTCGCGTTCCCACGAGCCACAACTCGATGGCGCACGTGGATAATGTCGGAATAAACGCGATGTAGGCGATTGAGGTCCACCTGATTGGGGGATTGTTCTGATCCGTGTCCACGGAATCTTTCGAATCACGAGCTCCGGTCGAGACGGGTGATGTATACCATCGCCAGGGCTGATGCGGAACGCTTCCCGCTTTAAGGTGAGATTTTGTGGAGATGCGGTGTCCATGAACTTCCGAGTGTTTAGGAGGCGGGACGCATAGAGTGGAACGACTAAGGAGGCGCGCTAAGACTCCTTAATCCCGCCCGTCTAGCCGCCGGACGAGCGTCCGAGCGAGCTAGAGAACGCGTATCCCCAGATCAATGTCAACAACGATTACGCTCAAGCGTGGATCCGGCTTACCGACTCCCTAATTCCACTTGAAGTTTCGGCTTCGACTTCCCCGCTCTCTTGCTTTTCAATCCCTGATTGCGCGTTGAGCTCGGTCCTTATTGGATTGCCGCTTCGCCCTCCGTTTCATGACGACACATCTTGGGGGAGTCGACGATGAAAAATCTATGCGCCGTTCCAGAAGTCGTTCAGGCGGCGGGGAACCGCGCTCAATGGTTTCTCGCCGCATTGACTGAATTTCCGGCGATCTCCTTGAGACTTTGGCGCACGATTTCAAGGGCCGAGTGAGGAGAGCCAATACATTGCGAGCGATCCCGCGCAGTCGAGACGTTACGTGACCCGGGTCATTCTCTCTGACGGTCATCCCTCACCATTCCCCTCAACGTCAGGAGACCGGTGCTGTGAAATATTTATCGAGCGCCGGGGAAGCTCTTCGCATAATGCACGGCCGGATCGCGGGAAGCTCCGGCTCGAGTATCCCCAGTAATATCATCAGGAGCATACAAACATATATGAATACTCGGCCTGTCCGCGATCAAATGCCCTCGAGTTCCGGTCATCCCTTCGTTCCTTCCTCTCGCAACGCGAGTCATCATTTCTCGGAACTTTCTCGGAGGCTTAAGGCGTCTGGATACGTTGATGAAGTCACGGAGCTCCCCGAGCTCGAAGGAACTTGGAGCGTATATCGAGGAACGCTTCGATCGAGGTCCGGCAGCTGTCGGCTGATTCAGTGACCTGACGAGGAATCCTCGTTTTTGCCTTCCTGCCTAAAAGCAAATCGATGTCGACCGATTACTCTTGCCTCTTTTTTTGTATCCGCTCCCCGCAAGCCGGGATGTCCAACAGACTTCGAAGTGGCCGTCTCCGGTGATATCGTGCTTTGTTCCGTCAGAGATGTTGTATATCAGCTTTCATCTCGAAGTAACCCGGAGCGAGGCGTAAGACTAGCTTGCTTGACACGAAATCATGACGATGACGGCAGTCGGTCCCTATCATGAGAGGATGTCGCGACGTCTGCCTCTATTAATATATGTTCCAACGATCTCGGTTTCGCACAAATACCTCGACTCTGCGGAATAACACTTTTCTCCCGGTCTTCGCCGGCCTTGCGCGCCATGCCGTGGCTCGTGTCAGGAGTTCTTCAGTCTTCGCACCGGACCTTCATCTACCGGGAGTTTCTCAGAGTATGCATGCCGAAATTCCATTCCTTCCCTATCCCTGAACGAGAGTGCGACTCCCGTAATGCGGCTTCCATAGACGTTTGCAATCCCATTCGAGCGCCTTGTGATTCGCCTTCATTTCCGGCGGTCTGCATGCGGAAAGAGCTCGTGTGACGCCGGAATTGAGGATCCACCGCATATAACGGACTGGCCGACTTCCAAGTCTGTGGCAAAAATTCCTAGCTGCCGGGAAAAGCCGGAATAGAGCTCCATGATGCGAGCGGCGAGATTCTTCGGCGTCGGATAAGGCGAAGGTTTTCTTTGCTCCCCCCCTGATCTCGAGCTCGAATGGAATTTCATGCTGACTATTCCTCGAGGATATAAGGAAGAACTGGAACGACGTGGAAACGAGTTGCCTAGACCAAAGACTGCTCCAAGCCCCGAGTTGCGGTGCAGCCAGCTGAAACGTGTTTCTTCACCGGCCATTTCGGAGAGCCTCGTTACGAACTTACAACGGCTTAGTGTACTCTCCGAGTCGGGCGTTTGCGCTTTCAGCTTGTTAAGGCTTCGATTTGCTCTCCAAATCGTAAGCCGAGGGGACGACATTTCCGACTGAGCCCAGTGGTTTATTTCCGGAACAGGCATCGCTAGCCAACTTCCTCACAGGGCTCCACCATTCCATTTCCTTTGAAGGGTGACTCGTCGCTTTCTATGAGAGGTTTCGAGTTGCGCGAGCAGGGAAGGGCTGAATTGCGTTCAGCCTGCCGGATTGCTCGTGATCTCGCGTCAACTACTCGTGTAATGCGAAAGTTGCAAAATTGAATTTTGCTTCCCTGATCTAGTCGGCGGGGACGACAAGAGTCATGTTCAGTCAAGCAAATTCAAACTGCAGAACGAAGCTAGGGGGAAGAGAGTAACGGCAGCCGCGATCTGACGGTGCTGCCATTCTCTCGCCGCGGCTTCTGCTATCGGCAGGTTGTCCATCACAAAGCTTTTTTTCGGTCGTTCCCCCGGTCCCAGATTGTGTGGCGACACCAGCCAGGCACTGGTCCCTCATGAGTAGAATCATTCTAAGCTATATATCGAGTGCTTTTCCAGTCTCAGCGGTGGATATAGGATGTCACCATCGACTGCGTGACATCGTCTCCCGGAAATTCCACGCGGTCATTCCATCTGCGGCGGACCACAGGAGCTCTCGTCGACTTGACGGAATCTGTGAGCTCGCGGGAGAATTCGGATGGAGCGCGGGCCGGAGGTATACCGCTCTATCGGAGCAGGTGTCATCCGGATGCTCGTCTGAACACAGAGCCTTAAGCCGGAGCTGTCTTCGCGAAGAGTGACGTTAACGTGCAGTAAAAGAGTCTGCGACGCAAGACGGGAGAGAAGGAAAAATTGAAGGAACCCGGAGACGCCATCCATCTCAAGAAACGACAAGACCATCTGTCCCCTGGCTCCCGACAGCGGAGCTCTCCTCGTCCGTTTTCTTCCCATCCCCTTGAATCGCTGGCGCTCGTCGTCGTGGCTCTCGTTGGTGGCCCCACTCTCGGACCTCTCATCGAACAAAAAGCGCGACAAGCCTTCCTCGTTCCTCTGCCATACAACAACCATCATTGAACAACAATGCCGTCGTTGTCCTCCGTGTTCCTCACGAGCGACGTCATCCTCATCATCATCACCATCAAGCTACCGTCTGCATCGCCGTAGCATCATGATACCGTGGGTCAAGCGAGGCTGAACCCAAAGGACGCAGCAGATCTTATCGAGATGCTGCCCCCGATCGTGCACGGACTATAATGTCAGCCAAGTCGAATCGGCGGCGGTCCGTTCCTTCACGGGCAATTTGACACAAACGTCGACATATTTCATAGCGGCTTGCAGCTTGCAGCTCAGGACAGCCCTATCCGGGAGCTCCGAATAGGGAGGCGACAACGAAAGGACGAGGGAACGAGCCAACCTCTCCGGGACGCGAACTGTATCGCAGAGAGAACTGCGCCCCCAAGAAAACTACCCTTTCGGTTGCCGATCGGCATCTGCGAAACGGACGGAACGCACGCTCCGCTCGTATCCATCATTCGCGCAGCTGTCGCTCTGCATGACCAATTCTATTCAATAAATTCTCTCTCTCTCTGCCTATTTAGTCAGCGAAGGAGAAGACGCAGAAGAAAAAGCGTGCCGGCGGATCCTGCATACAGACACGCAGTCAGGCGAAACTGCGCCCAGTAAAGAATGAATATCGAGCGCGTGCGTGTTTTGACGACAGATGCGAGTCCGGTACGATAAGGTTGCACCTCTCGATCTGCTGCGACGACTACCGGGGGACGTCAACTCCGGGAAAAACGCGGCGGGGAGTCACCGGGAGCTCTACGTGCTGCATCTCGACGTAATAACGCGGAGCATTCAAAGTAAGCGAGAACGCGGACGGACAGACGGACGAAAGCCGGTCCGGAAGCGTAGAACCTTGTAAACTGCTGATTTACAAACACGCCATAGCCGGACCTGCGGCGGGTGGAGTACACAAAGCTTGCACGATAAGAAGCCGTCGTCGAGGATGAAAGCGAACGCTCCAATGCCGTGGAATTCCACGCCGCCGAGGCGCACAAAAATCCGCATTTAAGGCAACAGAATTCGATCCCAGATAGAACCATGGGACGGATGATCTTCCCAATTTCGGGGAAAATCCTATTTATCGTGGTCCGCCGTTCACGATTACTCCTCGATTGCTCACAGGTCTCTCCTTCGGAGAGCCGATGGAGGAAGGCGGTCGGAGGACGCTATGGGCTATGGCTAAGTCCCGTGCATCCCCATCCGGGATTATCCTCGCTCATTTGAATGATGGAATCAGGGCTATAGCTCCCGTTTCCCTCGACCCTCGGGGTGCTCACGTAAAGATTCAGAGTCACCTCTAAGCGGTTTCCTATGTGGACCGTCTTCTCGAACGGCTTTCTGCGGAATTCCTGCTGACGAAACAGTGAACTATGCCCGAAATATGATCATTAGTAGCTCCTGAGAATTCGGATATTAATTCGAGGCTAACATCGAGCGCGCTCGTGTGATCTCCATTAGACGGGGCTCAAGTCCGCGAATCCTGTTTATCGAGCGAGGTAGCGGTCGACGAACGGCTGGGGGAGGAGATTTTTTCCGGACCTCGCTCCATTCGACCGTCGAATTTCCCCTCCCCCATCCCCCCGCAACTGATCACAGGCTTCCCGTCTGAGGGTGCAGGACGTTGTTGTCATTAGCAGAGGCTCGAATTCGACACGTCAGCGCGCCGTGGGTCCTGGTGGCCACCGTAGAACCGATCATAATGGCGGTCTACTGGGAGTCGGAAAGACCGAAATCATCGTGGTATCTCCGAATCGATGGCAGACTACCGACAGTCGGGCAGACAACCGATGTCCCCCCACCCCCGACCCCCTCGGTGGGAAGCGAACGGATGCGTTCAAGGATAGAAAAGCATCGTTTGGGAGGTTTTCCTCGTCCGAGTGGAAGGGGAATAGATGGTGCCAGTGCTCGTACAAGAGTGGTAGTAGTTGTGAAAGGAAGCTGCCTCTGTAGGGAGCTGTGAGCAGGCAAGTGGAAGGAAGAAGGAAGGAAGGAGCGCGGGGCAGGCAAGCAGGGACGTTGCCTGCCGGCTTGTTCGGTCGCTCGGTTGGTTGGTGTCGGTTCGGGGGACAGCGAAAGGGAAGCGGAACACCATTTAGATCATGGCTGACTGGCGGAGCCGAGCTCACGCAGGAGGAAGAGAAGGGAGAGAGATAGGAAGGACGACAGAGTCAGGAGAATGGCTTCAAGTTGCTCTCTTGCCCGCTGCCTGAACCTCTCGGTTTGCTCGTCTGTCTGTTGGTCTCCCGACCGGTCAGCCTGCCCGCGGGCCCGCCTGAAGGCCCGCTTGCCTGAAGCTCTGTGATTGCTGCTGGCGGGAAGAAACAGCAGTGCAATCGGTCTGCCGTCCGCTGGTCTGGCCGTTATCAAACTTAATGAACAACGCTTGCAACAGCAATGATTTTTACCGTAACGGTGGCAGCAGCAACAACGACGAGCATCCGCCTCCCCTACCGCCCATATGAACAACAATAGCTAACGGGAGAGGCCGCCACTCGTTCTCAGAACGACGATCCAGACGACGGCTCGGCTTGTCACGGATCCTGCCCGTGCAGCTGCCGCGGAATCGACCCAGGGTCCCTGCGGAACGTCAACAGAATGATCCGGGTACCGTTTCCGCCGGCCGCGTTCGCGAAATCTACAGCGTGCTGCTCGTTGGGGGACGCTTGCACGTTAGTTCAAAATTTGCGAACTTTGACGCAGGGCAGACGGAGAGACGGACGGGTGGCCGGTACGGCTTTGTCTCGCTTGCTCTCAGCTCCCGTTACACTCTACCAGCGTTGACTAATGATCGCTCTAATGGAATTGTAGCAACTTTAGCTTGTGTCATATTCGTCCCCATCCGAGGTAATCTGCACATCGAGCGCCGACGACGAGCACGCCGTCGTCGGCTCACACAGAGGAGCAGACCTCAACTGTGAGAGGCGAAGAAAAACCTCTTTGACGTTTCCAAATCATTAACTCCAACGCCGTGGGAGTCTTATCTCAGCAGCAGACTACATCTAGCGCCCTGAACTCCTCACAAGGATTTCCACCATCAGCGGAGCCGAGTCTCCTCAGGGCGAGACTTTGTTGCCGAGGCTGATGATGAAACTCTTCAATTATCTCTTGACGCATCACACCGAAGGGCTTTTTGCTCATCTCTTTCCTCTCCACCCCGGTCCCTCGTGAGAATGAACTCTGGGAGGATACGGGTCCAGCGGCTCCAATTGAAGTTTTCGGGGGCTCATGCATATTTCCATCAGTGCTTGCTGAACTCCGCGAAGAGAAAGGGAGTTTGTGGAAACAACACGAACGCTGAGCGTTATTGATCGGCTGTCTATCCGGTGGCTGGAGACGTTACATTCCTTGAATTTTTGCGTGGGCATGGAATAGAGCCCCTAGATTATTTTTCTTCGGTCAGTGGCGCTGAGGAGTACTGAGCCTAAGTGACCGGAGAGAATTCCGGTAGATCCCGGTAGTGACTGGTTCACTTCCCGGAGCTGATCCTCGAGGGACCGAGAGCTACGTGAGCCATCTACGAATTACTGACCCAGCTCCGAAGCACTAAAATACGAGAACACATGATTGCTTCTCGTTTGTGGAATACAAAACCTAGAGTCCTAGAGTTCCCTAAAACCTAGGGGACTAGAGTTCCCTCGGTGAATCCCATCGGTTGCTGTTCACAGTAATGAATGAACAGGGCCGGCGGGATAAAAATCGAGAGCTTTGAGGGGAAAACAGTCGACTGCTCTTGGCTTGACTCCAGAACGGAAAACGCTTCCAGTTTGGAGAGCTGATGAATTCGGATGACGGCCCGCGGACCGGATGGCCTATGGACGTTTGCCCGCCTGACATCGCTCCGGTGTCTGACTCTCAGTCAGTCCGTGCTCCAGACCGTGCGTCAGTCAGTCTTTCACTCGGGCTCTATACACAACAGTCGCCAGATGACAGCAGCGGTGCGGATATATACGTAGGCACATGGGTGTTCACGGGCTCTGCCACGTCTGAGCGCTCCCTTGACGCGCATCGGATTTGCATTTCAACGCTGTGTCGCGAAAAGGAACAGGGACGAACTCGGCAATGTTTCGATCGAAGGCAAGGGAGAATTCCCTATGCAGAGGATGGCATCTAAATCTCAGCCGCTAAATCGCTCAGTCAGATAAATCACCTGCTCAGCGGTCGTCTCTCTATCTCGAATGAAACCGCGTCCGTGAAACGTAGAAGCCCCGAGATCATTCGAGGTCTGCCAGACGAGCTCTCAGACTCAGCGGCGCGGCGGTGAAACGCACTTCACACCGCTGCCTTCTCGATGTTGAGTCATTCGTATTTTTACTCTAGCTGACTTAAGTCCTTACAATCTGATTCCAGTTTGCTGTGCCGCCGGAACCCTCCCTTACTGACCCGGTGTTCCATCGGAAGATAATTCGGAAGGGGTACAAGGTCCCGATCCCGACTCTTCGATCCGACGCGACGGCATCGACCAGAGGGAGCAGCAGTACATCGGTGTAGCAAATATCGCTCAAAACGAAAATAGCTGAGTGGCTGATCGACAAAAACAAAGAGAGACGAAGGAAATTACAACCATCCATTATCATTTGATGGTCCTCGCCTGAATAACTGTGCCCCCACCCCGCTTGCCGCTCCTCGGAGTGTGACGCAAACGAGCCTTGCGTTCGGCCCGTCAGATTCGGGCCTTTGTTTTGGAAAACGGAGCGGGAATGAATCTGACAAAGAGACGGCACGGTCGCTCTGAACCGAACTAATTGAGGAAATTAGGAGGGAATTCAGACTTACTGTAGGCGTCGCAAGAAATGCTCTTGCATATGAAGGGTTGATTGTGGAGAGCGAGAATGGTGGATGGAGGGTTCTGCGAATTCCACGATAATGTTCGAATTATACACTTCAACTTGAGGGACCGACGGGTTCCTCAACGTATCGATTCGCTTCAATGTTAAACAACCCGCAATTGATTATCGATGACTATGAACGCCGACCGGTCGTTGATCCGTTTGCTATTTTCCTCAGCGCAACGTGCAGAACTCTGTCCGTGATCTCGAATCAGTTTTCTTATCGCGGAGAGAACTCAAACAGCGGAACTCGTCGTCGATCATTGGTTGTAGTGATCCAATGAGCTCATCCGAGGGTCAGCTCTGTGGATGATTCGATGGAGTCTTTGCTTGATTTTTTCCTTCCGCCGATCAGTTATCTCCCTCAGGAGATACTGGCGAACCCACTTCGAAGAATTCAAAGATGGGCCGCGACGTCGTAGTTCTCCGTTTTCAGCGTTGCTCAGGGGTGAGGGTTCGGATATCGTTCACTACTATTCCCTTCTTGACGCGTTTTCCGCCCGGTCAGCTTCGAAGGTTTTGCAGAACGGAGGGCACAAACCCTTAGCGTCGAAGTGCAGTGACTCGCGCTGATTTTCGCAGCGATCGGGAGACACGAGTTGTTTTCGTTTAGGAGTGGTTATTCTTGTACCTGTTCTTGAGATTGTTGACGTTGAAGTCGCTTTAGGACGTCGGAATATCTCCGCCGCCAGTCGTAGTTTTTCGTCGTGTTACCAAGTGGGGGAATTCCAATCACTCATCGAACAGACAGACACAAGCCAGTCATCCAGGTCAGCGTAGAGTCTGGGACTGGATCGAATCTCGACTGCAGATGCCGAGGAAGCTTCTGCTGCCGGCGGACTGGCTGGATAGTCGAGCTCGTTTGTTTTGGTTGTTTGGTTGCTTTTGCCACGCTGATGACAACCGATCAGCCGGGCCGAGGGCCGCAACCACGAAGCCGGATCGATGCCGGAGTTCTTGGGATACTTCAGCGATGCCCTGCGGCGCTAAGTAAGTTTCCTACTATCGTGGTTTTTGTCGTCGTAGTCGTCAGTGCTGCCGTTTATGATGAGACGATATAATCCTATACGTGCGCGGAGCGCACCTGCAGGCAGTTTCGCAGATGGCTTTGTGCAGGGCGTCTGTAGAAAAGAGGTCGAAGACGAACACAGAGGGCAGGTGAAATGGTACGGGGGCACACCAAAGAAATTTCCCAAGGAACGGAGGAGAAACGGGACTCGAATTTCCTTCCGAGCTCCGAGAGCGAGGCGATTTGACACAAGTGAAGATTAGAACACTCGACGCCGATTCGGCCGGGAAATAATCGGACAGCCGGACGAGTCCAAAGATGGGAAGGGGGAGGCTAGCACGCAGAACTCACGCACAAACGACTTGCTCACCAATCGACGAACCAACGAACGAAGGATGGGACCGACAGTCACTCAGTCGGTCGGTCGGCAGTCAGTCGGTTGCTTGGACAGTCAGTCAGTCAGTCGGCAAAGGGGTGTCGGGCAGTCGCTTTCGTAGACTGGATCGGCCTCACTCACGAGGAGCTTCCCAGTCAGCGGTCAATCAATCAGTCAGTCAGTCAGTCGACTGTCAAGCAGTCGGTCAGTTATTCGGTCAGTCGGTCGATCGTGCGAACGGGTAGGCATCGATCGGTGATTGTGGTAGTTTATCGGTAGGTGGGTAGGTAGTTCGGTCGGTCGGTCGCTTGGTTTGTTGGTTGGTTGCTCAAGTCAGATGGTCAGTCCAAATCCAAAATGCGGTAATCCTTGTCGACGGTAGCGGAGTTGAAGGAAGTTGATGTTGTTGGAGATGATCATGTGAAAAATAGCTGTTGTCGTGGATTCGGGGTGAATTCGTCGAGCGGCGGTAGTTTTCCTTCCGTCTCCTTCTTTTGAAACTGGTCGTCGAGTTGTCCGGCTTATGAACGAGTTGGGCCCTCGCCGCGGGGCTTTCGGTTCGAGCTGTGGCTTGGGCTCGTCTGCATCGAATGCCTGCTGCTGCTACTGCGGCGGCTGCTGCTGCTGCCCACCACCAACACCACAAGCTGGCTGGCGGCCTGGCTAGTTGCTTACTTGCTTGCACGCACACGAACCCTCCTCCACACAAGCCAGCTGAACCACGAAGTGTCCTTTCCTCAGCGTATCGGTTCTTCGTTGCCTTCCTCCCTCCCTCCCTTCCTCGTGAATTCCCTCTCTCCCTCGGCTGGTCCCTCCATGCTTCCTTCGCTCTTTCGGCAGTAGCCGCGGCGGCTGAAACCTCGCTCGAGACTCCTTGCTTTCGCTTCACTGCCCACCTATTGTAGACAGTGGCATCGACAGCAGCACCAATGCCACGACTAAATGTGAGAGAGACCCTTTCTCACAACCGTGGGCCGCAGGAGAAATCTTCATTGCAGCGAAAGATATCGATGCCGCTACCGTCGGCGCGACAACTGCATTTGATGGCTTCGTATTTTTGAAGCATTCCGAGGAGAGATTGTGATCTCGCCGGCTCACCGAGTGAGGTGGCAAGAGTCCGGCGACGGAGACTAATTTGGAACGAGGGGAACGAGCCAGACCGGCTCCCCCTCAGCGCCGAGAACGGATGGTTCCGGCCCGTAGGGGAAGTACGATCGTGTCATCTAAGGCTGCGACGAAATAGTCCCGTCCATTTGTGCTCGCGTAATGATATCGAGCGACAGGAGCTGAACAACGGAGGGACAATGGTGACTCTGGCGGCGATCAATACTCACATCAGGAATTCAGCGGGACCTCATTCCCTTCTGATTCCCGGGAAGAAGATACGGAGGACGGCATTATTAGGGATAAATGACGCGCTCGTTAGAAGGGCTGTTTCGGGAGGGGCGGCGATCACCCGGTCCGATCGTCGTGCTCAGCGAATTCCTCCTCCGCGTCGGGCGAGTCATCCCGTCGACGATCGGATCCTGCTAATTTCTCCATTCCTTTCGCTAGCGGGACAGTGCGTCTTCCGTCCGAGCAGAAGACGTACGGCTACATCGTCCCTTGATTCCCTGGTTTCCTACAGCTGAGGGATCGATATTCAGAGTAGGTACTCTGAATAAGTACCGCATAGCGGGAATGGCCTCGGATCGGCGAATTATGGTATTCCCGGCGTAGGCAATGATGTAGAGTGCGAAAGCGTTCGCGAGGATCCGGATCCGACGTCTCTGTTTCGGAATATAATGCAGGGGGATTGTGTCAGGGCTTTTCGAGTCCTCTGCGCCAGGAAAAAATCCAAGTTGCTTCCCCCCTCGGTGAGCGCTCTCGTCCAAGAATTGCTCCGGCACTTCAGAGGGCTATTCCTAGGGGCAGCTCCGAAATCCGCGTTGAGACTGCGGAGTCTTACAAGAGGGTTCATTCTGAGCGTCGAAAGGGGGATCCAGGATCGATGCCTCTCCTCGGGTCACTCAGATCCCTCCGCGGGGTTGAGGCAGCGCAGCTCGATCGACCATAGCCTTGGAATCTTCCACAACGTTCGTCCGGAAAGAATTTATCGACACCACCCTAGCTCCCGAAAAAAAAAGACTGGCTGCCTGAATTGAAGCAGAGACCGCCTTCATGATACCGCGCTCCGTCGATCAACGCAGATTTCTATGGGATCTGCAGACAGCTCGACTCATTCGGCTAATCGTCGGCTATCCTGAAGCCCACATTCTAGCATGAGGATACAAAACTCATCAGAGCATTATCTAATAAATTATTATTTCAATTAAAAAAAAAACTTGTGCACCGGTATAAATCCCAGCTACCAGGTAGTTTGGGAATATACCTCTGAAAATAGGGGAAGGGAGCATTTTCTCCGAGGGACCCTCGATCAGAGAAGCTGCAATCCATGATTCCGGAGAAGAATCCAATGATCGATTGTCTGTGGAGCTCATTGTGATTACCTGATTTAAGTAACTCGATAAAACCCTCAATAGCTCGCGGCGTTTATCTGACCCGCTCGAACAACTGGTCTCAGTGAGAGAGCTACACTTGGGCTCTCTCGAGTCCCTTCTCAGCTACCCAGCTCATGGGAGGTGGTAATGAAAAAAATCGTGGCTTCTCCATTTTACGCGATATTTATACATTTCGATGGTCGACTGTCGCTTACTCAGTGAGTCTAGGTCCACACAGAAGGACTTCAAATCAAACGAATTCGACTTGAACACAAATACACCACGTACAAAATCTACAGAGTTTGAAAACGTCGCTTACACCAATCTCTCAGAATTAATCGTAGCTCGCAGCGTTCACAATATATCCGCCTGAGACAGGGACGAGTCAGTCTTCCCCCATTTCAACATCCATCACGCTGCCCCTCTGCCGGTATTCATCGAGTTCTCGATCCAGATCTTCTTTGGTAACCGCATGTCGGGTCGCTGAAGACCCCCCAACATGCTTGCTCAGCTTTTCACCTGTTGGGTACACGAGAGGGGGAATCTTAAGCACCTGGATTCTTCGAAGAGGAGCAGAAAACGGTGTTTTCTCCGGATGTATGTTCCGATGGATGCGCATGCCTCACATCCCCGACCGAATCACGGGAGCCAAGCTCGAATGGAAGAAGAGACTCACCTCCGCGTCGAGAGCTTGCTGCAATCGGTCGGTTCTTGTGAACACCACCCTTCAGTCGTCCAGATTGTTTCACACCGAGCCGAGAATGGACTGGAGCGCCGCTAGCCCCCCCTTCGCCTCCAGTGGTCTCATCGTCCGAGTCACGCATCAAAGGGTTGACGTATTTCTGCTTGGTCTGATAGGGAAAATGTGCAGGCTTGACTCCTCTGAGAGCTTCCGCTCGCCAATGCGAAACCTCTCCTTCTCCGTTGTCGCTGCGGAGGAGCAAAAACCTTAGACTCTGACGGAGTATCTCGCCCACTGGGTGTACTACGCGGTGCTAGGACCACCGCGTTCGTTTCTTTCGTGACCTATGGTCCTGGCTCTCACTCAGAGACATACCCACTGAGAACGTCCCCGTATGTGACAAGTCGCGAGTCCTTACGCCTCTGTTTCCTGACTCGATCGTTTCGCTCTCCACTGTCATATAGTAGCGAACGGTATGCAGGAACGATCGGCTCTTCCCGAGCTCCTCTACAAGGGTAAATGCCAATGTATAACTTAGAGCTTGCCTAGTGATTCCATCACAGGTCGGACGATTGGCTGCTTCCCGGAATGTCGAGGGGGGGTTTTGGGAGGCATCATATGATGCCTCTCAGCGCGGAGCTAGCGTAGAAGCTCATGCTCGAAAAACGCGCGAAATCACTGCATCGCAGCAAGAACATCAATCGGAGTTCGAATGATATCCGTAACTTCCCTCTGCGGTCTGCAAGCATATGTTCACATTCCTCAGACCAAGCTCAATTCCTCGCCATCAGGCTTTCTTAGGAAATCCTCCACAACCCGATGCTACATATCATTCCTTTCGGACACGAGGCGAATCAGGCTTAGTACGTGGACGGGTGTATTTGTTTTCGTATGTTTTCGCTTTCTGAGACTCTGTTGCGCAATTTCCATGCAATCCATAGCACCCATTCGAGGCGCTGTCTATCGAGATAACTCACTGGGGATCATGAGCACGGCGGTTTTCCTTCGGTCGATGTTTTTTCTTGGAGAGAAGGGTCGCTCGCCTCTCCGGATTGTCGATGTCGCGCGTCAGCTCGTCCAGCTTTTCCGAAAGTTCCGCACTGTCGTGAGAACCTAAATGAAAATTATCAGAGTCGATCAATCGATCCTGGAAAGCTCTAGAGCAGGGGTGTCAAAGTCAAATCTTCGGCGGGCCACATCCAGAGATTTTTTCGACATTATTCTTAATTCACGTTGTTTGGGCGGAGAGATCGGAAAGCTGGAGGGAAACACATATGAATGTGCATGATGAGTCACAATTGATTCTCGATTTTTCAGAGTCGACTCGTTCTATTCGTGATTCGAAATTTACAAGGATATGATCCTATGGAATTTTTGAGGATCGGCCGCGGGCCACGAGAAAACCCCTCGCTGACACCCCTGCTCTAGAGTCTATTGGTGCGGAATCCCGCCTCTCACATGAAAAACACAGAGAATGCTGCCGAAAGTCGCAAAAGGATGGAAAGGGATCTCGCTCTTCCCGGATCGAACTCTTTTCAAAAGGAATTCCAGGAATTGGATCATTTATGCATTGGATGTCTTCGGACGGATTCCGATCATCTCGCTCTTCGCCAACACGGTCAAGGTCCCTAATTCGGACTTTCCAGGAGCTGAGTCTTTATGAATTCTCTAAGCCATAAACTACGGGGAGAGCTCGGTTTAAGCATGACTTTTTGAAACGCGGCGTCGAAATCGCCTGACGTTGCAAGTCATCGGAGCTTCCCCAAGTAATCAGACGGAATCATAATAAGCCAGAGCCTGGCGAAGCCCCCCTGACTTGTGAGTTGTCAGATGTTTCGTAAGTTAGAGGCTTCCTAACTATGTAGACTTCACATTATGTCTGGCCGATGTCGTGAATTTCCTCTACACATCTATTCGACCACAATAATTACGAACCATTCTCATAAGACTCTTCGACCAATCGCGTCCGGAGGTCATTCTTCAGCATTTGAAGCCGAGCTTCTTGCTGCTCCGCGAACTGGGTGAATCTACAAATGAAACAAATGTGAATCTACTGAGCTGCGCCGTTTCGTCGAGAGCATGGTAAGCTCCACCAACGGAGAGAAGAACCCCCCAAAGCGATCACGATTCCCTTTGAATCACTTTCGAGCTCGAGCGCGGAAATCGAGCGCGAAATTCGACAATTGAAATTGTCGAAAGGATCACGGGAGAACTCCAATCTGACGCTTTGGGCACCGGGACGATTCCCTGGGTCAAGCGTTCCCGCGTTGCCTCCCTCTGATTCTCCGGACAGGACGATCGCCAAGCGTGGAACTTTCCGTATGACAGAGGATACCTCCATGACTTATGAGGATAAGAGTGAAGAGTTCAAACCTTTCGTTCAGAGTGAGTCGCGTCTGGGATTTGAGCACGATTTTCGGTATGTTCACCATCTTGTTCGGTGATAGTGTTGCCATAGTCGGTGAGTTCTTTTGTCGCGGGGATTCGAGACGCCAGCTGAGCAGCTGTCCAATCTTCTGAAAGGCGGTCCTCTTGAAAGATCGCGCTTCACAGAATCATTTCTCGGACTGAAAAAAAGGCTCCGAACGAGAGGTAAACACCGTGAGCACCGCTCTCCTCATCCTCCTCCCCCTTTTTTCTTCTATCGGTTCGAGAGAAAGCGGGTCCTGTCTGACTGTCTGCCAGGATGTTTGTTTTGGAGACGGTAGCCGCGGCCGCAGGCTGACAATGCGTTCATGGCGGGAATTTCGAATCAGAGGCGCGTTCCGCTGGGTGGGGAGGAGAACAGTTTCGGCGAGCGAGGAGAAGACGCCTGGGAGAGGGTGGCCGACCACAAAGCCAGATCTTCAGTTCGGACTTCGACTACGGGATAGCCAACGCAAAAGGTTGTCCGAGTTAAGTGACAACAGTGTTGACAGTGAACAATTAACTAGTTTTGGATACGACAGGCTTCGAGGGTTAAACCGGTGGATATTGGGCCCTCCCAAAACGACGCGAACTTTCTGCTTCTGTTTTCGCTCAGTTCTGAACTCGGTGGTGCCGCCGCCGCTGCTGCCGCCGCCGCCGCCGCTGAACAAGACAGCAGCATCAGGTTGGTGGAATTTCTTGGGGCCGACTTCCAGTTTACGAGTGTTTCAAGTTTCCGTGTATTTCGTCCGCAAGCCAAAAATTTTTGGTGAGGTCGATCTAGACCTCATATCATACGTTGTGGGCTGGAGCATATCGGATCCCCCTGAATATTTGCATTCCTTTCGGAGTGCGCCTCGAGGGGATCGAGTGATCATTCGGGCGGCCGGATTTGCTGAGTAAGCCTTTCCAACGGGAAAAAATTCTTCCGTACGGAATTGCAGTCGATGTCGACGACTCGTGTGTACCATTGCTTGTTGCGGCACACTTTCCATTCCACGGAGCTCCCTCCACTGTCGTTTCGCAGAACGAGGAATACTTCATGTTGTCACAGTGGTATTCGGTAACTCATCTCATCCTTCGAATTTCCTGGCAGCTCGGAGTTTTGAAAACATTTACGCCGCTGGAAGCGGTGTCGTGGGGCGCTCCGCTCGAAGAAAAAATATCGGAACAACGTTGGGGAGTTGGATTGCTGGAATGAACCGAATGAAAATCTCATGACACACAATTACCCGTCGTGAGCCATGCATTATATGATGGCGCCGGCAGAATACCTGAGCCGGCTTCTGCGATTGCTCTAGGGCAACAGAGTTTTGGTTCGAACTGCCGTCTTGGCTGTCCGGAGCGGCTTGTCTTATGTTCCGGGCGCGGAGTCGTCGCCCGGCGTTGATATTCCTATTGCCGGCTGTGGTGACGGTGACGACGCTGACGAACTTTCCCGATTCTGAACGGGACATAGGGCGCATGCGGAGTCGGAATTCCTGGCGGCTTTTGTGCAGCGGAATCCAATGCGAGCACCAGCTTTCGCTGCAACGAATGGCGACGTATACGGAGCGTAGGTCCCACGCGTCGAGTCTCGAAATCGATATCCCGAGATTATTCCGAGGATTGCCGTCTCAAAAGCCGGGATGATCTCTGAATTTATTGTGAGCCGGGAAGCTTTTCCCCGGAATCAATGACGCTGACCCGCTCTGTGATCGGCGGTTTCCGAGGGGAAGAACCGTATTTACAGCTCTGTGCTGAATGTCGTTGTGTGGGAGGTTCCGGCCGGCGGTACGCTAACTCGTCTGACCGAGCTGACCATATAGAATCCGTAACACTATCTCGAATCGCGAGAAGAAACAAACCGCAACGCCCCGAATAGTTTAAAACATAGTATGCTAAGTAAGCTACCGGGGGTCGGGTTCCGACCCCGGCCATGAGTTCATGCGGACGGGAAAAACTATCGACACGATCGTAACGGAGAAACCGAGCAACGGGTCAGTCGGATCGTTGTTGCGCTTGAATCACCAGAGGTTTCAGCTCGTCTCGAGTCTTGTCTTGACCAATATTCAAGCGACGCTGACGGTAAAACTGACGGAAGGCAGCATGCTCAACCGAGGCATTGAGAATTATCAGAGAAGCACGAACACCGATTAATGTGAGATCAGCGTCAGAGAGATGATCAGACAGCGATCTGAGTTTCTTTTGAGAGCAACAGAGATTGACTTGTTGACGACTTTGATTTCCCCATCGAACTCTTCTCATCCCTGAAGCGATTCGAGAAGGCAGAAAACCGAATAGCCATAACCCAGAACCTCGGCTGGGGCCACTTTGCCATCGTAGCGAAATGATCGCTGTCGACAGACTGAAATCATTGTGGCGTCAAGTCATCGCTCGACTCACCTGTTGCGACTCGCTCCCGAACCTAGAGACGTTTTCGGACGATCTTGAGCGAGCCACCAGCGCGGAATGCTCACAGTTCACGTCGAGAAAATTCCCGCTGTCTTCGAAAGCGTCGAATGATGCGTGACTCTGAGTAAAATCGCCGAATATGTAGCTGGTATATACCAGCTCACATACATGAGGGCAGCATGCAACGGATGATGCCACGTCCGAGCAGCGCAATAAGTACTCTTCCACCGAGCTGCACGGTGTACTTGAGTGTCCTGCAATTTTCCAACGGGGTATTTGTGCTCGATGCGAAAACTATCATCAGATATGGGTGGTGCACGACGCCGACGCGGCCAGGCTGTGTATTCACCGATCATTTCCTCCCTTGATTTTGAACTCCCCGCAATTATAGTATTGGTAGTCGTCGAATTATTATAGTCTTCCGAGAAAAACATTCACGGAAACATCGGAAGGAGCTCTCGTGACATTCCCATGCTGCAACCCCGAGATTGAAGTATTGTCCTGATTGAACATAGCAAACCATCTTCTCGATCGGGTATTCTTAATCTTTCAATTTCCATGCTCGAAAATGGCTGGGCCAGATATAGGACCTATGGATTGAGGGGCGAGTCGAATCCACTGCCATTGCGACTTGCCGTACTCGGCTTAGGAGTCCGCCGCGCCGGGGAGAATCGTGTTTTACGATAGGCTGACCTCGCTCCAGTCCCTTGGCTGCTATATGGCTTGGGGGTATCTTACACCTCTCCGGGTTAGGTATCTACGAAGGCTGTTAGGGGGTCGGCCGCATCAAGTTGGGCTTACGAAATGAGTCATGAAACCGTATTTGACAGTTTTTATGTCGCGGGTCGAGGATTCTGACCTAGTTCGAGGCTCTGACCCTAAAGGATCCGATCACAGATAATCCTTGCTCCCTCCCCCTTCGGATCGACGTACGTGAAAGCTTCTTCGGATAGAGTTGTTTGCGACGTCCGATTCCAGATAATGCGAATGGAAGTCATGTAATCGGGCTTCGATGCTAACAATAGCTTGTTTCGCACGAGAAACAATGAATCATTTCGAAAAGATTCGGGAGTCGGATGATGTTATGAGCCTGCAGTAGTCAGTCAGAAAGCATCTGCTTGCCTCCCTGACCGGCTGCTGGACCGGCTGACTGACTGTGAGCGGATCCAAACTTCACCGGTATCAACTACATGGGTGGAGTCATCTCCGGCGAGGATATTGACGGATTCGACAGCAGCTCTCTTGCTCTTGAACAACACGGCGAATGGGAGCCGAGAGCGCCGTGGTATCTCGCGAGAATCCCCGACAGGACACGTAGCCGGTGATCTCTTCCGCCTTCCCCCGGACGCCTCTACTGTCGTCCGCGGTTCTCTCAGAGCTGGCAACGCCCGGAATGAACCCTTGCCTCGCGCTGGGACTGGAGCACGTTGATTGATCCCCGTTATACCGATTCTTTTCTCGGATTCCGCTGCAGGCGCAAATGGATAAGAAGAGAAGCATAATTCTCTCGAATGATTTCCGTCGCTCCGAATGATGTCATTTGGAAGCAGGAGTTATACTTTCGGCTGTCGAATGTTCGTCCAAAAATGTCTGGAATAATTTGTACTCCCAGACATCAATGCCGCTAAGGGCTCAGGCGGCAGGAACAATTTTTGCAACTAGACTTTCCGCCTTCACAGCACATAGGTACCTGGGGTCTCTTCTGCGAATTTGAGTGCTCGACAGTAATCACATACCTGATCAATTCTCCCAAGATTCACACCAGGGTGCGTGCTGTAATCTGTAGCAGGGTCATACCCAGAAGCTGTGAGGTTCAAATCGCCATGTATCCTCCGCCTGACCTGAACACGCCGGGCTCCATTTGCCAACCATCTTTCCACCCGTTCGTCCTCAGTTTCCTCCGAATGCATTTGGAGAGTTTGGAATCGAATCCCTTTCAAGCGTGCAGCTCTTCGCTCATTCGTTTCATCGGCTCTTCAGATGAAGCACACGGTCAGCTTCCAGTCTCGCGTTTCGACGATCCTCATCGTCTGCCAAACGCGCTCGCGAGTGCCGTATCCTGTCAAGCAAGTATCTAGTTGCTCGTTGAGCATCAGTTTTCAGAGCTATAGAGGTTTTCCTGTTCGTCGCACGTCGCGAATAACGTCCCAGCGAGCGCCGTCCGCTAATGGGCGGTATAGCTAATGAAGCACTTCAGGATACCAGGCAAACAACACCCTGAAAGATTTTTCGACCTTCTTGAGACAACCCGGAAGAGTCCATGAGGGTCTCAGTTCGAACATCAGACACTCCGGTTTTTACCAGATTCACATCCTGTATTCGTAGGTCAGCTTCAGTTTGAGACTCGGATGGAATCATAACAAACCTCTAGAGCACCTCTGGCGCCGACGTCTGGCGACCTAAGACCGCAAGAATTGTCAGCTAATGTCTCCGTAGAGGAGCAAGATCGAAAATGACTGAGATGACACGGAATTCATGGAATCACGGAGATCATGAAAGAATAATGATGCAAAATTATTAATCGATGACAAAAAATGGCAAAAAATAACGGAGCTTCCCCAAGAAGGCGTTCCGAACGGAATTACAGAATGACGTAAATGCGGTTCGTTCTTCCCAGATCTGACAGGCTTAGAACCTTCCCCTGTACTCCGTGCCTCATATAGGGAAATTCCAGGCATAGGTAATTCCTACTTTCCTAGGGGAGACGACCATCACAGACGAGTGTACATTCAATTCCTAATAAGTAGAATAGATACGACTAGGAATCTGCATCCGACTTTTAGTCTGGATCTTTCCCAGGAAACACCCGCCTGCGACGATCCGATCGGAGCGAACAGAAACTGTGGAGGTCGAATTTCTTGGCTCGATGACAGGGGAGGTATTCATCGATGTTCAAAACATATTAACGGTTTTGTACATCGATTTCCCAAGAAAGTCCGCTAAGCACTGTTTGTTCGATAGAATGCTCGATTTTACAATTACCTCGGCGGGGCGTACCGTGGGTGAAGGCTGTGATTTCTTCTGGTCTCCTGAACTAGAGCATTATTAACTTCACCACTGGAACGCGGAATTCGTTCTTCTGAGATGTTGTATTCGAGACCATGTATGTGGGTTGCTCTGAATCCCCAGCTGCCGCGGTTCGACGCTTTTGCCTGAGGTTTGATGCGGTGGAGCGTAACGCTGGCTTCCAGTGGGTAACAGACAGATAATTTAATTGACTGCCTGAGAACAATCGCGCATGCTTCGCTTGATCCGCATAGACCAATATCGACGCCCACGACGCTGAGAGCTGTACTGATGATCATTCTCACAGCAACTCACTCTTTAGACCTTAGATTATCCGATGATATCGAATTGTTATCCATCACCGGTGTCAGGTGTGTACCCATGAAGACATCGCTCGGCGCGGGGACAGCTCTGGGGATCAGCAGGACAAGCGGAGCTGAAGCGGAGGCAATGGCCGTTAATCGTGGTAAAACTTCCAACGGAAATCGGGTGATTCCACGCAAAAACGTGACGGTTCTCGCCTTCAAAAACGCACTCATGTCCACGAATGCTTCCCGAGAGAAAGTGAAATGCACAGCGAGAAGCTCGCAATGTGAATGGAAACCTCATCCAACGTCGACAAAAACGTCGGCGGCGTCACTGGCTCCGGCAAATGCTTTCTCTCACATCCAGAATTAGCTCTATCTCACAATGTCACGTTTCTCAGATACGATCCGTGGTTCGCGGGGCTCGCGATCGGTGAGCTCCGCGTCGCGAGGACTGGAGCCGCGACTTTTCCGCCCCGGTCGCTACCGATGCCAACGAAAACTATCGAACCGTTAGCAGAATGTTATACGTCGGTACGATGCGCATCTGTTCGAAGTAGATTAGCCACGATGATACAACGAACGCCGGAAGAGGAAGACACGATCCCACTGACGCTGATCTGTTGCGGCTCTCGCGATGCCGGTACAATCGCCGCCGTTGTTTGAAGCGATTCTGCCGATGTTGTTGTCAGACCAGCGAACGGGACATCAGATAATTTCATATTAGAAGAATATCGGAAGGCTAAAAATTCGTGCGCCCGCGCCACATCTAATCGAAACCAGTCAACGCACGCGACGGCTAAGATCTCAGATGAGCTCATAAACTTCAAGGAAGTCGAGAACGGCTGGAGGGACGCTCAACTCTACCGGAAGACAATCGCAGACTTCGCGAGAATCTCCCAAGAGTGAAGGCTTTCCGAACGATGAATAGCGCACTCTGGCGCGACATAGGCAACTTGAAAGCTTTTCATGGTCCGCTTGAGTTTCAGCGATTTCGCCCGCCCCTGCTGTCCACGGTGGAGGTAGCTTCCCTTCTAGGTGAGCAATCAGCGGATACGGCGGCCCTACGTTCAATGATTTGAGCGTCTGTGCGTTGGAGCTTGACTCGAGTCGACGCCGCTGCGCCGACCATTCGGGAGCAGAAAGACCGAGCCGTGCGCTTTCTGGCGTCATTGACGGCTGTTTGGCTGCGTCTTTCGGAACTCAGCCGAGCGGCAGACTAGACTGCTCAAACCAAAGCCAACAAACACGCGGACGAAAAAGCGAAGAGACGACTCACTACAGAGAGGAACTTTCCAACTGCGTCTGCTTAACCACTCGGGCTTAGCTGCCACGGAGCGTGAACCTTGAGACCTCCAACTGCGGCTCACATAAACACATCCTATTCGTAGCGGCGGGGATCGTCGTCTTACGGAGCTGGTCAAGCTGTCAACAAGCAGAATCATAAGAGACACAAACTCAAATCGCAGCTTTGCTCAAACGTTCACTCCGTAAAGTTCTTCCGCTTGTTGGCGTCGTCGTCGTCGCTCGTGATGCGCTGGACGATGCCGAGGTGGAACCCGACTTTCGGACCAGCCAGTCCAACAGCTCGGCCGTCCGGCCGCCCGCTCGCTCCGAAGATCCGAGGGACGTTACCCGCTTCACATCACTTCGGAAGTCTTCGAACACAACGATAACGTCTTCGAGTGACTGACATTCCATGAGATGAAACTGGATCTCAGTCAGGCAGTTTCGAACCATTTCCGACGGGAGGCAGCCGAGAGAAGGTCGGCCCCACGGGCCACGACGGGATTTGAGCTCAACATGATCGGGCCGCGTCTCTATCGGACGTGTGAGTTTTCTCCCTCTCGCGTTGTTCTGGAAGCGAATAGACCCGGGGGTGGGGGCGCCCGTCGATTCCCCCCTGTCTTCCGGGCGAAACGGTCGTGTGTCTGCGATGTATGATTTGGGCTATCCAGCTTATCGGCAGGTTTCGAAGCAATATTCCATCGAGTGATCTGTGATAACCAAGTGTCGATCCACGTTAAGCAGCGGCCAACACGAGTCGCTAAATGCAGCTCCAAAGTAAATTTAGTCAGTTTGAACCCTATCATCGTGGGAACTGGGAATGACAAAATCGTGGCTGTATTCGTCTTTTTAGGCTCGGAACGCTTTGTTTGCTCCCCGTCTTCGATTCGCGACCAGATTAGAAGGATGACTTGATCATTTCTCTACCTGGTACCCGTTCCGTTTCGATTACGCATGGTTATCTATCTAGAACTTTGGATTAGGGTCGTAGAACCCAAGACTGGTAAGACGGAACGATTGTCGGAGCGTTTTTGTTAATAATTCCCGGTCTGTGAAGTTCATCGTTGACCGGAATCCGCAAGAGGATCCGAAGAGAAAAACATGACGACTTGGCGGTACTGCGAGGCTTGCGGCCATTGATGCCGCTTCAAGATCTGGTGGTATTCGAAAGGTAACATATCCGATCGGCGGCTCGAAAGAGATGTTGAATTTCGTTTCTTCTCGCTGAACTTATCTCTTTAATCTCTTTTTGTTCCGAACAAGGATGGGATTTGGTCCTCTGGTCAAAAAGAGCGCTACGCTCTTCACTTTTGCCGGTTCTTGTCTCTTTTTTCTCGGCGGAAAATCGGAGACCTGTGTCTGCGTCACTGCGCGAGCGCTCGACGACTGATACGCCCAAATTCCCATAATGTATTCCTCCATGGAAAGCGGGTGGGAACACAAAGGATTTTCGATGAACGAGCTCTCCAGGAAAAAGAAACGCTCGAGCGTCTCGAGGCATCAGCAATAATTATTTCCCTGCGTGCTCCCCGGAAGTGGGAACATTTCCCCCATTCGAGGGCAGCGGTGCCCGCGCAGTACTCCTCGAAGTTGAGCTGATTCATCCGAGAGAGTCGCTTCAGATTTGGACGGCCCATTTCTGCAATATCTCAGGTTCGGGCGGATCTTCGCCTCTGGGAGAATGAGCGAAATCAGGCGTGCAAAGTTAGAGACTAATTCGCTCCCATGCTAGCTGTCAAGACGTTACCAAACAGGAGTCATTGATTTTCTTCAGCGGGCGTCCAAAACGTGACAAACTTTCAAAGGAGCTTCGTTGCGTGAGATCACTCTGAAAATTCAATCAAAAACGAAAGCGGTCCAGCGGCGGCGTGATCCGTTCAACAGGTAGCATTCTTGTAATTCGCTGTTTGACTTCGTTTCACGTGTGCTGCTACTGCCACTGGTGCTTGGTTCGAACTGCTCGATCTTCGGATTAGACGACAACAGAGTTGTTTGCTCCTTGGCGGGTAAACTGACGAGCCGATCCGTAGACACCGACTGACTGGGGCACCCTTCAACCCTCCTATCCAGTCGTTTGTCTGTCCGTCTCTCCGTCTGTCTGTTTCTCCGTGCGTCCGTCCCTCCGTGGACGCCGGTTCATCCGTCTGGCTCTTAACGTGGTGGCTCCGAGCCGTAGCAAAGCCATCGGCGGCGAAGAACTTCCCAGTCGGTCGCGGCCAGCGAGTTAGCGGTGAGGCGCTAACAAGGTTCGGGGTGGTGGTGAAATGAAAAGAGCCACGACCACCACAACTGGCACCAGCTATAACACCGTCGAGCCGGGCGAGCCACCGAAGGACCCTAGGAGCTCGTCAAGCAACACCGAAAGCACCGTATGACGCCAATGATGACGCTCGAAGGAGGCCACGAACTTTTTCTCCCTCTGTTTACCGACCGTGTGAGAGAATTTATTTTTTTTCGCTTCGCCCCGCCGATGAGTCTAATTAATCGTTCACCGGAGACATTGACACAAGCTGATTCCGACCTCGGCCGAAAACTCGACGGAATATCCACCGTTCGATGGGGGCAACTATACACTCGGATTCCAAACACCGCTATCGCTCCCGCGATAGAATTTCCAGTCGAAGACCGCTTTTCGAGCCGTTGCTAGGACAAATGTTGTTGTTTTCCGGAACTGACGCGATCGCGGAATTCGCGGCCGCAACTCGTGTTGCTAAATCTAGCGTCAACAACAGCGGTCAATGCGATAGTAGAAGGTGTATTTTGAGCGGCGTATAATAGAATAGTTTTCTGCTCATTGGGAATATTCACTCCCAGGGTTTAGGCGGTGGCGTCACCGGTTCAACTACGTTCGGCTTCTAGGGGGCGAAGGGCATCCGTAGACGGATGGATGCTTCGAATGTGACGGATGTATGCTGAGGAACGGCTACAGACGTTCTAACCACGCAACGGCATACGTCTTACGTCAAACGCCTGAAGATAATACTCGTATTCGAGCCACAGTGGGGCTTCTGTTCGTCTGACTGATGAACCGTGTGACAATTGTGATCAATTCATTCCGCGCCGGGCTGGCCGGAGAGAGCCAGACGTTGACTTTCTATTTTTCCGTTTGCGTTTGTTGCGTCTACCGCGCTTTGTTCACTTCGAAGGCGAATAATGGTTTCAATACTCTTCTCTTTCTTCATTTCGATCAACGCCTTCTTCCATCGGGCATTGTGGTCGCGCTACGTCCTTCAATGCTAGGAAGAATAATTATAGCAATTTTTCGATCAAAAGTTGACTCGACTACAAATGTAGCTTGACTTTTGGGATATGTCTCCTACACTATGATATATCCGCAAACTGGAAAAGACCAAGGTGGCTCGGTCGCGGACGGACAGGGAACTTCCCGAGTTGAACCAGTTCCGACAAGGGCGATTCGCAGGAGCAGCATGAGAACGGGAGTAAGAAGCTTTCCCGCCGCAGACGACGTGACGGCGACGGTGCGGCGGCGTCAGGGGTAGCAGAAAGTTTTTCGGGAGCTCTTCCGAACAATTTCACCGGGAAACTGAGAAGGCTCGATGAGGCGTTGCGGTGAAGGCTTCTCCGGCTTCCGGCGAATCACGCGTCGATTCTCCTCCGAAAGATCGGAGGTTTTGCGGATTTGATCGAGCTCCGGATCCGGCCTCACGGGCGTAAATGCGTATCATCCCGTTGCGACGAAAATCCGAACACTTTCTGAATGAGCTCATATCACAGCTACCTATTTTGTCGTGCTAGATCCATTTTTTTTCTCGGAAGCTCGACGCGATGATCGATCCAATCATTTCATGCATTTTGGATCATTTCACGAAACGAGACGTATACGAATTCCCCATGTCAGTGGACGCACCAGTGAGTACGAACGACTCGGGATTCACGCAGTAGAAACACGGGGTCGAAGGGACCAACTTTTGTTGGACTCCTTTCAAATGTAGTTCTTCGAAGACGTCTCGCCTGTTCGCCTCACCGTCGGAAAATTGCCGGCAGCACAAGCATCCTCGTGGAGATGGGAATCGTTCCCTTTTCCCAAAGCGAATCTTCGCGCGTAAAATTGAGCATGGGCTTCCCGCTTATTTCTCAACAACGCTTCCCAGGGAGGCTTCTGTGGGATCGCACGAGTCGAAAATCATTCACTTTCTTTCTCGCGCCTCACAGCAAGAATTGTTGTTTGGTGATCAATTGGGGCGTGTTGAATAATGACGAATGAAGCGGAAGGGAATCTAAACTGAATCCACTGATTGGACGGTGTAGCGTCGACCGTCCGTCAGCTTTGAATTTTCGTTTCCTCACACCGCCGGGGCCGTCGGAACAGCTTCTGCTTCAGCTTTTCTGGACCGGACGGTGTTCGCACAAAGAAGAACAGGAAGGATGATGCCCAGTCTGAACACCGGTCTGACCCACATTTTCGTAAGAAGCAAAAACGGCGAGGAGCAGCGGCAGTCCTAGCTGCAGCGGGAAACGACGACAACGAGAACGACTTCATGTGATTACTCCTCACTCATGCAACTCTGGCTGCGAGGCAACGATTAATCGGAAGAATGGAATACGGGAGGAGGGTTTCGTTCTGTTTATACAGAGCTCGGTCCCAGGAAAGACATTGACTCCGTCCGTGGCATAGGTTCGGAAAGTTTTCCGTGAAGTCAGAATCGATTCCCCAGAAACCCTTCGCATATCGAAGATTCGGAGTCGCTAGTGGATTTCTCCGCCGATCGAAGTTCCGCTCGTCGATCTCATATTCTCCCTGATCGCGAGAGCCCGCCGGTATGTCGAAGTATTGCCGTGATTTTCTTCTCCTCAGTACCGCATTGGTCTGCATCGAGTTATTGAACCCTTCTCCCCGGCAGATGCTGAATCCTGGCTCTGGTATATCGTCGCGTTCTTCGCAGAAACCCCGCCGACGTATCCAGAGCGATAATGATAAAGAATAATAGATGATATTCCCGGAGAACATGGTCGCAAATGAAAATTCACATTATTCGACTTCAAGCACCGGAGCGGTGCATGCGTGGGCTTTCTCGCAGATTTTCCTTGCAGCTCCTTGTGAGAGAACAAGTGACCGCTGGCGGGGTTATCTCGACTCCACGGACACTGAAAGCGAACAAAACGGAGAGGATCCACTGATTAGCGGTTTTGTAAGAGCTTGAGCCTTCGCTCATGTAAACGCTCGAAACGGTGAGACTATGACGCTGTGGTACGGTCGACAAATAATGAATCGTCCCGGATGGACTTTTTTCACTGTCCCTTGCGATGGACGCTTTCATATTCGGTTCGGAAACTGGCCCGGGGTCTACAGTCCCGAGCAAGGGGTTCGCCGGACGAGGACGCAATCCATGCATCATCCTGAGCTTTTGATTAGGCTCGCTTTTAATTTACGATGAGTTACATTCGTTTACGGGTTCCCTCATCTGAATGTTCCAGCTGAAGAGGACGTTCCTGGCTTCCCTCCACAGCGTATAGTTCGATGGGAGTCTGACCAAAGTTTTCGCGGAAAGATTGGCCGGACACCGAACAGCAGAATGTATTTCGGAATGAGTCGCTGTCACGCCCACATTCCGGCTCCGACTAAATAGAAATGAGCGGCGACTAAAGTGCGTGTCATTTTTCTCTCCAGAAGAACTCGAGGAGTTGCTGCGATGCGATAACTACAGCCAAACTAACGGTGGTGGTGCGGAACTTCGTCCACCAATAAGACAGAGAAACCGCCTCTCGTCAAGCCGTCGGAATGCCTGGCAGTGGTTTCCGCTATTCGGCCACCTACGAGAGCCCCTACCTCGAAGAATCAGCGGCAACCGCAGCGGAAAAGCCCGTGGTCACGATTCGCGGCTACGACGACAGAGACAACACTGCAGCGCGACCGGTAAGTTGCGGAAACAACAAAGCCACAGTAACGGCACGCGGCAGCCGCACATTTCTTTCCAGTTTCGACGCACCCTCCCCAACCCGTCACTGTCTGCTGTCACACGTACTTTCTCTTTCTTCTCTGAATGAAATTCCCCCTGAATACGCTTCCTGACTATGAATGAGCTTTTCCATCGAGGGAAAAACGTGATCTCGAAACTAACCCGTCACGGACATCATTTCCAAAATCCATGAAGTTCATCCGAGGGGAAGAGTCGAACGTCTCTTCGAGACCGTTCGTGATCGCCCCTGACTCAGTTTGAGACTGACTAATTTTCCCTCATTATGCTAGGAATCTATTCGGTGGCCGACTATCCGATTTTCTTGCATGATACTCTTCCTGAATGTGTCTCGTTACTGTTTTTCAGATATGCCTGACAGCAGATTACAGCTCGCCGGGAGGACCTCCTTGTCTAATAGATGACGATGGCGGAGAAGAAGGCGGCGGCGACTTCGTCGACGGGGGTGGTGAAGAATCTCCACCCGCGCCGCTCATAAAAACTTTGGCCACGCCAGCTTCGAAACCTTTGCCCATTGATCCGCTACAATTCGTTAAGACACCTGTACCGTCGCTATGTAAACAGGTACTGCGCACGGTCACATTACAGCAAACAGATACATCGGCAGTCCACCGCTTAAAAGCGATTAGTTCAAGCGGGCTCTCAACGATGATAGGCACGGTAGCTGCATCGTGATCGATGCGTGACGGGAGCGTTTTTTCTCTATCCGATTCCAGGTCGTGTACTTCAAAAACCTCTCTCGGCGAGTCTTCTCGATTGTCCCTTTTTTTGCTTGAGGAACTAGTCCGGCAAGTCGTCCTGGAAAGATCTCCGGCGGATGATCCGCAAACTCTCATCCGCAAAACTGTCTTCGTCGCTCCACGATGAACGAACGACGCCTTTTACTGGCTCGGTTTTCGCCTCATTTTGTGGGAGAAGTCTTTCTGTTTTCTAACATCGACGAAGGAGAAGCTTTCTTTTTTCGGGGATGATTCCTGAAATATGTCAACGACGCGAATTCCTCGTCTGCGTGTCTCACTTAATTGAAAGTGGACGAGTTCGCCTCGATATAGTCCACTGCTCGGGTTCAAAGTTCACGAAGCCCGAACGCGCTGAAATGTGTTAGGGTTATTCAAAGTTTAAGTTTCCCGCTAGCTATTGACAAAGTTCCAGCGTGCGGCGGGTCGAGCGATTCTGCCGGCACCTCGTTCCGCAGAAAATCATCCCAAGGGATCCCCCATCCATATTTGTCTTCTTCCTTTCCGATGACAGCCGAGCGGCTAAGGGCCGAGCTTGCCGTAGCTTACCGTCTTCATCACAGTGGAGAAATTCCTTAGAGGGCTCGTAGTCATGATCTTCAAAGGTTCTGAACCCTTGGCACTTAGCCAGTTGACACCGAACGCTAATTAACAAAGTTTTCGCCGGCTCGACTCTCGGACATTCGAGCCAGAAACCTTGGCCCATTTTGCATCTGAGCCGCACACCTTGTGCAAACGCGTTTGTTCGAACACTGCGACGCGCCTGCAGCCGGAATAGACGCACAGTGATGCGAAACTCGATCCTTCCCTCGTACCTTCATTTTCGATTTCCTTCTTGTACCCAACGAGGAATGGCACAGCTTCTCTATCTATACGGAACTTCTCTGAGTCGAAACTGGGTTTCTTCGATGTTCTGAATGGCTTATGAGCTCATCATGAATTGAAGATTGTCAATCGGGGGCCGCGATGCTGGATGGGTCTCGTGGCGAACGAAATTCTCCCGCTTCATGGGAAACGAAAACTAGTTCCCGATTCAGGGAAAATCCGACCGGAATCTCTGATCGTTTATTCATCGCATCGTTCACGCATATCATCAGTTATGATAATTGCCGATACCATCCTCATTTATATTTTTCGAAAGCACGAAACGAAGATATGAAACTCATTCGCAATTAATGATTCACCTGAACCCCGAATATTCAACCGCCAAACGTTCACGATGTTCTTCTCCTTTGCAGGCGGTTGAGCAGATACAACTGGCGACGGAAAACAAAATTACCAAGGAAAAAGTCAAGGAAGAGGAGGAAGAATGGCAAGCGGTAAGCAATCAAGCGTCATCCATCCATTCCATTCACCCGCCTAACAAGCTTCGATCAATCACTTGATCTACCCATCAAACCGCCCATGTTCGGAAGGAACATGATTATCTACCTCGATTGTCAATAGGGTCGCGGACTGCGAGGCTGGTATAATCCGCGGCTCTTCAGACCGGATGATGACGCTGATTCCTCGCTCATTATGAGTCCGTTATCCGGAACTGCGCTGTCAGATCTCTGGCGGGGATCTGTTCGGCGCTTTCTCGTCATGCAGATTTTCATAACGCCGGGGACAAAGCTCTGCCTCTTATCTATTAACTTCGCTCGCGTGGTCTCTTTTCTGGAATGGACTTGGTGAATCGTCTGAACCTCAAGTTGGCGACCAGTAAATCCAGAAAGTCCTGGCATCTCGAGAAACGGAACGAAAACAACAACGAACAGATTCAAGTTACTAAGTTCACAACTCCCCCTGAAATTCTGAACACGTTCACAAAGGATGTCGCTAGAGCGGTTAACTTGACTTCCGCGGACATATACGGGCCAAGCTGTCTCGAGGCTAACAGCAGGGTTTAGCTGACCTCAATTTCCGTCATTGTATCAAGCTGAATGAGTCGAAGAACAAAGCGCTAGTGCCGGTTCGTCGAGACTGGTGATTCTGGAATGACACGCACACGGAGTCTTCTCGGGGTTCACATGGATGAGAGATGCAGTATACAAATGAAGTTTTCACCTCGATATCGTGACGACCATCATTCGAAAACATCATGACCTTGTGCGCGACCAGAAGAGATCAAAAATCAGCGAATCGATTGCTGCTCCGCATTCTACATGAGCTCGTGCGTGAATTCCGGCCGAGTTTCCGGTGGCCTCTGCCTCCTGTCGTTCTGACCATTGTGATCGACTACACATGTGAAAAACAAGCCGGATTGCGTCCAGTGAGGTCCGCAGGACCTCGTCTGGTGACATTCGGAGCTGACGCTTTCCCAATGCGGATCTCCTCTCCTTCGGATAAGGAGATCGACAATCCCGGAATCGAGGTGCCAAAACCTCTCCCCCTTGTTAAAATTTTCACAATTATGCTGAAGATTCGGCTCTCCGGTTCCGACGGTGAAACTTCTCGTGAAAATATTCATCAGCGTATAATATGGAAGAAATCTTTTCGATATGAGTATCCTAAAGAGGGGTGGCTGTCACAGTAGCCAAATGTTATCGTGACTGCCAGAAACGTCTCCTAGCCTCCGCATAACAAGGGCGCGGTCGGTCCACGATTCTCGCGGCGGGACTAGACGACAGCATACCTTGTCCGCTCGGGTCCTATGCTCGACTTCTGTCCAGATTCCGAAACGAAGAAAATCGTGCGCGGGGGATTCCGTAAAATTACCGATCTCGAGGTATTCTGGGCCAAACGCTGACGCCATTATCTGGGCTGGATAATCGCGTCCCCTGAGTCTTAGGCGCCGGATACCAGAAGTTCCCGGCTGATTTCATCAGACGTTACCTCCAAGGTTTCCCCTCAAGCCAGCTCGAGCGAATATCGAGACTCGTCAAGAGTTATGATTGCGGTAATTCATCGGATTCAGAGGCACACCTCGCGGATGTCCATGAGCCCCGGAGGGGTCTACACCGAATGGATGGGCCCGTCTATGGGAGCATAGACGTGTAGAATGATTCGGGGGCGGTCGCATATGGCTCCTCGGAGAGGAATTTGTTTTCTCCCTATTGAATCAACTCGCTCCCTCAATTGTCTCGCATTACACTTGTAACATCATCTGACCCTAACTATAGAGCTCGGAAGTTCAGGCACTCAAGAATCTCAGAAATGGCAGGCGGGAAGGCACTGAAAACCCTCGAAAAAGGCACCGAAACTAGGCAAAATAGGCGTTATAGGCAAGGAAACAAACGCATCGAAGCGTCCATCAGTGTCGTATTAAGAGAATTTCATGTGGTATCATAGATTCCCATCGGTGAGTCATCGACGCCGATCTGATACGAGCATTTTACAAGAACGAATTTTTTTTTGCGCGCTCTGGCGGAGCATCGGAACTTGTCGAGAGCAAGATGTGCTCCTGGAAACTAGCCGACCTCATCTTCGCCGACCTCATCTCACCATCGTTCTCAATAAGAAAGCCTAAGTTTCCCCCGAAATCCTCGGAATCCGGCCCCTCAGAAGCTCGGAAAGGCACTCTAGACACGAAAAAAAATGAAACAGGCATTTTACATCAAAAAATGCCGAAAAAAGCAGATATAGGCAAATAAGGCATAATGCCTGAACTTCCGAGCTCTACTAATTATGTATGCGTCAATTGCCGACCATTCGAAACGATTCCAGCCCTATGGTCGTGACCAATGGAGTGCCCGACAATCAGAGGTTTGATTGGTGCCCGACAAGCGGAGAATTCCCGTCTAGTTAGAGCCCTGTCCGGGTGCCCGAGAGTACCAGCATGTCTTTCAATCAGAGGAATCCCGGCATTCCTTCGTCACAGTCGATTGATAACTGTATGAAGCATGGGTAGGTCCACCATATCGGAGTCGCTCGTGATCCCATCGGTCACCTTCGTCCGCTGATTCAGAGTCGGTCTCAGGTCGAGCGACCGCATTCTACTCCTGAACTCCAAAGGGAAGTTCATTCGTGGGCTACCGCGGAGATCCTCCAGGTCAGGACATTCTCTGAAAAAAAACGATCCCATTCTCGACTGATTGAGCCCCTTCATCAAGAATTGTTGGAATTGGTCTTCCTGGACTCCAGACGGACGTTGCATCGTCGCATGAGGATGTCATTTCTTCTTTGCGAGCCTCGATCTGAGGGAATGGGTTCCGACTTTACCACGAGTGACCCGCCTGTCATTAGAGGTTTGCACAACGAAGAAAATAGCCGATAGGAATGATATTCCATGTATTTTCTGGTCTGCTCCCGATTCGTGACAACGATCATTTGACTCTCATTTGAGATCCGGGGAGCGACAATTTGTCATCCGGAATCATCATATTCGTCCCTAAACAAAAGTTCGAGAATCGACATCGACATATCGCGTATCTGCGATCTTCAGAAGGGAGCCGCCGGGTCCCAGATAAAGTTTCGGCAAGGCGCTCCGTAGTTGTGTGACAGACCGATTGTTTTTCTCTGTCGGTACAGAATGTCCGGAGGTCGAGCATCGAGGGATCTTTTTGGGTTCCGCTCAGACCGTTAGAGCGTGACTCCCTTCGTGTGATGTTGATCGTGCCGGTAGCGGTGCTCGTGTGGTGTACCGCGTGGAGAGATGGAAACGGAACAGAGGCCTCTATGCATTCTTTCGGATCCAGCGCGCACTTAGTTCAGAGGGCAGTCAGTCAACGAGATCCGCTAGCGGTGAAGCAGACTCTGTCCACACATCTGACGTAAGCTAAGGCCAGCTGGTAGCAGCACCAACAGCAGAAAACTACGGCAGAGCCTAGAGGGCTGAACGAGCCGAGCGAATCGAGGAGCAGCATATCCCGGGAGCACAGCCCGAATATCCACCCACCCACCAGTTCAGCCGCTCGTTGGTTTAAATCGTTTGAAAAGACGCCGAAGTTCGCGGCGCGGAGCTTCCTGTGTTAGGATGGTGAGCTTCCTGTGGACACCGTTTTGTCCGCTGTTGAGGCTGCCGATCGCTAACCGTGCTCGTCTGATGACGCCCGGTAGCGCTTAATTACGAACGAGCACAACTTGACAGTGACACAGAAGTACCGGACGGACGGAGCAACCGACAAACGGGCAGACGGTCGTTCAGTCGGTCGTTCGCTCGAATACATACGGTCGGCTCAGAATTCTCGCTCCGCGCGGCAGGGTATTTCTCCTCTTTCCCAGTTTGACCAGCCAGCTGACTGGCTCGCGGCCGGCCGGCTCTACCACCACACCTCCTTCTCCGGAGCCAAATAGTGGCGGGTTTTCGAACGGCGACCGAATCCACCGCCGTACACACCAGAGCGGGTGTACGGAGCGTCCAACGAGCGACGGCCTGACTGACTGATAGAACGTCGACCGGCAGCAGGAATCGTGTGCTTGCTCCCAGAGTGATTGCTGTTTGCAGCTGTACCGTTGAAATGCCTCATCTATGGAATGGCTTTCCATGGTGAACGGAGCTTTGGCAAGGTTGTTATTGTTTGAGAACTGTGTTTGTCGTTGCTATTCGCCCACAGTGGACATGAGAAGTGAAACAACCGTCGTGTGAGTGATAAGAGCAGCAAGCATGGAACGGAGAAGAGCTGCTGCGGTGAACAACGTGCGTCGATCCAAGAGTTTGCTCTTCGACTACATGCATATCGGTGCCCTCATCGAAGAACCGAAGACTCAGCTATCTCGCAGAAGATCCATAAGTTCGTTAGTTCGAGAGAACAAGGATTACATCAATGACTTCGACGACTTCACAGCGAGCCCTCTAGACGTGAGTGCAGGACTGGACGTTACGGTCACCCGTGGGAGAAGGCATCCGGTGTCTTCGTATGGCTTCCTGACTGTCTGCGTGATGGAGCGTAGCTGGACAATGTCAGAATCTATGACATTCCGTCATTATGGCTCCCAGAGATGATTTCTATGGCATTGGAATAAGACCATCGCGGGAGAGGTCGACGACGGGTCGCCAGACCGATCCCGTGGAGATGGGTAATCGGCCTCCACCCCTAGCTCGAGCATCCTCTAACCCAGAGGCTGTGGCAAGAACATGTGATTTGGCGGCAGGCATGTGACGTGGCGACGTTTAATTGTGAAAGCTGTCTATTCAAAACTAGGATTAGGTATTAAGCTGGTCGTTCTTATGATTGACCCCTACTACGTAATCATTCGACCTCAGATTTCACCACACTCGGTCGATCGGGCGTATATTTTTTTCGCGCTCGACCTCGGACAGTATCGATGGTTTCGATATCTGTACCCAGGCAATCTCAATCTGTCCGGACGATCTGAGCTTCCCATGGTCCGAGTAGAGCTGGTCTTGAATCATCTCTCGATTGCTCTCTAGCTGTAAACACGCATTTTTATAATCCCAATGGAAGCGCGAGGGGTACCTACCGTCTGAAAGCGGGGTGTGGGCTTCTCTACGCATGAGTAAAAGCAGAGAAAACTCATGAGGGAAAGAGTCAAAATACTGATCTGAGAATCCTCGTCAGGAGCCAAGCAAGAAGAGATTCCACAAGAGAGTCATTCCCTCGGCAGAGCATTCCCTAATGCGACTGAACATCATTCCCGAACGATGTTCAAGAGCCGCGGAGCGAACAACTCATTCGAGACTGCGCTCGCGTTACGGGATTCACTGTGATCGGGGCCGAGACTTCTCTTCGAGATTGGAACGCGCTATGGCTTTCCTCGTCTGGACTCTGCACCGGTTACGATCTTACTGTGGACTTCAACTGTTTTTTTTCGTTTGAGAGGGGACTCCTCAATACTCCGATCGTCACGAACCACCACAAAAGTTACTCTTTTCGCGTATTCCGCCGTTTTCTCCTGACTGAAGGCCGCCGTCGTGACCGCGCTGCGCATCACAAATTATTATATGTGCAATTACGTTAGCGTAATCATTTTCGATTGTCCGCGTGGTTCGGTGATTCTTTGGTGCATCGTCCTGAACTCGTCCCATGTCTACCGTATCTTGGTAGTCGGCGAGAAGATCGGATGAGCACTCGTATCGCTTCCGGATTCTGGCATTAGGATATTTGCTGACGTCGCCGGAGTGGATATTCGGCTCAGTCAGTATCTCCGATTTTGAGTGTATGCCCGGACTTGAGAACGCGAGTTTCAATTTGGGCCGCTGATTGGCTCCCTTGCTTGGTTGGCTCTTGCCTTCGTGCTTGACTGGCTCGCTGACTGTCTGACTGAGTATTCGATTGGGACCTTTTTTCGCAGCCGATATCTCAACACATCTCCAATGGCTCCGAAGTAAAAAAAATATCTTCGCTCGCTTATCTGTCTCTGGGTAACGGCCGCCGCTGCCGCGATCGAGTCACTGGGTCACTCCGCGTCGCGTTCCACCTCGGGCGGTGCCTTCTATGTCGAATACCTGAGATCTGTTGTGCCATCGGTTCTTGAACGGCTCTCGCCGACTGCCGTAACCAGCAGTCGAGAAAACCTCATCGACGCGGATGGCACTGACATCCAGACAACCAGTCAGTCCGAAATCCAGTCAAGAAAGCCTGCAATGCTGGGCGAGAGTCTTATGAGCGCGGATTCGTTGGGTATGGGAATCGTTCAATGGATTTGTTGGGAACCAGTCTGGACAGATTGACGGAAAACAGTCTCGATATTCTCGGCCTAAAAGCCAGTCCCAATCCGAACGTGAGGATCGTCTGATGCGTGTACGATGTCTCTGGAGCGTCGCTTTCCGATAATCTCCCTGTTCGGAAAACTTGAATCCAATCCGGATGATTTCGGATGGATATCGTTCGAACGTCTTGCTCGTTTCGAACACCAAAAATTTCGTGATTAGCGACGGAGCGCTTCAGCTGTCCGATGGCTGCTGCTGCTGCTTCACTGCGTTGAACTGTGCCGTCAGAGGTGAATACATCGAAAACATGTCGTATCCAATGCGTGTTAGTATTCTGGGTCGGTTGATGACCTTTTGCTTGTTTTAGGCAACAGCGAACGGCGGCGAGCAAATTTCATCGAACTTTTCTACTTGCATTTCGTTGCTTTAAAGAGAACGCTCGTAGCAGACGGATGTTCTCGTCCTCTTCTCAGAGCTCTGCACTTGTACGCCGCCAATTGGTCGGTCGGTGGTAGAATCCAGCAGATGAAAAAAGCGCTCCTCATGCTCATTGTCGGAGCGATCACTCATTGCAGGTCTCGAAGGATAGCTCCGATCGATCATAATCGCTACGATCAATAAAATGTGATATTAAAATCGGAGTCCGAGTGCACTTTCTGGTTCCGACAGCGAGAAACGTGAGAGATAGTTCCGTGAGACCTCGTCTGACGGTTCTTGATTTGTTTTGCAGAACTTGGACAAATGGAAATCGGCTCGCCGCCAGCGAGTGCCTGAGAGACTCTTGAGTCGTGCCGAAGAAGCGAAGAAGCTGCTCGAGGAGGAAGAGCAGAGACAGATACGAAAAGTGAAGACGTTTTCAGAAATGATGCAGCAGCGTCAGCATCGACAACAGAGTCGGTACAGTCTGAACTTTTTCCAAGATATGGACGACAAGTGAGTCGGATCGGGATTCATGATCGAACTTCGATAACAGCTCTGGGTCGCTCAATCCAGAAGTCTGCACCGAATAAACTCTGCACAACGTGGCAATATGTGACGGACTTTGACCGAAATCTATTACAGTTTCGACGACGAGAACAAGGAGAACGACATGCAACGAACTGCGCGCTTGACGACGGCAGACTCGGTCGACAGTCAGTCCGAAGGAAAATCTTCGGACGGAGCTTCTTCGGAAGAGCGCTTGACGGAAAGCGAATCGCACGGTTCCGAGGAGCGCTTGGCCTCGCCCGTCGAAGTGTGGACAGCCGACTCGGGCGTAGACTCGTTCAGCGGGAGTCACCATACCGAATTGGCCATAACCACCAGCACTGATCTTCTGAAAGAGTTCAGTTCGCCATCAGAATGTCAGCCAATCCCTCGGGACGAGTCTTCGAATCCGAACGAAGTTATTATCCGTCTCTCGATAAACCCGTCGTCGGATATATTCGGATTCACGCTCACTCAAGACGGCCAGAAGGTCGTCGTGGAGTCCGTTGACGAAGGTGTGAATCTCGATATTTGAAAAATCGTTAGTCGCTGTAATTTTTTGAAGTGCGCACCTCTGGTTGTGCCCTCTTCTCTCGTCGAATTTCGAATTCATCTCACGGAACCTCTTGTAGAGAGATAAAAAGAAACGTAGGCGAAGAAATTTCTCTCTAGAGTCCTAATCGAACTTCTCCTCTGACGCTTGAGCTCCGGAATCCCTCCGATCGCTTTTAACGTCCGCGATTCCGTTACAGATGGTGTGGCCGACCTTGCGGGTCTAAAGAAAAACGACGAGATCATCTCGTTGAATGGCGTTCTAGCCGATTCGCCGGGAAGCGTACCGTCATCCATGGATCTCGCCCTGATGACAGGACAGCTGGAGATGGTGATCTACCGATCCGACGGCTCGGGCGGCAATGACGCAGACGAGGCGGAACGCATAAGTGACTTTCAGCGAAAAATCGCTCGGTTCTCGGGCGACGCTGCCGGCGGCACGGCGGGCGACAAGACGGCTGCGAACGAAGTGATTATTGAACCAAAGCTCGTCGAACGGAGGAAATCTCAACTTTTCATCCAGGCGCTCCAAATGGAGCAGCAGGAGAACGAGGAGAGGGAGAAGCCTCAGGACCTCGTGCCAGTCGAAGATCAACTCGTTCTGAAGCGCAAGAATTCGCTGTCGAAGTCGATGAACGAGGCGCGATACGACGCGGTGGACAGGCGAACGCCCCTGGATGAAATCGAACCGCAGATTATCGAGCGGAAGAAAGCCGAATTCATCCGACAGGCCAGCAGTGACAACATTTCGTTGATGAGAACCGAGATCGCGGTTGAGCCGCACATCGTCGTCCAGCGGAAGGCGTCGATCGAGAACTGCGCACAACGTTACGAGGACAGTCGTGTCCTCGACCTGCAGCCTTCCGTGCCGGTGGCCCAACTGAAAGCCTCGATAGAGAGTGGTAACACTTCCGAACCAAACAAGCCAAAGACCCCCTCCGTCGACATCGAGCTGACCATCGAAGAGCGGAAAGCGAGCTTCTTCGAACACTCCGGCAAAGACATCGAAAAAACCATGGTCGATGTCCCGATCGAACCGAAACTGATCGAGCAGAGGAAGGCCAGTTTCATCGAGAACAGGCTCGACGCGGCCTCACAGAGGTCGACCAAAGGTCATCTCGACCTGGACATTCAGCCGAAACTGCTCGAGCAGCGGAAGGCGGATTTCCTCGAGAACGCGTCTAAAACCTTGGTCCATAAAACTCCGCAAGACGAAGCGATCTGTGTTGAGAAGGAACAACGGCTTCCTCTGCAGAACAGCTCCGAAGCTCCATTGGCCCAGAGCGATCCGAGCCGCAAGGTGGAGCTCACCGTGAACAACATGCAGTCAAAGCCCAAGTGTGAGGTACCGATCGAACCGGACCTCATCAAGAAGCGCAAAGAAGCTCTCTTCTGTTCGTCCTCGATGACGAATGAAATCGAGAGGCGTCGCGTCAAATTAGCCAACATCGAAGCTGAAGTTTACGGAGAGATCCGACGAGAGGACGACTCCCCACCGCCACAAGCCGTACCGGCCGCTGTCGCGGACCTCGCAGGCTCTGATCGCAGAGCGTCTCGCAATACCCAGATAGTCGAGATCGCTTCTTCGGCAATGTCCCCGGCTGCTTGCTCTGAAACCAGCGAAGACTCGAGGAGCATGTCCAGCTCTACCACAACGGTGACTGAGATCCGTCGAGAAGTCGGCAATCCCATGATGTCCTCAGTCGGTTCCGGTTCTCTGTTCTCTCCGGTCTCGGATAGGAACGAGTCACCGGCTCACCTCTCCGATGTTTCGCCCGAGACAGAGATCTGCAGCCCTCTGGGCAACAAGGGCCTGCACTTCGAAGCGACGGACAAACTTTTCGACTTCGGGACCCCGAAGCAGTGCATCGCCACAGGAGCAGTCCCCGAGCGGAGAGAACTGTCGGACATTGTTTTAGATTCTCCCCCCAGCGAGAGAGATCAAATCGAGAAGACCGCTCTTGTAGCCGAGCGGAATCGTTGCGTCAAAAACGCTGGTCATACTCCGTGGATCAGAGAAAATTCAAGAAGAGACGACATGCCTGCCCGACAGCATGTCTCGCATAGCGCGACCGCGGCCTCGAAGAGCTCGGAGCAGAGACCAGCGCAGCTGAATTTCTCGAAACGCGGAGATGATTTCCTTAGAAGTGAGGTAAGAGAACATTCCCTTTCGCTTCCAGAGAGCCTCGAGCTCCGGGCTCGCTGGGAGACCCTGACCGGGGTGAATTGAGTTTATGTATGAATTTTCGACACCGGTTCTCAAGAGCTCGAGTTATTATATTGAAATTTCTACATATCTTCCTCTCGAAGGTGGTCAACCTGAACCCAGCTCCGCAAGCACAACAACTTGGGCCCGCACCGACGAAAATTTCTATTGATATGGACCATCATGCTTACGAGAATCACGAGTTAGGAGCGGGAGAACGACAGACCCACGCTTCGCAGATGTACGAACTCTACGATCAGTTACCGGGCCAGCTCCCGAGAGGTCACAAGAAAGAAGTCGCTCCGCCACCACCGAACGGAGTCGCTCCATACGGTGAGGAATTGTACGAAAACGCCCCGCCATTCAAAACCCAACAGTACTATCACGGCGCTTTCCAACCGACTTGGAAAGAAGCGATAAATCCTCGATCGGCTGCTTCCTCTCACATCCAAGTGGCCACTAACGTCCAGACCAGTCATCACATGCAGCCATTGAATCAAATCAGAGATGATGGCGTGTACGGGGAAGTTCGGAAACCAGCGCTGGATTCGATCAGCCTGATTGAGGTGAAAAAACGAGATCATCAGATCAGGAAGCACGAGAGGAAGAGTTATCATGAGGGAATCGTCAATTATCCCGCATATGACTATCTGGGCCAACGCAATTTATACAATTGTCCTGAGGACATCTACGAAAACACCCGGAAGTACGCCAAATCCTGTGAAGATATCTCTGACGCCTCGGCGCAATTCCCCGGGAGACCGGCATCGCAATTCCCACCCGGTGGAGATGCGTGCTCTGACAGGGGCGGGTACGGGCAGGAGATCTACGAAAACGTCGAAGCCTACGCAAAGGTCAGGGACTACCGGAATAATCTCCACAAGCCGTCCGTCGCTGAAGACTTCTACGAGGTCCCGCGGCCCACTGACCAAAGTAAAGTGAAAATCCCCATGGGTCAGTCATCCGCTCATGATCAGATGCAAAGGTGAGGAACACTGCTCCGTCGTCGCATACGTAGCGATGCCTTGCTTTCCGGCTCGATTTTCCCTCTGTCTCCTCGGCAACAATCGATCACATTTCAAGCACTTTCTCTTGCCGCTTACAGATCACGTAGCCAACCGTATATGGGTGCCCCAGCGACCGGGCTGGACCCGAAGTTGAGGCCGCAGAGGAGCAGCGCGGAAAACCTCGAAGAACCGCGACCGCTGACCGCGGAAATGGGGGCGAAGCGAAAGCCTGCTCAAGCGAATAAGTGAGTTCGAGGAATCGATAGGAAGAGGCAGCGAGCCGTTCCGATCGAAACGGGCACGGATTAGCGCTCACTCGAGCCTGCCGTTCACTTGGGCGAGAGATTCATGCTTTCCGGCGATGTCCTGGAGAGACAGCATACGCTCCGCGGATGACTCATGATCGCCGCGATAAGCATGCCTGCGTTACATATGCATGCGTCGTACGCACTGGACGAATCGCGTTGGCATCGAGATTCTGTATCGATCATTCTTCCAGGAGTTTCAACGCAAATCACTGGCTCGTACAAGAGGCTGAAATGCGGCGGCAGCTTGAAGCCAATATTTACGCTTCTGCTATTCCTCAAACTCAATCGAGCAGCGCTAATGCGAACTGTGTCCCCCCTTCGACTCTTCCGAACCCGCAGGCCAATATCACGAACGTGGCTCTGAACATGAGTGAAGCTTCACCTCAAGTGCCACCGATGAGAAAAAGTGCTCCGCCCAGTACCGCGGCTTTCCCTGGCAATCAGTCGGGTCAGCCTCTAGCGATCTCGGGAAAGTAAGTTCTAGATAGATCGATTCCAGAGATTCATAAGATCTCAGAAGTGAGAAGCTATGGTCTAATCACGTCAACGCTCTGGGAATGACGATTACGCTCTGACGATTTCCTCTCGACGCTCGCGCAGGAAACGATGTTCTCTCTGCTCCTCCGAACTCGGTCGGGGGGCGGCCATGGTAATCGAAAGTCTCCAGTTGCACTTCCACCTGGATTGCTTCCGTTGCTGCGTGTGCAAACAACGACTCGGCAACGGAACTTGCGGGACCGACGTCCGCGTGCGGAACTCCAAGTTGCACTGTCAGAATTGTTACTCTAACGACGAGGGTATGTACCAACGTAATTCGGGGGGAAGCGTGTAGGATTAGCGCATACATTCGAATCTCGAGGTAAGACGGAGTGTTCGGCGCGCAGCCAGATCCTTCGTCTAGTCCCCCATGTCGTCATAGATCCATTCTTGATTTTTAAGTTCTGATTCGAATCATTCCAGCGGGCGTGAAGCTCAGCCGCGTATAATCGGACCGATCATCGCCTTGTGTACAGACCGTGTTGCTCATGACGCGTCCTCTCAGTGGACGCTGTGGATGTATTATACGTTTGCAATGCTTAAACTTTGAATAAATTCTAGATCCCACATCACCGTGTGGTTCTTTATGTGTCGGAAATTTTTCGAATACATCCATCAGAATACTTCCCGCATCAGTGATTCCCCGGCTGGCAGTCTCTGCAGCTCGTGACGACTGCAGTCAAGAGAACTTCGGGAAGTCGTCCGTCAGAATAGATTTATTGAAATCGGTCCTCAATTGGACGTCGCAAGACAATAGGTAGAGAGAAACATTGCATAGCTACGATTCAACCCTTTCGGAACGTAATCTCTGCACCACACAAGGTAACAACCATAATATCTATGGCCTTAACGAACAGCCCCGTCGCGGAGCTCCCACGCTCGCTGAATAAATATCAACATTTGCCGTGATTGTATGAAATATAATCTTCATACGGCAAGGAGCCACGCAATGGCACGGGATTGTACAATTCGGGGGCTCCTCTTCCTAACGAGGAAAGCTGCACCATTGCAGCCGTCAGCGATTTTCAGGGCCTCCCCAAATATACATAACATAGTCTTTACATTGTGCTTTGAAGTGAGCTGCCGCCCTAGGCAATTATTCTTATCTCTACATTGCAACGCTCCCTCCGAGACCGTTGGGTGATCGTATATTGGACTGACTGAGTGAGTAAAAAATGTACGTAGACCGTCTTGAGATACATTCGGGTGTCGACCAAGCAAATCTGCGTTTTTCTCTTCGGGCTTATGAATGTGAGCTAGACTCGAAGCATATGATCGCAACTCTGAGCACTCCATTCAGAGCCTTCAGAGATGGCCACATATCACGGAAGGGCTCGTGATGAGCTAGCTGGGGTCAAAGCTCTCAATAAATGCTTCTCATTCTTCAGCGTAGTGGACGTAACCCAGAGGTACGCTCTGACTAGGGGTGCGACGGCTGACAGAGGCATGAGAACCGCTTCACTGTCTATCGTTGACACACCATCCTGGCTTCGCGAAAGCTTCTCCAAAAGTTCCCGGCTGGGATTCCAACCCCCTAAAACAGCAATATTGTTTTCTTCGAGGGTTCTCAAGAATGTGTCCTCTTCCAGTTCGAGTAGACGAGATACATCACTGGACAGGATGAAGGAGAGGCCGTTGCGCTGTACTATCATCACGGTTTCGCAGTTCGGTAGCACCTTGTTCTGTTTTGGCAAAAAAAACGTCAGATAATAGGAGGTTATAAGAGTTGCGACTCTCCCAGTGAGCGAGGGAGTATAGATTATTATTATCATTATTACTATTGCACATGTCTGTAGGGATTGAATCGAAGTTATTGGGACGTACGCTGATCGTCACTCGGCTCAAGTCTTCGCTATCGGTGTGTCCGTTTGCTCGCGGCTGAGCTTGAGCCTGGGAGCTCGTGGACTGATCTCCGTTCGTGACGCGGAGACTGGGTTTCTTGTAGGATATGAAGCCTTTGTTTTGGAGGTCCAAGGCTGTGCCCTCGAGATCGAGTCCGTATTTGCGCTCCTCTTCGGAAAAGCTGGTCGAACGGAACGGAACTCATCAATCAAGAATCGAATCTCTCCTATTGGGAAATCATTATCATATATCTGAACGTACCCGACAATTCGACCTTTCACAATCGCGGAGTCCAACTCGATCTTGATGCTCTGCAGAGCCACGAGTCCAAGATTGGCGCTACCGTCTGGTGCGCTGATGTAAGCGAAAGTCCCAGGATACGAGTAGACTTTCTCTTCGAGGAGTTCTTCTGGGATCCGGTAGAGATTCTCGGACGAGTAAAAAAGCCTCATGCCCAAGTCAACGAGGAAAACCTCTACCTTGTCCAAATCTTTCACTCTCACGATTGCGGCACGACAAAAAGGCGGGTCGGCCTTCTGGAAGGCAATGCACGCCATGCCGCACTCGATCTCCGGTGGAGACAAGCGCTCATACATTCGGTGGCGCATTCGGCTCATTAAATCCAAACGCCGCTGCAAGTCGTCGACAAGCGTGAAGTTTACGCACATCGTATCTGTATCGAAATTGTTGATGCTGAGGTCCACGCTGATGTTATCGCTGGACAACCTCTCCACTCTGTATGAATTTGAGTAAGGCTCAAATCCTACACCAGATAGATCGTTGAGCTTGGCATGGCTGGGCGGGGCTATTCGAGGCGGATCTCTCGCAGGGAGAGAGCTTGCAGCGTTATTGAATCGAATGCGGATCGCCTCGCCGCCCGGAACCTTCTCAATGACATGGCCTGTCGTTTTCCCTTCGACAAATGACGCGAAGGTATCCATGTTGAAGCGCTTCGCTCTCAACCAGGCGGTCACACCAGCTCCCCCCAACGCGCCGACCTTCTCCAGATAGTCCGCCATGCTAACCTCTGCGCCTGCGAAAAGCTCGTTGACTCGCTTGAAGATCGGAATGACTTCATTGACACTCGGCAGAGGATTCGCAGCGACCGGGAGGCTCATCGGAGCGGGGGGGATAATGGAGGATCGGGAGGAGATCTGATTCTTCGAGCTGGCAAAGCCCGATGGTGCCGTCGTGTTTCCTAGTTTAGACGAAGATAACGACCTTGTAATTGCGGGGTAAAGCTTTGTCTTGCCGCCTACCGTCTCGACCCGGAAGACATCTGTCAAACCGTTCACGAATTCCATCAGGGTTAAGCCCCTCAAATCTAGATTTTTGAGATTCTTCGCCGCGTTCGATCGATTAAAGTGCTCAAGAAACTCTTCGGGTGAACATCCCGGAGAGCATTGGCGAAGTTTCATCCCCAATTCATATCGAAAAGGAGGCAGATAAATTCTACGACAATGCCTCTCCAATTCTTCGCGGGATAGAATGGATCGGCTAGTCGACCAAGTCGAGGGCTCATTCAGACCTAGAGAGGAAGAGCTGTGACCATTTCTAGACAGCGATGAATAAGCCGGTCGATAGTTGTTTCTATTCATCGGAGTACTCGACACCTTGGGTTTGGACTTCTGACCTTGGATCTGCAAGAAGAGAAAAAACCGCCCCTGAGATGAGATGACAGCGCTCTCGCGGGCGAACCTTCACGCCTGAGTTTCCGGGGCAAAATATCACATTCGGAAGCCTAAGCGAACATCGCGCGGCCCTCCGCAAAGTAAACTTCGGGAAATTTGTTCGTCGCGATGGCGCTTCACACATTGAATTTTTCGAACAGCACCAGGGAGTAATGCGCGGGGAATTCTCGAACGCAGTAGGGGAGATGGCATTTGAAGTATCGAAAATGAGAATTACCAGCGCCAGAACGTGTTCCACATCTTCAGAATCACAATACAGCAAGCCCCCGTTATACTTCATTCCAACAGCCTCTGTCAGGAAGGATTCGAGGGTCGCGTATTGGAAGTCCCGGAAAGGGATTTCGGCTCCCTCGCATTTTCTGTACTCGGCTGCGAATTCCTGCGGGCGAAGCCTGCGTTTAGGGCACTTGCTGATACTTGTTCCATATCTCGATTCGAGATAAATCCACGGGGTATACCGGATCGTCGATAGCTAGAATCATTCGAAAACTTACCGCTAGAGTCATGCTCCTTCTCCCAGTGCTGGCGAAGGCGCTCTTGGCAATACACTTCACATAGTCTATGTTCATGGCTGCGAAGATAGAGGGGTGATATCGATCGTGAAGACAAGTGGGTGACTTCTCGGAAGTCTCCCTTGCGACACGGAGTTTTGCCGGCCTGAGGTTGACTCATCTAGCATACGAGCAGGTGGCTGATGATCGAGACCATGTCTGCGGTAGCTCATGGATCGAAGATCGACGCCGATTAAGGACGATCACGAATGACTCCATCGTAACTCACCGACCCCGCCGACAAGTGCTCTTCCTCGATCGCCGAATTGTAATCTCGCAGTTTTCCGCAGCACTCGTCTTGAAAGCTCGCCAGTGTTTACGATGATCCCCGTTCACCACCTCTCCCTCAGCACGATCGGAATCGACCGCTAGTGACATGTCCAGAATTTGAAAGCAGAGATTGGCTCCTTTTGGGTGACTGAGTGATTGGTATGAGGCTGCTTCCGAGTAAGCCGTTGATTCCTGGGCCCCGGAGGTGTTCAGATAGGGTACCATTCACGGGACTCAGAACCTTTTTCGATGTTTCGATCTTCACAACTCGATGTCGATTGCCATGCCGGCCGCGAGAGATCTTGCGCAAAAGCGCAATCTGACTGACAGATCGAAATTTCGATTCTGGGGAAAAGCGAGGAGAGAATATGAGGCAAATTGACTTGTTCGGTGACCGGGATCTCCTTCCTACCCACTCCTGCGAACTACATCTCCTGGGGGAGCTTTGGGAGAACATAAGATCGAGAAGGCGATCACTCAGTCGATCGCTGCCTGGGATGTACATACTTGTCGGCATAAACGGGTGATCCTGCCCGTGAATGACATTGATAGAGCTCATGGTGCCTTGCACTGCATTGCCAGGTCGCGATTCTTCATGTTCTTTCTCATTCACATGCGGAGCGGAAATGGCTGTGGTCAGAGTTTCGTTTCGCGGCTTGGGGCGTCGCATTAGGGTCTCCTACGCGGTTGGGGGCCCGCAAGTCATCCGGATCCACTCGGAGTTCCGCGAAACAATCCGTGAAGCGGGTATTTTTTTCGATAGATCCGAAAAGTCCTCTTGCTCGGGCCCGCTCAGGCCGATCCCGCATGGTGAGAGCAGAAAATAATGAGCATGTCATGTACAGATTCCCGACCCTTTCCAGTAGCGCTGGAGGCGGAAACCGATTCGGACTACTGAATGAATATGCCCATCATCACATGCCGTCGCAGAAATGTCCAGAATTTCCTCTGCTCGCACTGTCCCTTGGGGATCAATCCGAATTCACTGGTCGTGTAGCCGCTCAAGATTTTTCTGTATTTCTCCTCAAAGTGTCGCTGGAATGCCCGGCTGTAAATCTGGAAGAATATTGGAGATGCGGACGCGGGTCACGCCCAGGAGATCAGGAAATGGATGACGAGTTTCGGTTTTTCTGAAACCGAAGCCTCATTTATGCGAGGGAAGCTGACTGACACCGAGCCGTTTGCGAGTCGCGGAAAACTAGTTCTAGGGGGCGGTGCATGGATGCCTGAGTACTTCTCCTTTGAACCTCCCGTCACTGCACCGTTCGATCCTGAACCTCTTCCCTACGTCGACTTCTTGGAATATATTGCGCATTGTTATGCGGGCTCGGACCTTTCGACGCGGTACTGCCGAAGTAGCGATTGTCCTACGGAGTTCTCTGTATCAATAACAGGACTGCTCTGCAAAATACCAACCTAGAGGAAATGCCCCACATGTCGATGACGAAAGACTTTTTCTGATTTTACGCTCAGGTGCAAAGTAATGAGCTTTTCCTTCCCCAGGAGTCGCTTATCGATATGCTGTTCGTCGACACTGAGCGAGAGGCGCTCATCGGGAACCTCTCCAAGCCGCGCGAAGGAAAAGCGCAAGACCGCTCAGCAGGATCAGCTTATCTTGCCTGCAGAAACTGCCATTGCGATGCGATGTGGGAATCACGCGAAAAAATGCAACAAACAAATACTCGTTGAATCTACTGGATCCGTCTCGAAGCTGCTATTCAGCAGTCGCAAGGCAATCTAGGTGTCTAGATCGTGTTCCGAAACCGCTTCGAGTGCATGCAAATATTCCAGCTGATCTAGCACGGAGTTGATGGAGTCGAAGTATGTCATGAGACAGCTGTAATGAAAATTGCGATCGAAGAAAGTTCCCCCGAGTCAGTGATGACACGACACTCCTAGTCCGAAAAACTGCGCGGACATAATCGTCCCTCGTGATATATCATCGCGCTCAGAGAACCCTTCAACTGGAGGAACCATACTGGCTCTGCCGAAAGGAGGACCGTCGAAGGGAAGATAGCACCTCACAGATAGGGGATCCAACTTTCCAAACCTATGCCATAATCCCAGGATAGCATTTCGCGGTCGATGATGGGTAGGGCTTGGAAGTTGGCGCGATCGCGCCAAAAGCCGTGAATTTTCTCGGCATTTTCAGGCGATCCTCCATAGGAAGTCAATGGGGAGTGAAAATTGCCGTGAATTTTCGGGAAAAACGCCGTGAATTATTCCCAGCCTTAATGATGGGCACACACGTGCCCTCATATGATGTACTCCACCACTCAACACGGTGCCCTTTCCCAGCTCAAGAGGAACTCTCCCTCCCCATCATAAACCGTGTGCTAATAAGTCGTCCCTCCTCTTTCCCTACCGGACCGTCATGGAACCCATATAATTCCTGTTTTGCTCGTCCCCGTACATTCGCACGTGAGGCAACGAAAGATCCAACGAACTTCAGCAACAACATTGGAGACTCGTGTTGACGGAGCGACACGCAGAACGTCTTGAAGATGAAATCGAACGGGGGGAGAGTGAAGACGATGATGTCGATTATCTGTGCTGAGAATCGGAGAAACGTTCAGCTTTGCCGCTAGAGACATGTCGCGAAATGGTGGTCTCCCCGCTTTTGAACAAGTCCCTTATTCCGACGCGTGTCCCCGCGACATCCTAATATTTCCCTCGATTTGAGCTTGCAAAGATCGTGGATCTGACGCGAGTTGACGTTCACAGCTGGCTCCCTGACCACGGGGTCGGCTGCCATATCGATAGCGCACTGAGCAGGGAGAGAGGCTCGCTGTCTGTAAGCACAACACTCGAGGAAAGCACTTGCCGGAGTAACACGCTCTACTTGTGTTTGTACCCGTTTGCTCAACATTTGGACCCCTTTCGGGCTACTGGCGGCTTTCTAAGAACAATCTGACAATTCGTTGGTTTCACGCTCGAACTCGAGAGCACAGACACTCAAAATGTCAGCTGTAAAGGAACAAGCTTCCAAGTCTAAGCCGACGGCGGTGGAATCGGTCAGTGCTGTCGAACATTTGGAAGCTTTCAAGTCGAAGGTGATGAAGGACGCTGAGGAAACCCTCCTTCAGAAGTTCCCCCTTCGAATCTATCAGCTCACCGAATTGATGAAATCACCAGAGTTCAACATGAATTTCACGCAATGTCATGCTCCGATCAATATCCCGAGACCGGACCCGTCGGGAGCGGAAACTAACGGCGGTGATGCTGAAACTGATCAAACGCGGAAAAGAAGAAGAGTTGATGAAGATTCCACGCAGGGCTCCGACGTCGACGGATCGAAGGTTTTGTTGCTCCCGAACGGGCCAGTGAAACTTAACCAAACTCTCACCAAACTGTTCGAAATCACTAAACCCCTGATCGTTCAACAAATCAACGATTGTAATTTGTTAAAAATGTGGATCGAATTATCGATTCCGAAGGTCGAAGACGGTAACAACTTCGGCGTTGACATCCAGGAGGAATGTCTCAAGGAAGTGAGTTCCGCTGAGTCGGAGGCCGCCCTCTACCTCGACCAACCCGCCCGGTATTATATGTCCCGCGCGAAAATGATCGTCAAACTGGCGAAGTATCCCCACGTCGAGGACTACCGCAAGACAATCGAGGAGCTCGACGAGAAACAGTACATGAACGTCAAGCTCGTTGTCCGGGAACTTTTCAACAATTATGCGGCTATCCACGACATGTTAACGAAAAATCTGGAGAAAATTAAAAGACCGAGGACAACGAACGCCAACAGTCTCTACTGAGAAACTCTCGCATACAACTTCCTGTTTCTGTCTGTAATTTCTATTAGTTTCAACGAGTGTTAATTTGAGATTTTTTCCCATTTCGACCATTTCCAAATTGTCTTTCACCCAGCGAGGCTTTTAACCGATGAAGACAAAGTTCTACAGGAGTCTCGTTCCGAATCAGAACCACTCGATACCACTGTGGCTCTGGTGTCTGACGGGTCGTCAATATTCCTTGGGGTATTCTCACCCGGAGACACTGGGAGCGAAAGTGCTTGAAGGCAGTGATGTCTGGTGGACGAATACGAGTCAGGTTGTTGCTGGAGGCATCGAAATTATTCGTCACACAAAAAACCCACTGACGTAACTCATTCCGCGGGACGAGTGTTTGTGTGCGACCCTCTCTCGAATTTCTTGAGGTCCGCATCGGGATAGATGAAGATAGAAAGCAATGAATAAACTCGGGGCGGAGAAATGTTTTTCAGTGTATTATCATTTTTTGGTTTCGGAAGGCGGATACAGACGCTGGATGAATGCCCCCTTGACAACGATCTCTCTGAGTCGGGTGAATCGCCCCGGCAGGTGAATCGTTCCCGGCTCTCAGACAATTTTTTCTCGGGAAGAAACTTGTCGCCCGCTATCTTGGCCCTAATGCAAGAGACGTCCGATCGACTGACCGATCGACTGACCGATCGGCCCTCTTGTTCGACAGCTGAGCTTGCAAGGCCCGGTTTCCTGAGACGTTCGGTGAAATTCCCCGGTCGAGAGGCGGAAGGCTCATGTATCTGGAGAATAAGACAGCATGTAGAGCGCCAACGGAGAACCGCTTCATCGAATGATTGAATGATCGCGATGATGGGGAATCAAAGTCACAGAGAGACAAGTGCTCCCTTTTTTGAATCGCCGTTCGACAAGATTTGAACCGCTCTTCCACGAGAGCTCCGTACTAACGGAAATGACTTGCATTGGCGAATGAGCTCAAGTTAGGTATCTTGGTAGCACCAATACGGAAATCCTCAGGGTGCCGTATGGGGAAGCCAGCGACCTGCTCCGAGTGCTCGACGCGGCCCTCAGATCGCGGACGTGGAGTCGAGGGGCGACATGGTGCACAAAAGGGGACGATCGGCGTGATAGCTGACTGTGATTACTGATTACCATAACCCAGTTAAAATTCTCCGTTCCCTGTCTGATTCGAGCTCCCAAAGCTCTTGGATCGAGAATTCGACGGACCGCCTCCGAGCGCGATACCTCCAGTTTCGGAGAGCTTCGCTGACTGCACTCAAGCAGACCTCCGCTCCCGCTGATTCGCGGATCGGCTTATCGTCGCGCGGAATCACAAATTGGGATAAATTCATTGTCCTAGGAAGAGATTCCCGCCTGCATGCGAGCCCGCCCTCGGGCATGATATTCGGTAGGCCTGAAAGTTTAGTCAGTTTCCCTCAAAATGAGAATCCCCTCAAGAAAAGAAGCTTCGCGTTCATGGCTCGGTTCCTATGCATATTTCGACGTGCGATTTGACCTTCTCTCCGGCGGTCAGAGACGACGGGCCGGAAGCACTGGAACCGTCAACTGTCCTTGCTTCAATTTTCTTCCGGTACTTTCTTCGGGAATCATCATCTCCATGCATATTCACAACACGGTTCGGAAACCCCCACGAGTTTCGTATCAGCAGCCAATGATAAATAATCGATTTACAGGCCTCCGCTTATATTATGTTCGTACTCCTGCAGTTCGTCCTCGCAGCCCGTGAGCTCTCGGTCGCGCAGTCCCATGTCCGGACCTTCCTTCTGAGGACGAATCAGAGGGAATGCCCCCGGATAGGATTTCCGATTGACCAGAAGCGCCAGTCTGAGGGGCTCGATCTTGTGCGACTCATGAAATGCATGGCGAAGGAGTTTCACGATCGTCGGACGCAGCGTGTACGGCAGATAAGCCGACGGATCCCAAAGACGGGAATAAGGAATGGGACTCGAGATCTAGCGAAGTTACGTGGTGACCACATTCTCGCTCGCTTCCATGAATAATATCGACCAGTCATTGTCTCCGAGCTGGTTCGGCATTCGTTCCCCAGGGAGCGCCACCAGTTCCAAGGCCTCCACGATCAAGAAATCAATCGAACCAGTGTGCTACGGAACCATGCTCCGGTTTGAGTGATGAGAAGCGCATCGACTTACCACTCCCCGGCTGAGTTGTTCTTGATTTGTCTCGCGCAGCGGTCTGTTTTCGCTGGGATCTTTCCCGAAGCGATATGCTCCGATGACTCGGCTTCTCAACACCGTTATGTTTCGGTGAAACTTGGGAGGTCTATTGGATATGGAAAACCGACATTATCGGTGCTTCACACAAGCTCATACTCGATAAGATATCCTCTCGAATGTCCCCTATAGGGTTGTCTCACCCTAATCCTGGGGGCGGAAGAGAATCGATAATTACGAAGGCTGCTCAGCCAGAGGTCAGAACAGCGCTGCCCTATCGGGGATACCAGGGTCCCGGGGGTGGAGAGCCGGGCCTTGTCACGACCTAGTGACAGGCCTCAAAAGTATATTAGAGTATCGACTTTTAATCTGCGGATTTTCACGAAGGGTCTCAAGCCTGACCAGAAGGATCCGTCTCCGATCTCGTGGCTCTTACGAGGAATGTCGCTGACTGATGAGCCGATATTCGCAAAGACAAATCGCATGGCGAATTGAGCGGACCCGCTTTGCCCCGACCATATCTGTTCACCAATGCGATACAATTCTTCCACGGAGCCGAGAATGTCAAAGCGGGATATGTCAGCAGCGATTGGTAGGCGACACCCGAGCGGTCCGCTGAGGAATCGCCCCTGACAAAGAGGTATCTGACACATGTGAACACTGCTTAGTGACGACTTTCATAGTCTAATGGGAGCATACGCATGAGAAAACTTCGGAAAGCCAAGAGCAAGAGTGAGTCAATCATGCGTTCCCTGTATCGTCTGACGCTCAGGGCGTGTACCAACCACCGACGAGAATCGATTCTATTTACGTGAATTCTGAAGCAATTTTCGATGCCTTGCTTCAGTGACGAATCGACAATCAGATTCCAATGGCTCCGATCGGAACTTTGCATCGGCGGAGTTTTCGCCGATTTACCCTCTCTGCCGGGATCCCGCTCGTCCCCTGTTCGAAGTCAGAGATTCGCCCCTCAATGAGCGCCGCCTGGGTGAAAGGTCGAACGGAGCCGCGTCCCGCGGTCCTCCGGGGTGCCATCGGATTCGGGGAAGAAACTGGGTTTAAGTTCTTCCTGACGATTACAGAAGTGTCCAGCTACTTTCCCCTCACACAGGACATCGCCAATCGAGCCGTTCTCACGAGAATTTTTCCAGATTCGAATAAATAGGTATGTGTCTGGTCTGGATCCCGTCTTTCGAGCAACCTTCACGAGCACTCTTACATCGCGAGATTTGCGTGCGCGCTCCGAGCCGCACGTAAAGGCTGACTGAGAACGAATGAGGTGGTGAATAATTCTTGTCCCCAGCCTGCAATCTCCTTTCAAAAACGCACGCTCGCGAGTTTGATTCTGACCGATTTCCGAATCGACCTCAGGTCCCGCTGCGTGTCGTGAGCGGCTGAGACGAACTCTCGGGAAGCGTTTGCGTACGCAAGCGAGACACCCATGGTCGTGCAGGATTCATGGAGCTCGAGGACGATCCTCAGACCCACGGAGTATTTTTGGTCGCACATATCAAAGGTTTTGGGGGGGGGAAGTCTCACATCTTAGAAAATTCGTCAAATCGGTATCCATTGCTGGCTAAAGAATCGAAGGCTTCTCGTTTGGATGTCATGATGTATGGTCGAATCGAGCTCCCTTAAAGCTCGCCCAGAGCGAAACGAAGCTGGCGGAGCCAGTCGTCTCGTCGCGGTAAGGAATGTGAGCAGTCTTGACTTGGATGAATTCTAGCTCTCCGGGAGCATCTCGGTGGAAGAGATTCGTATTCCGGAGTTATCGGCGCGAGAACAGTAATTGCCCTCAATCCATCACGCAAGCGAGGTATTCGGAAATAAAGACGACGCTAAAAAGCGACTAGCGCGAGACTGTCGCCAAGTAGCTCAATTCACCTGCAAAGTCTTCCGGCGGATTACGATTTGATAGGTCGATGTGATTCTTCTGATCGATTCCATGATGCACCGGGATGAGCTCCGGTCGCTCGTATGGCGGGCGATCCGAGAAAAATGGGCCGAATCTCCTGATGCGTCAGGGATACCACACTTCGGAACAACCGTTCGTTCTTCAAACGCAAGTTGGCTCGGAGGGGATGCGGTCAGCTCCTCTGCGGAGCAATCGAAGGATTTCCGCGGAATCGAATCGCTGTCCGAGCCTGTGCCTGAGTATCTGTCTACCTGCTCGGCTCGACCCACCGCTGATATGATTTTGCACCTTGTTCACAAATAACGTTCGGAAGCGATCGGTTCGCAGTGATATGTATTGGCGAACAGTTGTTGTCCCCTGAGAGAAAAAAAACGCGCATGAGTTAGCGAATGAGGTTCCGCCCGCCCGAACTCGTCCTCCTCGATACTTCGTTGTGCATAGTCGGTGGTTGGCAATCTGAGCGATCATAGCGGCGGCGGCGGCGGCAGCAGCAGCAGCAGCGACAACGACGATGACAACGACACAAAATGCTGCGTGTGTTAACGACCAGCTTATGCACTCGCATATGCCGGCCATGGAAGCCGGGAAGCAGATGTCACGCAAAGCCTTCGCACTTCGCTACGATGCGCCATATGCTTCGACAATGAGCTTGCTCTCCGGCTTGCTGAATGGCTGGCTCGGTTACTTGCAACTACCACATCGGCAGCAGCGGAGGGTAGAAGATGCTTATGCGGGGCGTGAGGAACCCTCTGTTTACTTGTTTGTTGTTAATAACTGTTTTTAGAAAGAACGGACGAGCGAGCGAAGGATCGATCGATCGACCCGCCAGGCGACCTGGTCTGGGATAAGGACCACGATGCGGGGAGGAGTGGAAGCGTTCTATAAACATTAAACCTCTGCAGACTCACTCAGCGGTGGCGGCGGCAGCAGACCTCGTCGACTCATCCGGTGCGCTCCTTTGGGGAAATCGGCAATTATAATATTTTGAATCAGGAGAGTTATCGCGAGAATCGTTGCGTTCCCTCCGATCACGGAAGGTGCAGGGGAACTCCCAGCCTGAGAGAGTTTCGGGGCGGATCATTAATTTGAGAGCCGGAAACCCAGTCGAAGTTTGTGCGAACGAAGATGATTTGACTTGAGGTCTATTAGCGCCAATTCCACTGACTGAGTGAACGAGACGACTCTCGCATAGTCCGAGCCTCTTCCCCTTATGAATATATTCTCTCTTAGGGATGATCGGGCGAACTCGGCCGCTGAGATCTCGTCCGGGCAACATCATGATTTTTGCCAATGGCGGTAAACCCCTCGACAACTCATCCCGGTTCCGTTTCCACTAGTAGCCGCGGCGAGGAACAAGTAGCGACCGGGTAAGCCGAGGCATGCAAGTCAACGCAAGTGGTGAGCGAGGATCGGAGGAAAACCGAAAGAAGGCGAACCATGGCCAGGGTGATGGAAGCCGCGGCATGAACGGCGGCGGCCGGAGCGGAACATACCCTTCTCCTCAATTTGTCGTTGAGAGCTCTCACCCGACAGAGCCCGCCTCGGAGGGAGGGCCAGGGAGGAGTTTTGGGCGGCGTCAAGCACTATCCACCAAAGAAACACGGGTACATGTGTAAGAACAGCAAAATTTTTGTAGTCATTCTTGTTAGATTAGAGTTATTCGTGTTCTGGTGGTGGACGGCACGCAAGCAAGCTGCCTGGCTGTCCGCTGTCTCTGTGCTCAGTACGCTCTCGGTCGCTGTCTGATTCGCTTCTGATCCGGCCGTCTTCGTCGTCGTATCGTTTAGCGCTACCTACAAACCAGTCAGCCAGCGGTAACCGAACGACAAACCAGCCGGCCGTGAGCTTACAGCTGGCTACCAGATCAACGAATACCAGCAACTCGGACCTGCTCATCATCGAGTTAGTGATCGGGGTTCTTCGATCCGCGAGCACTCAGAAAGTGAAGCATACGTTAGTGTCGACGACGTAAACTGAGTGCGTCAGTGTCCCATCTGGGAGAGTTTGTGAGATACTCAAGATCCGAACACCTTCTGGCATTCGAGAGCGTCTACGTCTGCGAGCAGACCCGACGATTTTATGTCACGTCCCCTTCCTACGACACCTTCCTCCTATCGTTCCCATCATCGGTCTTCGGTCAATTAATGGAGAGCTCGCATCATCGCTCAGATAACCTGTCGTTGTTGTGAGCGCCACCTCGTCTTCAGTGTTCGCTCAGTTCGCGTATGGTGTTTGTGTCTCCACTGTCCCTTGTGCTTGTTCAGTTCTGAATTTGGAAGGCAGCCGATCTTGGAAGCTACTCGCTGACAAGCACGGAGAAATCTGCTGTCGAACATTGAACGGATTGTTTTAGTGGGATTTTCCTGTGTCTTCTGTTTCAACAAGTTATCGGATGCCAAAATCGACTTTCACCTCGTCTAGTCTGAGGTCGCCCATATCTTCATACTCACCGACTCCCCTGTCATCTCCTCTTCGATTCGGGTAAGTGCCCCCTCGCTTGCTCCCCTCGTTGACGTAACTCTTGACGTACGAGTCGGAAGTCGGAATCGACGCTCAAAACTAAGTAGAAAAAAAACTAGGAAACGCGTCAGGCCCCGAAGACTCCCGACTCTCTCGTGGAATTCAGGAATCCTACCTTTGATTCCCAATATACTCGGCAAGAGTTCGAGTACCATGGAGAAAAAGCAACGGATCTCTCATTAGAGCATTGTTCCACGCAGGCTTCACCTGAGAACCACCGTGTTTATCTCTAGCGGTGATCTGTGATGCCGGGTTCGAATCCTGCGGTGAAAACCGAACCTACGGAAAGCTCGTCAGCCCCCGCTCTCAGCGCACCGGCCCCCGCGGCTACAAGCGGAATTCACTGTCTGCCACCTCATTTGCAGCATCTTCCCAACTGTACCCCAGTCGCTGCCGATCCTGTGACACAACGACAGATTTGCTCCTGTGTTTCACAATATCAGAGGTGAGCTGAGCCTAGGCTACTCAAGCCGAGCTGAGCGAGCGATGAATTGAGACTCGAGTTAACTCCCATTGATGGGAGCACTTGTGAGTCCCGACTCTGTTGATTCTCGAGATATCTACACACACCCAAGATCTCTCCGCACAGTAGACCGCATGAGCCCTGCAAGGCAGTCGTAGGAATCTCGGCAGAGTCCGTTCGGGGACGAATTAGCTTAGAGTCTGTTCGTGGAGTTTTCGAAAGGGGAAAACTGGTCGTGAAAAGCAGAGAAAGAGAGTACTCGGTCACGAGCACATACTAGGGATAGCGACGGGAGTATGAGAGAAATAGCTGATCGCGATTCGTTTGCAGATTGGCGAGCAGCACAATGTACGGCCCGCCCGCCTTAAGTCCTCCGATCGGAGTCCCGCCACCGGCTTCTGCGCCCAAGGCGTCGACAGATTCACAGGCCGCAACTGCAGCCGCTCTCCAGGCTGCGGCCGCAGCTGGATTCCTTCCTCTAGGTGCTGCAGATGGAGTTCCGTCGGCATTCTACCCACCTGGCGTGAGTATCTTCCCGCTATTCCTTAATATTCTTCTTAGATAGACGGGATCCAAGATCCGAGCCGATTTCTGCCTCGAATTCCGTGGGAACAAACGCGTTGGCGCGGTTTCTCTCGACTCCCTCGGCGATTCGAAGCAAAATCGAGAGCGGCGACATGAAACCTGGATACCGCGCTCACGCGAATTTCGGTCCAAAATTCCATCGTCGACGTCGCTGATTAGTCGGTCGATGCAGGAGATCTTCTCTTTCCCGTCTCTTCCCTCTCAATAACGAACGGTCTCGGCTCCCTTTCGATTTCGCGACCGTGGTCAAAAAAGTCGCAGAGGGGCTTCTGTGGAAGCGACGTCACAATCACAGCGAACTTTCTCAGAGGCACTGTTTCGCTTGATCGGTTTTGGTTTCACTGTGAGAGTGTGATGTCAAGAGGTGGTATAAGGGACACACCCAGAGACAGGGGGACGAAGCGACTTGGCGGGAGAACGAACTTCGTCCCCATGGAGGCGAAGTCTTGGACAAATATATTAAATCGGCTTGACAAACTCTCCCTTCTCGGTGAGCGCGCCGGGGACAGGGAGCGGGCTCGCTAGCAAGCCAGCCAGCTAGCTAGCTAATTAACAATGGGTCTTGCGACCGGCAAAGCAACTGTTGATCTCTCGAGCGTGCGCCATATCGCGTATCTCCAGATGATGCCTCTCCTCGTCGTGAGAACGAGCTGCCGGGCTGGTGGCCCGGCTGATCTAGAGGGTGCCACTCACAGTATTGTGAGTTTCTTTCTCGTTCGAGTGCAGTCCCCACTGGGGCGACAGACCCGGTCGGACTCGGGGCTTGACTTTCGCAGGTCGATCCGCTTATCGGATAGCGTCGCCGAACGTGCGTCTCAAGGATCGAGCCCTCGCTCCAGATTCCGCGATGTTCAGCTGACCACCGCCATTCAGGAATCATACTCAAGTCGAACGTCATTCAATTACAGGCCAATCCAGCCGGAGTTCCGACTCCTGGTGCAGGTCTTGAACTGAAGGAAAACCTCGAAGCTTGGAGGAATCTCTCTCCAGCTGCAGCTGCGTACGCCTCGATGTATTCAGCTGGATACCCATACGATGCTGCTACAGCACCTCTAGCCGGCTACCCATTCGCAGGGTGAGTTTCACGACAACATTGGGAGCTCATCACTGGGAGCAGACAAGGGCCCGGCTGACCTCAGCCACTTCCCGAAAGGGCCCCGATGGGGAACAGCTGCGGGGATCGCTTCCGATCGCTGATTGATCTTCTCTCCACAGCTATGGAATGGATCTGAACGGCGCCCGGCGGAAGAATGCCACCCGCGAGACGACGAGTACGCTGAAAGCGTGGCTAAATGAGCACCGCAAAAATCCTTATCCTACTAAAGGGGAGAAGATTATGCTTGCTATTATCACCAGGATGACTCTTACTCAGGTTGGTGATGCTCCTTCTAGTTCGTTATACGTACGTAGTCAACCTCTCCGACTGAAGCCCGGTCTTCGAGTTGAGGGTAGGTATTTTCTAGAATGGGTTTTGCTCACTCGAAGCGCGAAGTGTTCGAAATTGGCTGCACGGAGCGCCATCGCGATGTAAATCGCAGCGCGACGCAAACCGGGATTTCGACCCCGAAAAGTGACTCAGTCAGTGGATCGACTCCGAAATAGATGAGAACGAAATCGAAGAAAGTCGCTTTTCACTTGCGTGTACTTGCTCAAATGGCACTGTACTTGCGAGCGCTCTCTTTCGTCGGCGAAATTGAGAGTTATGGTGCTCGCCACCCAGCGTAGCTTCGGTCTATGAAGCGAGACCGCACAAGAGCCCTATCTAATGGCCGGGACTCAGTGGCCGGCGGCCAACTCGGGGAGCCGCTATACCTGAAGCGACCTGGCTTACCTCTGGGTAGACAGATAGCTTGTTTCTCGATCGGTCGGTCGGTCGACCGGCCGCTAGTCTATATGTATGTATGTATGTATGTCTTCCCGTTGTTGGTCGTCGTCGTTGTGTGCCGCCCTACTGTGAGCGAAGCAACTAGTCGAGTATGACGACTGAACGAGCCGCGATCGCTCATCGTGACCGTCGTAGACTTTTCCACCGCGGCCTTAAAACCAGCTGTTAGGTGTGAGATCCGGCAGAGCCGTAATTCATCAGGATCGCGCGTACCGCGACCAGCCGAGGATTTCTGGAATCCATTGTCACCGAGCGGTGGGAGATTGAATGTCTTGAATTTCTCTCACTCAGACCAATGTGTGTGCTCTAGAAGCGAATCTGCTCGATCGAGGACGGTTCCTCAAGCGAGCAACAGAAGCGGCCGTCGCTGAGTGAGTCGATGCTGTTGATGACCGATGATGAATGCGTCGAGCTTTCGCCGGCTCGTCCTTACGATGTCTAAGATTGTACATTGCTTTCGAATGCACGGCTCAGGTTTCTACAATTAGTTGTCTCTTTTGCTCGTTCAGTCGCCGTGGCCGCAGCAACGAAAAGTAATCAGTACTACAGAGACCAGTATACTGGTGGTGAACCGAGTCGTTTCGTTTCGGGCTGTTAGTCGTGCGAGTTTCACTTGTCGTTTGAACTGTGTGTTTTTCCAGCGAATTATTTTTTCCTCTTCGTCGTCGCTGAGACCATCATCATTATAGCGTTGTTGTCGTCGGCGTCCACGTATTCGAATCAGTCTATCGACAGCGAGACAAGACGCTCGATGATGGGCTCTGTTGTTGCTGGGCAATTCGAAACTCAACGAGGTGTCGCTGTAGATAGATTGCGGGTCCTTTAACTCATCAGATGTTGTTGACGCCGTGACCATCGCTGGCGACGACATCTACAGCGCGGCGGAATTTTATCTCCAAGAAAAAACGGAGAGGTAGTTAACCTCAAACTGTTTTCTCGCTGCAGGTATCGACTTGGTTTGCGAACGCGCGACGGAGGCTCAAGAAGGAGAACAAGATGACATGGTCGCCGAGGAACCGCTGTGACGAGGACGATGACGACGATCTCGACGAGGCCACACCGACCAACAACAATCAGACAGCGCCTCGAGAACAAAGTGATTCCAATAGATCGAACCAATCGTCTGGCGATCACCAACGCGCAGCGATGATGGCCGCTGAGGAACTGGCGGCGCAGAGAAATAAGCAGCTTGCCGAGTTGATGCGCGGCCAGGAAATGCTCAGTCATCCCGCACTTCTCGGTCATCCGCATCCTCACCTCGCCCAACTACACGGCTTGTTGCAGCTGAAGCGACCAGCTCCATCTCACGACGACGAAAACGGTGAGCTTGATTTCCATTTTTCCCTGCGCGAGGAACCCGGGGCGAAAACCCGGGTTTCGGTTCCGGTGCCCCAGCAGCCCGGCTGCTTCCTGGGCAGTCGGCCGTGGAGGAATCGGTAAGACGAGGCCTGTGGACGCTTTGGATTCTCATGAATTTCCCTTTCGTTTGTCCACAGATTTGGTAGACGTTGACGATGACCGTCCTGAACCTCCGTCCCCGAAAAGGGAGCGTCGATCGAGTGAAGGCTCGGCCGCGAGCGAAAACGACGCAACTGCAAACGGGGGAACGGAAGGTTCGAAATCGCCTCAATCGAGACCGACCATCCACCACACTAGCCCTGGCAGTCAGAAACCTCGTATCTGGAGTATCGTCGACACCGCTACCGAGACCAAGTCACCCGAACGATCTCCACAGTCTTCGCCTCCACCAGCACCTGTCCTAAACTCATTGTTTGCCGATCGATTATTCGGTGCTTCGCCTCAACAGAAGCAGTGGTACGCCGCCTTGGCGCACAACGCGGCTGCGGCGGCGGCGGCAGCCCAGCTGGCACAGCGAGCGCAGTCGCCCGCGGCCTCAACGACGTCCTCGACGTCTTAAAAGCATCCAGCGTGGCTGTGCGCGCTTAGGTCAACTTCTACAATGTATTCATTTGAAAGAGGATTCGCTGCAATACTCAACTAGATTGAGACGAACGGAAACGATCAGCGGCTCGAGTTCGATCCCGCCGTCGAGCACGTCACGGCGGTGGCGGCGACAACCGCTACTGCCGACCCGTTGACGGTACAGGCGAGAATTAATACCTTCCAATCTACCAAGAATCTCTCCGACGAATCTCCGGCAAGCGTTACGCGCGTAGCGATCGGTTGCAATCGTGCCGAATTAATGGATCTCCATAGACCCATCGATCGATCGACACATCTCTAGTTATTTAGAAACAAAGTGACAGGAAGCCGGAACACGGTCGAAATCGCGGAACAGCGAGCGCGAGAGGTCCGATTAGGGAAGAAAACGGACAAATGGTTCTGAACCCACATATCCGCCGGACATTCTTCGTATGCACTCCGCTCCTGATGTTCGAGTCATCCAGGTTTTACATGGCAAGTACCGATCGTTCTTGTCAGCAGCAACAAACAGCCTCCGCAAGCAGATGTCAATTAAGGATCGACGAGATTTAGTTCTCGATCGATGTTTTTCCTCTCCTATCGAAGACGAAAGAGCGATCTGAAAGTGTATTCGTCTCCGCGCATGGTTCTGTTTTCGAATGTTCTGGGATTGAGATTACGGATGACGCTCTCAGACTCTGCCCGGCCGTCAAGGGTCGTTGGACATAAGATGCCTTCGACGCATTTTTCGGTTCCGGTGTCTGGGGGAGGGGATGGATGTATGTATTTATCAATTCGACGAGGAGCGGTATAGTCTTTTCTCATTTGTGAAGTGTAGCGTGCCACTACGAAAAGCATTCAACAAAGAAGTATTCATACGCTGTTGTTCTCGAATACCGTCGCGCGAGTGTACCGTTTTCGTTTCGATCATCATCATCTAAATCGATGGAGGGGCGTCCTCAGCGAGATTCTCAATGATGTCTTGACATCTACCGCTAAGATCGAGGAAAGCGAGCGAGCAAAAAAGAAAAGAAACACTAGCGAACACGACGAGGGAGACGGTTCCGCATTCATTCGGAATCGATGAGCTCTTCGAGTCGAACTACCTATTCCCCAAAACTCGTTTGGAATTTCGGTGGTTCGCAAAAGCGGACACGATTCAAAGCACACGATGACAAGAAGATGAGATTTGAGTGAAGAGGATGATGCGCATTATCGAGTGCGAGAATACGATGGCGATAAAGATTTTGGAAACAATGAAAGATCCTTAACGTTATGAGCATTATTTCATTTTGTATATAATAAATGTGAATATTGAAATTAAATATTACACAATCACTCTCTTGATTTCGATCTCCCGGTAACAAATCGGGAGAAAGTGAATACTTTTGATCAGGTGTATTTCAGAGTAGGTATTAATCATAGGCATCCGTATCGGAGGAATCCCACTGCCTACGGTGTTCCGCGCACCCCGATCCAGAACCATCGGAGTGGAGGCCTCATAGAGCACTTCTCTGCAAGTATGTCGCTGTAGAAAGTCCCAAATGATAATTGATCGATCGAGCGGGCTCGTGACACGAATCGCAGGTGGGAGGATCCGCCTCGGTGATGGTCACTTCGAGTCGGACTTCGTTCCAAGCCCGTTCGAAGGTGTTCATTTCATTCTTGCTCGAAAATGCACTCGTCCGTCCACCTGAGCATCTCGTCATTCCAACCCTGTGCTGTTCCGTGCACTGAGCAATTGTTCACTGTCGTGCAGTCCGTGGTGAGCTAGCGAGTGGACGAGCGACTCGGACGCAGCGAGAGCCACACAAGAAAGACCGTCGAAGAGAAGATGGTGAAATCACAACGATTGTTTGCTCCGTGTGTCGTGCGAAATGCACAAGCCGAGCTCACAAAGGACACCGAGAGTCTCAGATACCAGAGTCCTCAGTGAGACGACTCCTCCGCTCTTGATAGATGTGGAAATTCATTTGCCACGAGAACTCTTCCCCGGCAGAGCATCAAGGGCAGCGGCGACGGCAAGAGATGTCCAAACTTATCGCGCTCGATTCCTGTTATGATCGTTGACAGTCATTCGAGCGTTCCCGCTCGACGGAGGATCGCAACGCTTAGCCTGATGATCCAGCAGAAAGGGGATATCAAAAGCGCTCGACTCGGCATGCTCCGACCAGATTCCCGTCTCCGGTCATCGTGTTTGATCGCGGTCGGGCTTGCGAGTTTCTGTAAGGTTCGTGTGTTTGTCTGAAAGCAGCTAAACGTTACGAATTTCGGGGAACGCCGGCCGCTCTCACGGCGGTGCGGCGTCTGTACATTATGAAGAATTCCACCACTTATGATCTTATGCGGTGCGGCCGAGCGCTTCTTGATAAAAACATTTGATGTTACATCTTCGTTATCGGTCTCGTCTTTTTCGGACGTCCGAGCGTTTTCTCGTCGCTTTGCTGGATGCCTGTCTCGGCTGACGTCCGAACGACCGAGTGAGCTGCCGGTGGGTCGGCCGACTGCTGGGCTTCCCTGCATAGTGGCTTGTCTGGCAGACGGACCGACGAGGTGGATAAATGAGATGCCTCCGTAAATGCGGTACAAAACTTTTGCATCGACCCCTGGATTCCGAGAGCCACGGCCATGGCAGCAGCGTGCTCCCGGAGCAAAGAACTACGTTGGAGCTCGTCCGTTTTTCTCGATTGATCCGGGCTCGAAAATATTTCGTAAAAATTTGGATAATGGGTTAATTGCAGAAAATCGATGCCGACAGCATTGTCGATGCCACATCGGTCACTGCTGGAAAAAAATAAGGGAATGTGATGAGGACGTCGTTGAGGAGCAGGGGAGACGCGATGAAGTTCCGAAAGCCGCTCCGTGTAGGAAAACGACAATACGGGCGACGACTTCCGTTGCATTCGGCGTTGGATAAGAAGCCCCCTCTCCGTCTTTGATCCCTCAGAGAGTGTGAGTCCGACAGCAGTAAAACGAGCGGGCTAGGATACCCTACCAGCTACTCGAGCTGAATGGTGCTCTGGCAATTGAGCGAATAATGGTGCCGATTAGACTGTTGTTCGACGAAACAAATTCACGCCATGAGGTCCTCACAGTCGACTTGCAGTCGAGAACAACCGATTGTAGTTCTGTTTGTTTGGGTTTCCTTTTGTCTAGACCACGACGTTGTCGACACCGCCGCCGCAGCCGTCGTTTGCTAGCTGACTTGCTTGCTTGCTTGCTTAGTGTCGTATTCTGGATTCGGCGATTTCCATCAGAATGGAGGAGCCCATTAAACGCGAGAAGGAACCTGCACGCAGCCAGGCAGGCGAGCTGTTAGGAAGGCGAGCGATCAGTGAGCTAGGCGTTCGAACGATTCAAAGCGACAACGCTCACAAACAGTCAAATCGACACATGCACACAAACACTGCACAGTACGGTTTGTTTTTCCACAATTCACCTCAAGCCATCAAGTATCCATCAGGAACAATACATCGCCGCCGTGGCTGCACGACACCGTTGTTGTCCCCGCGCGCCGTTCCCGTCAAGTCGTCCGCATCGTTTCGATTTTAAGTCGCTGTCTCTTGTACACGTGATCTTTTAAGACCGCATGGATCCCGGTTCTAGAATTCCGGAAAAATCATCTTCGAATACTCAACCCTCGCCGTGCTCGGAAGCTGCATGTGCCACGACCGAATTCCGTGGTTACGATTTTTGTGAGGGACCCTGGAAAATCCGCGGCCGGAATTGGCCGCGGCAGAAGTCGGGAGCGTTCCCTGTAGAAGGAGATGTACGGTGTCGGAGGAGCGTCGATTCACGCTGGTTCTGCGGGGGCTGTATAGCGATCGACACTTCCAATAGCTGAGAGATGACGAGAGCTTTAGGGAGGATGAGACGGTATCACCCAAGCTATTGCCACGCGAAGTCCCCTGCCGAAATTCGATAGGGTGTTTCGCGCAGGAGCTAGAGGGAATGGAAGAGGAGCAAGGATGATATTCTAAAAAGGTTTCTATCGAACGACTACGACCGGTGCCGGAGGAAGTTCTCGACCGAGAGTCGCAGCCTCGGGACTCTCCGAGGGCGAAGCAGAAATCCAGCAGCGGCAATTCGGACATGACCCGAGCTCGGGATTTCTGACGGAGAAGAAGAGGCATTTCTAACGGCTTCCTCCTGTGATCTATGATTTCAGGGGACAGCTCGCTGGCTTCTGAATCGGAAAAATCCACTCGCGTCTCTTCTGGTCTTCCTGTACAACAATGAGTCGTCGTAACCGTTGCCGGCCAGTGTGTATTGAGTGTCCCCGGTCGAGCGAGTTCCATGTCTAGGAGGCACTTGATGACTTTTCATCCGTCCGTTCCACCGCTGGAATCCTATCGTGATACAACGAGGTGATATCGCACAAAGACGGAGCCGCGGCGAGAAGAATGCCACCGTGAAAATAGCTCGACTTCATTGGTTGTTTACCTGTGTCTGTCAACGTTGCTCCTGACAGAAGCCACGAATTATGAGCTTTGACAACATTTTTCATCCGAGTCACAGGACACAATGGTGTGCCGAGAACTGTTGGCTGTTGGAGATCGCGTCGAAGGAGAATTAGCGTCATTATACTCCCTGAACAGAGAATTCTCAGGATGACTTCTAGCAACCGGCTGACCCGCATTGATCTCGATGGCATGAATCTCTTCTGTCCAGAAGGAAGCTCGGGAAATATTTCCTCCCGTCAGAACCAATTATTCCTCGCCGCATCCCAGACTTCCCCATTCCTTCCATCGCATATTACCAAGGTCCGTCAGAACTTTCATTCTGAATTGCGATCGGGAGCGTCGACGACTGATCTCATTTTTCTGGAAACTGGAGGCTACATACCTAGGTGGCAACGATGCGCCCGCCGACGTTAATGTATCGCCGTTCCTTTCAAAGCGTGACAATAGATCACCGTCGGCGAGCCACCGAGTCAGCAGACCAACAAGGGGTCTAGGTCATCGTTCGCTCGTTGATACCGGAGCTTTCGCCTCCGTCTAGGATCCCGGCGGCGGACAGATGCACAAATACACAATATTCGCACCCATGCAAAGTCTTTTCAAAGGGCTAATAGGGCCAAGGCCGACTCTGCGCCACCCTAAACCGTCATCGGCATCACGGGTGAAACCACGGACATCAGTGACAACACTGCGACTGCCTTTCAACAGCAGTGGACAACAGTCAATGCGAACGGCTGATTCCCTAATTGGCTTGCAGTTACAGAAGTTCCATCTCACCTCAGTCACAACGACGAGCAACTGACACGGTGGCGATTATCGCCTATCTTGAATACAAAACAAAACTACAATTTCAGATGAATGCTTCTCCGGGATGAAAGCGAGGAAAGCGCGGAGTTGCTGACGGACGGCTGACTTCGGGGAGAGCTGGAGCGCGATCCGGCGTCGCATCGGACTAACTTCAAGAGCTCCCTGATTAAACTTTACACATTGAAGTTTATCCTTGTTCGGATTATCTCCTCATCAGCAGTCGGACAATGCTGGGCGAAGTTCCGAAGAGCAGGCGTTTGCAACGTAATCTGGATCCCGGAGCAGAGGAGCTTTACCGCTTTGTTGTTTATGCTGGATCTAATCGTCCCAGTCATTCCCACCTCGAGTAAGGAGTCGTAAGTTCTTTTAGGATTGATCAGCCTGAGGAGGAAAATTTGCCCATCCGGGCATTCTCGATCCTTGCAATCAGCTCATTCTGAGTCGCGAAGGTGTGGAGAACCTACGAAGTTTCCTGTATCGTGAATCGCTTGAAAGTCTTGAGAGCTCCCATCTCAGTGATCGAGCGGGGGCAGGCAGAAGCGGAGTTCACTTCGAATCAATGACCGGAACGGAGCTGAGCTTCCCGAGGGGAAGTAACGGACGCCGGTAGATCTTCGACGCTGTAAGACATCGAGCGTAGTTATCGGATCCATGAGCGCTATGAAGACCGAAAAACCTAAGCTCTGGCATCCGAATAGAGTTCCGTGACACCCGAATGTTTACTGAAGGCTAGAACACGTCCACAACGCAGAACTTTTGAAAGCGCCTGGTGAGCTGCTCCTGGCGCGCCGGAGGACACAGATCATTTATCTGAAGCAATTTTCGAACAACGACATCCAACAATATAGTGGTAAATGTCCGCTATTCAAAAGTTCTTTCATGCATCCATTTATCCCTTCATTCATTGAGTCAAGTTTAATTACATTGAGGAGAGACACAACAAAGTGCTACGAGAACAACGCTAATTGAGGTCTAGGCCGTTGGGCTTGAGGCAAGCCGCGAGTTTCAAAGCTTTCAATTGTAAAATGCACTCCTTCGAACAATGCGCAATTGCGCTCCATCAGTCGGTCGGTCTGTCTGCCTCACTTTCGAATAGACAGTCGGTCGGATGGTCAGCCTATGAACATTGCCAGAATCATTTCATTACGAGAAACGTGGTCTTACAGCGGTCCTTCATTACAATCGGATCGACGGAACGATGATACTGCAAAGCCATCAGCTGAGGATTATTCTGATTCCACACCGACGCGAAAGAGCATCTTGAGGCCGCACTTTCCGTGCCGCAAGGCTGGAAGCTGGGTCAACCCGAAGGGTCTGTGTCATTGGATACTTCATCAAGCACCGGAACTTCAGTCGCGTAGACCGCTCGGAGAAACGAGGAGATCCACGTCGCTTCAATAGGACCAAAGATCTTCTCGCGATCGGTCCTCTTGAAGATCGGCATTCCTTCGAAGGTCGCATGGAGCTCAAGCCTTCAGTCCAATCGCGAAATGCCCCGTGCCGGGGCAGATGCGGTTCTTTTTTCCCACTCTCGGCCGGGGCTCACGGGGGCGCCGGCGTAATGGGAGTAAACGAGACGAAACTGAGGTTGTCACTCGACTTAGGCTGCATGCGGATACGCCGGGGCTCCTTCTTGCAGCAAAAACGCAACAAGCTTACGAAACAATGAGCTCCAGCCCCGAGTCGGCGCAACACGCTCTCCCATTCATTACTCGTTCATAATTGTCTCAATGAGAATAATTGCTTTCTTAGGTCGCTGTTTTCCTAGCTTGGAAGGTGCTGCGACAGGTTCGTCTTTCTTCTACGTTGGATGCAACCGGTGGCTCGCACCGCTGAGGTCTGAGCTCGTGTCTCCTTTTATCGCCCTTCTCGCGGGTAAACTCAGGAGGAACGCGTGGCTTTTCCGGAGCGGACGGTGAGGATCTGCTATCGTCCTGGAGTAGGGATTCGGAAATCAATAGAAACCCAAGCTCCGCAAGTTCGTCTCAGAATCAATCGTAGCGAACCCGAGCTGTCGACGGTGGGTCCAGGTGTCGGTGGCGGTCGCGCCGGAGTCAATGAAAACGTAGACCTTGGGAGAACGGGAGTCAACGACGTTTTCGGGGAGGAATGGGAGAGGGGCAAACGAATAGAACTTTTCCCTATGGTCGCCTTCTGCGACGATAGGACCAAAGTGTCACAATATGTGAAGACGGGTCCATCAGGATTTGCGGCTCAAGCGTGAATTCATCCGTAAAGGACCGACGGTGTCTCTGAATGTGACCGTTTCGAGAATGCTTCCGCACACACACAGCCCATTTCTCCCTGTCGATCCTCCTCGGGATCCTCTCGCGGTACGTCCGTCCGTTGTTCCGTCACATCGCCGATCGGTTGTGATTCCTCCTCCTATCCGACGAGAGACTTTCGAGCAAACATCGTAGCCGAATGGAATCGACGAGCTCACAGCGACTCCGAGATCCTTCCCTCCTTTCTTTGGCTGCCTTCTCGACGGCTCGAATCGAGCGGAGGGGAATTTTTCCGCGGCTTTTGTCAACTTATTGATGGTCTCGGTGTGTCTACGCGATTCGCTCGCATTCGAATCTTCTCCAATGAGAATCAGCCAGCCAAGCGAGCGTCTGTCGACCGAAGCAGGAGACGTTACGAAGAATGACTGAGGTAATATGTAGAAGTGCTTGAGGATAATGCCGATCCGGCTTGATCCCCGTCGGAACATCTAATAGAGGTGGGACGATATGGCTGCTGCATGATGGATGGTTTTCGAATCGAGGAGATTCAGTTCCTGAAATCTGGAACGGGCATATTTTCGGGCTCGCTGCCACTTTCGATGTTTCGACCGCGATCATTCGAGCTCGAGACCCAACGTTCCGCAGGATATACGAACGAGCTTGGGCAGGGGTAACAAACCGGACACCGCTTATCCCGAAACTCATCAAATAAGTCTCAGAGTGGGAGTTTTTCGGGATGCATTCCGTCGTTGGGAGAGCTTCGGAGGGCATTTCCGGAGATTGACGAGAACCGCGGCAGTCGATTCGATGATATCTAAGCTCGAAAGGCTTAACGGAGGGTTTTCGAGGCTTCGGTGGTGGAGGCGGTGGCGGCCGACTATGGACCTGTCGCTTCAGATCTTCGCTCAGGCGAGACGCACGAGAAGTCGGGACGGCTGGGCAAAGGAACGACACAGACCGAGAGGAAGCCGTGGGCGTCAAACGTTAATCTCCAATAAAAACCAGGAGAGCATAACGTCGTCGTCGTCGTCCTCCTTCGGGAAGCGAGGATTTTGTCGCCAGACGGGCAGACAAACGGAGACAACGACTACGAAACCGAGTGAGGCATGAGAAAGGCTATAATATAGCTCTCTACGGTTTTCCTCCACGGGTCGCTTTCTCCCTAGCGGCTTTAATTTGAATATTTATTCGGTTAGAAAAACATCATACGGCTAGCTAGCTTACTCCAAGGCAAACGGTAATCGCTGAGCACTGCTTTCCTATCGGCGAAACTCCGGCTGACTGAGGGAAATCGTCCGACCGAGTTGTGTCCGCGCCGGTGAGATTTAGGAGGAGATTCGGGAGAAGCGATCGGATGGATGGATAAATGGATAGAAACGGTGCTATTTTTTTAAAAGGATTATCTCGAGCGTCGATCCGAGACAGCCAGAGTTGAAAGAGACGGACGACCGGCCCTAAGGTTGAATAAGTCGAAATAGAACGATCTCTCCAGACTCTGTAGACTTCGTACTCTCTGCTCTTCTCGCCGATAATCCCGTTCGAGGTGGGAATACTATTCAGGACGACGAGCTTGGAACCGAGAAAGCTTGGTTAGAGCTCTCACGCGTGTGAGGAAGATAGGCGAGCAGAGCGGCTATTCGGCACCGGTATTCCTCAATAAGTCACGAAAAAGGATCCGCCACGCTCTCGAGTCCCGAAAATGATTTTACTCGAATTTCAATGAGGAGAAATTCATAAATGAGCTTAGGGTTCCAACCTGGACATTGCGTACATGGGGCACGCAATTCTGGTGGAGAATTCCCAACGGAAATGCGCCGGATCCTCCAGGAATCATCGATGACAAGACCAATTAATAGCGTCTTCGCCAGGGATCTGGCTCCGAGTTCTGTAGTATACGGACAGACATCACGCTGACTGAATGGATACCGTTGAGACGGTTGAGTACGTAGCTCTGGTCGAGACATGCTCGATGGCATAACGGCGGAAGACACAAACACATCGAAAACGGTGTCTACTCGTGTTTACGTCGAGTCCACGATCATGTTTGAACGTCGCCGGTCTATGCGTGGGCGTCAAAGCCAATAGTGCGGCAAGTACGATCAATGGTGTCGATGGTGGAGAAAAGGGGACGAACTGGCGGGCGCCATGGAGTCTCGACCCTGGTCGAGCCCGACAGCGCCGTCGTTGTCCGTACAGTAGATCACATCGTGAACGCCAGGCTAGGATTACGGTTCTCTCGTTGCTCGATCGGATCATCATCGTCCCGACGTACGCGGTCCCTCGCCAACTCACACGATCTGGGAAAGGAGCCAAATCGTGCTGTATGTGTTTGCCTATCTGTTCTTCGGCGATGAGAGTGCGAGCCGCTGATTACATGTCGACTTCAATGGTCTTTAATGTGGACGAAGGTGTGGCAGACCGCGCGGAAAAACCAGGCGAACCGACCGAACGGATGGACATCAGTCGAACAGACAGCCGACCGGTCGCTCGGTCGGTCTTGAAGTAATAGAACCTCGAGCAGAAGCCAACGACGACAAGACGAAGAAGAACAAGAATGGAAAATATTGTCCGACTTCGAAACGCTTTCCTCCCGCGCTCGTCGTCGATGTCGTGACTCGATCCTCCCCCTGCTGGCAGGTGGATCTCACCGGCAACTTCAACGTCGTTCGCGTCTTGGTTTCCGTATCGAGCCGAATCTGACTTCAATCACACGGAAACTCACCTGTAAACAGTCCATTGAATCTAGTTTCCCCACCAACTCCGGAAAAACCGAAAACGCATGCCGCGTCACGATCCCTAGTTTCCCGTCCACTTCGGACCCGAGGGAACGTCATCAGTACCTGCGCCGAATCTGTCTCCATGCTCATCTCGACTCCACATTTGCGTCATATAGGAAAACCATACTCATAAGGCTCCATAAATATATGTGTTCGGTCCCCCTTCGCCCAAAACTTTCGCCTTCCCGGATCCACGAAGTTTCGGTCGAGCTTCTCGCAATGCTTCCGAACAGATGTTTTGGGTCAAGACCATCAAGCCTTGCGGTTCCCGGTCGTCCTCCTCCATGACGATCGCGGGATTTCGGAATTCGGGTCAGGTTCCGGACAAATGCTCAAGAGCCATTTGTACGATGCTGACACGGCAGAAAAACCAAAAGTTGCCTCGATCGTTTATGCGGCGTTGATCCTCGGTGATCGCCTCCTCCGTCTTCTCTTTTGATTGTTGTTTTTCTCCGATGGTTTGGGTGCTTTCTGTCCGTCTATCTATCATTATGTGATGGTTGTTGTAATGGTGTGGTTTGAGGTGATCTTGCTTGAGGCTGTTCTTCGGATGACGGCTGCGACGACGGCGACAACCGACGACAATGACAACGGCAGAAAAAAGGGCACAGCTCTCCTCAAGTATGGCGTCGATGACGGCGGCGGCAACGGCAACGAAGACGACGGCGGCGGCAACGACGACGACGACGACAACGATGATATCTGATCTTCGTTGTCGTTTGATGCGAAGGAGCGGCCCGTCACCAGTCGAAAGCTCGCTTGGTCATCGAACAAAGGAGACTTGTGAGCCACAATAAAAGAAGAGGTGGGGGAGGGAGTTATACTTGGCTTTCGTTCGGTCGGCCGGCCTGGCGGAGGGGAACGGTCTGTCCGTTCGATTGCCAGAAAACTACGTTTCACCTGTCGCACAACTAGGCGAACACCAACAATAACGACGACAACATCCGAGTGACGCCGGCATCCGACATTCTTCTCCATAAAACTTCACCCTCGTCTCCCTCTTCTCGACGTTCAGTCCGCTCGGTCTCTCCAACGCCTGGCCGGCCTCACTCGATGACCATCGAGGAAGATGATTCGAAAAAAGATGATCCACGACTCCATGACGACGATCATCATCATGAACGAAGGAGACGATGACAACAGCGCGTCGGGCGAATGAAGCACCCATCGGTTCCCGGACCTCACAGCTGAACCTAAATTTGGGGCTCGAATTTCCTCAAGATAAACAATCTCGAGTATCATATCCTGCACCGTGGTGGTGAGACATCTGTGAAACTCGAGCTCCGACTCCTGGTCCTGGAGGGGAACAGGAGGATCCGGGCTCTTCATTAAAAGAGGAGAAACTCGGAATGGGACTCCGACTGAGTTTCGAAATTTTATTCCTGCGCTGGCTCTCGATACGATGGACGAAACGAACGACCTTATCGTCGACGTCTGAGCTCTGTCATAAGTGCTTCCCACGCGTTTCTGGGGAGTGAACAAGCGCTCGAGAGCTGTACGCTTGCTGGCCGAGCAACGGACCTACAGGACATCTTCGAACGTCGACTGCCCTCCGGCCAACAACCGGTGACAGAACATGCAGAGCGGACGATCTGGGAGGTCGTCGTCGTCGTCTTCATCAATCAACAACAGGCCGCCGCCGCCGCCGCCGCCGCCACCACAACAACAACATCGGCAGCAACGGTCTCAATCACAATGAGAGCAGCAACAACAATATCGTCATTTCAATATGGCTTCTGCTCTCGCCGCTATTAGCCGGTCCTGGGGGAGTTACTGACGCGAACACACAAAAAACGCCGTAAGTGTTCTGTCACGCCCTCGCTCCATTCCTACATCGAGTCCACTGTGCATATGTAAACAGCCGAAGACTGCCGCTACCTGACTGCTGTCGCTGCTACCGTTTAAGTGCCGCTGCACCGAAGCGAGTCAGAAATTTTTCTTCCGACGCATTCTCCTTCTTAGTCCGAAACTTCGTCGACACAAACCGCTGGCTAGGCTTCCTCTTGTCGCATCTCCTCTCGAGAACGGCTGTCTCCTTCGGTTCCTCTACCGTTGTTCTTCTACCGAGGTCTCGTCGATCTAATGGAGATCGACCGGACGGGATTTATTCCAAAAAACGTATTGCAGCGACGTCTCGCTGTCGAGCCCGCTTCGAGCATCTCCACTGGAACAATATTTGCTGTCGAACACTCGCATGCCCACTGAAACAACTCACGCACAGGCGGAGAAAGATTGAGAGTGACACCGACCCGCAGCTCAGTCAGAATATCGGCGTGACGCTCGATATTCCAACACGGATAGCAATCCGGATGAAAGATGGACGGATACGAGCGAGCGAAGAGACGGACGGACGGATGGATGGACAGCTAGCCAGTCGGTCGAGCTCCACTCAGTGAATCTGAAACCATCGAAGACGGATGAGGATATCGCGTTGAACGTTCACCGAACGAGCAAAAATTACTGCATGCCACACGAGAACGCTATGGGGGCGTTCAAAGCCTGCTTACGATGAAGTTGGACACTTCTAGTTGTGTTTACCGAATGCTCTGATTTGTTTGAGTGGCCTGCTCCCACCAGCTACCGGGCAGCCAACGAGCGCGGTTGATATCCGCAAAATCAATGGGAGTCGGCTCCTCCTCGCTCAATGACCAGACCCGCGGCGTCGTCGACTGAACATCGAGCCAGGCGGCGCCGGCGTCCCAATGCGATGGGAACCGAATTCCCACGCAATAGGTAGGCTGTCCCCCACGGATCCTCAAATTGATCAGTTGTCCGGAAAAATCCAATTCTCCAACCCTGTCGAATTCCAGAAGTATCTGGCATTAGACCCCAGACCGAGGGAGGCGTCGGTTGAACGGAGCGTAATTTCTGTTTGCGTAGCGTTTAGAGCTGGACGAACTTCCGACCATCAGGGAGTCGAACTCTGGATTGATGGGCGGTACGACCGACAGAGGAACGAAGAGAAGTAAAACGGTCGGACAGTCGCTCGGTAGGTTGGATGCTTGGTCGGTCGAACGAAAGCGAGCGCTGAACGAGTATAATGATGATACTCGTATATGAGGTGATCATATTTCACCCTCGCGGCTCATCCATGCAGAGATGATCAAATTATCCTGATTTTGACACCCGCACTCCCGCCATGGTATTATCGCTCCTTCTCACGATCTCCCGGCCTCCCAGTCCCATCCCCAGCAGAGTAAGCGGCGGCGACGGCAGCAGACTGAGAGCTGGCGGCCCAAAGGCTAGAGTGGCCGAGATTCATCTAGTCAGGGACTAAATGATTATCATTGGGATGGAGGATATGGGCGTGGAGAAGAGCAAGCGGGTGGCCATCTCCTCTTACACGGTTCGTCGGCCAAGTGGGGCCGCCGACACTCGTTTGCTAAGGGCTGGAGCGAACACTCAATCTTTGCATGCTGTGTGAAAAGCATCGGCTCGCTTCCTTGCACTCGCTTGATCGGTCAGTCTGCCGGTCGCACGGACGGACGGACGGACGGACGCTGGCCGTGAGAGGCTGGCGAGCCGCTTGCGCCAATTGTGTACACTTACACGCACGCCAGCAGCCCGACGCACTGGCCTTCATGCAGTCTGGCATAAATATACACTTACAGCGAAAAAGCTTCAAGGGACGCTCAACTTAAAACAGGAAGTCGTGATCCACTCGTCCCGACAGTCGATTCCCGCGAGCATCGTGGCGGGTGCTCCAGGAGTGCTCCTGGCCGAGCGCCTATGGGCGACTCGACGGACGCGACGGCCAACTTAGCCCGTCGATTGAGCGGTCAAGGAAGTGAGCTGCGAGCATTCGTCGTCTGTCTCCGTTCCCCGGAACTCCGTTTCCGCGGCCGAAAGGATCCGACTGAAGGAGTTCTCCCTCCAATCGGTGCAAGGGTTCCCAAAGTGCATGCTCAGCTCACCGAGGAGCCGGCGGAGTCTGCCGACGATTTTTTTCGTCCGTTCCCGTGAACGGCCTCAAATCCTCTTTTTCGAATTAGGAGGAAAGAGCGTGACCGATACTCGGACATGGCCGGTCAACCGAGAAACACCGACAATCCGACCGTGATTTCCTGCGAGAGGACTTATTTGAACTCCCGGTTTTGCTAACAACAGCGGACAGGGTGAAATTGATTTTTTGTCCAGAAGTGAGTTCGCGTTCAACGAGGTCATGATCTCCGGAGTCATCGCCGTCGTTGTGGTGGTGGTGGTGGTGGCGGCGGCGGTGGTGATGTCAACTCCACAGGAGGCGGTTCCCCTTTAGTCTCTCGCGGGCACTCAGTCTTTCGCACTGTTTCCCCCCCTGTACCCCCGATGGTTTCTCTCGCTCGCTCTCCGACCCGCTACGGCCTGGAACCGCTCCATAAGGGTTGCAATTTATGGCTCGCTGCGTCTGACGTCCAACGGGATCTAAGGATCGGAAAAAGGGGAATGGAGCGACAACCTCAAGAGAAGGAGGAGACGCCAACGACGACGACGATGATGAGGACGACCTCGGATGACTCCTGGGATCAGACTGCGACAACAGCCGCGTGGACGACGACGACGAGAGAAGAGGGAACTAATCGCCGCAGGATACCACCACCACCAGCAGCAGCGGCGGCGGCGGCGCTAGTGGCACCATCATCCAGTCGTTGTCATTCCTCACATGAGCTGCTGGTGTTGGAGCTGTGCTTTTGACAGACACTCGCTTAGATCGAACGCTTTCTTCTTTTAGCGTCGCGGCGGCGGCGACAGTCTCGATTCTCCTGGCAAGGAGTAGCGGTGGCAGCTCTCGGAGATGATTGTCGTCACCGCCGCCAGAAGATTTGGCATCCATTCTTCTCCCTTTACTCCCCCGCTCGCCTCCCTTGCAAATTGTATGCGAATGCTGCCCCATGAATACACTCTCTCTCACAAATATTCACATATATACACTGGTAGCCGCAGCAGCAGCAGCAGCAGAAAGAGCGGTAGCACTTGCAGCAGCTATCTGTCTATTTCGTTTGCTCTCACATTCGTTACATTGGCATCCATCGAGTGAACGAGTGAGCCAGCGCTATCCTGACTCGGCTTGGTCGCAAAGTTGGCATAAATAGGTCACAAAGCAATTGAACGAATTGCCACCACTTGCAGAGGGTTCCCTTGGGGGCTCTATCGGTTGGTTGGTCGGTCCGTCCGTCCGTCCATTTATCCATCCATCCGTCCGACGGGCGGCCGCTCAACTGGCGGCCTCGCTGGTTTCAGCCTCAGTCGCCGAGTCCGAGTCGGGTCGAAGGGATGCCGTAGTGCGTCGTCGCCTTGACGGCTCCGACCGACTGACTGACTGAATTGCGCACTGGCAGCCTGCATGAAGAATAGCTACAAGTGGTGGCTGACTGGAGGCTGCAAGGTCTACCAACCAGTCGGCGAGTGATGAAGGTTCGGCGCCGATACTCGCCGCGATGAGAACCGTACTGACGTTTCCTTTCTCCTTTATGGCTTATAGTAGGCGTCGACAATCGATGTCGGAAAGTCGTCTGATGGAAACGATGAGGATGCTCGGGTCCTTGCGGGGAATGGGCGCTCCACAGAACACGGTGCCCGTGCCATATAGCATACCTACACACAGCGATATATCATTTCGTCAGCTACGGCGGCGGCACAGGCGTCGAGAGCATCAAGATGATGCAGAAGAAAGAGAGTACGAATCCAATGCAAAAGAAAGGAGATAATTTCCCAGAGGACGACGAAAGACTCTCGTTGAGTTGCTGTTGATACTCGTCCACGGAAGGTAACCGCGAACGAAACCTGCCGCCTGATGGGGATGGACAGTCGGAGAAGAGGGGGGAGGGGAGGAAAAGTGGAGAGACGGGACGGGGGACGCATATGCACCACTAAAAGGTGTACCAGGGAATCGATGCCTATTCAGGGACGGGAACCTCATAGGGAAACCTCCTCCTCTCTCTCTCAGAGCATATTTGTTGGTTCGACGTGCAGGACTTAAGAGCCGACTAGCGATTTTCCCGACAGGATGAAATCTGCCGCGGTTCGAGCAAAAACTTCGTCCTCTGAGGTTGTTACATGCCAGGACAGTCACCCATTACACAAATAACCCGGCGAAGCGGTAGCGGGGGCTTCGCTAGAACAACACAACAGGATTAGAGTTGAACGGATTCTCGTCAAGAGTTGCTTAAAGCCGAAATTGCGACATCATCTCATTTGTTCGCAGGGGTTTTGCCCTGCCCTCCACCTGCCGCGTTCCTTCGAAAGTTCTTGCTCCGACGGTTTTCGTAAGTTTCTGATGCGAGTCTCGGATTCCTGCTCAGTCTCTCTCTACTTCTCTCCCTCGCAAATGGAATCCAATTTCACTCCGCAAGAAAGACACATGAGATACAAAAATTTTGTTTCGGTGATACTTCAATGTTCCGGGAGGACACGAGTTACATAGAACGAATTAATTACACACAAAGAATTCTCGGCAACCTTGACGTGGTACCTCAGGGCTGACCCCGGCTTCTGAGGGTTCTCGATGCCTTTGTGATGTCGCGCCGGGTGCGTTTTGAGCTCGCCGTTCTGTTCGAACCGTGTGTTGACGGGTGATAAGCGTCGCGGTGCTTTTTGGATCTTCTCCTATTTCCTCGATTGAGCGAGTACGAAAGCGGAGGGGAATTAACGCCGTGCCTCGGTAGATGCGTGCTCTCATCGGAGACACGGTGCTTTGTTAAGCGAAAGAACGCGCGCAAGCTGGTTTCACGGGAACGAGTATCGCGGAAAAACTGTGCCTGTGAGGACGACAGAGAGGCTTCTTTTGTTTATTTGTTTATTATTAGCGAGGGAGAATCCTTCGTGGACCCAGGAGCGAGACAGGCTCAGAAGACCAAAACGCACAACGAAGAACAAAAACCTCAAAGGATGAGAGGACGTCGGTGGCCGAGGCGACGGCGGACGGGCGAGCGAGCGGTAAGGCGGGCAGACAAACACCAAAAGCTGTAGCAGCAAAACAGCCGAGAGACTGGCGAACAATGGGGCTCCGCATGCCAAATCAAATAAAGTTTCCCTCCCCCCTCCCCCCCGCAAAAAGCGTGTGGGGAACGGACGAAAAAAGCAGATTAGCTCGGGATTGTCGTTGCTTGAATGCGAATACAATTTACGCCCTGAGGTCGCGCATCCTACTGGAACGGAGAGCGTAAATTCTTCAGAATGAAATCAGGAATACGTTGACAACGGAATGGAAGTATCCCCACGGGAACAACTGGGATCGGGAGCTCGACGCGCGGTTTCGAAACTTCTTCCATCGTTCCGGATCGATATGGCGTGTGATCGTTCTCGGGTCGCCTTTCCGTTAGATGGTTGCTCAAATCGATCGAGAGGCTGATCGTCGATCTGACACGAGTGGACGAATATTTTTCCAGATATCCGCCCCTCGTTTATCTAAGCGTCAACAAGGAGTGAAAATAGCATTTTGGAGAAAATCCGAGTGGATACCAGTCGGATCGTAATCCCGTATCAAGTCAAGGAGCTATCCACTTCGTCAAAACCAATATCGATCTTGCGTCGTATCTGAGCGACTCGAGAAGGGCTCGTCGCTGCCCAAGGAGACTCGGCTGTCCAGCGAAGACGGGCCTGTCTTCGAATGCTCGGTCTGAAGAGGCTTCACAAATCACCTGTGGCCTCTTTCCATTCTCTTCGTTTGGCCTGGCTTTGTTTACGGGCGTGAACATTGCCCGCGCAGCCAATATATAGCTCGGGTTTGCTTGCGGACCATCCGGGTCACCACCGGCTACTGTCTATTCCACACCAATTCAAATACAGATTAGGGTCGATATTTCTCCGCCGCCGCGAGGACGACAACGGCAACCGTTCGGAGTATCTCCTTCTCCTTAAATAAAGGAAGAGCGAAGGGAGAGACTGTGAGCGACTACTAAGGCCGTTTTATTGGCTTTAGTGCTCGACCCAGGCGAGGACGAGGAGGACCGGCAGCAGCAGCAGCAGCAAAAGGACAACGCAGCCGCGGTCGTCGTCGTCTAGGAACGGCATCAGCACTTGCTCGAAAGTAGAAGCCTAGTGTGGGAGCTCGGAGGGACAGCGGTGCTCAAATCCTGTAAGAGCGTGAAGAGGATCAAAAAAGCCAAGTACGGAGCCAAGTTCGCTCGGGAGAAAAAGAACAGCGGAGTGGCCGACCAAAAGTCCGGCAGCCCGATCCAGACCGAGTACACACGCATCTTGGAGAGACACGCTGTCAAGTAGACATGAAGACAATGAGTATCGACAGCAGTCATAAAAAAGCGGAATTCTGCCGCATTCTCCAGCAGACTACGGCAATCGCAAGGCATACCCGAAACAACGAGTCCAATAAGCTCAGGATGAGCGTATCGTCGCTCTCGTCTTCGCAGATAAATATTTTGTCGAGCAAGTGTTCCGCTCCGGAGGAGTGGAGTTCAATTTCCTCGAAGAGAGAAATCGTTCCCGCGTATCAGGTGGAGTCATCAAGGAATTGTCAGATGGAGGTGAAGCTGCGCGACGCCTCAGATCTCATCCGGGCGTGATTGGAATCATGATCGGAATCTTTCCCAAGCCGCATTCCAGTTTCAACTCCGACATTGGGGGAGCTTCACGGATTTCAGAAGCTTCTCCTAGGCCGTAGGAAGCTCGGTCGGTGTTACTCCCTACCTAATTGCTATTCCTCCTCCGAGAGAAGAGGAGAATCTCGAGCGCTCGTGCCGAGTGAATACTGAATACCACTGAGTGAACTCAAGAAAGCAATTCACCGCAAGATTTATAATAATCGATCGTCATCGGCGCCGCGGCAGTCCTCAGCTCGATTTCAGTACCCGTGGAAGGTGGTAATGGTGCTCCTCCTCCCCTTGCTAGGCGTCCTGAGCCGCGTTGCTGTGTCCTTCTCTCAGACTGCCTTTTCGTACTTTTGAGGATTTTAATTTCCTGCCGCCGTCTCTCTCATAGTTCCAGTGGCAGCAACTCCTACCCGGATATTTGAAACGGCAGCGCCGACAGACTCACCTTCTTAGTTCAGTCAGGATTGCTTTAATATATTTGTTAACTTGGCCGTAACATCCGCCGGTGCCGCTGCCACCCCTCTTGCCGCCCTCCATGGCAACGCGTTCGATCTTTGTTTGAAGCCGGCGATTAGAAATCGCAAACAGATCCCAGCTTGTTCCTCTTCTCTGTTTTGCGCCGGCTCAAAGGAACTCCGCGCGGGCTCCTGTGTTTGTTGACACTGGATTCTAACGTCGATCGGCGGGTATTGTCGCTGGAGGCTCCAACCCTCATCCCTCTAGGATCGTTTTCACTCCCACTTTAAGCGTTGAAATAGAGGTCCTTGCTAGCCTGGAAACTCGTCGAATCCGAATCAGCCTCAGGTTGAAGGATCATGAAACTGGTAGCAAGCAGCCGTCAGGCCTTCGGGTGGGGTTTTACTTCGTGTCCAAGGACATTCATTCAAGGGGAACACTTACACTGACAGACAGCGTCAGGAACATAATCGCCCGTGATTTGTGCTCGCCGATGCCGCACAAGGTCGGAGCTCTGACGTCCTGCGGGAAGATAGATCCGCTCGACTTGTGAGCTGGCAAGACAAGTTCATCTGATGATCGTCATCGTATCTGGATGAACGCGTTGGCAGCCGTCGGTCGATCTTCTCGCGCGACGTGCGAATTTTGAGTTCCACACATCTGCGTCCTCGAAAAGACGGTTCTAATGCTCGGAGGAAACACGGATCGCCTTCGAAGGCCACCAGTCCGCATTCCGGAGAAGCATATTTCGAGAGCTAGCGGTCGAAAGATCTCCGAGAAGATGGCTCAGTTCCGGAATCCATCATCGGAGCTGAAGTAGACCGGGAATCGATGTTTGCAACTTCTCCGAGGGTAGAAGCACTCGGAGGTCGCCCCGAAGCCGCTTGCAAAGGAGGTGCAAGGTAAGCGAGTTTGTTGTCGACCGCCTGCGTGGCATCGTCATTTTACAGCGGTCCGTTTGTTGGCTCTCGTGGATCTGTCGGCTCCGTGATGCGTCCGTGTGTTCTACAATGCGTTCTCATACTGGCCGCTGTCCTCCTGCGTGACCAGGAATTTTCTACCGGGTGTGTATCCGAATATATGTGTGTGTGTATCTAAGTGTTGGCTGGCTGTATGCTTGGTCGGTCGGTTGGTTGCTGGTTGGGTATGTGGATGAAGATTTGCATATTGCCACCGCCTTCTCCATTTCTCGCGGCGGCGGGCACGATGACGACGGAGACGGCGACCTCATTGCTCTGGCTCGTGCCAACACGGCAACACCCTCTTGGGTCGGTCGGGCGCCCGCCTGCCCGCGTGGATCGGTCAGGGCATTCAAATTGGGGAAAAGGAACGGATGCTGCGAGAGACGCTGCTACTGCTGTGCTCGGCAAGAGGCGAGCATATTATGAACAACGGGAACGACAACGAGTGTAACCGCCGCCGCCGCCGCCGCCGCCACCGACTCTCTCAAAATTGCTGAATACAGCCCACCAACCGACGGTTGGTCGGTCGTTCGTTCGTTCAAATGCTTGGAGCAGCGTAAGTGAACGCAAGGTTCGCAGGCAGGAGGGCAGCGGCCAACCCTCTTCTGTAAGCGAACCGAGTGGCGAACAGGCAGGCGGGCGGGCGGACGAGCTCCAGCTCTCGATCTTGCAGCAAGGAGAACGGAGGAAGGAAGAAACCATTTCGAACATCTGTTCCAGCTCGTTCGCGCCGCCGTCGCCAGCCATACGACGAAAAGGAACCAGCGAACGCACAGTGAGCTCTCGTTGTAAGCGGGGGCAAGCACAGAGACCGACTCACTTGCAAAAGGGCAAGCTCCAAGTCAGAGAAGCAGTCTTCTTATAAAAATACGCTGAAATTCGCGCCCGCCTCCGTCGACTCGTTCGTTCGTTTAGCGAGAGTGAGCGAGCGCTTTGAAAACTGCCCTCAGTCCGTCTGCAAGAGCTCCGCTAGGGAGCCCGCCGCCCGATTCCATGCCCGCACGCTCTGAGATCGGTTCGCGGATCCATTCACTCCATTCAAATGCTCCTGCTCCGTGACAGGGATGAGCTCAATTCGACGATGCCGTTCGATTCTCGTCTACCGGTTACCCACAACTTCGAACTTATGTACCGAGCAGCAACGAGACCTCTTCTTCCCTGTTAATCGGCCGATAATAATCGCACCGCAATATTTTCGCACGCTTGCTGAAAAAAATACCGAAATCCCCGAATCGGCAAAACAAACGGTAACCGGTGAAACGGTCGATGTTGGTGAAATCGAAATGATGATTTCTGTTAACTTGGTCGTTCGATTATGTTCGCCTCCTCCAAACGGTCGCTCGATAGGTTGCATCGGCATTCTGCACCTCAGCTGCGCTTTTCTTGTTTCAGCTGAGGATTCCGCTCGCCATTGATCAACGTCAGTGCTTCAGATGCCCTCAGCTCGAAGAGGAGCCGAGCGAAGATGAAAAAAAAAGCAATGGTGAGATTAGATAGCTTGAAATAAGCGACGAAAGACTTAGTCGTCCTCGGCAGCAACAGCAGTCCACGATGTAGAATTAAGAATATATCACTTACCGGCAGACGGTGAGTCTTGCTGACGACACGACGACGGCTGCGACGATGAGAGAGCAGGACGGGAGCGGGATCGAGAAGGAGATGGAGGGAACTTGAAGCCAATTCAAGTTAACCGCTCTAACGCGGACGCTGTTTCGATATTGGTGCAGCGAACCCAGAAGCCCGGAACACCTCGATAGGATACCATCATCCAGGTCCTTCCGGATGCGGAATTCGTGTGTTCGGAATTCGGATGCTTGTGGTTCGAACTCATCATCATCACCGAGAATAATCGATATACGGCGACGCGGCGTCTGCGACCGTGACGCCCCTCGCATCACTCTTGGATCGCGAGTTTTCCCGGTCAACTGACCCGGCTGCATAACCGTCCCGATTCGTTTGCCGACCTCGCCCCAGCCTTGTATCTCTGGCTCTCTAGTATTAGGCTCGATAGTCGAGAGTCGAAGCGATTTCATGCTCGCGTTCGATGCTGTTTGCGCTACCCGCCGCGTATTGTCGAATCGACCGACTGAGTTCCGAGCTCTCATGGGAAGTCGGCGGTGCTTGAGATTTCCGAGGATCGCTGCACCCTCACGTCGGACGAGCTTCTGGCCCTCAGGCGACGCGTGTGGTTTATGCCACAAGCAGTCGACGCTAGCGAGATAAGACGATCGGCTGTGAGTTTAGTGTGCGACTTCAGTGTGAGGTGATATCATCCATGATCCCTCCAGTGGCGATCTCTTCGGTCGACGCCAATTTAGAATAAAAATCATCAAGCGGTTAGCGTCGTCGTTGTCGCTGACGCCGTGCAGCCGTTGCCACTGTCGTCGCGGACGCGATCGTCCACGAAAGGCGGCATTATCATTATCAGTAGCTCGAAGTTGATCTCGTTGAGCTGAGCGTTGTTACCGCGGACGTCGAGGTTATCTCAAGGCCTCCGTCGTCGTTGTCACCGTTGTTCTCCGAGGGGGGATGAATCAACATTATTAAATACCGACGATGACATTCAAAGTGGGCAGTGATAACAAAAAAATGGATACGGAAAAAAATTCATGACGGAGGCATCGGTATGCCCAGTGTCCCAATCGTATGCATGAAAACGCGTATCGATTTGGACTCCCACGTGAGCCCGGAATCATTTGACGGTACGAGCTCGCCGGACGTGAACGATTGGAGGAGGAACTCGTTCCGAACGGAATCGGGGCGGTGGACGAATTTTCGAGTTTGCGAACCGAAAGTCGCTGTCGAAAGCTTCCAGGGCGCAGCGCGAAGGCGAGACGTGAACGACAAATCAACGGGCGAGGTATGCGAAGTATTCGCCAGCGGTCATTTGGGTTGACGTAATGCCTCGCGGATAGATGCACGGTAGCCTGGGAACTTGGCTTCTGCCGGCCGCTGTCGGCCCGAAGTGTAAAACCCTCCCGCAGCTTTTCGAAACCCCGCTGTTTGCCGACGGCGATGATTTCATCGCGATGCCTCCGCAGACTGCAGCCTCAACGTCAATACATCCAATAAGGTGCTAAGCCCCGGGGAGCGGACTGATGAGAAGCGAAATTGCTCTTCAGCCTCTTGACATTATCTTAACCTGCGTCGAGACGTCGTCGTCCTCGTTGCCGTGGTTGTCGTCGAGCCTGTCGACAGGTCGTAATTTTTTTGGAACAGGCCTGCTGCTGTCTGTCGCCAGATGATCTTCAGACTTCTCTCGTCGGAGCTTCCTTCTGCTTCTATGCCTTATCATCATCATCGCCGTCGTCGTCTTCGATGTCGAACACTCGCCAGAGAAGAAACCTGGTCTAGACCTAGATTCGATCTTCCGTTCACGAACGATATCAGCGATTGTCCCGGGAAACAGTCATGTTGGATTTTCTAACGGGATATTTCGTTGGTTCGCGGAAAGCGCCGATTCTTGTCCTACGCCGATTGCACGCTTTGATGCGCTGGGCTGCGATCCTGCGCGGAGAATGTCGGCACCAAGATTGGAGTTTGCAATCCTCCCGTTCCTTTCGAACCCATATCGCTTGGGAACTGAGTCCGCCATGAGACATCGCGGAAAGAGCAAGGCTCCTTCTATCGATGAGGAAAAAATATCCGAGGAACACATATACACTCAGACCTTGAGCACCGGTAGCGGTGGCACTTACTCGCCGAGGATAGAGTATATGTGAACCACTCACACTGAGCAAACCTTGACACCACACGGTGCTCATTAGCACATGCTGATGTCACCTAGCTTCCTCCAGTAGTTCGTTCGCCGCCCGTATGTCTGTCCCAATCCTCTGTTTCTCCTTCTCACCAGGCTTTCTAGGAAGAGCACTTCGAGGTGCAAGCGACATATTTACTCAACCCCCGCCCACTCAATTGAGGATCAACGCGGCTGGAGTTCGACTGGCTTGCTCGCTGGCTGGCTGGATAGCTGGCTAGCGGCGTAACTCAGGAATAAAACAAAGCAAATACTGCATCATCTACATACAAGCTCTCAGATCACGACTCCACGGAGACATTCAAGACGGGTTCTTTGCTGCGCGTGCGACGGGAAATAATCGAGGCTGACACTCCATGGCGCCGGAGCTCGCGAAAAGCACAAAGTCTAGTCGAGTCCATGATTTGCTCCCCTCGGTCGCCAACTCGTGGTCTCGCCTGGAGTTGAGATGAGCGGAAGATTTCTACGACTCGTTCCGAATCCATGTCGCAATCCAAAATCTCCAGGACTGCGCAGTCGTTGCCCAGGCAGAAGGTGGATGGGAACATGTCGGAAGTTGCGATTGAACCGCAAGCGTGAAAGAACCGCTGGGGAAACATTCTTCAGAAGGGGAGAAGATCAGGATGGAATGGTCTTAGTCACTCGATCTTCTTGTGTTGTGTTTGCTCTTTTGACTTCCGTCTGCTCGCCTGCCGGTCTGCCCGCCCAGGCTTCGACGAGCACCAAACAGGCCGGAGGATCAATTTTCCTCTCGGTACTCCTGCTTTCTCCCCTGTTCTCCTTTAGAGGATTTGCATGTAAATCCTGTCGGTTCTGACGTGGCCTCGTTGTCAGGCTTTCACTTTACCCTCATGGCCGATAATCCTCGGGGCTCTCGGAGTTGTTCTGCGTCGCCGAGACGTAATTAAGTTCGATATCTTCCGAAATCTACGGGAAGCCTCGATTAAGAATTCAATAATAATCACTGAGGAATATAATGTGTATCAAGGTAGCTGGCAAGGCGATAATTCTAAAGGTCGAAGGACAACTGGGACAGTCGATTACTGTTGTCCCGCGACGGCTGTGTCAATGAATGATACAGGAGAGAGATCGGGGGCGATCTCGGAAACGGAACGGCTCTCCGGAGATTACATGCTCGAGAAATCATCGCCGGAGATCCCCGAAGTAAGCAAGGAGCAATAAGGATTCAACAGAGACCATGAGTGTGCCCGTTATGTAGTGGCTGGAGTGGTGTGCAAGCCAAAACGAACTGATGTAAATGTCTTTCCACTCAAACGGTGGCATGTGTATTGGGTAATGTAGCGTGTGATCACAGGAAGTCTGCTCGAAAGCATCTCGCAGGAAATAGCGCTGTTCTTACAGATTGATGCAGCTCGTCTCCTGCTATTTACCGTTATGGCGACCGCTCCGGGATGCTTGGCAAGAAACTGAGCTCCGTCCGCGAATGCTCGAGCCGAGATTTTTCAGAGACGCAGGAAACTTTTACCGAGAAGGAAAGTGGGAGCCACGTATATTTGCCTGGCAAACTTCTCACTCTTTGCTCGCAGAGCCCTACGGTGTCAGAGGACTGCTGCCTGCCAGCGGGGACGTAGGTGGGACGTGGGATTGCCGACCCGAGAAATTAACGTAGTAGACGATATACGACTCGAGATCACATGATAAAAGGGTTATCCAATACAAAAGCATCTGTTGCAGCAAGCTTCCTCCTCGAGTAATATCTTTGTTATTACCTACTGTCTGCCTAATGCTGATAGCGATGTGGAGTCCGATGCTCTGTTCTCGACAGTCTTGGCCTTCATCTCATTGCTTGCTTCCTCTTCCACGCTATGCAATTTCTGTGTATGGCGTCGCCGCATACAATATGAGCAAGTAGAATTGCAGCGGGACTCTAATTAGTCAATAGGAGGCTCGCGAGGTCAGTGACTCGCAATGTGATGATCGATCTCTTCCACCTCGTAGAATGTTTGACGCCGTATAGTGACTCCCATCTTCGAAGCGGTCCGAGGCTGTGAAGTTCCGATACGCCCGAGTGAACTCGAAGGGCCGGACTGGTTGGCACTTGTGAGTGAGGGAGTCACAACATAGTTTCATAAACCAGTCCTGACCATCCACCACCATATAAATAAGAGACCACCGCACCGCCGCTACCGCCGATGATGATGATCGTGAGGATCACTATGATGGCGATGCCACGTGTGGTGGTATATCCACGCTTATGTTTGGACGGTCACCCTTCCTTCCCATGGATGATGTTGCCGCCGCCGCCGCAAACTGAGGCAAAAAGTCAACCTATGTCCTGGGTTTAGACGAGCTCTTTAGCCCGGCAGGAGTCAGATCCTGAGCTCAACTTCTGAGGCCCTCCTGTTTTGATAGCGATCTCCTTCCCACAAGGATTAAGTGCGACTCCTTGTTTCTCTTCGTTCTGTCGTACGCTCGCTCGTTGATTGCTTCGTTTGCAAGCCACTGCCATGGAGTGCGAGTGCGGACTCTTCGCGCGCCGCAGCCACCTCCGTCGTCATCGCTCACGAGAACTGTGTTGACATAACGAATGGGCTTGCGTGGTGAGTACGATGTGACAACAGAGATAAAGTATCGCCTGAATTCTAAACTCTGTTTATTTTTTGGTCAGCTCCTCTGTCTCGAGTTCGCGTCGAGCTGTGAAATTTCGGTCGCGGCTCGCCCGACTACTCGTTGGAGTGGCTCCCAGGCTCGAGCCAAGACCCGGCTGGCTTCGAGATCCCATGCGCCCGAGCCCTGCAGGCGTGCGAGCTCCAGCGTAAACTAAAATACTACGTATCACCAACGAGCCATCATCGGAGAGACGCAAAAGATGCCGCGTTCGTTTGAACTTTCCGGACGGCGACGTCACGACCTCGTGAGTGAGAAACGGCTCAGCAAGTCCGGTTCAATGAGTGGGACGCTCCACGAGCCGGAGTCTCGTCAGTCAGTCAGATCCATGGTCAACGCTCATCTTCAAATCAAAGCTAGGGCGTGTCTACTATGAGCTTACAAATAGCCGCTCACGACCGCACTGGAACACGGTGATGGTTGACTAGCGGTTCGAACGGGACAAGTGATTTTATGGCGTCGACACACGCCTCCATTGATGGATTCGTCTCGTCGATGAGTCCTATGAAATCCGCAGAGATTTGCGAGGAAATTCCGGAGCACTCCGATCGATTCGATCCATAAGGAAACAGCGGCGTTTCTTTTTCCCCTTGTCCGCTACTCTTAGAGTTCAGCAATTCAGGTTCCGTTTCCTGCGATTCTGCCCGTTGTAAACGTGATCGGGCGACACGGGGGACATTCCCATGGCTGGCAATGTTGTGCGCGACGAGATTTCCTCTTCCAAGCTTCTAACTGCGCGTCCTGGTAAGCGTTTCTAGGTGAGCTCGGAAGTTTCTCAAACTTGTCCGGTGCTCATCGCATCGTCTCATTAGGGCACCGCCATGCGAAAGCCAGAAACAGAAATGAACGAGCCGAAACAAAGAAGAATGGTCAATTGAAGTGTAGTTAAGATTGCTTGCTCGGGAAAGCTGCAACAATTTGAGCTTCTGGAATGGGAGTCCCCTTCACTTAGGAATAATTGATGATCTTTTTTGTATCCGTGTGTCTGCGAGTCTGAATTTTAGTTCATTTGTTTGTTTGTTTGTTCATCTGTCTGTCCTACTGCTGTCCGTCAGCTCGTCTGGAAAGCGAAGCCTCAGAGAGACGACATGGCACCACCACCACCAACAACGGTTTAGAGCGAATTTTCAGCCATTCACTGAGCAACCATTACTCTGCCATGATTTCGAGTCGTAAACACCGCGAGCTAGCGGCACTTTTGGACGGTTCTCTTCTGCTCCGTCTTCTTCTCGTTCCGTCCGAATGATGAAGTGCTGAAGACCTAGAGCGAAATTGGATAAGCCCATTCCTAATTCGTGAACAAGAGAAAACGGACGCATTCCACTAAGTTACGGTTTTCCGATTTGGCTGGAACAACGAAAGTTCCATCTCTGGTGGTTGCATTTGGTGTAGCTTCACATCCATTGTCAGAGCCGTTCATGGAGCCACTCGCTAGAGCAACGTGTGTGACGGGACAGCCTTTATACCAGCGGTCTTCATGTTGTTCTAGGAGATAATGTCACGAATCGAAACGTGAGGATCCACCAAAAGTACCCGTTCTCACTCCGGCGAACAATTAAGAGGGACCCGATTGCGGCACGATTTCTTTTGTGCATGCACTGGAACGCTTGTGGACGAGTCGCAGCGGGTTTAGATTCGCCCACAATCAGCATAACTATTCCAAACTGAAAGTTATGATCCCCACGGGACATGGGACACAAAGCAACACCAATCTGACACAGCTCGTTCACAGACGAGCCACTCTGCTCCAGGAGCCACAGGTAGCCCGGCATCTGAATATATTCATGGAGTCACAGCACTACATGCATGTTCACGTTGAGCACCGTGAACCGTACCGAATCGTAGTCCATTCATGGGTCCAGAAGATTACTTGCTTGCGTCCAAGACTCGCGAGATTTTTTCACCTCGGTGAGAATATTCCGCTCTCTGAAACAGCGGAAGGGGAACGGAAAATATCTCCGGAGTGGACTCGAGGTGAAAAGTCGGACCGTGACTCTTAGACTTGTCCGGAAAGCCACGCATTGATCCCCTCGTCGGGTCGGCTTATGACACGGCTATATCGCTCGCGGTTTGCTCACATCTCAGTAGGAGTCCTTTGTGAGGTGCGTTTAATGAGGGATCCTAGTGAGAGCAAGCGTGACCCCACAGCGCGGTGGACGAGAGAGGGGGAGAGAGAAGAGCTCATACATAGAATAACGACTTTGATTTCTCCACATTTAGTACAACTACTGGCTATCATCGTTTATACAAAAATGAATTCTCCCCTTACCCATTGCTCGATCAACCCAGCTCTCGTTGTTGGGCTACCCGCTTGGTTCAGAGAATTCGCTCGGGTTTTCCGAAACGGTGAGAGTTATGACCACCCTCGGTTTAGTCCTTGCCGAGGATGATGCTTCTTCGGCTCTATGGCCGCGGAGAGTAGTCGATGAGCTCTCCACAGGTTCGTCGGCTTGGGCTGATATCGCTCCTGGAATCGTCCTGGAAGATATGCGGCTATTCGTAGGACCACGATGCAAGCTACCGACGCGCACGTCCTTTGAGACATGTCAGAAAGAACGGCAGGGCTTGGCGATGGCTGATGCGACCTAGCCACCGCTGAGTTTGAGCAAACGATAGTGACGTCTAGCAGCAGACCAGCGGTGACATGAATACAAAGGCATGCCCAAAGGCCGCCTGCCTGTTCAGCCGCTGGGTTTGTCCACTGGGGTGCACGTTCGTCCGTCTATCCAGCCAGCCAGCCGCTCGGTGCTTCTCTTTTCCGACCCACAGTGGACATGTCATCCATGTGAGGAGGGTAGATGGGGGACGGAGCTGGTCGACTGTCTGCATGGGCGCCTGTCTGTGCGGTAGCTCTGCAAGCTAAAGCATCTGCTTCTTCGCGCACATCTCGGTAGAGCTGCGAATGGCATAAGAATATATTTAAGCCCATTATATGCATCAACGCGCTGTCAATCATGCTTCCGCGTTTTATTGCATATGGGCAGCAAGCGACCGAGTGAGTGAGCGAGCGAGCTGGCTGGCTAAACACCGAGCGAGGCTTCGGATGGGGGAGAAAGCGAGCGGGGAGATCTGGAATGCGGGAAAAGGTGCTCGTCGTAGAATTTTGCAGCTCCGCTGAGGAATTGTTCGACGGAGAGTTTCCTCGCTAGGAATGCATTGCGATTCAAACACGCATCGCGAACAAGGTGAGCGGTGAGCAATCTCCGAGCGATGGAAGGAGTCAGCCCGTTGGCGATATGGCGATCCTCGGGACCAAGCTCGAAACGAGATGAGCTCGACCACGAGAAAGTCGGAAGAGCCATCGTCGAGAGTCGAGAGGATGGACGAAAAGTCCTCGGAAGGGTTTTTCACTCTCCAGAAGCGGGGAGAGACCCGTCGATAAGCGACTGATATGGCGTCGAATCGCCGCTCATTCGCAGGAATTCGTCACTCGAATCCTCTTTCGAACACCGCATTGTAACCGTACTCTACTTCGATCCCGACTGGATTGGTCTACCCTCTACCCCATCGTGTTGCTTGTTTGCCGTTCGCATTGTACGATGAGGGCCGGCTAAATGTTCGGCAGCAGTCTCCCCTTACTTTCGACCGGAGACCACTAGACAGGACCCGCCGACAGGATGCAGGATGTGGTCAAAGCAATATGCGGACAAACTACCGAGGAGAGATCGAGTAGCAGCCAGTTCATATGCCGATTAGAGCAGGAAGGGAGCATCGGAAGGACGGGGAGAACACTGTTCGAGGCAATTCGTTCGTCCCCACAATTCCACAGCAACTCAGTCAGTCGTTTCCTTTTCATTCCCAATCGGGACGATCATCATTGCCTGTTCTCCGAATCGCCGCTGTACCGGCTTTCACATAAGGAAGGTGTCACATTGCGTTCCGCGGAGATTCCTGGTCGTCTCCCCAACCATAACCCGGACGGATGAGGACGGATTCGAATATTGAAGAGTTCGGGCGCCGTGAGCGGCGCAACCTATCGGTTGAGAACACGTCATGGCCCTCAAAGGGTTTGTAATCGACGAGGGGCTCTATCGACTCGCGGTCCGAAATCTAAACTCTGCAGCTCGAGTCGACTTGACTGGGAGGATCCATTTGGGGATCAGCCGAGGGAGAATGGTAACCGGAGGAACCGACTGGGTTTTCCGGAGCCAACAAGCGGCTCTCAGGTTCGACCCAAATGCAACTCTCTTGAGTCGGCGTCATCGTGCCTATGCATATCTGCGAGTGACGTTCAGACCGAGCGAATATCTGCTCGGTGATTCCATCAATCTGATTATGCTCGTGGAAGTAGCGTAAATGAAATCACGCTGACAGCCGAGAGTGCACGCTCGCAAGGGCGAAGAGAACAAAGGCCGTCTCTCTATCTATCTACTATTCAATAAGTCCGGAGTTGTCCGTCTCTCGCATGTATCTTTATTCTATCTCTTTCCACTTTTATCTGTCGGTTGCTTGCTTGCTTGCTCGGCCACCCACTCGCTCCGTGTCTCATTGAAAGCTCTCCTTGGAGTCGTCCTCAGCACTGAAGTTTATCAGCTGCTGCTGCGGCCACTGCCGCTGCTGCTGCTGTCTCTTCGACAACAACAGCGTCGACGATGACGGCGAAAGCAACGGCGACAACCATGGCGACCATAGAGCTGCTTATCTTTGATGCATACGATCAGCATGACGACAACACCGCCACCGACGGCGACATCGAGGTTCACATTATGCTAATGCTTCACTATCAGCTCCTGTCGGCGCCGCGGCGCTATCGTACCTCTACGTTTTCTGCTCTCGCCTGAGCAGTCGCCGAATCGGCATCGTCTCTCAACCTGGGAATCTGGGCCTTGTCGTTCCGGCTGTACCGGGCCGGCATAGCGTTGCCGACGACGGGCTCCGGGACTTTGGGTCGAGCTCGCCGTTGGGAAGCCCACGTTTTCACGTTTCTTATTTTACGTCCGCTCAAGACGAAGCGTCCTGGAAGAAATTCTTGGCGAGAGCAGGAATCCCAATAGTCCACTTGTGCGCCTTGATCCATGACCGTCGTCGCAGCAGCGAGAGCCGCTTCTAAAATATCTACGATGGCCGCCACGGGGCAACTATACGAGGTCTTCTCTCTGAAGGGAATTCGCAGGAAAACGCCGAGGGGACCGACTTCGGGAACGGCCACCTGGCCGTTTGCTCGACTCACTGGCTGGCTGCTGTCATTGAAGAGTAAATTCATTCATACTCCGCTTGGCTTGCGGAGGTGGCACGGTATTTTATCTAGATTTGCAGTGCGATTTGATACAAGACGAAGTCCTCGAGGGAACTTGAGGGCGTTCAAGTGGGAGGGAAAGAGGACGAACAGCGGCAGCAGGTTGAGCGAGCCGGGCACGCTCAGATTTATGGTGACGGGCATTTGAAATTTCCCACCGATGCTCGGAACGATTCAATTGCTTTCTCCGCTATCTACCCGCCGCTCGCTCGCCCGCTCTCTGCCGTTTTTCCCCCGCCGAGTTTTCCTGATTTTTTCCTTTGTTTTCCTCCGAGGGAAAAGCTCGTAAGACAAAAGGTGAGGGGAGTATCAATCGAAACACCGACGACGACCGCCTCGAGCACCGCCTCCACTGTTTGCCCGATGCCGCCATTGAATCAGCAGCTAGGTATGTATGCGGCAGCCCGATCGACCAACCGACCGAGGAACAAAACTTCCAACTTATTTAGCTCTTTCGAGCCGAAATGGATCTCCCACCGACCGAGCGACCGCTCGCCGGCCGCCCGATCGCCCTTCATCATCCGCGGGCAGTGCAATATGATTCTCAAGGTGTACAAGCGAGCGGTGGAGAGTTACTTCTCATAGATTAGCTCCTCGGGATGGCGACGATGAGGTTCAGGAGCAAGCGGACAGGCAGCCAGCCACCCAACTAAGAAGAACGAGGGTGACGACGATGAAGCGCCAATGAAATGAGCACAGGGGTCGCGTGCGATGTTATTAAGTTTTTCGGGGTTTGAAGAACCGCGTGCCCTTCACGTGCAGCCAAAGCCTCGCTGCCCGTGCGCTCCCGCCCGCCCGCTCGCTCGCTCGCGCGCTTTCCCCGAGTTCTCCCCCGAACTCTCTGTGAACTGGCGCTCCGGCCTGCCGCCACCGCTGCTTTGATACCCTTCGATTTCAACACCCACCCAACAAGCGCTGATGTTGTATTGTCACTCCCCCTTAATGAGTGAATCTGGATCATCTTTCGAGTGCAGCGCAATCAAGTTTCAACACGGTCAGCCGATCGCGACGGCTGTCATCTTCTACACCTGAGCAGGCGACAGATAAGCGATACTTTCAGCCGTCACTTTCCCTGAAAAAAATCTTAACCGTCACCGCTCCCTCATGCTTCGGATGTCAATTGCAAGAGTTCAGGAGCGACGTCGGCGCCGAAGACGTCGGCCCATCGACCCGCAGCAGGTGAACAAACGGGAGCGTCACGGGGCCTTCTGGAACATCGCCTTAGCCGTGCCGTTCTCGTTCGGTTACATCGAACTGTGTTCCATGCTTCCTTATTTGACCACATGGGAAAGATCTCAGGAGCGTCGGAGCTGTTTGAACAGATTCGCTACTCGAAGAACGCTCTCCGGCGGATACGGGAAAAAACTTGCAGTTGAGCATGCTCTCCCAGAATCAACCTTGATCGCGCTAGTCGCACTCCTGATGGGAGCTACGCGTCGCGATAAAAACAACCCGATCGAAAACCAGTCAGTCGTCTTCCCCGACAGCACGGTGAATAGATAAACACGTCGCGAGCACGCGTTGTCGCATTTAAATACACAAAGACATCGGGAGCTAGTTAAATCAACGAACATACTCGAGAGATACCGCGAAGGGATCAGCGGGAGCATGCGTGGAAGAATCCACAGAGCACGTGCGTGCAACTGTTACTCATGTCGCGAAAATAATGAAAAGGCCTGGCTTGATGCGATTATATCGCTCCTCGCTCGATCCTATTCTCTGTATTTCTATCTCCCGCTTATCGGTGATAACTCGAGGGGAGGGCTCGAACGAGGTGCTGAAACCTTGCTGCTGTCGCTCGCCGCTGCTGATTCTGAATCCATCCGCCTGTTACCTCTTCTTATCTCAAGTCACGTGAGGGATCATCCAATTCTCGTCGACTACCTACCTCCGTTCTCGGTCGCTCGCTTATTGAGTCAAGAGAAGCTGAATCCTCGCTTCCTCCCTCGCTCTCGTCCGCGTAGCTCGTTGGAGAATCCCTGTTGATAGATTTTTTTTTCGAATTTTCCCGGATCGGCTCCGCCACGGGGACAGCTCGTGCACGGATGCATGGGGACGAATTCAAGAAGGAGAACTTTTTTCCCGGGCAGTGGAATACACAGCCAGCTCTGATTTTTTTCTGAGGATTTCATTTTCCGAACGGAGCGAGCCTCGGTACGACGCTCGTGACTGGGAGTGAGACGAATTTCTTGAATTCGTTCGACGCAATCTTGCGTGTCTTGGGCACTTCCCCATCCATGCTCATCGGAGACCACACGCAGCGCATCGTGTCTTCTTCTTGTGCATTCCTCCTTTGTACTCGTCGAGTTCGTGCTCTCGCTTCTTGATTTCCTCAAATGGAGCGTGAGCCCGTAGTTGGTTTAATTCGGAAGATCCCCTCCATTCGAGGCTTATTAAAGAGAAGCCGAGCGTCGGAATGCTCGTCTGCCCCTTGCCTGGCATTACTTCGAGACCATCCGTCTCTAGCTCGCATGTCGGCTCGCTGCTCCATAGTGCATTTTATTATTATTTTCCCTGCGGGTAGCGCATGTCTCTCTCGTTGTTGAAAAATATGCGAGTTTGAAGTTTATGTATGGAGCACATTAGGGAGCGTTTCGAATGCTGCCAAGGCGGAACGAATCGTCGAGTGGCGGTTTCTCAGGGAGTGAGCAGCCGAGCAGCCAGTCGAGCAGAGTTCGAGCGGGAAGGAGCGACGCTACGCCGTGTCTGCGAAACTAGATGGAAGATATTCGAATTGAGTAATCATTCCGAAGAGACTTCCCTCGATATTCTGTACCTGATGTTGCCGCGCGGACGACTCCGACTTGAAGATTTTCCCCGCTCGCGCCGTCAAGCGCAGGAGTTGAGAATCGGTAGACGAACGATGGAGCCTGAATTCGAGCTCCATCGTTCAGAAGTGTTGATGCTGCCGCCGCTGCGGCTGCTGCTGCCAGTCCCGCCGCTTTTGCGTGTCATAATCGAGGAGCCACTTAATGCGTTTTTCATTAGCAGCCCGCCTCCGAGAGAGCAAGCTTGCAGCCCGCCAGCCAACAAACAAAGGAAGGCACGAGTCCTTTCCGGGGTGCCACCAAGAGCAACCACCACCGCCGCCACCGTAGTCATCAGCGGGGAAAACACTCCCACGAGCTATTACAGTATCCTCTGACACAGAGCGATCCTCTTCAGATCGTCGGCACCCTAGAGTCATTCGAGGCGGATCACGCGAAGCTCAAAACCCGCTCCTCGAGTGAACCAAAAAAAATGTCAGGACTCCTTCGCCGGAATCCCCGGTGCTCACCTCAAATTATTGATGAACAGCTGACTCAATTACGATTAGAGTAAGTAATTAGGAGCCTTTGAATAAGACGAAGCCGCGATCAAGGCTATTGATATCGTTACGAGAAGGCACAGCGCAAGACAGGAGGGGACGGATGGGGAAGGATATAGGTAGTCGGGGAAGGGGTCTGAATAAAGGGGATCAGGCTACCTTGCTCACACACACACATACATAGTCATACATTTGGTGGCCACTTCGAGCTGGGTGGCATGCACGCAGCCACTGCACCTCTATTGTTGCCTCCTTTTGTGTTTCGTTCACCTTAGCACTCCCGTGGACTTCAGTGCTGATGTGGCTGCTGCTGCTGCTGTAAATATGTAAATAGAGCGAACAGGAACAGAGCGACATACATACGGACTGATGCAAACACACACAGCCTTACGAACGACTCAGCAGCTTAAATAAAGCAAATACGGCAAAATACTACGAGAAGAATTCCTCTTGCTTCATCCATTGTTGAACATCTTAGTGGAGGAGAGATCGCTGGCTGTCACTCGAAGATTGTCGTTAGACTTAACAGTGGTGAGGAGGTCCAGCGTACAAACACTGACACACACATACACTTGGTATACATCGATACCTCGCGGTACAATGCACCGCATTCACTGACTACACTGAGCAGTGCACTTGGGAGGCCTCGGGCTCCATCCTGAAGCACGCAGTTCTGATACAGATCCGTCATTAGCTGGCAAAGCCCACCCATCTCATCCCAAGCGAGTCCGCCCGGAGGAACTCCGAGTCCCCTCCGCGATGCTCCTTCTAGGAGAAATCAGGATTGTAGAACCGAAATATTTGTGGAGGAACGAGGGAGAAAACAAGAAGCGAATGGTGGCCCGGTGCACACGTGAGACTCCTTCCCAGACTCGACATATTTTTCCAGAGTCAGCCCGGAGTTTCGAACATCGTCCTGCGGTCGGTGATGGTCATTTGGAGATCGGCAGCGGGAACCGGAATAGACGGACAGGTGCCGTGAACGTGCTCATATGGACGTTCCGAAAAATTGGAATACCCAACTGTCGCGAATCTGCTCTCAGTCAGAGCGAAACTGAGTTCATTCATTCGATGATGGTATTGGACACAACGAGAGAAGAATGATCTTCTGCCCGTCGTCGAAGTAGCCGAGGTTTCAGGATAATCCCGGCTCGGCTCGACCAACAGAGAATACCAGTAGTGAAGATGACAAACAGTCCACACAATACAACCAATAAATTTTGTCCTCCAAGTTGTCTGCGCTCACCGTGCTGTGAGCTTCTTTTTTTCTCGCTCGTCCTTCTGTGCGTCTGCTTTTTCACTCACTTTCCCTCTCTCGCTGACCAGGTTGTTCGCTCGTTCCGTGTATGCTTGTTAGTTCTACATTCTTGAGCGACTTATTCCACTTTTGAAGAGAGGTGACCTTAGAGGAGGTGGTCCTCCTCCGTCGCGAGGTATAAATCATGGAGGACATGACTCGCTTTCGATGGTAAAAAAGGGCTTAGAACTTTTGGACGTCCTGCAGGCTAGCCTTCGCGATTGTTGTGACAGGGCTACGCGACAGAGCTGTGCCCGAGCGAGTTCTATCTAGTTAGACACAAGGACAATGTGCAATCGGGTAACATGTGCGGTGTCCTCATTTTCTCTCTGCGTTCGTTGCCAAAGCCTTCCCGGGCTAGGGCGATCCCGTTGAGAGGAGTCTACTGACTCGCTCGCTCGCTGCATAGATAGCACTCGCTGCGAGCTGTTGTCCTCACAATGCTAAAAGATTATCACAGCAGCAACTTGAGAGATAGCTCGCAAAACCCACCGCCCGACCAGCGGGCCGACTGACCGGCCCGCCCGGCCTGCCTGCCGACTAAGAAACCTACTCAACGGACTCCCTGCCTGCTAAGCTACAGGATAAGATTGTGGTGTTAGCGGGATTCGGAGCCTTCATCTCCCTCGTCGTCGTTGTCGACGTCGCCGTCGTCGCTCTTTCAGGAGAGCCAGCCGAGAGTGGGGAATTGAAATGATAACGACTGATAACGGGGTGAGGAGTAGGGAGAAGACAGCGACCTGAAGAACGAGGAGCACGATGACACGTGACGAGGGAGTGAGATCGCCTCCGACCGATGTTCCAGATGCAGATCCCCGACGCATTGTCGAACCCGAAAGGCTTAGCCCGTGGTAGACCCGGAGGTACCTTTGTTATTATGATTCCTCCCCTTGTTATGATTATTTCCATTTTTGTTATAATAAGGGTCCCGATTCAGCGACGCTGCAAAAACGAACCTCAGCAAGCTAACCGGATCGCGACCGAAAGCAGGCGAATCTTGCACCAATCGAGCTTGCAGGGAAAACAAAATGAAAAACTCCTTTTAATCGGTATTCTCAATTTAGCCGAAAAACTGCCCATGTTAATTTATCTGGGAAACTGAGAATGGGAATTTCCGCGCTGCTGAGCAATGCGAGAGATCGCAAATCGGAGGTGATTCTCGAGTCTGGGTTGAGAGGCAGCGGGCAAAGTCTCAGCTCCCGGAACCACCTGTGCGATGGGAATAGCCCGGGGCTTAATGGGGTGTGCCTAATATAATGATCATCAACTCCACTGACACTGTCTCTGCGGTGCTTATCAATGGAAAGAATTGAAAAATTGGATAAGGAGCTGAAACTCCAGAAGACCTTCGTTGAGACACGCCGATGACACAGAAGGGGAAACGAAAAGTGGGGGGGGGGGCGAAAAGTATTTGAAAGAGGATAAGGAAACGGGGAGGGTGGGAAGAACTCTGGACGAAAAACGGAAGCCCTCGAACAAGATTATCGAGTTAGCAGACGAACTGTCGATCCATCGAGCGATGAGTAATCATCCTCTCGGAAGCTGGCAGGTACCTTTGTTGGTGGCGAAAACTGAGGCGAAAGTCAAGCCTGGCATTGCTGTTTGTGAACATCATTTTTCAATTCTTGTTCTACCTCATTCGTTGTCCCGAGCGGGGATCGAGAGCTCGACTGGCCGCCATTGCTGAAGATCGACATGACCATGTTGAATACTATCCATGAACAGAAAGGAGGGCAAATGCGGAAGACGCAGTAAAAAGAGAAAACTTGTCCCGGGGCTATTTGAAGTTGTCCGGGGCTGTAGCCGCTGCTCATCCACCGCTCGTCAGCCATCATATTTAGCGGGATTGGGAGCAAACATACCGATGGTGTCAAGAGGAATCAGTACGGGGAGGCTCGGGGCTAATGCGATTACCAGCAAGCCATCCACACAGGGCGCCGGGCTTCAGCCAATTGAAGGAGGGCTGCGGGAGGTGAAGGTGACGCGTGATAGCCATATGAATACGGGAATGCCCAAGGCGACTAACGACTCCCCCGATGCTCCAACGAAGTAGAGAACGACTCAATGGCTGGATGCACGGAGCCAGAGACAGACGAATGGACGATGAGGATGATGCGCCTGTCAACAGTCAATGAGCTTATTTCAACAGAGGCAACAAGCCAAGCACCCGAGGAACCCTCCTCCCTGATCAGGGATCAGACAGCGCTTGGCTTTCTCGATCCCGTTGCGCCTATTCCCACTCCAATCTCGGGCTTCGGGGAGATCTCGCCGAGAAAGGGAGCAGTGACAAAGATATTGTGAATACACGTCACACCTTCGACTACAATGGTCATCCAAGGCTCGATGGTATCGAGAGACCGCGAGACTTTCTCGAGATGTCCTACTAGAGTATCAACTCAATGTCCAACTCCGGTTTTTAATCTCAAGCAAGGAGTCGCTCGCGAATTGAGAGCCGCATGCATCGAAGACATCTGACAATGACTTTTCCGTCTGAGTAGCTGAGCTGGGAGCGGTATGAAAATTCGGTGCGAGCTGAGCCCAGAGAGCGGTACGAAATTTTCCTGTTGGGGGGCGATTGACCTTCGGGAGGTTCCAGGTACTGGATACCTTTTTATTCCCGAACGGAAGGGCTTGCAGTCAGAATGCAAGCCCCCGCTTTATTACAGGTCTGTCCCGACTGCTGGCGGAAGGGTCGTGGGCCCTAGGCCAGCGGCGTTCCAGCCGGTGCTCTGACCTTCGTCGGCAGGAATTTCCCCCTTTCAGGCCTCACGCGGGGCGTCCACTCACCGACTTTCCTCTGACCTACGAGGCTGACAACCTTCGATCAAGAGTTTTTCTCGAACGAGTTCGAGAGGAATTCCGAATCCGGACACGATTCGTCTCGAGTGGGGCGAGGAGAAGAAAACTTGAAATACTTCTACATGGCGTCTCGTCGATGATAATTTGCGAGAATCCGAACGAAAAGAGTCTGATTGTCAGTTTTCCGTCATTACACCGCCGTGGAGCCACACTCGGAACCCCCTTCCTAACATTCCGAAGGACACTTGGGAGCGAGTCGCAAGGGGATGAGGAGGAATGAAGATCTCTGGGGACAAGCGCCGAGCAGGAGACGACGACGAGTGAGGAGGTTTCACTCTGACTGGCCATCGAGGACTGCTGCCATTCATCACGGGGGGATTAACTCCACTGCAACGGCAGCACTGGCAGTAGAAACGAGGAGCGACCGCGCGAGAAGCTTAACTTGACGCGTTGTATAGCTGATACCTGCGGAGCATATGTCGCTGCTTCGCAGCATTTTATTTGTCAGAGGTGCCGAGGTGCTCTCCGAAATATTATCATTATATCGGAGCTTATCAGTCAGTCTACCTCACATCGCCGGAATTTCTTTGGCGCGGCGGTATTCTCTCGTAAATGGAGCGCGCGCACGGTCATCGATCCGATGTTCTAAACCCATTGTGACACCTCGAATTCTCCCGTGGCCGATTTCAAGAGGCTTCGACGACAAGTTGCGGCGCTGCGGAATTGGCCGGTGTTGTCTCCGAGGTCATAGCGTTCATCGATTCGAATCGGTGAAAGCTGGTTGGCTCTCTTGTTGTCGACGAGGGTTGTTCAGTCGAGTTTGCAAACATGAAGCACGGCAACATATGTCGGTTGGGCTTCGAAAAGAGAGCGGAGCCTCGACCGCAAACGCCGCACAATACTGTTTGTTCGAACGATATTTCAGCTCAGACACAATTAACGCATTCGAGCTTGACGCAAATGATTCTCAAGCTCATTGTCAGTGCATTCTTCGCCCGCTAAAAATAACATCAACACATCTGACACTGTGTCACTGTGTGTGTGACCGACCGAACGGCCGACAGACTGACTGAGTGCTGTTCGTTCGCCACGGCCAAGCATGCACGCAGGCGAGCGAACATGCGACAATCCAATGTTGTTGGAGAAACCAAAGAAGGGAGTAAAACATCAGACAGAAAAGTAGAGCATGTGAGTTTCGTTCTCTGGTGTTTGCGAAAAGCGCCGATAAGCGTCGTTACGGAGGCTACGCTGGCGCTCCCTTCGCGGATCTTCATCGGAATAGATCGCGACGATTCCCCGCTATTCGGTGGCGGGAGTTCCCCTCCTCCCGGGGAGCCAGAAGGTCCCGACGGTGTCGATTAGCGCGGCGCCGCATAGGAAGAAATCTCCGACGTTCTCCCTCGAAGTCTTCGATTGTTGCTGAATGAGCTCATACAGCGGTAGGACGCCTGCAGTTCTCCTCGGACCGGAGGCGTGCAGGCGTGAGAGCCTGAGCGTGCCATGAAAGCCAGAATATAGGTGCTTCATCTTTCCTCATCCGACGGAGGCAGATCACTCTAAAGTTGGCAAGAAAAGCATTCTTCGAGCCCCCGCCTGAGTAGTTTTCATTTCCTCCAAGTTGACTTATCTCAGGTCGTCTCCCATAACGCGACTGCCTGCAGATTCCGCTGCGGCTCTCGGAGCCACTCCATTATGGTCGATGACAGATTGGGAATCAAATCAAACTTAACCGGCGAGCTCGCAAGCCGACCTGCAAGCGAGACGGAGCGCTTGTTCCTCTCCCAGAGCTGCCCGAGTCGACGCTTTCAAATAGGAGATTTTGGACCGCGGCTTCGAGGGCGCGTAAGATGCTCGTCAGGAAGAATCTCGGTAATCGGGGCTATAGACGAGCCCCCCACGACACGTCCAGCAACAAGCATAGTAACCGGCGCGGACCGCAGGTTCCGACCTGGAGATTCGCGGGAACTATCGTGACCTCACAACGGAGGTGGCGCTTGTTTCCAAACATTTTTACAGATGCTGGCATCCCGATCAGGAAATGGATGGCGATCTTCATCCGGATGGGGATTCGATCCAGTATCTAGGATGTAGTGTGATGCGGAAGTATTGGACTATATCTCGTATAGTTTCCGTCCTCTTCCCCGTATCGATTGTGTCATCCTTCTGATTGCTGGGGGATTATCGTTTCAATGTGTTTCGGGTGTCTGCTGGTGGGCATGAAATCCCGGCAAGCGAGAGGATGAGTGATGACGGTACGTTCTGAGTCCCCATCTGAAGCATGCTGAATATATTTTCAAACAATGAGTATTTGAGGAGATAGCGGATATATGGAGATGCCCAACGACAGCACCAGATGCTCTCCGGCTTTTTCTGTGGACGAGGCTCCGCCGTCACTTTGTTTGCGAGCTCGGTCGAACGTAGGTATGTATGAGTCGACCCGTCTGTCAATAAACCAAGCGTGTGATGTCCATTTTCCTGATGCCATTTAGCCCCGTCCTTCTCGTATTTCGGTCCCGTTCCGACGACGACGGTGCGCTGCAACGGGTGTGGCAAGCCAATGCGTCCGGCGCTCTGCGTAGCAGCTGCTGGTGATCGCAAGGGATCCGTGACAAGGCTCTGAAAAATCCAAATACATATTTAGAAGAAAGAGCGTATATTTATTCTGGAGCTTTCGAGAGCAATTAGGTTTTACGACCGACGGTGGCGTGTGAGGTTCGTTCATCCAACAACAGCTGAATCCACCCAAACACGCTACACAAATAAAAGTCGACGGCGGGCTTTCTGTCGTTCCGATTGGAGCAAGTGGAGCCGCGGACAGTGAGAATAATTTATCGAACTGAAGAATAATTCACCGTCGAGAGAAAAAAATCAAAGTGAAAATCAGGGTTCTCCTCTTCGCGCGCTATGGGATTCCGGTCCGCGCGATGTGAATCTCGGACCGCTGTAATCGATGCGACAGCACTCATTGTCGTCGAAAATCTCGATGAACGAGGAGCTCGAGTCGAGGCCGTAACTACTGCTGCTCCCGCTGCCTAGGGATTTGCATTGTGAGTCTATTAGAGGCATTAGCTTCACTAGAGTAGCGGAGAGTGGGGAGAGAGAAAAGATCTCTCCGGCTTCCTACCTTTCGAGGAGAAACGCCGAGAGAGGGAGAGCGCGCGCGAGAAAAAAAAGAGAACTTATGAGAGCAACAGTGCTGAGCGAAGAGAAGAATTTGGCCAGTCAAGTATTGGGCGGAACGGGGAGTGGAGATGTGAGACGCTCTTGTTGTGTGAGATTAGAGACAGATCGGATCGGGTCGCCAACAAATTCTGGGGGAGTTCAAGTCGCGGCTTCCTCCGACGGGGATCGACAGCACCTCGTCGTGAGACAGCCTGTACAGAACAAGAAGGTTACGTGGTCGTTGCGACAGAGACTCCGAGAGACGCGCTCCCATTCCTTGAGAGGATCCGGGGAGGAATCTCCTGTGTTTGTTCCGACTCCAGGCATTGACTCTTCACTCCGGAGCGAAACTCGTTCCTTCGGTTTCTGCTCCATCTGGAATAACCGACCGCGAGGGTTATTGACGGAGTCTCTTGCGCACAGCGGAGACGAGCTCGAGAGGAGAACGACACGCGTTCGGGTGTCGCCGTATGTGGGACAAAATGGGAACGGGAGCGAAAAAAAGAAGACACCGGGATCGGATGGGACGGGACACTGAAGAAAGGGGGGAATCGGAGATTCTGCGAGGAACAGCGGTAATAGCGATGGCGACAGACGGTTGGTCTTCGCGTCCGTCTATTTGCCTGCCGGGAGAAGCCACCCACCGTCGGAGCGAGCGAGCAAGCGACCGAACGGCGGACAGACGAAAGGAACAAGGAGGAAGAAAAAGAGAACCGGGAGCCGGAAAAGCCGCCAGAGAAGAAGACATGTCGACAACGGTTTTCTCTTCTCTCCAACTAGTCTTCTGAGAGAAAGGGAATCGCGAAGAAACGTCATCGCCGTCGACTCCAACTCCGAATTCCCTCCCATGTTTCCGGCTGGTCGAGCATGGGAGCGTCTCTCAGCGAAAAATCACTTGATCTCTTTCATTATCGTTTTTTCATCATAGGGTACGGCGGCTGATCATTCTTCCAGCCTAAAGATTTCATTACTAACCTCGCCGTACGGAGTCCGTCCGGGTCTAGTGTTTCCGGGATCTTCCCCCCTTCTCAACCCTTGTGACATTCATCCATCGATCGGCGAGTCTTTCAGTCGGTTGGTCGCTCTGTCGGCTCCCGTCATCGAGCCAGCGAGAGACTCAGCTCGTGTGACCACCCTGCGGGAGTAGTCGACGCAGCACAGAGTCACCCCAATGCCGTATATGGTGAATATATGTATATATATATGAAGACACCTCAACCGGCCGCGGCCATCTCCTTTGCATAGTCAAGTCATAAAAGAGTACTTAGGTTATTCTCGTAAATTAACATACAGTTCCAATCTGGCCGCCGTCTCCGCTCTCGCAACCCCGCGCCGCAACACCGGAGAATTCGTGCGTAACAACCCTCGACCGTGTCTCTCTCATCGTTTACATGCTTGCCTTGTCGAAGAACGTCCCTCTGGACTCCCTAGCTGGGATTTCGCTCGCCGACGGATCCTCGGTCATAGTATGGGAATACCGGGCTAGAGAACCTGCCGGTGGATTGACCGGGGGAAAAATTCGAGTGAGAGCCTCGGGAATCGCAAGGGATTCGAGTAAGATATGGGATGTCTCTTCTCGGGATAGCTGTACGAGGAAACGAGTTTTCCCCGGTTAACCACCAAAGTCGAGAGCGATTAATATCTAGTTCACCGGCGGATGAATCCGAAAGAGGATCCTCAAAACAAATTAAGAGGAATTCCTATCTCCCGTTCGAATGAGGACTTCGACGGCCGAGCACCCCCGAGGGCGATCTAGCTCGCTGGCCACGAGTTGTCATTGCTTGATGTTGAACAGGACAACGTCGGCGGCGGCAGCCATCGAAGGACGACAAGCGGAGGAAAGGGCTGCCCGCTAAATTCCCTCGCGAACCCAGTGGGTTGGTTGGCGGCCTACTGGTGGGCTCGCTCTATCGATGGGGTACGGCGCTATGTTACTCCGAGTAAGCTTGCCCTGCGCCGAGGAAAATTGGCGCTATTGAGCGACTGCCATATAGCCGCCAGCCAGCCAGCGAGGAAGCAAGCTCGGCTGAACGGACCGACGAACGAACAAACGAACGAACGAGCGAGCGAGGGCGGGCAGGCGGATAGCCATTGAAGGAGGCTCCTCCTTCTTTCCTGAACCGGAAGAGCGGTCTAAGCGCATATGCTGCTGCTGCTGCTACCGCCGCTGCCAGCGCCGCTGTAGCTCCCTCTGCCGCCGCCGCTGCTGCCGCCGCCGCCGGCGCCACCACATTCATGACACGCTACTAGTCGTCGTGGGGTCGGTCGTCTGTATCATGGAACGCGAGACGGGACACAGCACACTTATCCGTACATATTCTTTCGGACCGACGGTGTTCTCGCAGGCGCAGAGAAACTGATCCGGGAATCAGCGAATCTGATCTTCATCGATGACACTCTTTCTTCTTCAGCTCAGAGCCGAAGTCTCGAAAACCTTCTCTCATCCGTGTCGAAATTCCTTTCAGCTTGACCTTCCGTTTTTCAGGAGCCCGACCATGCGGCTTTCGTTCCCGATCCTGTACTTTGTTTCGCAACCTTACTGCGAAATTCCAGAACCTTACTGCGAAACTCCAGAACCTTTGAGCCTAGCCACGATCAATGAATACAAATTCACCTTCCGCGGCTTTCCGTCTCGCGGCTAAGGATAGCGTACATCGCGGAACGCCGATGCGTGACAAGAAGTCGGATTTCTCCGCTTCCCTCGAACCGCGGAGTCCCATCCTTCTCCGAAAGAGATCCCTGGAGAAGTCCAGCTCCCTCGCGAGCAAAGTCTGCGATGAGACCATTGGCCGGCTGGCTGGCTGAATCAATCGCTAGATGACTCGCTACACGACTGGACAGTTTGCTAATCCAATCTGACCCTAAGGGTCTGTTTCTGGGTATTTGAATAGCTCGAGAAAGTGCAGACATCGAGAAAGAGCAGCAGCTGCCGACCGGCGGTGCTGCGGCTGCTTCTGAACGTAGCGAAGAAGGAACACCGAGGAGGAAACCGGCAAGCACGCAAGCGAAAGGGAAGACAACTCTTGTTGGCGATAAGCCCCCGGCGGCAAGCGGGTTCGTTGGTTGGTTGCCTGGCTCGCTCGCCCGCTCGTTCGTTGGTAAGCTTGCCTCGCTCGTTTGCCCCACTCACTTCACCCACAGAGTCGCTCCTTGACTGCCAGCTCGCTCGCTCCCTCCCTTCCTTCTTCGTTCGCTGGCTGGCTGGCTGGCTCGCTTCGAGAGCAGCCATACTCGATCCCTTCCTCTCGTAGCTTCGCTCCTTAGCGCTAACATTTCGTAAGCAGACGGCAAGCTCTCCACACTTGTGCTCCGTGGGTCGCCCCCATCTCTTCTCCGCTCTCTTATTATGTTCACCAAATTACGTACAACGCTTGCTCTACAGAGCGAAACACCACTAGCGGCGGCAGCAGAAATGGGAAAGAGGAGAATCAGGAGGATCCTTCGCTGCTTTTTCGCTTCGCCATGACACGCTTGCACCGAGCGACTCTTGAACCGGAATTGAACATGCCCTCTTATTCAGGATAATGCGGTGGAGTGCTCGCGACGGGCGGAACCGCTCTCCCGGAGGATTACCACTGCATGGACACGCGACCCGCCACCAGGTTTTACACGACAACGCAAAAAGAAGCGAGAGAATATTTTCCGTTGAGCAAACCGATGGGCTCGGTTCGAACAGAAACTCGAAAAATGAATCGGGAGACGAGGGAAATCTGGAGCTCGATTCTGCCTGATTCTCTATTCCAGAGAGCAGAGCGTTCCGAGCTGGAACACGACTCAGGATCGCGAATGGCCTGAATTCCTGAACGATTTTTCGCGAAATGAACCGTCTCCCGGAAAACAGATTCTTCGCCGGAGTAATTTTGTCTCCGGCCCGAACATCCCCCAAAGTACAGGGTTCACCTTGCTGGCCGGATACAGCGCAGCGGTGTGCTCCAGCCGTATTCGAGATGCACTCCTGTGCAGGCCTTCCGAAGGTCCGAATCCAGCTGGCTGCGGCCGCAAAAATCTTAGAAATATTGCAAACCGGATATGCCGGCACGATCCGTTTGGAGGCCTATCCCTGTCTGTGGCGGTAGGCCTGAGCTTCGCCCGAGCTGCGGTTTGGCAATCGGGAACTCTCACCTCTCCCTCGTTTCAATGGCGAATTAGCCGGATATTGTTATATATCAGACACCCCTGATTTCGCCATCGCCCTCGTTCCGTCGGTCTCGAGTGGAACCTCTCAAGGAGTCAGGCTTCTTCCCTTGAGGAGAGGGGTTTGGCGTCCGCAGCTCGTCAGACTCTGTTGATGTACCACCTCCCGCCGAACCTCCCAGCCCAACCAGGAGACCTTTTGAGGAGCGGACAAAGTAGGGGAATGCTGCAGAGCTTGCGTAAAAAGCGGGCGAGCAGAAAAAAATGGAGCCACCGCAAGATCCCTCTAAGTCAATCGAGCAACCGACCGACCAACCTAGCAGTCTGCCGAGCAGCGGGTCGGGCCGGCACTTTCCTTTTCAAGCGCAGTTGCTGACGTCAGTCCCTTCACGGATTCTCCCTTGTCATAAGTTTTGCCACTTTTTTCATCGATTCATCGTTTTTGGAAACGAATGAAAAAGTGAGGAGGGCTCCGACCGAGAATAGAAGAATGAGAGAATGCAGGCGCGCGAGCAGGCGGACGGGCGGGTGGGCGTCAGCCATCTGCAGTAACTGCAGTTGCCGCAGATGGCTACTCGATCATTGACTCGTGCTGGCCTGTCTGCAAAGCCGTTGCCGACGCCGCCGCCAGTTTACCTCCGGCTTGCCCTCGTTTTTTAGAAAGACGACGACGAGGGGAGCGGAGCTTATCTTGTATCGAGAGCTCCTCTCGGTGAGCTTTCAATTTCATCTACTCGGACGCGTTGAGTATTTTAAATCAACTCCAACCACTCAGGTCTAAGCCTCAAAAAAGATTTAAGAACCAGCTCCGTCGACGAGCTAGAACGAAAGAAGGCAAGCAGGTAGCATGTCGTCGCTGGGTAATTCATCTTGACACGGGAGCTGCGGCAGCTTCGTTAACTAAAGTGTTCGTTTGTCTGCGTCGTGCCCGTGCTCAGCCGCCGGTGCTCTCGTTCGACGATTGCAGCAGCGTCGAGCAGAAGCTGAAACGCGATTTATCGGTTCTTAGAAGAAGAGAGAAGGGTGCGAAAGGATATTACGGAGCGACGAGGACCGACTCTCGAGTGCCGCTTCAGTTTTAGAGCAGGCGGGAGCTAACAGGTAATCTATTAAAACGGATCCTATACAACAGCAAGGGCGTAAGCGAGCAAGAGGACAAGTCGGAGACGACTTCCTCCGAGCCATAGGGACGCAGAGCAACAATGAGAGACCAAGAGATCCGAGACGTAAAATTCAGGAATTTCGCAGTTGCGGAAACCACGTAATCCAGAAGATCCCTCCCGAGATCGATGATCGAGGCTATTGTGACGGCGAGAAACTCTGCGAGAATTCGGTTCGGTCACCCTTGCCGCCGACGAAACTCAAAGCAGTCGAAGCCGTTCCGGATACGTTCGAGCATCGATTCCTCTGCTCGGGGACATGTATCCGCTCCGACAGAGACTTCAGCCAAATTGAAAAGAACTCTCTGTTCTGCGACGAGTGCAACAGCGGGAATTGTCCTCGAGATAAGAGAGTAGCTAGGCGGCTCCACACTCGGCTTGCATCTCTCTCCCTCCCTGGTCGCCCATCTCTTGCCTTATCTATTCTAATGAGGGTGACTCTTTCCGAGCGAGCGCACGAGCCGGTAAGTGAGTGAGTAACGAGAGTGGCACCTGAGAGACGAGGAGTTTTCCACTCTATTACTTCTAGCCCACCGATATCTCCTGTTACCCGCAACGCTGCTCCGGGTGCTCCCCTTGTTTCCCTCTAGGGCTCGCCAGCTATGCGTCGCTCTTCCCCCCGATCTTGTTGCACTTCCTCGTTCGCGAGACCAACGATGAGAAACGGCTCGTCTTCGGCAGATTCCCCCTCTCGGAAGGTCAACCCGGCGAATCTTGAAATACATACAAGCGATTCTCCGGCCCCTAAATGTGCCCTGCATGCGTGCTTTGCGCTTTGAGGTGCGCGGAGCCTGGCGGAACAGTGGGCTCGCTGGTGGTTCCCGGGGCGAGCCGGTTCCCATTTGGGCTGGACCTGGTTCCTATTTTTTCCCCGTTGGATCATTTGCTAAGTTCGGACGCAAAGACCGCGAACGACGAACAGAGGCCCGCCTCCGACCGTGGCTTAGAGGTGGCGTTGGGTAGGAGGCCCCTGGTTTTCCTCCTGGTCGCCCCTCAACTTCATTCTTCCATCATTAATCTCCCGATTCTTCATCATCTGCTCCCGCCACAGAGCGGCAACGACGGCAATGGCTCCAGCAGCAGCAGCTATTTCCCAAACCCTCGATCCCACTCAGTGCCGGAGCCGACACTCGACCGTGGATGGAAAACGAGAAGAGTTATCCCGTTTCGACGACCCCTGTGACGAACGAATCAGCTAACGTTACAGCGACGCTTCCCGCTTCCTTCTCGAGCTACCCCGCTAACCGATACTTTTTCGCCCACTCCGTCAGTGTCCATTCGGTCTTGTTGCTGAAAAAAAACACGTCGAAGGCCAATAATTGATAGAATACGAAGTTCCCCGACGGGTGCGGGCTGGGAGCGCTCGGCGTTAGATTCAGATTCGGAAAACTGTTGATTTCGAGAGTTATTGATAGACGAGCAGCAAACGCTCCCCGGTAAGTCGGCTCGAGTCTCTCGATCGGACTCCGACTCGGTCGCTCCGGGTCGGATGGATATGATCGTGTCTGCGTCCGTGTGTTTCGCGCTCACACGCCCCTCCAATCCGAGAGGCCATCAGTCACCGCTCGTCACTTCGAAGGAGTCAGTGGGTCCTCCTGAGTTTAGAGAATGGCGCCAGGCCGCAGCGAGTGGCAACAGCGGCGTCGGTGGTTGCGCGAATATCATCTACCATTGCCTTCCACCGGTTGGTTACTCAGCACCACCGAGGTAGAATTGAGCGATATGACTTGAGTGTAAGAACGCACGAGCGAACGAGTGCGCAAAAGTGAGTAGATCAGGAGGCTCCCTTGTGTCGAACGATGCAATACCTAGCCAGCCAGCCAGCCCTGCTCGCTTGCTCGGTGGTAGGCCGCTGCGAGTTCCCTTCAACGACCACGGCGATATGGTAATCACGTCCATCGCTCTCTTCGCTTAAAAAGTATCACACATCCATCATCTCTCATCGATGGCAAAAAAAGACAAAAAAAAACAGGCGAGATTTCGCTGAAGGTGCTGCTCGCTGAAAGCAAGAGTCAGACTCGACCCTCGGCGACAAACCATAGCCGTGCTTGACGAAGTTCTGCCTTGCTCAATCATGCTCCGGTACGGAGATCCTGCGGACTCGATGGGACCTACTGCGGAGTCGACATTCCTCCCAAGGAGCACCCACGTTATTTGGGACGAACAACAATAGTCCACACGTTGTTGCCGTCGAACCCATCGATCAACGTATTTTACTTGAGAATATTCGACTCAAGAGAATTTCCTCCGGGTTCGCGTTCCCTCGAGAGCGGCTGCAGACCCCTCCTCACCTGAACGTTGACAACGTCGTCGGTTGATGGGGCTTTGCGCGCGTATTCGGACAATCCTGTCCACGATTTGGAGTTGTAGGGACGAATCGGGAGGAATGGGCAAATATCTCACCCAAGCACCTCAGACGCGTAGCACATCGACTACCACGCGAAGACGAACAGCCGGGCTTGCACTGAGACACTGATGGGGCCAACAAAGTTTCTGTGTAAACAATCATTGTAGCGGTCTTCGGACGTCGACGCTGGTGGAGGCGTCTCTTGAAGTGCTCCTTGAGGAGCGGTGCCCCGTAATAAGGGGGTGACAGTCGAGAAAAGAGAAGAGATCAAGGAATACATACATACAGTACAGGAGAATCACAAAAGTATTCTCACTGAGTTTTTTCGACAGCATGGCGACCGTGTAGACATAAACGCAGAAGTACCGGTAATCGGACCGGGAACAATCTTCCTCCAGAATCCTCAGTCGGCGACTATGTTTATACTACGCGTGTATATATCGTTGCAAGGAGAGAAGATGAACGATGCTTCGAGGAGGTACTCCGTAAATGAGAGTTGTTGAAAAATGTGATCCATACAGAACGTCGCGTCTGGTTGTTGGTACTACGTCGCCACTCGAACAAGTCTCCGTCTTGTTCTACATGTGTTTAGACGCGTTGAAGAACTAAAAATTCAATGACTCGTTCTTCGCGTAGACCTGCATGCGGTTTCGACTGTGTTCCCGCTGCTGTGCATAAATCACGGCGTTCGAGCTCCAATCACGTGTTTGCATAAATGAACAGGATCGATCAGATCGGGAAAACTCGTCGCGTGGGATCGATAGCACTCCGCATTTAACCGGAGTCTAGACGCTCATCCGGGACTGCTTAGGCAGACAGTGACTCGTTCGCTCGGCCATAAAGTGCTAGAACAACCCCAAGACTGCCGGCCGATCATCGTTGTGAGCTTTGGTCAACGGCGCGGCGATTCTTTGAAGCCTGTTGTGTCGTCCACTTCTTGGCATGCCGTGTCCCGACGTTCACCGAGACGTTGGCAAGCGAGTCTCTCGTCGAGAAATATTCTCCCGAGTTTCTTTCCAAAAATCTATCGGACAACCGCTGCGATCGATTCACGCCGCGGAGCTTCGGGCGACGACGAAGGATTCCGTTGGAATTGCACCGAATTCGGAGTTGAAGAAGCGGAGCCCGGCAAGCGGCTCATGCCCCTCGCCTGAGACCGGTCCGAGCTGTTCGATTCGAGAAAGATAAAGATGTCGTTAATATCCCCTTTAGATGTAAGAGACTAACAATCGCGTGTCGTGCTTATGTCATGGAGTGAGAGCGCTTCAAAGAAGCCGCATCCAACAGCTCGATCCGACTCGCCAGCAGCCATGACAGCATTTCTGAAGTTATAAGCCATTTGATCTGAAGTTTCGCGGCCGCATCCACTCGACGAATGCTGATAAGGGAAGTAGGCGATGCGTTATAGATACTTCACGAAACGCTATCTCTCTACATACTTATATTGATGGAGTCCAAATCGACAAGTCAGACGAATGAGGTAACATTTTTGAACCTGTCTTCAGCGCAACGCATCCTTGAGCGACTCGAGCATCAGCCGATGATCGGCGGGGAATTTCACCACCTCGAAAATTTAAGTCCGAGATTCAGAAACACGGTCAAGAGGCGGCAAAATCTTATTCGGAGGGTTCAACGACACCCGGAGCACGTGATCTGCATATGGTTTGAATCCTCTACTGTTTTATTACCGCTCTCCTCTGAATCGAGAATTATTCCCCGATACGACCCTCCAGCCAAGGGTGTCGGATCCCTCTCGTCTGAAGATCGGAACCGCCGAACCACTGCTGTCGGATCTGACGGAGCAGTCGTTAGAAATGTCATACTTTTGACACGATCGATGAAGACCGCTTTGCATCCGATGCAATCACACGTTCAACAATCGTCATTGGCGTCGATCGGCGTGTTTTTTTTCCTCTACCGACAACCGCTCAATCGCCGCACCCGGACTTCGGTCACATCTCATTCGGAAAGTATTTTCTGCGTCATTTATACCGATTTTCTCCAGCATTGCCACTTGGACGACTCGTCCGGGCTCCTCCCCGAAAAGCACCTACGACGCGCCATTGAACAAAGGTTCTCGCTTTGCCGATGTGAGACCTGTGTGTTGTTATGATCATCAGAGACCATAGGCATGGCTATACCTCCGAAAATTGCCGTTCATCCGACGGGTGACGTAAAAGAAGTCGAAATTCCTCCCTGATTATGTCAAGTCCCAAGTTGGGGGGCTAATCGCCGCCCCGAGAGCATAGCGTCCCGCGGACGATGACCACTTCGACGAGAGTGCGTCCGTCCCTTGCTCACGATAGCGGGTGCCGGCCGCGCTCGACTGCTCCGGATGAATCCCTGTCATGAACTGGAGATGGTCCCGGAACTTCTCAAAATTTTGAGGTGTCGTCCTAGGGAGCCTGTACCCTGTCAGAGCGATCGAACTTTCCCGATTCGATCAGAGGGAAGTCCAGCGCTCTAGTTCGGGCCGTGGATGCTCGCTGCGGACCTGGAGTTCAAAGTCGGGAGCTCAGCCGATTCTTCCTCTGTCGTCGCCGGCCGGAAATGTCGCGAAGGAACAGAATTGAAGGGAAGAGTCATTTACTTACCGACTGAGCGGAGAAACGTTGAGAGGCGAATCAGCTCAAATCCAGATCGGGATAGTGGCTGACCGGTTCAATGTTCGCTGGTCGCTCGCTTGTTCGCTTGGCCATTAGTCGCAAGCATGTCCCCGACCAATCAGTTCCCTCGAGGGAATCCGCGACCGGCCACTCCTCGCAATCTCGTCCCTGAATAGGGTTTTTTGTTTGAACTCATTCGATGTGTTAAAGTATTCCATATACTGTTTGGTTAATGGACTTTTCCTCTCGTTCGATTCGTCCGGCGTCCACCCGCAGGCTCTCCCTCTTCCTGTGTCGCGTGCCGAGCGCCCACGAGCCCGCCATCCCTGGCATAGACTCCGATTTGAACTCCTCGATCTGAGTGACGATATGAGCTAACGAGGGAATTCGAGCCGATTCCAGCGGAGAAAGGGATATTCAGGCGAATCCGGTGGACTAAGGGATATTCAGGCGATCCCAGAAGGAAAAAGTGAGGTTTGTGGGTCTCCTCATTTCCGGAAGCCTGAGGTCATGGTTTCCTGAGGTGCGCGTTCGACTTCAATCACTAGACTCATCCGCGCCGAAATCGCCAGTTACACTCAGCGGACTTGGTTTGCGGCTGAGTTTTTCCCTGTTGGAGCGTTTCGTTTCCAGCTGTTAACGAGACCCCAAGGACCGCGGTACGGATAAGTAGCTCACTTCGAGCAACTTGGCTTCCCTCACAAACGACGCGCTGGCGCAAACTGCTGTTAGCGAGTGTGTTAGAATAATCAATGAAGAGCACTCGTTCGTTTTCTCGTGCTCCTCCCGAGCGCGTACTCGGACCATCAGGTGCCTAAAGCGTGGCGGAAGCGTGCAACTTCAGCTTCTCGTCGTGCGGCTGCCGACCCTCAGTCATCAAGATACTGAGTGGGTAAATTAATTAGGTAATTAATAATAAACTATTTAATTAGCTTTTAATCAGCACACATGCGCACTTTTTATCTGTCTGCCTCGCTGCTTGGCTGATGGGACAAGAGCCGGGCAAAGCCACCGAGCGATCAAGGAACGACGGGATACCGCGCTGGCTGTATTCGATCGCAATCAACGTCGCAGGTCCGCTCCCCAAGGCATGTTCTATGGGAGAAAGTCTCGTTCAATTTGAGAGACGCTTATTAAGAGTCGAGACGAACGCAACTTTGCCATTTGAGCGCAGGAGCGGACATGCCCAACCCCGTCGAAGGTATCCATCGAGAGGAGAACCGGTCGAGGGTTAGCGATCAGGCTCCCTGCATCGCGAGGTTCGCCCGCGGAGTCCTACCGGAATATCGGACGAACACTGGTTTGCCTTTCTGGGCTCACGATCGGTGTCTGGACTTCCATTGAATCCATCGACTTGAATGCCTCTTCGAATGAGTTGGAAATCGGCTGAGGTATGCGACCGCGCGCTCGATCGTAACCGCTCCCTCAGATTCCCGGAGGGATTTTTCAAATGGGGGCACGCGGCTCGAGTGTCCGATATCTGCTGCGTTTGGATAAAGCAACCGAAGGCATCGGGGCACGAGTACTCATGCAGAGCTTCTCGTGCGGCAAGCCATTAGAACACGTTTGTCATCGATCTCTCGATGTAAATGGTTTCCATCTTGTGTTTCGCTGAACGTTTACTCAGCCACCAGGCACGCGGGCGGGCGGCGCGGCGGACCGAGCGACGAGCCGTGCAATTAGGTTCGGCCACGATGGGCCCGACGACAGGCTTGAATCCGATTGTGACTGAGCAGCCTCATTCGCCACGAGGAAGCATTCTGTTCCTAGCGTCAGCGGGCGACACGAGGACGTCTTCCGCAGAAATAACGGGATCGAAATTTGGTGGGAATGGGGAAGCGAGTGTGCTTCCTCCTCGAGGTCGATGAGTACCTACGATATCGAAAAGGCGTGAAATGGCATCCTGTCGGCAAAATCCTCTCGAAATAGATTCCGCACGAGCTGCCCTGTGTCCGGAGCCGATGACTGGTAAGGTGTCCCCGCTTGTCGGTGATGTTGTTATCCTTCTCGTTGTTGCTACTGCTGTCGACGCTGTGGCGAGATCCGAACGGAGGCAGCAGAAATACAAGCACAGCTGTTTGCAAATAGACAACTCGAGAACTTCATCCAACAAGGGGGCCTGAGCTGAAGCCGGAGGAACGTACAAGCGAACGAACGGACGGGCGGACGAACTGCCAGCCCGTTAGCGAACGGACAAACTGGCTGAGTGAGTGAATGACTGAGGCACTTGATCGTCGTTTTCGAAACTCTCGTTGTCATCAAACAGCAGTCGTCCAAAAAAGGGCCCAGAGGAATCCAACCGCTCAAGCATCATCGGCCACTCGAAGCGTTCCATATTTGTTGTGGCTGCTGGTGCTCCAGACTCCGTCCAACGGAACAGTTTTCGGTTTTCGATGCGGCGGCTTAGACCTCGCAAATATGTTATTTACTCACTGCTCATTTGTCGTGGCTGCGCTCCGATTTTCATCGTCATGCTGGGCGCAGAAACCACAAACAACTTCGGGAGCAGGCGTCAACAGCTGGGGAGCTCCGACTCCGAACTCGGTGTTCGAACTATTTGGGGCAATAAAAGAACCGGGGTAATTTGCCCGGTTCGGATCCTGAAGCATCGTTCAATATTCTGCGCGTACCTTCCTCGCATTGTTGCGTGAGGTGACCCTCTATGTACCTACCTCTCTCTGATGGGCTCTGGCCGGAACTCTCCAGGACGAGCAGAGAGTTTGGCTTTCTCGGTCGCTTCAGGACTTCGCTCAAATGGCATGTTCACCTCGACCGATTGTTATTGAAGAGCCCGCTGAAGGAAGAACAGTCGAGGGATTGAGAACGCTACTGTCGATTCCGCTGATTTCAGCAGTGTGCTACTTCGAGGAATCTCACCGCCTGAGACAACATCGAAATCGGCACCTCACTGCGATACGACGTAGCAGGGTCCTCGGCCCTCGCTCAAAGTCGGATGGTGGCACCCTAAGATCGGTCTTGAACAAATCACCGTCACCTCGTGATTCGTGTTAGAGTGGAACTCTTGGAATAATGAAGATCTTCAATGATGAATTGTTGAATACCGAGGAGCACCGCATCGCACGGGTGGTTTCGTTGCAAACTCTGAACCTAAGTATACGTCGGATAGGCTCAGTGCGAAAGGAACATCTCGAAGGTCCTCAATTCCATCATTTACCGAGTCGTTTTGTAAGTACGCGGATCGGAAATTCGCGACAGATAGCACGGGAGCCACCGATACAGCAATTGCGGGAGCATCTGATTGGCGTTGGACCGCTTCTGCTCGGAACGTCTGCTGATGCTGCTATCGTCTTATCGATCGACATCGTTGTTCAGTTCATCGGATCTTGCAAAGACAGAAGACGGCGCCGGGGAACACGTGGAAAAGTTCGCCGATGGTTCAGCTTCGGCCGGTGGTGACGTCAGCTACGGCATCCGAAGCGGCTTTTACAACGGAGCAACCGACCTCTCTTGCAGCTACACCATCATCGAGTCGATCGACCGAGCGACTGTTTGACTGACAGAAAGTTCGCCATCGCCGGCATTTATGGAGCGAGCTTGTCTGGTAAATGCTTGCCATAGAATCGAGAACATCCATGTGTGAGGATAGATGACTGTACACATCTCATCTTGATGGTAGCATATCAGCGCTCGATCTTTCTGGTTCTTGCTCCGTACAAACATCCACTCCAGAGTCGGATTCCGCAAGAGAAGATTCGAACGGCCTCGATGGGGGCAATTCCAGAATTCGACGGAGGGGGGAGGGGGGCGCGAGGCACACTGACAGCGTCGCTAACGATGTGGGTAGCCCTTAACAGCCCTGAATCTCATTCGTGAAAATACCACTCATTAGCCAGGAGTCCTTCCGAAAAACCGTCGAACGTTGAATCAGCGTCAGCTGGTTCTATCATCAGGGTACGAGGAGACCCAACTACTTGTCAGGAGGAGGAGGGGGAATTCAATCCAATTTCACAAGGAAATAGAGGGAGTATTTCCCCGGTACGAGTCGAGACGAGTCGAAAGAGGTCCACACGCATTCGAATACGGGGGATGATGAATGAACGGGATAAAAGCCATCGTCGGCATAAATGTGGAAATAAGATAAGGACGCCGAGGGTATGGGGAACGTGCGTCCAATCGACCGAGCGGCTCCTGATCGCCGTCAAGCGCCTCCGAGGCTTACGATCGATGGAAAGTCAGGACGATTGACGGTGCCATATGCCACCACCGGAAAGCTCCGATGGGATAGAGGCTCACAAAGTTGACAACCATCATCACCGTCACTGGAACGACGAACAGGACGAGGAGGAGGAGGAAAAAGGCGGTGGTGGAGACGAAAACGAGGATAAGCCCCACGACAAATTGTCTTTCAAGCGCCAACTGATGTGTGCAGCGATGCGCGCAATATGGGAACAGTGCAACCGCAAAGACAGAGCGAGCTGGCGCCAGCGAAAGTGAACGCGCCAGCGGCGAAACTCTCGAAGCCTTGTTGATTGAGAAGTTAATTCTCGAGGCGGCAGAACACTCTGTCGTGTGACATTTGTCATCGAAGCGGACCTGAACACACAGACGGACCCAGCCGAGCGAGCGGGAACGAACAGTCAGTCAGTCAGTCAGCCAAGCGACCGACCGGCCGACCGACCAGCAAGTCGTCCAGCCGATTCGTTGGCTGCCGCTCGAAGTCGGCAAGCTTACCAAGTGTGGCTAGGTGTGATCTATCCCTCGGTCCGTTTGTTCTTTATGGCTCTGGTTAAGACCCGTATGAATAGATGTGTACGAGTGGCGGCGGAGGCGGCGGTCGCTGTATCATCGTTGTCATCATCAGCAGCTCGGATCGCTCCGCTGGCTCGTATACACATCGCTCCACGATATGAATGAATCAGACCGGCATGAGCACCGCCTTGTTGTTTGCGTCTCGACAACTAGCCGAGGGTGGCTCCCTTCATTACTCATAAAGTCGAATATGTTTGCGTTCTCCCACTCGTATGGTTTCCTAAAGATTCAGAGATTTGCTCCGTTTTCGCTGAGCGATGGTCCTGTGGTTTGGGGGGTCGGGGACGGTTATGGAGTCCCGTGTCGATATAGGATTTCTCTTTCATCGGAATCGCACCTCATTGTCGAGACGTTTCGATAAGTGACAAGCGATCACCGCCTATCCTCGGTGGGTGGGCAGAATGCTGATTTTTTTCTCTCCGCCGACTTTTCCGGGTCCATTCAAAATTTTTTGACCCAGTCCCATGGATGCCCGGTCCCGGATCTAGTTCAGCGGGGGCTCGGTCCCCTTTAGACTTCGCGACGGTGCGAGGTGGAAGCACAGTTATAGCTCGCCACTGGAGAGTGGAATCCCGACTCGAGGAGAATTTCGAATTAGATCATCGCATACGCATTCTGTGTTGGAAAACGTTTGAATGTGCAAGGTGTCCTCCGCCCACGTCAGGCGCTATTTATGTGCGTTCTCGCGGTCCGAGCTCCGGGGCGACAACGTCGAAGCCGGTTTCGCTCGTGGGAAAAGTCAGTATTCTGTGCATTTCTGCTCAGTTGTGGTCACCGGATGGGCTTGGAGAATCGATGGACTTTCCCCCAACCAAAGAATTGGAGGCCCAACTGGATGCCCCGACCGCGACCCGAACAGATACCGCAAGTCCTAGAAGCAGGGGAAACGAACGGAGCTGCTGTCGGCGCTCCGTACATTTCTTTTATACGGATCGATCGATACGACACCAGATATATGTACATAGTCATCGGTGGGGTTCGCGATCGTTCCTTTCTCTTAAGCATTACCAGAAGGAAACGATCGGGGTATATTTGCTTCGCCGCGGATGGATGATTTTCCTAGCACGCCATTTCGAAAGCGGTGCTTTCGCGGAGATGCGATTCCGGTGTGCTGTTCCATCGGATTGGGAAGAAGCGAAGCATAGACAAACAAGTAATCAACAAGCCCGAAAACGACGTCGAATCGGCGTCGAACAAACGGACGCACTGAGCAGGCCGACAGAAGAACAGCAACAGTCATCGGCAGAGCGAGCACTAGAAGAACAGCGTCCAGATACAGCAACGCCGGGAGTGCTGCTACAGTGGCCGCTTCTTGTTCTGAGGCGGAGCCTCCCCGGGCTGCAGCAGCCAGATCAGGCAACCAATCAGGCGTGTTCAGACCAAATAACCAGAATCCTCATCTGTCGATACCGAAGCGGCGTTCCGACCGAACACCAAATCACTTGTGGTCTGATTACCACTTAATATCAACACAGGCCGGCGCAGACAGCGACATCTAGTACAGGAGCCGCGATAATGACGGAACCAGAAACTGAAACAACTCTCAATATAGTGCGTCTGCAGCAGCGCACCGGAGCGAGTTCAGCTGCTCGATACGTCCACGTCGATAGATCCACCGATTAGCGGATCGCGCTCAGACGTCAACACTCGGAGCACCCGCGATCGATGCTCTTCCATGTCATCGGGACTCTCGGAGCGGTTTTCCTTGCGCGGTTCTTCTACCGACTCGGATTGCGGAACTGAGCTGAGTCGCTACATTACGGGCGGTCCGCAGGTCAGGAGTCCAGAAAGGTTTAATAATAATTACATCCGTAACGAGAGGAAGACTCGTAAATGAATCGGGCTCGATTGCTTCCCTTTGTCTTCGGTCCTGCACTACGCGTTATCAGCGCGGCCGAATTGACCTGATAGTCAACGATACCAGGTGCTCCTTTAGACACCGGTGCGGTTGAGGCACATTGCCAACAATAATTTACGTTGTCTTTCTCGAACACAGATCCGATCCCGATTTCCTTCTCCGTCGAGCAGCCCAAATCGTCCAGATTGGACTCGTACCAAAGCCACAGCAGGAGCTGAACTTTCCATGTCCGGACAATTCGGATCCAGATTCAGCGTTGCGATCATTCGTGCGGCTTCTTCAGAATACGCGTCTTCTAGAGACACTGGTTCAATATAATCTCTCTTCGCTGCAAGACTGCCGGCACCCGACGGAACTCTCACTGCTCCCATGGACTAACCATTGGTCCGATGATCCCAGGGCTCGGCCTCAGAGCTAGCACCTCGGCGACAATCAGCGCATCGGATCGATCGGTCGATGCCGCAAATTATTGGCATCGCCGTGATTTGCAAGCAGTGATTATGCATCGCGACCAGTCGAAGTTTAGGCATGATTTAGAGGAGAGCGACCCCAGTGAAAGTCACACCCTTGTTCGATGAGGTCACCTATCCGATGGCATAGACGACCTTGAGCCGAGTTCCCCGCGGGCTACAAAAATGTTAATTTAGACTCGTTGCTTCGGACGATCAATGATTAGTCTGAATATGGGCCGGAGTCTGGCGAACTCGAAACAATCTCGGTGAGAACAACGCGATTGTCGGATGCGGAGCGATCTCCGCGGTGTTCCATTCCATGAATCGTCGCGCCCGACATCTAACGAAGATTTTGTGCTGAAGGGAATGCTCCTTCGGCAGGGAGAGCTTCCTCTTCTCGGGGAAATGCTCATGATCATATGATAATGATTATGAGATTGGGCATTTTCTATCATGCTTCGGATTCGGGACAGCTATATGAATGTGTGCCTCGACAGCAACAAAATGGGTCCTCCTCCAGAAGTGGATTCCGGCGCGGAGAGCGCGGTCTGAGACAAGGCCGGTGGTCAACATCGACGGAGAACGTCCAAATATTTGGTGGCTGAACGTGATGCTCGAAGGGAGAAGGGTCGCACCTGTGAGCAACTCTATTAGAAGCGACAGATCAACAGACGGAGACAGCCAGCGGTTTGTTGTTTGCTGAGAGGATGAATTTCCGTCGTTGCTGTATAAATGACAAGCAACGCGGCGGTGGGCAAACAGTCGGAGCTCGCTTCGTACAGAATTCAGAGATCGTGTTTTGACACAATCTCTCTCCCTCTGGCCGGGCTCATTCAGTGACTAGTTTTCTGGCTTCCTGGGGTTGAGACAGGTCGGGATCGGGCGACCACCCGCACGCTTGTACGTTGTGCACTGTCCAACATCACCGCTAGCAGCAGCGGCGGCAGAAGCAAACACCTGGCTTGAATTCCACCACTTCTTGCGATTCCCATTCACTTTTGTGTCGATGTGTGTATTTGGAGAGTGAAACCGCCCAAGGAGTTGTCGTCGTCGTCGTCGCATGCTTGCTCGACGGAGAATGCATTCTACGACGATTGTATCCAGTAGAAGAGCACTCCGCGTTATCAAATCTTCCTGACAGCGAAAGAGGTCCGGAAGCAGCGCTGCATGCCACAATGTGCATGTATCGTACGGGCGAATGCTTTGTGCTAACACGTTGACATCGCCTACCACGCGAAATACAAAACGCAGTGACAGACATGTCGATCGTTCCGTCGGTCTCTCGATCACCCGCGCTGTTTACTAGATTTCCCCATGAACGGTGCGATACAGCGCTCGAGGCTCAGGAGGAGCTCCGGGCCCTGGTTTCATATTCAGCTGACTGAGATACGGGATCAGAGCTCTATCATCGTTGTGCGGCTCGAGCCTCCAACAGTGGTGGACTGTTCTAGCTCAACGCTGTTGTGGGCGTGAGCCTGCCGCATAACATAGACATTAAAATAGAATAGCGAGATTATCGTGCTATGATACATAAGGCTCCCATTATAGGAGAGCATTGCGGCGAATATCGCGCGGCGCACGGCTCGCGGCCGACGCTGCCCGACCATATATTAGGACAATCTATCTGGAGGAATGGTTGACAAAACTGTTAGAAGAATGGCTCGCAACGATAAAACGATAGCACGGCGCACCCTCTAATGTTCGGGCATTAGCATGTCGAACGTATTAAGATAGCTGGATCCTGCCGAATGACCATAGATGTCAGCTCTCGTGACGTACGAGCAGCTCTCAAGTTAACGTCTCCCTGAACTGCTCCGCCAAGAGATGTCGGTGCACGGCGCCCACGTATTAGGGAGATTACTTGAGCAAGTGAGGGAACGGCCCGACCGCGTGCCGTTACGCGCGTAACGGAATCGAAAGGCACGGGAGAAAAACTCTTCACCAACGTAACCGTCCCTGCGATGTTGCTTTTCACGCTAAATACCACGAAACCATCTGAACAACACGGCGTGCGGCACTCGCTGCCCACCTCGGATACCGATAGATCTACGTGTACGATAAAATACAATATCCGCTGATACCATCTCGTGCCAGCGGAGCAAGCTAGTCCAAACGATATACATACGTAGACCAGACATTATCTGGAATACACAACGCTCGCAACGATAGGCTCCACGGAAATATGCTGTGATAACGATGGACGGCATGGAAACTTTCTTTCCAGAACATTGATAAGCGCTCACGAAGCTGGTCAACTCACTCGAAGAACCGGACATCTGTTCAAAAATTAAAAGGAGTCGATAAAGACTAGTCATCGAGCTCGCTATGGTCCCTTGCGAACAATCGTCAGACGACATGAATAATAGTTCCGGACCGCAAGAATCTCCTAGGCGAGGAATGGGATCGACTCGGAGCAATCAATTCCAGAAGTCTTTTCCGCGGACGACAGAACATCCTCGTTTTCGTGGACCGCTCTGAGGATTCCGGGAACGCCGCGACTTGTGACTGAATAAATCGAGCGGATTCGACAGAGAACCTCCTGGACTCACGATGAGCCGTTTCAGATGGGCAACACTGAGCTCCCGCGTGTGCCGTGATTTCCTAAGTGAGACGAGAGCTATGAAGATTCATAGCCAATTTAGCCGATCCTGGACAATGAAATAGTATGGACCATGAACGTGACAAGTTCATGCATGATCGTCATAAAACAGCGAGAAGAAGAATGAAGGGGCTCGTTTTCAAAATGGCCCTACTCGAACTGAACTGTACGAAAGCTTCGACATCCCAATGCGTCGTGTAATGCGAGCGTATCTTATCTTGATAGGTGCGCTCAAATGGATGTAAAAGCCTTAATAAGCAAAAGACGATGGACGGGCCAACATACCGAGCGAGAAGAGGAGCGAACGAGCCAGCGAGCGAGAATATGAAATTGCGATAACGCTTGTAATAAAAATGTTCGACTATCTTGCCCGTTACCACAGAGTTTGCAAGATTTATGGGTTAAGTAAAGTGGTGCGAAAAAGCACTAAGCTACGACATTAGTACAAGGAGTTCGATGATGATAAAAAGGGGGGCCGGAGACAGGCACACATGAATTACACGTAGCATGGAATTTTAGTAAGCAGGTGACAAATGAAGTCGAGAACTTGTAGCAGAAGGAGCCGAGAGAAGGGACGGCGGCGGCGATCCTTCGTCGCCGGGATTCTCGCGGAGACTGAAAACGTCAATGATGGTTCTGCATCCGGTCTTCACAGGGCAGAGAGGCGAATAGGTCGGGCTAAAAGTACATTGTAGTCAAATTCTCTCACGAAGTTCTTGAGTTGATCAATGTTCGTATAGGGAGCACGCAGTCGACCGCGAAGTTCTGATTTATTCCGGCTTCTCGGAGACCCGGAATCGACTCGGTTGAAATCGAGCGGGAGGACATCTTCGAGCTCTCAGGTGTTTTCTCAGCGAGAATAGGAGGCTTTACTCACTCGGACAGGGAGTAAAGATAACCCGGGCGAAACAATGGACCACGGACAAAAATAGAAGAATCGCCTTGCTCCATGCCGTGGCGGGCCTTGATCGCTTCATCGGATCCAGATCTATTTGCGAAAAACTACAAACACACGAAATCCGAGGCCTGCCGAGAAGATTGTTGACAGAACATGTCACCACATGATATAGACTCGTCACCACTTCGAGGAGGGCCGATGATGAGCAAGCAGCGGATCATGTATCGCCGCAGCATCTGTGTTTGATTTTGGAGTTAGCCAACCCGCTACGATATCCTCTCTTACTTCTATCGAATCTGATCGAATCCGACCATATCGGCTTGGTTAGCTCCGACTCCTCTGCTTCGGTCGCTCTGCTTGCTTGCTCGCTCGCTCACTCGCCCAATCGGTGGGTGGCCGAGGTGTGAAAGGCAAATAAAACAGATAGTCGTGGGAGTGATGTCTCTGTTCCGGTCGCTCGTTCTTCCTGAGCGCGCTTCTTCGTTCCATGGACTTCACTCTGACAGTATTCTCTGACTGTCCCTGTTCCCCCTGGGGGGAGCCCTTGCGGATTATTGATCCAGAGCAAGCGTCCCATGAAGTTCCTCTCCGGAACTAAATAGGAAACGATCCCTCGTTTTCACCAATTCAAGTTATATCAATCTGAGGAAATATTTGGGAAAATTTTCGTCTGAACTCACCCCCGACGGTGTCCTTCCGAGAAGACGGATCGGTGTGGAATCAGATCGAGCTCGATAATCCAATCTCAGAGGATTTCGGTTTCTAAATTTTCCTTTGTCAAGTTCATGATTGACAAATTTGAAATTTAGGGAGTTAGGCGATTCGTTCCTCGACGAATCAAAGCGTTGCATGCTGTTTGCGAAGTGATATTGGAGTTAAGGGTACTCAGCCGCTCAGTCATATGGAAGAGGAGAGGTAGCAGATGGTGCCTATCCTATCCTACCCCGTGGCATGCCTGATCCTAGCAGCAGCAAGCTCTCAGAGAATCTGTCAAAACTGCTTAGCCTCCAGTTGAGAAGCCTCGAACGAGCGAATGAGCGAACGAAGGGAGCAAGGGAGGTAGCTGTCGGGCTGGCTGGCTGGCTGGGTGGCAGGCTAGGTAGGAGAAAGCCAAAGGGACTTTTGTCTCTCGCACGAATCCTGTTCTGCTCAAGGTGTCAAGCAAGCCCTGTCTACACTTCAACATGTTACGAAACTTGCAGCAAGCAGCAACAATCACGATTCTCAGGACTTATTACTCGAATAGGAGAGAGCTAATTTTGAGAGGTATTAGAGCCGGCTCCGAAAAGGCTGCCTCGTGTCCGCAATGTGGTGACATCGATCAGAGCGCTCGGGTTCGAAAGCTCCGAGCGTGCTTATTTCCCAATGTCCCGATCACGGGAACCTCTACTCAACGAGCCGTAGAGGGAGATTGCCCGATAGAATTTTCAGCTCCTACAATATCGGGAATGACTTGCGGGATGAACGAGCGGAGATGCCGAATGGCGAGCCGATGTCGAGGCAATCCGAGACGCATACACTGCCGAAGTTCGAGTGAAGCATTTTTGCACAATATAACATTTTGTGAAAAGAGCAAAAAAAGTACAACAAGGAGACATTTGATGACAAGGTTTGCTGCATTGAAAACGTTCTGTGTATTTGGTGCCCCTTTTGGATATTTTTCTCCTCAGCATAAAAACTACTGTAGAGCTCTGTGTCGCCGAACGAATAGGCAGACACCGTTTCGCTCGCTCGTCCGTCCCGTCGCTCGGACCGAGAGAAGTAGCAGAAAAAAAACGCATTTCGAATAAGTGAGAGGCAACAGGAGGCTTATTATGAACGCTCGACGTCGAGGAGCTCGGTGTACATCGCGCGAATGTACCGGGGCAAGGCGACTCTTGTGTTCACCAATCGTCTCTATATTGCCAAATGATGCGTCTTGACCCTCATGGATCCCTCTGGGTGTCGGGACGGTCGACATACCATGACGACGATGAGCTATCCTCGTCAGACTCGCCGACTGTTCCCCACCTAATGAGAGGACCGAGAATCCTCGTACAGCAGAACGATTCCGACCATATCTCCGAGCCTCAAACCGGGTTACGACATTTGGAATATTGACGGATACGGGAAACGAAGTCTCCAGCCGTATGAGCGAGCTCGTGCCCGCGCGGCATTTCCTCGGAAAGGCACCTTCAGCACACGAGGTGCCAGACGCCTATCAAGAGGAGGGAGTCATCACTTCGGGTTCCTCCTTCATCGTTGGCTCAATCGCTTCTCCAACGTCGGATCGAGAGCGCTCACATTATGATCCCGGATTTTAGGTAAAATGAAGCGATTGAAGATGACTTGATTGCTCGGACAGATCGTCTCGAGCAAGCCAGCAAGCAGAATATACAGAATGGTGTTTTTGTATCTGATAGCTCTGCCATCAGCCTCAAGCAAATGGCGGACATTTTTCCTACTTTCGAACAACCAACGCTGCCAGCAAAGCGTGTCAAAACATCAGCAGCACAGCAGCGGCGGCACAAAAAACGAGTCTTCTTGGAAGAAAAAACCACGTCTAACACACGCGGACACGGCGCAGAAAAGCGCGGAGCTGGAGTCGCTTCGTCAGTCGATCGTCCGACCGGCCGGCCGGCTGAAGAACGATTCGGGCACCGCACGGACAACGGCAGGCGGGCGGGCGGCGCTATTTCTAATAAAATTTACGCGGATCATTGAGCAGGCGCACAGGCGAAAAAGCGGCGAACACTTCAAGAAAAAAAATTATGTTTGGCCCACGACTTCAGAGCCTCTTTTCAAACGTTGCTCTGCGCCGCGATGTCGACGACGATGAGGACCGCTAAGACCGAAACGAGCGACTCCAGCGATGCTAAGAGCACGGGCAGCTCGCCGTCGAATCATCATCATCGACAGAAACGACGACGATGGAGGGGAACAACCATGAGAATCGCCAAATCGCACTCCCTCCGAGTGAAACTGGAGCACAATGAAGTTAGCGGTGAGCGAAAAGTACTTATCCAAACAGTTCCGGCGACGTCGAATGAGTTTGGCGATTTTTTCACTTCGTGCGAGAATTTAGACCACATGAGCGCAAGTGGCGAGAGAGCAAACAAATATCTCCTCCTCCAATGGAAGCAAGAATCACAGCTGACCAAAAAGATAATGAGCTCTTCATTTCATTAAAACACAATAGACAACGTCGGTTTTTTTCCCTTGACGCTTGAGAGCACGCAGTCCATCGAGCATTGGGAAAGTCTGCTCACACCGATCTTCGAAACCCGCGAGTCTCGCACATGTCTAGCGCAATGATCGGTCGAACTAGACATGGGACTTCAGCTCTGGGTCGCGTCCATTTAACATGAGGAGATCCTTCGCTGAGAATCGGGCTCCGAAGGCTTCCTACAGGAGGAAGCCCCGATGACTGATAAACGCAGAAAGTCGCTCAGCATGCCAGATGGGCTGATGTCAGTTTTCGCATTTTCAAATTCAGCGATTATGCTGTTCGTTATCTGCATGTGATATACAAGTGTGCACTTTTCTGGTGAAGAATATGACGAGCACGATGATATATGGTCGAGAGACCGCTCCTTCATCCGTTCTGCTTTTATCTTGCACATACACCTAGGTATCCGTTCGCTTGACCGCCGGCTCCGGTAGCTTGCCTCCCCGCCGTCACACACTGGCTGCCACAGCCGCTGACAGACTACATCTCATGCAGATCCCTTACAATGAACGCGCTGGAAGCGTAGGAAATCTCGGCGCTCCAGAGTCTGCGACTCCATCAGCAATTATGGTGACCGTTGTTAGGAAGTGATGCATGGGAACGATCGATGAGCGATGCACGATACCTTCGCTGCCCATGCAGTTTGAGCGTGAACGTCTGTCGTGACATCTTGCGAAGCACCGCTCTCGAGTCGTCGTCCGAGTATTCGAGGGAATAAAGAGAGCGACAGGCGAATGGTGGAAGGTGTCTGGGTCGAGAGAATGAGTTATAGATGTTCAGTGGGTGTCTAGTTGAGATTGATTGAAAAGGCCTGATGGCCGGATGTGAATGACAGAATAAATAGTTTATCGGCTGTCCCGACAGTCTCGAAGATCATAGAAGGTCGATACGAAATGTCTTGGAATCTCTCTTAGATCTGAAAACGAGGTAGGCGTCGTAGTCGTTGTCGCGATCGTTGTCGTCGTCGTCGTCCATTCTCATCGAGCTCGTAGATCTCGAGTGTCACGGCGCGCACCTTAAATCACACATCCATACATGATGCAGTTGGTTCTTTCAAGGGGACTCTCCCGTATACTGGAGACACGGATTGGACACGACGGATTCTTCGCAGCGTACTTCTCCCTCGAGGTGACTTCCGGTCCCGAATCATTGCAGTCCCACGAACGCTCTTCATTAGGACGCAATTTCGAGAATTCTCCAGCTCGATGTGGATTTCACTCTGTGGTCGGGATTAACGAACCCTGGTCCTTGTTAGCAGGAACGAGTAGCGCTCCGTTCAAACGGTAGCCGCCGGGGTGACATTTCTGCGCGTTTCTCAACAGTGACGTCCTCGGCGCCACTCGTCTCCCTATCGTAAGTCGCCGCCGAGTCTCTTTCCTGCACCCAACCTACGGGACGATCGAGCAGGCAGGCAGGAATCCTCGGACCGGTTCTTCTCCCCGGGATGCTCCTCGCCCACTCGATCTCCGCTACTGGAACGCTTTAGTGCCTCCTGGAAGAGCTCCGCGCAGCACGGGAACAGACCTGATGCCTGTTTAGTTGTGCCTGCTAGGTCGGTCGGTCGGTTGGTTGGTTTGTCTATCTATCGGAAGGCGGCCCCGTTTTCAGTCGTGTGACACTCGAGTCCTGTCTGTACTCACTACGACGACGACCGCCGCTGCTGCCGTCGTCGCGCCGCCTCCATTCACTCCCTGCGGAGACTGCAGTCCTTAGGCGGCAATGGTACTGCTGCCGGTAGTCGTCGTCGTCGTCGTCGTAGTAGCGGTAGTATTCGTCGCGGTGGAAGTGGTCCGAAAGCTGCCTTGTGTTGTTTCTGTGTCGTATAAGTCAAGGTGTCACCAACTGGCGTCATGTAGACTCCACCAAAAACCTAACGTCGTTCGCCGCCGCAAATATCAGTCAATCAGACTCCAACGCCAGGTCGCGACGCGACGCCATAGAGCGGAGCATCCATTACTGCGGCGGCAGCAGCAGCACCACCGACAGCAATGGCCTGCTTAACTGTCAAAGGGACCTACAGACTGACGAACCAGTGACTGACTGTCGTCAACAAGAGCGACTGCTACAGCGAACAAAAAATATCCGGAATGTGTTCTGTTCGAGGCATTCAAGGAACTTTCCTGAAACTAATTCATTCACGTTCGGACGTCTCGTTCGTAGTCCCATCTCGGAGTTGACATGCTCATGGGAGGTAATTCTGGAAAACGGTCGTCTCCCACTCCGATCCGAGCCCCTCCCCTACCCCTTGCCTCCTCCGATGGTCAATCACGCGCAACTTGTCGTTTTCCTCGGCGCTGGTGTGCTCTATCCTGAATCGAACACTCCCGATGATTTATTTATTTAATATTCCTCTACAACTGATCAAGGATGACTGCCCCGAATCCGATGGGCAACGGGGTGTCGAAGAAGACGAGGACGTAGTTCGTAGATTGTAAGGAAGCGCCAATATGAGATATCCTACGTTCCGTGGGACAACGAAGGTGTCATGACACTCGTTATGTTGGAGTCGACTAGAGTTCTCGGAAACAATTTATTCACTGTGAGTGGCCTCTTGGTCTCGCACCGTACAGGTAGCGCCTACTACGGAGGCGGTCACTCCGGGGTCGGTGCCGAGAATTAATAATGGAGTATTCGGATTGCCATCCAGTCCATCGCCGATTTGCGCTCGGCTGTGAGGGCGAGAGTGGGTGGTCATGCGAGTTCCTCGGCAGGGGGGGGGCGCTCTGATAACTTTGGGAGGTCGCTCCCATCCTCAGAACCAACGGCGCCCGAGAAACTGATCCAGGGAAACGCAGGTATCCCTTTACGAAAACGGCAATCGTCCCACGCCGGAAATAAAGTCATTCGAGTCCGATCCTTGCTTCAGTAGTGCCGGGTCTCCTCTCGCAAGTCGATGGAGTCAAGCGAGTATAGACACCCGGAGCTGTTGAAATATGTTGAAATATGAAACTCACGTCAAAGAGAACTTGAATCATACATATACGCCTATGTCACCACGCCCTGTCGTGAAACTTTCTCCTTTCAACATACGTAATACCAACACCACAGCCACCCCCGACGTACGTGTCATAAAGCCACAAAGGTCCAGACACCGTCGCAGCGGAGTCCCGACACCGTCTGCAGTTCGTCTGATGTCTGTTCCGCCTGCTCGTCCGCCCGTTCGCTCAGTCGTTCGTCCGCCGACCTGGCCGAGCGACCGACCGACCGATGGACCGACTTACTCCTGACTCAAAAGCGTGAATAGGGACGTAACGCTCAAGATCGAACGAGTGTTTGAGCGAGTAACCCCCGAACACCAGACAGACAGATCTTGGCCGCCTTCTAATTATTATGTTTAGCGCAGGTTTCACTCGGCCTACGATCGATGTGACGCCTTTCCTTTTTTCAATATTTACTCAATGGCACGGCGCGCTGGGTTATCACCGTCGGATCAGCCAAAGACTTGTCTGCTAGCCGTCTACTGCGGCGTCCGCTATCTCTGGAACCGAAGAAAAACAATCGCTCGGGATGATTTTTCGGAGGTTCCCGGACAGTCAAGTCGAGAGTCACTTGACTGCCGGGCAACGACTGTGCATGGTCAGTGATCGATAAGGGAGCTCGAGAAGGATCACTGGGCATTCTGATATCGAGTATGTTAGCCTCATCGGTTCCTAGAAAATGACAAATCATGTTTCCCTCCTCGGTCCGCTGGAAAAAAGATCAAGTCCTTCCGTCATTGTCACCATTCCTCGGTGGAGCAGGGAATGCTTGAGGATATTCCTCTCTGCGTGTGGTCACATGTATACGGAGCGCCCGACGGAATTCAGCGATCATCCATGAGACTCTGCACGGTAATTGTCATGATAGTAATTGTCATCGACGTCCGAAAACGCTCATGTATGCAGGACTAACGTGACCCCACGGTGGGGTTTTCCGGCGACCCAACCATTCGCAGCGCCGCTAGCGCTGGCGATGCTGGTAGTGCTGTGAGCGTGTCGTTTCTTTTTTTGTTTCGCTTGTGGCTCTTCGTCAAAGAGTGCCCCCGACTTTATTTTCGTGATCTGGCGGTAACTCAAACAAAGGTTTACGCTGGCTAATCGATCGCCGTCGAGTCGTGCCGACATTTTACGCTCCTTCGGCAAACACAAAGACCCACAGTCCAGTGTGGCCGAGTGCCGTCCGCCATCATCGGCGCTGCCGCCGTATTTTCGCATAACTGAGTGAGCCGCTCCTACGAAACACACACGACCCGCTACGCGAATGAACGCAGCCACGAAAGACGCGATTCTGGAAGAACGAAGCGAACGTCAGCGACGCTGTGAGCTCGATTTTCGAGGGGAGAACAACTCCCATTCGATGATCACGAGCCCGACGCTGTCAAGATTCTCATGCCGTAGACCCATAGGCGAAAAAAACTGATGCGAATCTGCTCAGGGACTAGAGGCACTGAGCGCCGCTGGGGGATCGATGCCCGGCGAAGATCGCGGCAAAGCGAGCGGAGGGGAGCATTTTCTAATAATTGCAGCGTGAAAGTCAGCGTGTAATAATTTGCTCGACTCGGATCGTCCCCGTCGGCCGTGCGGTGGGGTGTGTCTGTCAATCGCACGAGGTAACACCTTGCACAACTGGCTGCTCGACTTCATACATCTAACATCCGTGTGACTGGCCTCATCTCATTGCCGCACTCGGGTTCGCTTGCGTATCTCTCGCGAGTCGGTCGGCCGTCTGCCCGGATGTCGAGCGGATGACATCGTGACGTAGCTCGTCGTTTCAACGAGTTTATGAGTGAACGAGCGAACGAAGGAATGAATGAATGAAATGCGTGACGGAAGAATTAACATTTCAAATCTGTTCTCTCGGGCTCCCATATCCGCGTGCAGCATATACAACAGGTGCACTGTTCTGTGAACTTGTCCTCCCTACGGCTCCTGACAAGGTCGTTGCGAACCGTGCTGGATCGAGGGTCCGTGCGAACTGTCATAAACTTCCCTTGCGTTCAGGCGTCCCCACTGCGCGCCGTCCGATCGTGAATTGTTCCAACAACGTGCAGATATTTTCCAAGGAGCAGCTGAGACTGAAACACGGGGATTCCCTTGATGGGAGCGAAGTGAACCGTGAGCGGGCCGGGGTGAGGGCATCTCGCGCTGATAACGTTGAAAACTTGCACTCGATGCCCGCGCGAAATGGATCGCACGTCCTCAGTCGGCGATGAGCGCAGCGGGTCGAGCATTTCGGAACTAAACTCTGCCATAAGTAAGTTACTCAGTCAATCGGGAAATTAGGGAGAAGGCGAGTCAACGGTCGACAAGCAGGTGAGTTCGAGTCCTTGTCGAGAGCGACTTGCAACACAATGGGGACACAGCTATTCAATCTCAGTTTAAGAGCGGGGCGGACGCACGGGCGGCTGACACCGTTGCCTGTTCGTCGGAAGGATAATGTGTACTGTTGTACAAGCTCCGTGCGCTGGCATGCATTATTAACTCGTTAGAAACTAATTGGAAGGGTGACAGGCATTGTCGAAGTCTAAAAAGATCATTACTACTCCGACCGTCCGTCTGTACGTCGCTCCTCCGGACGGTCGGAGCAACCCGATCAAGGGTAAGGCGTCTGGGGAATCCTTGCTATAAGCTCGAGCGAGTGTTAGAGAATCAGCTGAGGAGACTGCTGTCAACGCCAAGTCGATGACACTGACCTCGTTGAGGCAGCGGGCTGAGAGCTGCGATGACAGTATTGAACTGAACGAGGGAATACGAAGCAAAGCCAGCCAGCTGTTCCGCTCGTTCTTCGTTTCGTTCAGACGACGAATTAGCCAACTTAGCACACACGAGCGCTGCAGGCTCGGTCGGACGACACGAGACACAACTTTTTAACTCCCAGGAGTGCATGTCACCGAGACAGCAGCGACGGTTTCAGTTGTTCTCTGGGATTCTTGCGGGGTTTCCTCTCTGTGCGTAACGAGCGCCTTTAAAGCCTGACGATCAGGTGTTCGTCCCGCTGACTTGAATGTCCTCATGCAGACGAAAGAGAGGAAGCTCCTCGCATGGAGCGATCCCTGGACAATCCGTTCACATAACTTTTTCGGCGGTGTACAAGCGCATGACCGCATGTTCGAGACTGGCCGCGTTCACGCACACTCGGTCCCAGAGAGAATTCGGATGAAGACGCCTGCTTCAATATCTCAATCAAATATCGAATCAATCAATTACCGCGAGACGAGTAAATCCATTCCATTCATGGGCCTCACGTTCCCAAGCCATAAAGGGTTGAATCAGATGCTTGTCTTGTGCGTTTGACCACGTTCTAATTGCGTTAGCCCAAATCTCCCTCATCGTTGGCCTCAACATAAGAGACACTCAATGATTGTAAATTGAGTTCCTAGAACACTGAAGTGAACATTCTCAGAGATCGGGTCGCTCGGCTCTGACAGCGCAGCATCGATAGAGAGACAGTCAGCAATATACAATATATATACCGCTAGCGCTCTCATCTTCAGGCTACCAGAGAACGGGGTATAATCGAATCTCGAGACAAGGACCAGAGACTTGAGATTCGTTCTCAGACATCCAGAGCGAACTCATTCGCGCGAGGCATAATGGCCGACCAGAAACAGATACTCATACAAACAGCGTTCCGATAGTCGCGGTGACCGCGCAGGACGGCACGCCGACTGGGGGACAGCTCGGCCTCGACAGCTGAGAAAACTCGATCACGTACCGACGCCGACGCTCGTGACGTGGCGAGCGTGGCTGCGTGATTATCGTGCCGTTATCGGCAGAAGCGACAGCGAGCAAACAGAAGGCTAGGCAGAGCAGAAGCTATCACAGACCACATTCGGAATCGCAGCGTAATCGAAAAGAGTTTCATTACCACCGCACCGGTTGAACGCATGACTTGCCGCGCAACTGAAAGCAAACTCAATGATTAGATCTGATGATGGGGGCGTGGATCGTTTAAACACAGCCTGCTGTTGCTTCTCGTGCTTCCTGCCACTGATGCCGCTATGATCGGCATTCGCTTGCTCGTTCACTCGGTCAGTCAGTCACTTCTACACAGCAGCACACGCCAGTCGGTCACACAGCGAGCACGAACAATCTGATTGTGCGTGGATCGACAAATCAATACATGAATGCACACGGCGCATTCGCATACGGACTGAATATGTGAAGCGAAGATACTCCGTCGGAGTGTACTGGCGAATGGGCCAGCTCCTTTCTCCTGTTCGTGCACATCGAAGAAATTTTGCGTGGAATCGTAAATATCCGTAAGCATGATCCCTCGGAATCCGGGGGCTCGTGCGACTGGACTCATGGAACCTGGCATCCTCCGAAATGTGATTCCTGTCACGAGTATGTTGATCGAGAGGTCTCATGGGCTCCAGATCATATTCCCGAATCAGCTGCCGCTCAATTTGTGCAGGAAAGTAACTTCTGCACGGGATCATCGCCAATGGTTGCTGTTCATCTCAGACGGTCGATGTCACGTTCCGTGCTTCTCCCGCTCCCCATCCCTGTCATCCGGTGTCTGGAAATGTTGAAATCCAACTCGCATCCGATATGGCAATCCGGGCGCCTGGGGTACTGAACATTATAGCTCGAGTAAATATTGCGCGTGGGTGAATCGGTTCTCTTGCTTTTTGTTGGTGTTAGCCGCTGACTGACTGACTGAATGAATCTCTTCTAGAAGTAGGAGGATAATGTTTAGACGGAATCTGGAGAAGGCCTCTCCTGCGAGCTACCGGAGGAAAACTTCCTTCCGCCCGTGACGACTTGCTCTCCATTGCCTGGTCAATGTTCGTCTGCTCTTGGTCACGAATAAGTCTCCCAGACACCTGATTCGACAGACCGCAGATTAGACAAGTCCTCTCCCACATCCCTGAATTCCTAGTACGCGAGGGGAGAAGGGGGCAGGATCTCAGTCCTGCTCCCCGCATGCTCATCGGAGTGCACTTTCTCCAGTCAGAAAAGGAGAAGCCCTGATTATCCGCACTCACTTGACTCGTACCTGACTGGTGGCTCGTCGCTGACCGAATCCTCTCAAAGATTGTCGGCGATCGAAGAAGTCAAGCTGACAGAGTCCGTGGTCTTCGCGACTTTGTAGTCGGCTCGTTTAGGTTTCTTCGAGCTTTCCCGAAATGCATTGTGTCAACAATCCATTGAGAGCGGCGTCAATCGTTTAATGGCGTGGAAGATTGCAAACGCTCGATTTATAATCCCGATAGACACGCCCTTCCGGCGAACCACAACACCATCAACTTACCTATTCTCCCTTTGTGGAATGCGACGAAATTCAACGACAGCATTGTAGGGACTCTGAAAACTGTGTCGTGTTGCGGCATTCACAGAAAGGAGGGAATAAATAGAGACTTCAACGCCTTCGTCGAGCCGAAATGGAGGCCGCTTCTTTTGCTCGTTTGATCGCAAACCAAGTGCCGATCAGTGACTCGTGGCCTGATTTCGGGACACGCGGTAATTCCCTCGATGTCCGGGAATTCAGGATCGAAATTCGTGACTAGTTCCGTGCAAGGAACGCTCTGAGCTCAAATTGACGCGCGGAATTACGTGCGAAGTGCAGAACGGGCCGGCCCCGAGAAAAGAACCCCGGACCGGAATACTCATGCCAAAATGAGAAAAAATCGTCATTGAAGGATGACTGAACGATGTTCCAAGGGGGAGGGCCGCTCGTGTGATGGGCAGTTAGCGGCAGAGCTTGCAAGAGCGCTTGTGTTCAATGTGGTTTTCTGGTTTTGTCAGATGGTGGTTCAAATGAATACCTGGGACTCGGGTTCGCAAGCGCTTCAATGAACCTATTTGAAAGAATGAATTATAGAAACATGTGTCCTCACGAACGAATATTCAGAAACAGTGCGGTGTCTGGCGACAGAAACCCGTGATCGAGGCGGCGGAGAAAATCCCGGAACCCTTCGATTGTCGAGCGATGACGCCAACAGCCACCGAATTCTGAGCGAAACGGACGAGTTGCCGAAGGAACTCGCGACGGCACGGATTGAAGTTTCGAGAGGTCCCGACCCGAACCACCGTACGCTCTGGGAAGCGTCGAATGTTAGTTTGCCTTCAAACACGTTGAGAGCAATGGGCGTCACCAAATCCTCGTTCATGAAACCGCGACCTCGACTCTACAAAGCCTAAATACTCCTCGCTCCAATGAACAGCTTTTTTTAGGGCCGCTTTGCCTGCGACTGAAGACCAACACTGCTTGTGTGCATACAACAACACAGTGACTCGACACAACGGCGGCAGCACATAATATAGATGTCAGCTAGAAAACATTTTGACACCAATAGGAGGTGTGGCCCAACTCAGCCGAAAGAGATTGATGCTACCTTTTCGCAATTGCCGACCAAACGACTAACCGACCGCCAAGCGGTGGACCTGCCGATCTGATCAACCGCCGAGTCCGCCTTCCCTCCCGAGTCCCTTCGCCGCCGCCAAAGCGAGCCGACCGAGCATCGCACTCGTTCACTGTTATGCCATGCGTGATTTTTACATTGAGCACATGGAACTCCGATCCTCAGTCCGAACATTTCGAACATTTTGAAGCTAGTCAGCCAAATAGAGAGACATTCACCCAGTCGAGCAGACTTTGTTCCACGATCCCCATTGGCGTCGCAAGCTAGCACTCCGGCTCCCGATGGAGTTCTAGTGGCGAAAACATGCATCGATGGACTGAAGGAAAGACGCGGCAGCGTCTTCACTTCGCAACCGGACGTCCTCTAACTTCTAGGGAGCACGTACGAGTCTTTCATGTTCGGGCAGATTCCTTCGCGAATGAGGCGGATTCGAGCGCATGGGGGTCCAGCCTTGCGGGAGTTCGTTACGAGCTGTAAAAAATGTTGTGCTGGGTATGTCAGAGAGTTCCAAGGAAAAAGAGCTTGTAGGAGCTTGCAGCTACTGAGGATTTCCAGTCAAGTGAGGAGGGAGACCGAGAGGGAGAGAGAGAGCGAGCGAGATATCTGTCCGTCTGCTTGCCCGTCAGAATTAACAATCCAGGATAAGACCCGAGCAAGGCAGAGCACGTCGTGGCTCAATCCTCCTGGAGGGGCAGTCAGGCGCGCGGGCGGCGAGAAAGAAGAAACGAGAGACCCTTGGGGAGCGCACGTCCGCACATTTATAACACATTGCAGCAGCACAAGCGTTCGTCGGCTTTCTCACAACCGCTCGCTAGAGGAACGAGTCGGCATGTCGGTCTGTGCACTCGCAGCCTATCCGCTTGGTAAGCTTGCTGCTAAATGGATGTAGTGGGAGCTCTCATCCTTCACCGTGGAAATTGAGTCGTTCATGATTTCTGTTGTTTCTCCCCGCCGTTTCCCGTCTGCACTGACAATGCACCGGAGCGGTTTCTCGCTTCGGACTGACACCGAAAATCCAACAATCGAGCTCATGAAAAAAATCTAAACCGATCCTCAGAATAAACCACGCAGACCTGATGAGCTCCGCTGCGGAGATCGCGCATCCAGACTTCACAGAACTTCCGAGCGGAAGGCTCCGTACTCTCATCCACTCCCGATTTCCCCTTCTCGGCTCTGCGTCGGTTCCCGGGAAGATCGTGTCGAGGACTCGCGATATAATAATGATTTAATGATATAATAATAAGGGGCTTTCAATGTCCAATGACCTAGGTGTCCGTGGTTTAGGATTTTTATTATTTTTGGTCGCGCAGGTTACAGCATGGGCCGCTGCGGTAGTTTTTGCGGTGCTCTCAAATTTACGAGACCGCGGGGACTGGGTTCGCCGCCGTGTTTTCTACGGTCAGGTTGTTCAGAGGGCGGTCGAGCGCGTCACTCATTCTTTACGGTGCCCTCTTGTTAATATTGTCGTTGCCATCGTTGATGTTGTCGTTGATTTTGCGATCCCTCTCTGGATCGGCGCCGGTTGAGTGAGACTTGCTGAGCTCATTCTGGAACCTTGCCCTGTAGGCTAGCGGGGAGAAACATTTCCTCGAAATGGAGAGGTACCTACATCCCAGTTCTGATCCGAATTACCTACCAAGTTGACCCTGCTCATCTTCCCTGAATTGTTCCTATGCTCTGACACGGAGGGTAATACTCATTCCCGAGGAATTCTTCACGGTCCCGAAAGCTGCTGTCAATCGAAACTCCGGGTCGGAAGAATTGGTAGAGAGGCAGCGAACGAATGGGGAGGAGTTGCAGAAGTTTCTGAAACCCCCGAATTCGAGGCCATAAAGTGGCCCTAAACACCACTCTTAGCTTATCTGCGGACTGTGTTATTGAACGGTATTAATTTAGACTTATCTTTATGTGCTTTCTGCGTGAAGAGTGCTCGAGAAGTAGCTGACTGACTGACTGACTGGCTGGCTAGGTCGGGGGTATTTGAGATGTTTCGCGTAGCAAACCCAGCGTCATATAAACACCATCTCGACCGCTCGCTCGTCTGGTCGCCTGTTTCTCCGTCTCCGGCTTGCTAGCTTGTCGCCCGAATCGCGGCTCCAACTCACCCCATAGCGACCTCATACCACCAAAGCAAGCAAGCCAGCCGGCCGGCAGGCAGTCAGCGGACTCTTGAGTTGCCCATCGGGTCCTTGACAAGCGTGTAGTGCTACGTTTGTGGCTATATTACCCTCGTCGACGAGACCTGCCTACGGGGCCGACAGACGAGAAAGGGAAACATCTGCGCCCATGAATCGGAATCAAGCCTCGGAGATATCCCTACAAGGATATGATCATGACTCGAGATCGTGGGGGAATACTCCGAAATTCATCAAACAATATTGTCTCATGATCTCTCCATAAGACAGCGGGGAAATACCGTCCGGTTAATTTCGATCCCAGGATTCCTGCAGAACGTCACAGTGGACTAGACTCCGATTGAGGAAACTACCCTCGTGCAGGTAGCGTTCCTCCTCGTTGGGGAGCGAGTAGTTTGTTACCGAACGGCTATAATTCATTCCATCGACAGCGACGGCTACGAGAACGAGCTCTTTTTGTCCGTTTGCCAAGATAGACTCAGTGGTAAGGTATCGAGGCAATTCTTTAGCTAACAAGATCATTTGCACGGCATTGTGTGTGAAAGCGGGTGTTGCTATTGCAGTCGTTACCTCGACGATGCCCGGGAGAGTACTTGAGGTCTATCTCGTTCCTTGTGGCCGGTCAACAAGATTGAACCAGCAACTTTTAAACTAGCGGTCATCAATTCTGATAGTTAGCTCCTTCATCAGTCGGCGAGTAGGTCGCCCGGTCCGGCACCTACTTGCCCGCTCGGAAGTGTATGACTGGGTGATTTTTATTTGGGCTGATGAATCGCCTCCCAAGAAATACCCATGGAAAGCATGACGCCAACACTGAGTCGAGAGAGTTTTAGATATCGAACGCAAAAATCCAGTTTTTCATTATTTTTATTTTCCTAGATTTCCACTACTCGTGCGCGAGACGTTGCCGTTCCCCGGACGCATGATACAATGAGCTCTGATTCCCGGGAGCGAGCGATTATATCTCCCGCTATCCGGGTGATCTCCAATAGCTCGGTGCCTGATTCGATGTGTGTCTCTGCGCCTGCGCCTGGGTGTTGGTGTAAGTGTGGTCCTCCGGGAATGGGGTTCGTCGTTGTTTGGCAAATCATTTCAGAAAAGTGACACCCTCTCCCCAGGGCATCGGGCTCACCGTGAGTATGCACCTCACGTGTAGTGGCTTAACTGACGAGAGAGGCGAGCCGGACTTACATTTAAGCTCAGCTCGCTTGAAGACGATGATCATCGAACCACCGCTCCATTCAATTCCGATAGCTTGAATGGATTTCCGCGTCGGCTGACCGGCGAGCCAAGTCGACAACCTCTCCACCTGGTGCGGTGTGTCCCCCACAGGGCTCTATGCGAGACGAGATAAACTTTGCGTTTTCCTCCGACCAACGACGAGGCGATGTCCTCCGGAATGGTGTCCGAGCCGCCGACAGGGAGTCGGGTTCGCAACCTTCTAGACGAGGCCTCGCGTCTCGAGCGTGCTTGCAAGTTCTCGGTACGTCCGGGAGACCTTGCGAAAGTTTCATAAAGATCGCGTTTAATCTCGGCGAGACGTTGAATATTACCCTACGACCTATCCAAACCGAGGAGCTCACAGAAGCCGAGGGCCAGTCGGTCGTTGAATGTTCTGCGTGGTTCCAGGAATTGCATCAACTTCTTGTCTGTCTGTCTGTCGGTCGGTCGCTCGGTTGGTCTCCCCATCCGTCGGTGGGTCGTTCGGAAGGATGGTCGCTGTGTTGTCGGTCTATTGGTGATGGTGTCGGCCATTGCTGCAAGTTTCGCTCGAACCAGCTGTGAGGGGTGGTGGGTGCGGAGGACGATATAGGGAAGCAAAGGAAAAAGGAGAAAACGAAGAAGAAATCACTTCCCGTGCCGCTTCTGCTAGCGACGGCGGGGTGGTCTCAAGTGTTTAGCGAACGCTTCTCTGAGGTCACGTCTATCTATCTATCCATCCATCCATAGAGAGTCTCTTCGCACTCTGCGGTGTCCCCCGGGGACAAAACAATCGTTGACTCCTCCCGGGAAGGAACAGCTCCTTCAGGACGGCGCCGCGGCGGCGGTGACGACGACGACGAGTAGGATAAAGATTTATTGAAGATAAGTGACTCTGAAGCTGAAAGAACGCCAGCCATTCATTGGGCAATAGTATAGAAGAGTGCTGCAGTCAGGAACAGGGAGGATAGGTCAACTGAGCGAGGAGACGGGCGAATCGGAGCAAAGTGGCCTATGCTTCGATGAAATATTCACAGGAACCGATTGACTGTCTGACTGGTTTACTGAGAGCGTCGGTGTCACAGCAGACTCTCCGAATGGATCAATGACAGATCGATGGGACACTCCGACGATTCTTCTGACGTTTTCCCGCAGCGTTTGCCAAGACAAAACTTTGTTCTCCCCGTCGGGCGCTTGCGTCTATGTTGAGGTGTTTTTTCTCCTCTTTTCCCCTTTTCGGAAAATCGTTCCATTGGTCCTCGTTTCTCTGTGTGGGCGATGAACAATGAAGTGCTTGTTCGAGCCAGCCTCATATTCCCTAGATAGACATTTCGTCTCGTTCCATCTAGCCACACTCACACCTGCTGTCTGTCCAGACCGTTGGTCGGTTTAGTCGCTCGCTCGCTCGCTCGCTGGGTCGGCTTGGCCTCGTTCTTTTCGCCTGTCTCCCTTGCGAGCTCGATGGCCGACACCCTGACCAATAGCCAAGGAGCACAGGTTAGCACCCTATCAGACTAAGTAAGATCTTTATTGCTCCGGTGGCATTTACATCACATTTACCTTCCCTCGTTATGGTTTACTAGAGAGCTTTAGTTAAGGGGAACAGGTTTAGAGTGGCAACAAAATTGATCTCCATCGAGTATACGACCAAATCGTTAACGGTCCTGCAAACAAGGAAATCCCAGGATGACATAGACGGCTCGGAAAAAAATGACTGCAGATTGCTTTCCGGTAGAAACTGCATCGATTCCGGATACCTCGCTCGGATGTGGTTGGGAAAATGCTCGTCGGGAGACAGACGTGTCTCGAAAGCATGGATTCACTGAGGACATTCGCTCGTCCGGAGACGGTTCCCCGGCGGAGGAGGGGAATTGAAAGCTCCGGATTGAGCGAATCGGAGGGATAAATGCAGACTGCAGCTATTTTCCGGTAGAGCTGTTCTTAGGTTTATTCGCTCTTATTTTTTAGGAGGCAAGTGAGAAAGGAAACAGGTCGGCGAGATCTCTCCCGAACGCTCGTTGGTTTTTCTCCTTCCTCGGTTCTTCTGATTCTTGTTGCAGTTCAAATCGGTAGAGCCGCTGTGGCGGATGCTGAGACGGCCGCTTGTTGCCGAGCTAGCTGGATTAATCTTCGGAGAATAAAACTTCCGCCGTCGCGCTTGAAAATATTTGTTTTTTTTCCTCAATGTTGATCTCCTCAAATGTTTTTCCCTCCCGTTATTTCAACCTCTCTCCTCAGTGTCTGTACCACCGACACTCGTCCGTTCGTTCGTCTGTTCGTCCGTCCGTGTAGCTTTCTCGGTTGCTCTCTGAACGAGGATTTAAAGCTTAGAGTTGGCGGTGGTGCTGCCGCAGCCGCTGCTAGTCGTAATGCCGATTGACTTACGGCATGAGTCTTGGAGTCTCGGATGAGAGACGGGGACCGGGACGAAGTTCAAGAGTTCAGATTGCGGCGCGGTTTGTTGTTTTTGGATTGGTCGTCGTCTTTAGAAAAGCCGTCGCAAGAGAGAAACAGAAAAGTGAACTGAGCGAAACAGAGCACCGAGCCAGCATTACCGACAGCGGCAGCATCCGCATTCGGAGGAGAAGAAACATCCAAAGCAAACAGGCGGTCCGACACACGGAGACGAGAAAGAGTTTTCATTTGAAGACGAAAAAAAGGGTTTTCACATCAGAATAACAAACAGTCGAATTGGGCATGGAGGAGATGCAAACAAACCAAAAAGCGACCTACTAAATTTCTGCAGCAGCAGAAGTCGATTTTTCCCGTTGCTCCAGAGACGCGCTTTCGTTTATGCGGCCTCCTGCGATAAAAATAAATAAATCTCACGAGCGCATCTGATTATCGATCTTCCTGATGTTATACCTACGCCTGTATAAAAATTAGGGAGCTCGAAAAGCGTAGATGACGCAAATGGGTCCGCCGCTCGCCTCGCCCGTACGGCCGACACCTAAGTGAGATATTGTCCTGAACAGCGAAAATGCCAAGTAAGCAGGGAGCGAGCGACACAGTCCTGGGACCGAGTAAACGAACGACTGGCTAGCTTCGCGAGCACTATTCTCCTGAGAAAGAGAAAGTATCTCAATTAAACGTTCCATTTATTACAGGAGTCTGCGACAGCAGTGTAAGTGGCTCTTCTCACATCGCCGCGCTACCTGTGGCCGACTGGCTTCCCTGTCGACTGCCCGGCCACTCGACTGCACTCAAAGAACGAGCCCCGGCAGAGACCGACCACTGGTCGCCATTTCGCCGTAAGTGACTTTATATCATTTTAAACTTTCATTTATTGCTTCCACACGGCGGAAGCGCCACCATTGCCGGCTCGCCCGCCATGGCCATTAGCCGAGTCGTCCAAAGGGATAGACACTGGACCAGTCGGCCTGCCCAGCCCCAAGGCACTGAAAACTCAACTTGGGACATGCATTCCGGAATTCAGAGTGGTCAGACTCTTCGCCTTCAATTTCGTTCTTTGATCCTGGAGCTCAGACCGATTCTTCTTACCGGTAGATCAAATCGTGGCACTCAAATCCCGACTGAGCTTTCCCCGATCGGACAACGGAAGCTTATTTGAAAAGTTGAATATTTCTCCGGCTCCGGTCCCTCCCGAGGCATTCGGATCCACTAGTGAGCGGAGACTCGCGCGTTACCAATCTTCGTCGCTGGAAGCTGCTCAAAGAAACTCAAAGGTGAACTAACTAAGTGAACGAGCGCGAGACAGCCGCGCTCTCACACCAACGAACGGCAGTAAGGTAAGCAGTCTGGAGAGTGAACAGACATTTATCATGCAGTCTGTCAGCGCCGCCGATCGTCCCAGAAAGCAATTTTCTAGTTTCAAGTGTCTGTTTCGTTTCTTCTCGCTGTTCTGTTGTTCTCGTTGTTATTTTTTATTTATGTTTTCCTCATTATCACTCGCCGCCAGCGTCACGCACGAATCCATAATTCTACTCGACCCACAGATTCGTCAGTTCTCAAAATGGTCGGATGTTGACGTAATAGAATTTCATCACATGTTGTTCCCAGTGAAAGAAGCCATTCCATTTTGTCGCAATCCGCTCAGGAAGACCTGAGTTTTGCGCCCTGATTTCATATCTGAGAGGTCTCCCTGCCCGCCTCGGAATTCGATGTCGGGAATCCAGAATTTCGCTGGAACTTCGGCTCCGATACGGCTTCTCGAGGGAGCCTTGGAAATCCAGACCTTAGCGCTAACATGTCGGCGCGGGAGTCCACGGAGCTCATCCGAAAGATGCGGAGCTCGTCATCCGCGAAGGGCTTACGAAGACTCGGACCTTTAGCGCCCTCTAGGAGAGGGTTCGGTAACTACTCGCTATCACGGAAGTTCGGCATTTATGGTCTCGAATCCCGAAAGAGAGTGCGTTCCGCCGGCAGATTCGAAAATTCATCCCCCGAGATCAGAACCGAGTAGCATCGAACCTCTTATACTTCTCTACTTTTCTCACATTCAGAATAACACGACGAACTCGGGAGAAATCTTCAGAGAGCAGAAGTCATCGACGGTTCTGATTCGCCCAGCGTCGCGATTTTGGAGAAAACTTTCAATTATCAGGGCTCGTGATTTGATCTGGGAGAATTGCTGCCCAGTAGACTATTCGCTTGACCACTCGCCAGGCGGCGGAAGCCGCGCGTTGACGATTCCCGTTGTATTTGTTGAATTTTTTCTCGACTAAAAATCGCGATCTCGCCCAGTTGTCGTGTGTCATCGCATGTCCAACGTTCATGTTAATACCCGCATCGCATAGGGATGGAAGATTTAATATAAATGCAAATAGTCGTCTTCCTCTCCTCAAAGTGCACCCGACAGTGGTAGCATCGTGGATGTCATGCCATGCCCCGACCCGTTCAGTAGGAAATTAGGAACTTCTCCCCATTCCACCCTTTTGCTGTCGTCTTGCTTGCTCGGTCGCTCGCCACGGACCGACCTCGAGAACCAAATCTGGCCAATGAAATGACAAGGCTAGGATAAGAGCGAACATTTTACGACGACAATCATTTCATTTGAGTCCGAGCGCAACCTCGGTATAGGGGAGGCTGGCGCAACGACAATCTCGTTGAGGGTACGTGTGGGCTCATGGATTGCGTGTCACCGAGTCGAGGCATCCAATGGGAATATACGGAATCCGAGGCGTTTCCGGGAGGTGGCTATCCGAAATCATCGGAGAAACTCCGGCTGAAGCGGACACGAGATATATTCGGGCGGAGTTCTGCAACCGGGCCGAGAGATCATCGCATATATCGTCCGTAGAGCCAGATTCCGACGGGCGACGCATGGAGACAGCAGATTAAGTTGTCTCGCGCTTGTTCCGACATCGCATTGTGATAAACAATGCAATCTGCGGCGCATAGAACGCGAATCTGGAGAATCTCTTAACTACAGGTTGGCCTGTCCTTTCTCCTCCTTTACGTGACCCAAATCCTTCCGGACAGCGCTGTCGCTCTTTTGAGCGGCGTCAACCGAGCAAACGGAATATTTGCTTTGAAGAATCCCCATAGCCATTGCTGCTTCAGAAACGGTCGACGACGGCACCGCAACTACAGCGGTTCTTGAGGATGGGTTTGCTCAGCAAGTCTTGACCCGCATTCGATGGCGTCTGGCATCAGTTTCGCACACGCGGGAAATCGCTCAGAATTCAAGGCCCTAGAAACACAAGCCCGACTCTGTCACGAGCCAATCCGGAACTCGACAGAAAATGGCAGACGAGTGAAGCTTGAATTTGATCCAAGTCCACTTCGATTGCGACTGAGACCGCGAAAAGGCTCGAGCCGACGCTAATTGCCCTTGTCGATCGGGTAGCTGCTCGATCTCTAGGGTCGACGCAGTGAGCAAAACCACTCTAGGTGTTCTTCCGCGTGCGCCACCTGAAGCACTGAAGCAGATCCGGCACAAAAAAAGAGCCATTGGTTACTCGAGATTTGTTAGCTGCGCTGAAACAGGAGTTTAGTGGTACTCGAGGAAATCCCTATTCTTCGTCGTCTACAATCTCTGAAAGCCAAGGTATGAGAACAGCGGTTTATGGACTGAAAGCATTCCGTTCGTTCGCGAAAATGTGTGAACCTCTCAGGGTATGGCGAAGTGGCCCTTAAAAAATGGGGGAGCGAGGTATCCATATTGACGACGACGACGACGACCGTGGCGGCGAGCGACTACTATATACAACGATTCCGCCGGTTGGCAGGCGGCTTGCGACTGACTCGAGAAGCGAGGAATCCAAAGCGAAAATATGGCTCCAATATATCCGCCGTTCCCAACAGCAGCGGCTCGGGCGGCAAACCATAGCAATAATTTAGAACAAAAAGGATGGAAAAGGAACGGGACAAAGTTAAAAGCGTTTTTACACTCGGCTATAGACTTACTTCTCACCCAATTATGCTTTGTCATTCCTCAAGGCGTCTCTCCGCACGGTAGCGGAGGTTCTTCCCAACCCTTTTAGACCGACTTCATTCCGCAAGCTGACAGAGAGAAGGCGGTCGGTCGGTGGCTCGGTCGCTCGCTCGAGCTAGCAGGCTGGGTAAGTTGAGAATGAGGGAGAGATGGAGAAAATAAGGTAAAAAATGCGCTGGCAAACCAGAGAACTCCGCGCGCCGCTGATGAAGAGTGGCTTTCTTTTCGTATCCTCCTCCGTCGTCGTTTATTAGAGCTTCTCTCTCGGACAGAGAGTCGTCCTGATAGCTGAGCCATTGTCAGCTCCGGTGCGGAGAGGCTCGCCGGATTCGGGTATCCTGTTTCAAAAGATATGGAAATATGTACGTGATAGATATTTTCTCCGCTGCCGTTCTGTTTCTCCTGTCGCTAATGAAGACTTGCAACAACCTGACAGACATTACCCAAGGGACAGAAACACACTGCAAGGCAATCCAGGAAGTATCACGCGTACGGAAACACTCGCTCGCTCACTGTGACTCGCGTTTACTAATGAATCCGACAATGACAAAAGACGCACCCTGCGAATCTGGATCCTATTCCGTTGAATACCCCGATCTAGCTGCTCATGACTCTCCTTTCTTCTCGCTTCTTCTTTCGGATCGTCGTAGCGAGGGATTTCTGAACCACAAGTGTCGACATCGATGTCTGACGAGTGATCAGCGGACGAAATACGCAAGTTCCATATCGAAAGACAGATCGCTCGCTCGCTCGATCGATCGACCCAGCGATCCGCGGATCGACCAGTCAACCGAGCAAGCGACCGACGGATCAGGGTCTGGATTGATGGAGAACGGATCAGATTCAAATTCTACGACTCGGATCCGAGGAACGCAGGACCAATTGTGAGCATATAACGCCGGGAACTGAGCAGCGGATCCGAGCTCACCCACCCCTCTCACCATTGAATCTAATCTCTCACTAATGCAATGAACTCTTGAAATATGGGCGTGAGGGGGATGGACGGACTCACGGGTGGCCTCGAGTGACGAGCGACTCGTGAGTACCGACCGATATATCTCACGAAAGCGATTTTTCCACATTGGACGCTGCATCTCCTTGTCGATCTCCTGGAGAATAAGATTTGACATCGAATGCGCACGTCGACGGTTGTGTACGCCGCTCGGGGCGCAAAACACCGCGTTCCGGTCCCGAGTGCAAGCGTCTCGGGGTTCCAGCCGGGGTCGACACTACCGCTCTAGTGAGCTCTCTTGAATACTTCTCTGGCTCTCTGTTTGCAGACATACTGTGTTTGGGTATTATCGTCGCTACTGTATTATGCTTCCTTCGTTCTAATTCACAATTGATTAATTGTATGGCTTCGGCTCGGTGAGGCTTGGCTTGCTCGCTCGCTCGCTCGCTGGCTAGCAACAGTACTTTGATACCCCTGTAACCAAAATCAGTATGCTGGCATGAAATGGTGCGCGCGGTGTAGCTCGGCCGGTGTGTACACCACGGCTGCATGTGAACAGTCTGTACGACCAGTAGTCCAGACGACAGATGCCTGCTCTCCGCGATTGTTACTGTTTGACGCTGTTCGAGCGAGCGAGTGAGCGAGCGAGCGAGCGGGAACGACGATGACGATCACATTGCATTAAAAGAACGAGCATCAAATGACTTGTTTTGTTGCAGAAAGTGGCCTCGCTGCGGCCGAACTGAGGTGATACGAGCACCCGTTGAAAGATGAGCACTTGCAGAACAGGAACCAATTGTCGAAATGAGCTGGAGGTCACCCCGTAGAATCGGGCTGCCTGCACACAAAAGCACGATGACAGCAGCCATGGAATTCCTCGCGATATATCGTCAATAATTCATTTCTCCCTGTTCCTCTTTCCTACAGAAGCCCGATGTCTTCAGGCGAGCGGGAGGATCCGTGGTTGCGTCCAGATACGGAACCGAAACTCCGCGCAACGATCCAATCATGAAAACAAAAGTGCAACTGATTTGTTCTCTCCTCCATTAGTGGCATCGTCCGACGGACCGGTCCTCAGGTGCGTCGGATGACCAAAGCGTAGGGACGGACTGGTTAGCTCGCGATATATTGATTCTGCCGCGACGCTGTCGATGTTGTTGTTGTTGTTGTCGTCGTCGTCTTCGATAATAAAGTCGAGATAAAAACAAAATGATTCCAACGAGGTATCGAAATGTAGTCAGTCGTCGACGTATCTAAATGTAGGCGCGCACAGTACTGCTTCGCTGGATTGTAATGCTTATCGTCGACAGGCAAGCAAGCTAGCCAGAGAGATAAGATTAGCTCCTTTTATTGAGTATGGCACCGAAGGCGCCAGGCGTCTGGTCGACGAAGTCACTATCTTCAACGGCCATACGTCCTCTCGGCAGAAAACGAGAGGAAAAAAGATAGAGAAAAAGAGCTCCGAAGACTCGAAGATCACGGCACCTCGCCTATTTCGCCTCGCCTGTCGACAGTTGTAAATAAACCAACTTAGCAGCAAACAGTCGTCGACGTCGTGAACGTCGTCGTCGTTGTCATCGTACCTTCAAGAAAAAAAACACAATCACTCGGAAACTCGGAACACAGAGGAATCTAATCATTGACAGTCGCACACTGAGAAACAAACGAACACCGGGGCGACCGACCGGACAAAAACCGCATATCACAAGCTCCACCAACTAACTGGCGACCGCACCAATTAGGTAACCAGACGTTCCGGCAACGATGAGGAGCTGTCAGCATGCGTGTATACTGTACGAACAGGGAGCATACGTCCCACTCGGCGCCATCGAACTGTAACAATGCGACTGGGACTTGGGGAACTACATAAAACCTACACGGCCAGCGAGGGGAAACCGTCGCAGAGCGCTCACGTCTACGTCGACGTCCCGGTCCAACGTTGCGCGAAAGTTTGAGGCTGGAGGATGTAGTGAGAGTCTTCAGGACTGGAGAAAGAAGTTTACCGAGTAACCCAAGCGCATGCTGGAGGGAATATTTTTTATCCTCTCGCGAAGGAACCGAGCGGAATTTTCCGACTCATCATGATCGAACTTCGTCTGATTCCAGCTATCGGTCCGGGAAACTGGTTTAACATACCTGGAACAGCCGGTATGGGAAGCGTACTCCGTTTTGGCCGACTACGTTATCTTTAGAAGCTGTTAATGAAGTTTATTGGTTTTTGTCAGAAAGAAAGAAGTAAAACACGTCGACGGTAGCTCCTGCTCCCCTCACTGGCTGATCCGCTTGCTTTTCCGGCTGCTGGCTCGATCGGCCGCCAGATCATCAAGAATCAAGATGACGCTAACTTGCCTGCCTGCCTATCTAACTGACTGAGTCGGATGATCACTTGCTCATACAGATGTACCAGTATCGTCCGCTTACTCGACCGAACTGCTTCATGCGATAGAACCATCGGGCAGGGGGAGAAAACAAGAGATAGGACTGAAGCAGAATAAACCCGAACAACGCATGGGCAGCGGCGAGCTTAGCCGTCGGAAATGCTCACCATCAGATAGCCGTTATCGAGTTTTCTGCGCGGGTTCCAATACGTCGCTCGAACGACGAACCTGCACGCCTCCGTGCTCTCCTTGAGTCTTCTTCCACCGCTCTCTTTTCGAGTAGCTCCGACTATTATGGCTCTCGTTGCTGTCAACACTTCGTCACCCTGAAATTGGCAACACCAACAACGCCGACGCGACGACACAGGATCACTGATTGCCACCAACAAGCAGATAGGAAAACACTACTCGGTCAGAATCATCAGCATCGGTCTTCGAGACTGTTTGCCCTACCCGATACTTGTTGACAGCATACGGCTGAGACTCGCTCGATTGCTTCATCGATCGGGCGATGTGTCCATCCAACTATTTATCTATCTTCCTTTCTCGTTTATCTATAGGGCTGATTTTCTGTCCCCGCTCACCGTATTCAGACACAGAAGTGACAGCGAAAGCAGTGTGGGATGGGCATAATTTATGTCGTGCGCGAAAGATTTCTGTAGCATGCCTCGTACACTGTGAAGGGCCTCTGTTTCCGAGCGATTCGGAGTGAGAAAGGCGATCCACCGTCAGAAATCATTAGACTTTATCCCAATTATCCGGTCCTGACTCATGACGCGTTATCGATGGGGAAGCTGCTTCCGTGTCTCTATCGTCTTGCCGGGGAAATCAATCGAGCTCCAAAGGCTTCTTCGAACGACCGTTGCGTAGCTCAACCGTGTGTAGGTCTGAGATTTCCATCGCGACAGTGCCTGAGTCATTGCCGGTGGTCATTCCCAATCTTCTCGGTGCACGTTCGCTCGATGGGTGAGTTCGCAAGGGCGAGTCTGGAAAGATTTCAAGGACACATAGAACAGCCATACAATGCGCTTTGCAATGCCATTGTGGGGAGCCGTTAGCTTGAGGTGCGGTCGCGCATATATGGAATGGGAGATGTTCCTCCCTGTTCGACCGATGAACGAGTGTTTTCCCAGCGATCCTTCAAGCGTCAAAGTGAGTTTTATGGACAACTACAAAGACCAACTTTGCCAGCTCGCTTCTTCCTCTTAGCTCGATATGCTACCAGCAGCATCAGGTTCGGATTGAGCGCCGCTGCTGCCTTGTTGGTATTTATGCAAAGTTATTCTTAATTCTCCGGGGCCACCTGCGCGTCGAGGCATAGAATCCAGCGGAAAATATAACGACATCAACACAACACGGGAAACCTCACGGAACTTTCAAATCATCGATATTTTTTTCTTCTCTCCCGCTCTTCTGCTCTTCGGCCTTAAGGGTGTTGTTTGTGACGACCATACTACTCGGCAAGCCACAACAAGACGAGTCAGAGCAAGCCGTGCCTTTCTCCACGTTCTACTGCTGAACGAGCGGGCGGATAGCGTCTCAGGAAGAGGAATTGCTTTCCCGGGGTAAACTTCCTCATCGTCCGGAAGATCGCAACTTCATTGTGGCGGAAACAAAGATATGGGCTCTGGTGAGCTCAACTTTTTCGGGGGGATTCGCCCCCTCGGGAATCAGGTGCCCTTAAGTAGAGACGATCGGCTCCATCCCTTAAAGGAGGGATCAATCAGGAACACCAGAGATAAGATCACGAAAACGAACCGCAAATGGCCAGTTGTCTTTTTTTTACTTTTGCTCCTATCGTCATCATTGGCTCCATCATCAAGGGTTGTTCGGATCGACACCGTCGCCCTTTGCCGCCGTCGTCGTGGCGGCCGCCGCCGCCATGCTATCTAAACGACTGAAGGCTGAGGAAGTAAGAAAATTTTACGATAGTCCATCATCGTTCCTCCGTTTCGGTTTCAAGTACAACAAGCTACTACGTCGGCTGACTGTATGCCGAGTCCGAAATGGACGCGTTTAGGGGGGGGGCATCAGCTATTTGAAGTTGGTAATGTCTAGCTATCTTCTGTCGGAGCTGACTTGTGATGTTTCGAGTCGACGACGACATTAGACGACGAAACCAATGGAAGCAGCCGATGGCGCCATTGAGCGCAGGGACCGTCCTGCGCTGAATGAGGAAGATCTCAAGAGACGATCATGCTGAAAGACGACGACGTCAAGAGATAACAACACGATCGAGTCAACGATCACTAAAATGATCTCAGTGAGCCGTTCGTTCCGCTGGTGCCGCTCCGACCGCGGTCCGAATGTGTCGTCGTCTACGTCGTTGATCTCGTTGCGGCCGGAGTCTCGTATGTAGACGGAGCTCGGTCATCATTGTCGGTAGGGGGTGGATACAGATTAATCGGACCCCACGGATTGAAGATCCATGGGAAATCGAGTTCACCGGTTTCGAACCCTAGGCCGCCGGTTCCGTCGGTGAGGTTGCGTCGAGGAAGTCCCGTCGAGGATGTTCCTTGCGAGAAGGTCGTCGAGGACGACGAAATGTGATCGGTTGCAGATCACGAGAACGACCGGCTCGAGCCTAATGGAGCTGGCTATACTATTCATCAGGCACGCATTGCTTCTCATTGACATTCCACAGAGTGAGTGGTAGTGACTGGGCGTTTGTTCCCACGCGACGCTGTCAACCTAATGCTTATTCTATAGCCGACGACCGAGCTGACGACCACAACGACAGTGTCTGCGTGGGCGGTGTTTCTTCCAAGAGTTGTGTCAGGCGGAGCTCCTCCGGAAGAATCGTTAGGCAGTAAACTTTACGCGATAGAGGCCTCACTCATAGAGTTAGCTGCCGCTCTCGCGCCCAGCAAGCATTTCAGCCGGTGGCGGAGGACGCTCGCCGCGCTCATTCACTCGGTTTGGCGTGAGTGGACACTCCCGCTTCAGCATGCTGTTCACCAACGACATCTTCTCCAAAATCTCGAGCACCACCAACACTGACTCGTTCGTTCGTTCGTTCTCTAGATGCAGTCCAGGGAGGCAGACAATAAAGATCAACAACGATAAACTCTTCTCGCCAGAAGCCATTCTCCGATGTTAGGAAAACTGGAAGAGAGCCAGAAGTGGCGTTTCCGAGATATCAGGACTTCCGCTGGAAACTGGCTACATTTATTTACGTTATTATTGTTGTTGTCTTTGTTACTGTTGCCTTCCTGTTTTAGGCTCTCCCGAGATCTCTCGGCTCTTCAGGGAAGGGCGGAAGAATAGAGTTTCCTCAAGATTTCTCAGAATTACCAATCGTTTCCGCGCCTCGAACTTCGTAAGAACTTGGTGTCAGCGAGCTAATCCAAATATGCGATATGACATCAGACCTCCTCTGTAGCGCACAATCGATTGACACCAGCTGCGAATCGGTGTTCGATTTCCCCGCGTGATTTTCCTCGAATCCCGGCTGCTCTCGATTTCGGTCGAAAGTGGAAAAACGCCGAGATTCGATCGAGACATACCACGACTTCGAGAGATCAGTGGGGAGGAAGTGAACATTATTGTTTCTGGAAGAAGTTGTAAACGGAGTGAGGATATGGGACGACAGACTGTTATAAGTCATCAGCTGTATCCATTTTCAAAAGACGCCGCGGCGCGACACCAGGAGGATCAAGAGGTGCTGGACAAGACACCGATGGCGGCGGCAGCGGGAAGTGTGAAAACTTCTTCTACGAACACAATATGTTGTTTGTTCCCTTTCGAGTGCTCTACAATTTATAGCCGAGCCGGGTCGAGCTCCTGGTCGAGTTCAGGAATCGACGGCGTCTTCCGAGTTATGTGACGTCCTGGTCTGGCGTCAGTCGACAGTTATAAACATCGGCGATTCGCGCAGTTCATTAGGTGGAAGTCGAGGAGAGGGAATAAATTTTCTTCCGTCCCCAGCCGACAAGCAGCGACGACAGAGAGCAACAGGTCGATCGTGAGCATCTCCGAGCGCATACACAGATGTGTTGTCATAAAGACAACTGTCCTCTTCCATTGGGTGGTTGAATCAAATGGGGCGGTGGAAATCTATCCGTCAATCGCCGTCGCCTGCTTTACCAGCCAGCCGGTAGGTCGGTTTGTCGGCCGGCCGGTCGGTCGCTCTGACTGACTATCCGTCTGTTTGACAATATTTCAGTCGTTTAGGCCGCGAGCCCGGTAGGAAGGAACGAAGGTAGGTGGGTGACTAGCTGGCTCGACAGGTCCGAGCTAGCTAACAAGCGGCGCGAATCGCAGGGCTGCGCATGCGTGTGTTGTGGGAGATTTACTCACCCCTGACATCATACACTCACTCGCCAAGAATGTCGTAATAATGTAGTTAATAACATATCCAAATAGCGGCGTCATATGCGCCAGAGCCATTCATTTCGATCACGGATCATATGAATCGCGGTTTGGCCATGGCGAGCCATTATTGCTCAACTGAGCGCTCATCTTAGCTCTCGAAGCGGTGCAGACCGCAGATCGACAGTGCCAGAGTCTGTCTCTCGAGTCCTCGGGAAAAGAGAGCCCAGCTCGCTCTATACTCACTCAGAAGCGTATAAGAACTGATATTACTGGAATCCCAGGCGATAATTAAATCACTTCGAAACCGCAACGGAATCCTTGCTCCCACCAGGGAACCAGATTCGATTCGAGGGGCAGCGGCTTGAATCGCGGAAAGGAAAAGAGGAGTCACCGTTCGAGTTCCGAGACTGACGACCGGGATGGCTTTGAGATGTTGTCTAAAAATTACAGCGGGTTACGGTGGGAGAAAAATCGTAAGTCGCTTCCGATGGATGAGGTCGGTCAATGCGACTCGAAATCGTCATTTATCATTTTTTTAGAGTTGAGATCTCACCCGACGACCGCAGCGGACTTGCTGATGGTGGCGGTAGTATTAGGAGTCGCCGTTCCGGCTCTGGTGGCTCGCTCCATGGAGATGAGGTCGATGATTTTATAGTGAAATTGTGACGGTGGTCGGCGTCAAATCGCTTCCGAGGACTTGACCGATTACCTCATTTGGCCAAGGAGGGCTTACCCGTGTTACTCCTCCGGTAATGTTTCGAACCATTATCTCGCCGGGCCGCTCCATTGCGGAGCTCGTTAAATTTCGTCTTCATCCATCTATGCGGCCATCCGTCATTTCATGTATTCGGGTGCGATCTCCCATTAATCCGACCTGGAAATACATACATATGATTAATACATCAAGTCCGATGAAGCCACCGGGATACGAATAATGATCGGGGCTTAACGCAAGCAAGTATCCGTTGCAAGCCTCTGGTGTGAGTTTTCTCAACGAAGCAAGCCAGAATAAGAATCGAACGAGGGCCGATTCCGGTCTACGCTAAGCTCGAGCTCGACTTCCGCGTGTCGGCTTCCCGAGCTTTTCATCCGCTCTGCCAAGCCCTTGAGATGGGAGGCTTGTCTAGTTTCTTGGAAAATTCGAACTTGATCGGAATCTGAAAATATAATGAATCCGATCTCCTCGCTTCCCAGTATGTGTTCTTCCTGAGCGAATCCATAACGGGGGAATCGGAGGATTTCGATGCTGGGAATCGGCCGATGAATCAATTGAGTGGCGATTTCATCAAGCTCAGTGAGGATGACTGACGAGTGATGGCATTTTAAGCTGGTTCCCGAGTAAAAACGTGGCTTTGTAGAGGTCTCATATCGTAGATCTATTTTCGCTTCGACCTCTTGTAGAAGCCGAAGGTACGACACCTACCAAAACACGTGTCGATGGCAGCAACCTGCAACCCAAAGACAACAACGACTACCTACGTTGTCGTTCGCGGCTGGCTTGTTCGAAACGCAAGCCGATACGTGTGGAAGAACAGGAACATCTGTTCTACGCTCATGTCGAATGCTGCGATCTTTTTCAACATGTTTAATTGCAGAGGCGGCATCCATGGCAACTTCAACACCGCCAGTGAAAGCAACATCGTAAGGCTACGGCCGCAGCTGTCTCACTCAGCCTGCCGGCCATGCCGTATACGGCCAGGCAGGCGAGTCGACCGGCCACTGATCGAATTCGGCAGAAAAAAAACGTCGTTCACTCAACGCAGATGTCAGACGAAAAATTATCTGAAAACGACAGATCAGAGGGATCTCGATTCCTGTCTACCTCCTGATATAGCTCATCGATTCCGTTACGGCACGATTTAATCCGATCACTGCACCTATCCGTCATTTGAAGAGGAAATAAGAGTCTGACGTATTTGTCACGCTGACGTTTGACGCGTTTCCTTTCGGTGCTCGTCGGCTGGAGCCTCCGTATGCAAGCAATCGAGAGGAATGGCGTTTCTTCCGGATGTCGAAGTCGTCTGATCCATAGAACGAGTCTTTCAAGAGACTGCCTCCGGGACCCGCCGCTTGGTTCGGCTCGCGAGAAACAACATGTTAGCAAACATAGAGCTTCATTAGGAAAGGTTGGACGTTTGTTGAAGCTTATCGGGTTGTGTCTGGGCGCCGCTTCCTCACAGCCTCGGTCCTTGTCGCGCGTTTTTCTTCTCGTCTTCCGAATTAATCTCTCGCAGTTGTTGTTGTTCGAGGAAAACGCGTTAAGTTTGCACCAATGTGCTTGAAATTCGAAGCCGATACCGACCAAGCCACAACTCTCAGATAAGCAGACTCGTCGTCTAAGTGAGGGCCAGTTATCAAAGTTCATTAAGGAACAAGTTATCTGCAGTCCGGCATCGACTTAGACCCTAAAACGAGGGTGCGGGAGGTCTTCGTCAGCGGCATAGTCGACGGCCGACCGACGGTGGCTGTAGAAGATGCAGCAGCAGAACCGGCGGCGGACCACGATGTCGATGTGATCCAATGGGAAGCGAGACAAACGACAACCAGATACTTTATTTGATCGATCGCTGGATGGAAAGACGAAGAGCGAACGGTCACTCACTCGCTCGTTCGCTCGCTCCATTCATTAGTTTTGCGATTTTATTTTTATACGAGATTTTTCCTTTCCCATGAGAAAGCTCGCTCAGAAATTGCTGAAGATTTTTCCTCGTCCTCCACGACACACCTTCCCGAGGCGAGGTGTCTGTTACTCCATCCGCTTCTCGAGTCGGCTCCGCTGCCCTGTGTACAAGAACAGATTTCTCTTACCGCGTCAGCAGACTGACACGTTGATTATTCCGCGTCTTGTCACGCTAGGCCACGATCGGTTTCCCTCGAACCGCTCTGCGTTTCGATCGGTGGCGCGACGAGGAATTAGAGCTATTCCTCGTCGCTCCTCGAACCAGTTCACTTCAATCATCGCTCAACTTTCCTCTTCTTGACAAGAGTTCATTACCATTTTTGAATCTACACGTGGTGGATCGCTTGATTCTGCGATCCATGGATGGATTCCCACCAGCTTTCGACGGCGATGACTTCTGTCCGACCGTCGACCAGCAGCTCCGAGCGATCTTTGTCTGGAATTCCGAAATCGTTTTATTTGAGTCGTTTGATCCACAACTTAGACAGGCTCTAATGGTTTCGAGCATCAGCGAGATATTATGTTCAACGCGATATACCGCTACGTAACGAGGTTTCCAATCGAAACATTTGATTGAAGGTGTTTCCATCCATCCATCTATCTAAAACGTCGAGCCACAGCCCGGGATTCTGATGATGAGAGGGAGCATGATTGAAAGCTGAAGTCGCGTATCGTCCGAAGGAATGTTGAACGGAAGGTTTGAAGAAAGAGGGTACGGAGAGAGCTTTACGGGGAATTTGAAGAGCACGGACTGAAGGCAATGCCAAACCAAGTGAATAAGTGACAAAGTGATTGTAGTCGCGGCGGCGGCAACCGCGATTGCAGAGGCAGGCGGATAAAATCACTCTTTGGTATTTGTTGCCGTCGTCGGTATTCGCTACTGGTGCTCATTCGGAGTGGAGAGCGAGCAAGACAGCCGAATTCGGCCAACGCCCAGTCTTTGTTGCACTTCACAGCTGTTTTGTGGACTCTTCAGCATTGCTGTTTTGAAGATGCTCTTCAACACTCGTCCCGCTACTGTTGAAAGCGGTACGATCATCATCTTCTTTCTTCTTCTCTGGACTCTTCATCGAAGAACTTATTCGTGTGTCCGTGCGTCCCTCATCATCAGAAGAGCTACCGGCGAGCGGGCCGACTGATTCTTCAAATATTTCAGTGGGAGGCAGCAGAGAAGAATATGAAGCCCCACTCTTCACGCCCCCTCGTGCCCGTTTCCGAAAGGCAGCACTGTCATGCTGGAGGCCTTTTCTCTGATGGGGTTTAATGGCAGAGGTATTTTGAGCCCCCGCCCCCTCTTTCACCTCCTCCTCGGTAGAAGAGCGGGTTCTCGACTTTCTGACTTCGGCTCCTCCGTCGGTGGCAACGGGGGATTACCTGCTCCTTGTGCCAAGCTCAAATTCTTCGTCGGGCAGTGTATGTATCGGTATTTAGGCTGCTCTGAATCTAGGGCCTCGGTCGTTGAATTGAGGGAATACTTCGTTTTCAACTCGGTAGGTCCGGATCAACCCGGGTCGTCACGGAGGAAGCCAGCACCGCCCCACTTTGAAGTCTCTTCTCGCGTCACCATGGCCCTCGGATTCACGTACAGATACGTAGACGTCTCGAAAGGCTCAGAAGTCGCTTCTCCGGAGGGATATACCAGCTCCTCCTAGATCTGGAATTCCATATCCTCGTCCCTCTGGAGTCGTTGCCCGGAACAAAGTCCTGCGATTCCTCGACCGAATTCACTTAGACTTCATTCGGAGCTGCGGGTCCAGACGTGGAAAATTTCGGTGCGTTTTCTCTTCCCGACCCAAGAGACGGGTATCGCCGAATTTCGGTATCGTCAACTCGGTTCCGAAGCAGCGGCACAAGGATGAACGAATGGAAGCGAATCGCTGAAAATATATCTCAAAAGCCTGCCAGTCATTCAGCAGTCCATCTAGACGGTGGTGGTGCGGCGGCGGCGCGGCGGCGGCGGCGAGTCAAACCGCAAGCAAGCAAAGAACAATTTGCGCACAACAGACGGACGGGCGACCAGTCAGCAAGCAAGCGACCTCGTATTAGAAAATAGATTCAATCAACATGGAAGGGAAAACCTCGGGAAACGACGACGTAAAGGCTAGTGCGCAGTCGTCTGCGTGCGTCGATAACGGCGGTTGGTGCTCGCGGGGGACAAGAGATGACATTACAATGCAAAGCAAGCAAGCAAGGAAGACGACGCGATGAAAAAAAAAGAATGGAGGAAAAGAAATCGAAGAAGGCGTCCGTTCCTTGGTTGCCGTGTGTGTCATAAAGCGAAGGATGGTGCGGTCACGACTGACCCCTATGCTGCTGCAGCGGTGACGACGGCAGCGGCGGCAGTTGGCCACACAATGCTCATTCGTTCGTTGGTTGGTCGCTCCGTTCATTCGTTGCTTGGTTTTGTTGCCAACTCGACTTGCCAACTTGACTTGCTTGCTTTCTGACTTGACTGCCTGTCTGACTGACTGACTGACTGACTGACGTTGTTGTTGTGGTTGTTGCTGCTGCTGATGTCGTCGCTGACTCCGCTGCCGGAGCTCATTTTGCGAGCGTTTGCGAACCGCCTGCGATCAACGGACGTTGCTGTTCGCAACCAATGCCGCTGACGAACCCCGGAATCAACATAATTATGTCGATGCTCACAACGTTTCTTTAGGATCTCCTGTTCGTTGGCTCTTCCACACACAATCAATAGTTGCGGCTGACGAGCGAACTTCACCCGCGTGACCTCAACCCTTTCGAATTTCATAGAAAGATATGTTCTTTGCCTGCTATCGACTTCGACCTTTGTCGATTCACAGGCTCTTCTATCGTATTTCAGGGATAGGTTCCTAATATTCTCGCGCTTAGAGAGTTTCTGCAGGAAAAAAGTTTCCGGATCGAAGAAATCCGAATACTTCTGAGCGTTCGCGGAAGTTAATTCCAGGACTTCCGCGAGGTTGTGGACCTGATGTTTCCTTCGTACCGAACTGGATATTACAAGGGTTTCGAAAGTATGGGAGCGCGGACTATAATGGGTTGATCTTCTGGGTTGGAGTTTTTGCCCACACTGCTCTCGTCGAATCGCGAATTGAGTGCCACTAACTTAGGGACAATCCGTCTGATGATACACGAAGGATTCCGAAATTGCCCAGTCATTATGGAACTTTGAGTGCGCTGTCCTTATTTGAGATCGCTCACCAAGGCTACGGATTCGTCTATTATATTGACTCTTGTCGGTTTCCCCGCAGAGTTCTACCGAACAAGACAACCCGAAAGCCGACGCCGATAGCGAAAAAAAAAGGAAAAATTAAGCCCGGAAGTTCGGGTAGGGCTATACCTGATTGAGCTTGAAAAATGAAGTTCCTTTGGGTAAACATCCCGCCCAAAAAAAGTTCGATGCGATATGCGATCCAGGGCCGTGTTCAGATCGTAATCTAATAAACTGATGGGCCGCTAAAAAGCCGTGTTCTACACCTGCAATCCACTCAAGGACCTTTTGACTTTTACCCGACACGTGTCTCCTTGGAGGTCGAATACAATATTATTATGGTAGCAGAAAGCGAGTTCTCGGTCTGTTTCTGATAGTGAGCCATGATATGAGCGAGGAGAAACTTGTCCCCTGAGTGTAGAAAAAAGTCTCTTTCGTGAGATTGCCGTATACCCGTTCCCCTCACATACATTTCCGCTGGACATCGCAAAAACATTTGGGGGTGGCGTTTTTGTTTTGTTTCACCCGGAAGCAAGTTAGGCGCTCATATCGCGAATCGATCCCCAAGCGATCAGATCACTTATCGCATCGTGGATTAATCGACAAATTCTTGACCTTTCAACTCTCTTTTGTCTTCCTCCCGACGGCCTCCCACGTTACCTGTGGACATTCGTAGACTTGCCGGCGGATGATTTCTAACGCCCGACTTCCGCGGTCCGAATCCTTTCTCCTCGATGTCCTTCTCGAAGGAGCTTCTGACGAATACCCGGAGGTGGTCATGCTTCGTTTCCCGGATCTGAGCATCTCCGAGTGAAACACTAAGAACGCGTATCACCCGAGTGCGAAGCCTGGGTCTGAGTGAAACTCTCGTCTCTCGGGTTTATCTGTTGGCGAAATCCGTCAATTAGATCCATGTTAGCTGGATTCTGCATCGCCCGGTGTTTGTAGCTTGTTATGGAGAGACCGTGACCGCGATTTGGACCGCGACCACAACGGAGACGACGACTGGAACGCGGGAAGTCCAGACTCGGTGTCTTCCGATGCTGATGGAGATTCGAATGGCGGACGGCGACCACGACGCTCGCAGCGGGATTGCGGCGGAATCCGAACCCACACGACAAGAACGGTGAGATCAAGAGATCACCTTGCGCCAGTCAGTCAGTCAGCCAGTTAGCCAGCTAGCTTCGTTAGACAATGGACTAGCTGATAAATTCGGCTGATTTACAAGTAGTCTACCCCTGATCCTCCCCAGACTCTCTCGGTGCTCCCTTCCGTCCTTCAGTCAGTCTGTCCTGCACCATGCCGCTCCATCACTGTGTCGGTCGTTTCCTGCAAAAGACGCCCCCTCCAGCCCGTCTTTTGTTTTCCGCTCTTGAGGTCGATGCTGTCGTTAACGAGCGAAAACTGTTTTCTGCTACATTCAACCCGATGTGGGTCAACAAGTGGGGCGTGAGCAGGATGCACGCGCGTGCGCTCCCCGTACGAAGAGTACATACTCCATTGATGGAAATTCCGAACCGATTCCCGTATTATCGTCGGTGCAAAGGAATGCCAAAAATGATACGCCCTAAATATTCATCAGTTTGTATCCGAGCCGTATCTATTCTCATTTGAATATCAGTCCAAGCAGAAGAAAACAACAGAAGTTGGCGACAGATTTTTGAGATGGAGGAAGAATTAGGACCTGAAGGAATCGGATGAAAAATCGCGGGCTATCTAAATCGAATCAGGTCGCATCTTCTTTCTGCCATCGGAGCATATCGCTCAACCGGCGCTGCTACCGATGACCGCCGCCGCTGCCGTCGGGGTTGAGCTATCGAGTGATTCGATGACCCCACCATCTTGTAGAGCAACCATCCGGAAATATCGATGATGAAGGCTTTTGTATTTGAAATGCGAATGTAAACGAGGGGGGGGGGGGAGAGTTCGACGAGCTGGTGATTGAGAGCGATCAGCAGGATGGGCGACGCTCGCAGCTTCGCCCAAGGTTTCCCAAACCCGACGGATGTCTTTAGAATCTGCGAAATATCCCATCGTATGGAGTTGAATAATCGTCGGAGACATTGCCGTAGTGGACATCGGTGTGCCTGAAAAGCGCGCCACGATCTTCTGCATCCAGAACGATACGGAATCCGACGTCCCTATACGCACGATGTCGACCGACGTGCAATGGAGTTGAAGAGTTTTTGCTCCATTGAAAAGTTTCCTGGACCTTCTCGGGTGTCTTCTTGGTCCGAGACTGGAATCCGAGCCGAGAGCTATCGCACGAGCCGATCTCTCGTTAACGACCCTCTGCTCAGACGATGAGTCGCCATGTCGTTCTCCGTCTCGTGAGTCCACTCGCCCTTCCGCCCGCATGGAAGAATGACAGGGAAAAACTCATTGAGGACAACTTGGCGACGAAATTATTCTGTGATTGAATTATTTTCAGTTTGCATAGCAATTCCCGATCGAGCTCGGATGAACGCATGCGAACATTTTTCCGCGGAGACTTATCGAGTTTAAATCATTCGGACTCCCATGTTTAGTGAACGGGAGTCACTTCCTAGAAGTGATTTGTTCTCGCTCGACTCGCACCAGCCGGATTCCGGCGTCGGCGGCGGTGCTCGTGGTGGAGCTCGTCTGTCTGACAGTAGCTCAACAGAAGTCTACGGGAGAGACTCCTTCACATGCGAACTGCTGTCTTCTTGTAGCTCTGTTCCCGGAAATATGTATAGGCATCCAGACCAGTAGCAGAATCCTCTAGGTCCTGCCCGTTCCATCTGACTGAGTCGGGAATACCTGTGATTTCTTCGCAGTGGCCAGAGAAAATCACTCGCTCGTCGGCTTGAAAGCAATCGAAACCTTTATCAATCGGGTTGACTGCCGTGTTTCTCTCGACGTAGATACTAACCCACCCACTCAGTAGGAGAACATTGTCCGACTTATTTCACTATTTCTTGGCTGTGAGCGATCCTCGCTCGTTTTCTGCGGCTCCCAGGTCGGTGATCTGAATATATGCAATTTTGTCACCTACTCGCTGCCTAGCCATTACAAGAGCTGTTATACAAAATGAGAATTTCCGAGGCAGCCATCACGCTGATGGAAATGAAAGAGTTCGGTCAAGTCTTCAATCTTCACCCAGCATGTGTCCTGTTCGGTGCGTGAAGAACAATTAAGCCAATGTGATGGATCAACACAGCGTGGCTGTTTCCCAGCGAGAGATGAGGGTCTTGCATCTACTACAACGAGCATATTTCTATTCCTTCAAGACGAAACACACTCCGTTCCCCGGTGGTCGTTCATAATGTAATTCATGAATGTCCGATTCCAGTATTTTTCTCCTCCTAGCGCAATGAGATCTTGCTCATTTTCCGCTTGCTATCGGTACTGCCTGCTCTGTGGCTCTGTGGTCCCCTCAGAAGATGAGAATATCGCTCCTGTGGTTGCCCGCAGAATTCTCATGGTTCGAGTACTCCTCCATTTCACCGGGAACGGCTGTTCTATCGCAACCCCCGCGGGATTCCCTCGGACCTCTGTCTCCGTCCATCGAGATTTTCGTAGCACGCCCCGTCAAAACCTGATTTTCGAATTTCGGACTCAAGATTTCTAGCTGGAAGTATTCACTTTCAGTATTTCATCGAGAATATGGTTTCGCTTCTTTTACGCCGAGGGCCGACTCCGGTAGTTCTCCACGTCGACGGAGCGACAGGCCGTCTCTGTCGCAGCAGCGGTCGTCGTTGTCAACCTCGTCACTGTACTTATTGTATCGATTGTGCTGTGGCTGCTTGTTGGCATTCATTCCGATGAAGAATGTTTCCGACGTCATACGAGTGGCATCGTTCGTTGTTCATGCTCCATCAAACAAAAATGACGATCGGGTATTCTAGACGTGTCTCAACACTCACTCGCTCGCTCCTCGCCCGCGCGTCTCCTTGTATGCTCTAGCTGGTCGGTCGGTCTGTCGACTCGAGACTGCGGCCTAGTTCGAGATGTTCGTTTGCGGCGGGGAGAGTCCATGCGTTTCGGCGGAATGCATTTTCGTTGTATCCCTCGTTTTCCTTGTCGTCGACGTCGTCATCGCGACGCCGGCGACATAAACGAGCAACGAACGGTAACGGCACTGTGGATCAAGTGGGGCTGTCATAGAGAGCGCATTGGGAATCTCTGTCGCTTGTCGCGCTACGACGGCTGTTTTGCCCTCGGTTCCCTCTTTCTTTGACGTACAGTTCAAATCGCTGTTGCTTTGAAGGCGAGCTGTCGAACCACCGGCCGGACCGCTGAGCTCGGTGATTGAATGCAGTCCGATGAGTTGTATGTACCAACATCAGGGAAAGAAGTTGATAAATAAAGTTGACACCTCGAGGCTCGACGCCGCAGGGACCGAACGGTGGTCCTTCTGTAGGCTGGCTGACAGTTCCTCCGCCGATTTATGCGTTTGGCATGCATGATACTTTCCTAAATAGATTTCTAATATTCCAGGTGACAGCTCCGACGAGCCTGCGGCAGCGACGACGCGTCGTTGACGACGGCAAGCGGTGAGCGAGCAAGCATGCATGCAGGCGTCTCGCTATAAACACGATCACAGAACACGATGGACTACATCCTTACGAATCGAAAAAAAAGCGTGATCGCTTACCTTCTAAGAATAGCATGCACACACAGCCCATAACTCAAATAACCATGGAGAAGCATGGATTTCGCGATTTCGGCAGCAGGAATTCGTTCCGAGTGCTATTTTAAAGGTCGAATTCGAAAATCCGAATCTTGCTTGGAGGATATTCTTGTTCCCACGTACGCAAGAGGACGCGGATTTCTCCAAAGCCGTGGAGGATACATTTCTCTTTGATAAATAAAGTTTGGGACATAAATCTCATCTCCCGCAGACCCGAAAACGAGGAGAGACCCGGAAACAGACGCGAGGTACCCCTCGGGTCGAACGTCGGCGAGGCCGTGACTTTACTATGGCATCCTCGCAGATTTCAATTCCGTACCCTATCGGTTTCGGAAACATCCCAGATTCCCGCCTCCTCCACGGAGCGCTCCGAAGCCTTTGCCCGAGATACTCCCTCCAATGGTCTGTTTCACGAACGCTTCTGAGGTGCACGCAATCGAACAATGCCTGCGTATGATCCCGCTCGATCTAGCGTACATATGTACCTAGATTCTGTCTGGCTCCTGCTGTTGACGCTGCGGTGCCGCTCGTTGGACGGGTATGGCGGATTGACTTCTCTTACAGCGGGATGTTGTGTAAAATTGAATTGTCCCCTTTCGTATATCGCCAGATCTCATATCAACTCAAACACACACATCATTCGGGCAGCTAGACGAGCGCTTGGACGGGCGGGCGGGCAGGCAGGCAAATATACAAACGAAAGAAGTGACGAACGGACAGACAGTTGGATCGAGACTGACGAAGAGACCGAGAGCAACACGAGAGAAGCACATGTCACACACATATCCAACGAGGCGAAATCTTCAGCTATTGTGATTATCAACAGCAGCAGCAACAACACCGTCACCATCGCCAGCGCAACTGGCATCTACGACAACAAAAACAGGGATCGTTGTCGTCCTTGTTGTGAGTTTTCTGCCGCGCGAGTGTATGTATGTGTTTGTGCATCACTTCTGCTATTCTGCTCTATGGCTTGGTTATTTTTTCGTCTTCTCTAAATATCAGCCACCTCATCATACAGGAACGAGCTCATTGTCCCCTGTCACTCAGAAGCTAAGCAAGCCAATCAAACTTGAGATTTTTCATGCCTGATCTCATACATGTCAGCCAGCCAGTCAATCTGTCCTTCCGTCGATCCCTCGATCCGTCCGTTCGTTCGTCAGTCAGTCATCCACTGATCCTACAACCTAGCACCGAGCAAACCAGGTAACAAAGCAGTATCTATCCACACTCGACAGAGGGCTGGTACTATCAAAACATTAGCAGATGTCTCAATATCCACGTCAGTCGACGATTGTCACGGTTTTCCTGACACATCTGAGGAGTTAAACGAGCGGAATAAAAACCCCGATCTAAACAAATGACCCTCGACGACACAACCCTTCGCCCGACCCGGTGATTCACTGCGTCGACCGCCTAAGCAAATCCCAGTGTTTCAAGTCGCTGCGAGTCAAACATACGCATGATCAGGTGAGCCTGCGCTTCGTGCTTCCTGAGTCGAACTAATCCGAGAGCTCAAAACCCTTGATTCAGACACGGCTCAGAGAAAGATTCTGAATTTCCCCCTGCAAGAATTGTTCTCCATACGAGATAGTCCTGAGTGTTCTGAAAAGCTCTCGGCAAGACCCGCTCCAAATGGCGGAGGATTGTCCGCGGGGTTCAATGTTGTTTAGCCGAAAAGCTGGTAATTCATTCTTGACTATGTTTCTGTTGGTTCAATTTTTTTTTCGTTTCTTCTTCATCTCTGCTCTAACTTAGACAACTCGCTGTCTGTTCCTGCCGTTTTCTGTAGTCATTTGGTCGGCTACTTCTGCTTCTGCTCGGGCTGCTGACAGTCCAATTACGACAAAGATAAATAGTCGATGGCAATTACCTTTACAGCAGCGAGCATGACGGGATCTAATGTGAATAAAATACTAAATGTACTTTAATTCCTTTTGGATTGTTTCTCTCTACGAACACAGCTAAGGCATTGCGAGAGTGTGCTGCGCTCAGAGGGATTGTGGACAGTTGGTGTAACCTATCGTTTCTCGAGCCGTCCGACTGACTGCTTGTTGACCATTAGTTTCCGATACGTTCTTCTGATAATGCGAGGAGCCGAATCCTGTCACTAGCTTCTCCTGGGCTTCTGACTCCTGAGGTCGATTGCGCTCTGTCGAGTGGCGCCCGAGAACCTATTGCAAGACGAGTTCTCGGTACGAGTTGCTGCACCCCATTCAGAATTGGCGTGTTTCGGCGGCATTTCTCTCGTGGCCACCCGCAGAGGAACTCTAGACGTTAGCTGAAATCTTTTTCGCTTCTCTTCCTCTCTTTGGAAATGCTTTGACACGAAGAACTTAAACAGCGGAATGTCGGACAGCAAAAAATGGGCCCGAGAGATGGATTTCATCTGAAGCTGGCAATGGCTTGTTTCCGGGGCAATGGCTCCGGCTGCTGCGCGAAAGCAGAAAACGAAAAGCAACTGAATTTGAGAACGCTCCATTGACGAACGAGCGATTCCGCGCCAAAGACACAAAAATAAGCGGCGACAACCGAAAATCCGCTACAATTGGTCGCCGCCGTTTCACTTGGACGAGCTGACTGCTCGCACAAAAACCCTTCTGGCGAGTGAGTGAGCACACGACATTGTTAACACAGTTAACGCCGTCGCGGCAAACGGTTGTTCGTCCGTCGCCTATCCTATCGTAAGTCAGTCCGTCGGTCGCTTTCCGAGCTCCCTGAGCGTCCGCGTGAATAAAAGGCGAATTCTCCGACATCAGAAACAGAAGCGGTGTTGTTGACTTTGGCAACAATTGTCTTTCGTTTCGGCAATATAAAAAAAACACCTTCGTCAAAGAGCGATTCTGCATTCAAACATCCATCCACTCGCCTGTCCATGCCGAGTCCCGTCGCGACTCGTTCCTTTCTCGTTTGTTTGACACTCGCTTATGCGCTCGCCCGCTCCATTAGACAAACTACATCTTGGCGAAGTTTTAGGGAAAAAAAGCTCCGCCCGCCGGATCCCTAGAGTTATTCCATGAGACTTCCAGGGAGTTTCTGAGCTAATCGATCCCCGTTCTGGAGATTGCACAGAAACTCTGCTCACTCCAGACCGAATCAGGATCGATTATGATAGGTCCGACGTCGTGATGCGTTCCAATGTCAGGGTCGAGCACGGAGTCATGAGACAGCGGAGCAACAATGCGGAGAGCTTTCGAAATCAGATCCGAGAACGCTCTCCTTCGAAACTTCGATGAATGCCGCCGAGACCTAGCGGCTAATAGTCACTGCCGGTGTGAGGGCCGCGAACTTCATGTTGTATGAATTTCTAGGAACGAGCACAAGTTTATCATCGCATCGCCATTTTCTTTGTGGGAGAACGACGCCGATCCGGTGACTATAATTTTTTCTCGCTCGTTCTCACAATTTCGTCGTCTTCGGGGTTTCTTTCGAAAGAACCTAGAATAGTTCATTGCCGAAACTTCCATGAAGGCCCAATAATAACGACTCAATATTGCTTTTATAAAAGACTAGGGTCGGACATTTTCCTCGAACTTTCCCGTGTTCTTTGATTCCAACTCATCAAAGTCGGGCCTCGGGCTGCATATGGACACGGTTTTCCGCGTTGGTAAAACTACCTCTACAAGGTTTAGGTCTTAGGTAGAAACGACACTTAACAGTCTGAATAAACAATATTATTATTATTACAAGGTTTAGATCGGGCACCGGACTCGGTCATATCATGTCCGTGGTTCAAAGAAAAAAATCCGCAACTTTCTCTGTCGGCGAGGATTTCTCGAGCTTACGTTGGTTCCACTTTCGAGAGCCAAAAAAATATCTCCAGTGCCACGGCATCGGCCCACTGAGCTCCGCACTTCATGCAAGGATTGAAGTTGCCCTCATCTTCTCCTCGCTACCTTCATTACTCCGACTACAAACCCACCCAGTCGTTCGCATGATGATCTGCGGACAGCTGTGTGGTCACGTACCGAGTTCTGTGATTCCTTCACACGGAAAAACGGACAGACGCGGACTCGAGGATGTTATTTCAAATGAGCAGACGCGAGTCGGCGCATTCAATGCGACTGACGGCGACGGGAACAAGCGAATGCTGACGACGACGACGCACGCTGATCATTGGCACTCGTTGCAGTTGACGCTGCCGAAAACCTCGATCGATCGATCTCCATCTTGTCATCTCTTTTTCGTCCGTTGGTTTCCTATTAATTTCTGTTAGCGACGAGAGGTTCCGTGACGATTTCTTTGTCGCTCTTGTCGCACGATATTTTCAGCCGTCTTTCTGTTGGAGAAATTACTTCGCGCTTCGTTACGTCTGTTGCTGCTCCGACTGCTAACCATCGGTGGTGCTCCTCAACCGCGGCTGATGACGGATGGGCTCGGCCGCGCGAACTCCTTGTCTTCGAATCGTCAACTCGGTTCGGCGACGAAACGTTTCGTCGTGAAATGAAGGAGAAATTGATCGAAAGTCCTCGAAGGAGAGGAATCGGGACGTGGAATTCTTTGAAAAGCTCGCAGTCAGTCTGAAACATTGTCTCATCGGGCTCGACTTCGGAGCTCTGAAGCGTATCGGAACGGGCACCGGAAGGCAGAGCCGCGCATGAAACCGAGCGTCTTATCTGTTCCAGGAAAGACCTAGGAATCAGTGACGGCAGAAAGAGCTTTAGTGTTCGAGTGCGACTCTCCGAAATCGTCGCCTGTCCGCTCGGTGCGCTGTGAAAGCTCTTATCGTGACGGCGATTTCTCATATTTATGAGAGCTAAACGAGTCAATGAAGTAATTTATAAAATTTCTGGGCCGTCTGGCAGGCTTTTGTTCCTGCGCAGGTCGGCGTCGCGGAGTGCTATACCGACTCTCAGTCAGTCAGCTCGCCAAACAGGCGTAGAGTTAGCCCGACTGAAAACACGTCGAACAGATCTCGTTTCTCGATCGCTGCTATCTGATGGAAGTTTATCATCTATCGAATTTATCACTTGGCTTCTGTATGGCGCCGAAATAATCATACGGTCGACAGATACTAACACGTATTTTCGTTCACTGCGCGGCTCCCCGACCTGATTGGCCGTTTGGAACTGATTCGAGACCCGTTCGGTCTTTGAAGCGATTGATCGATCAAGCCACCGATCGATAGACTCTCCCCGGCCTGAGCGCTCAGCATAATGCACATTGTAATTCCGCGATTTGGACTCCGAAAAAAAAGATAAAACCGAAGGAACGAGGGTACTTGCTGACTTTGTGGTTCCGGGAAAGGATATTAAACGTAATCGATTTCTCAGATAACACCGGTGCGAAGTGCTTAGTGTTGATGACGAGCCGAGGATCACGTGAGGGGCGCCTTTTTCCCTGATTCATTGTTTTCCCTTCTTCGCAAGTTTCTAACGATTGCCAGGAGATTCTGGGAGAACTGCGACGCTCGAAGCCTCCCACTGACGGCAAGCCCGAGTCGGACCTCCTCGCTTCGACTACGTCAAATCGCGCTCGGCATGACCGCGCGAGCTTCGGAGCTTTGTTGCGCCTGCTCGAATGTAATCTGCATGAGAGAAGAAGTAGACGCCCGTTTTGAATACGAGTTGTCATTGCAACCAAACAAACTGAACGAACAGATAAGCTTGCTTGTTGTTGTCATCGCCGTCGTTGTCGCTCTTTTTGCCTCCGTTGAATTGGTCGCAATTAATCATCCGGCTTGGCTTTTGTCCCCTAATTCCATATTGTACCAATCACTTGTCGGAACTCGTTTGTCGAGCTGGATAATGTTGACGTTCCGTATTCATGCGGCCGTCGGTGCTGTCATCGTAACCGTCCGCCAGCACAATGCTCAAGAGAAACACGATGACTTATTGCCGCCGCCATTGCTCACTTGTTCTTGTTTCCAACGTGCTACTCGCCGCGCTTTTCAACGCGACTTCTGTAGCGTCATCGGAATCGTCGGCGGCGTTGGCGTTGGGCGAAGTCGTAGGTCCCGCCTCGCGGCAGTATCAAGCAAGTCTCGAGCAGGCGCCGAAATTTGACCTCGTATCAAGCCCCGTGAATTTCTTACCGAGTCCTGTGGATATCCCGGGAACCGTCGTCGGGTACGTTTCACTCTTGGGAGCAGCGCCGTGAGCAGATGGTGAGCTCGAAGGGTGAAAGCTCTCGCTCTTGAAGCTGTGGTGTATCAACTTCCGAGCGGAACAAACTGCGGCGGGCAAATTCGCTGCAACTTCGGTCAAACGGCTGAATTAGGAAACGTCACACTGAATGGATGAAAATTGAGATGCAGCAGCGAGATGAGAGCTTTATTTGGTACATTCCCTTGTCTGAATGCCGTATGATTCAGTCTCGCGGTAATTGCGCAGTGCGAGACCGATTTCAGATTGGTGGAACAAGCAAGCGAAGCAGAAAACGTGAAAAGGGCGGCGGACATTTCTCGTGTTCGGTTCTTTACGGAATTAAGTTAACAGATGTCACCGATAAATCAACAGCGTTGAATCGTAACGTAGTACGACCGACGATAAGTGGCCGCGGAGAGCCCAGTGATCCGGCGGCCGCGCCGCTCGCTCTTAGCAGTGTCCGAGTCGTGGTCTGCTTCCTGATAAGGGATCTCAATTACAAAAGTAAAGAGAACGTAAAAGGCGCCCCGAGAGTATGATGGCACTCTGTCACATTTGATAATTTCTGCGCGGAGACTAACACGTGGTTTCGTAAAGCCTCGTCTTTGTATGCACTTTGTACGGCAGGAACGCGCTCGGAACAGAAAATTACCCCCGGGCGAAGCAATCATTCCATTGTATTCTTAAGCAGCAGTCTACTTTCGAATCCTCAATGAGCGGAAGATACCCGGTCTTCTAGCTCCACGTGACTGCGAACTCTTTTTTTCGGTCCCGACACCCACAAGGGGACTGCGACTCGATCTCCGGGACTCGAAGAGATCGGAAAAGTTAGTGCGGCAGTTTCTTGTACAAGAATATCAGAGCCAATGCTTGGTTGTTTGTCCATGCTGCTGTTTGTCTTATCGCTCATTACAATCGTGACAGGCTGAAATGGTTATGCAGTTTGTGAAATAAATATGACTTGTCGCTTTAAACGACCTGCCCGGCAGTCAGAGACTCACGGTTATTACTCTGTCTGCGCAGGAATGAAGACGTAGACCTTCCGGCGCTAGTTAGCGGCTGCTGCATTCTGTCTTCCTCCACTCTTATTTTTTTCGTACCCTTCCTCCGCTGCTCACAGATATCCACTCGTCCTACTCGGTGCAGCTCTCCGGCCGAGCTGATCGAGAATGCGGTGATAACATTGAACCTCCTGCTTCCCGTATGCGCTTTGCCGTGCTACCTGCTCGGGAGTCAAACGGTCAGGCACGGTGGATGATATGCACCGCGCATGCTCGCATGCGGGGGATCCCCGATCCCCGGACCAATCAAGTTACCTCGCCTCGTCCCCTAATGTTCGAGGTAGGAAACAATTCGATGGGGAGCCTCCGAGAGAGGGGTGCTGCTTGATTCCGCGAATTAGCAGAAGCAGAAGATACAATCGAATCAGACTTCTGTCATCGGACTCATTCCCAAACGATCGATAGATTAGGAACGCGGTAAAATCTCCATCGAATCCACCAATAACTGTAAATGGCAAATGAGTTCGTTTGATTGCTTGTCCAGCTTATACCGAACGTATCACCAGCCGGGTGGTCCGATCTCCGTTCGCTGAAAGCTTCGACCATCGAAAGGAGGAGAAAAAAAAAACTGTGAGAATCGCGCAAGTCTCATCCAGTGGGCTGCGTGGACATTCGCCAAAGTCTGACTACCGAAACGATGATGGCTAGGACGACGACAAGCAGAACAAGCGGACGATTCGAAAATCGTTATTTTCATCCCGGCCATGTTCAGGATGTTCGGGGAGGAGAGAATTTTTCTTCTCCGGCCGCTGCCACTACTCTTACTACGAAATCGTCCACTGATCAAACACGACTCCGATGGACGGACTCGCCCTTCTGCGAGATATCTGTGATTTTCCGCCTGATTCGGAGCAACCCGTCGCCGTCTCTATCGCCGCGTGGTCGCGGCAAATCACGTCTACGGCGACAGCATCCCCTACTACAGAAGCAGAAGCAGCAGAAATGGCATCATCCGCGTATGTCGAACGAGTGAGCCGGGAGAGCTTGTTGCCCGTCCCGTCCATTCCGTGCTCGTTCGGTGAAGGGCTTCTCGACAACGACGACGACGACAACGACAACAAGAATAGCCAACGAAGACGAACGCTGCAGAAGCGAAAGGAGCGCTACAACACTTAATAATAATTTGGATAATCGTCACACGTCTTGAAGGAGGAGAATGTCATGAACTGAGTGGTGAACATATATTTCATCGCTTATCGGACACCACATCAGCAGCTCTGATGAGCAACAACCGAGCGACCAAGCAAGCGGACACGTCGAGCAGTTGTAGCTCCAGCCACAGACGCAGAGGCAACAACAGCAACAGCAGCGGGAGGAGCAGCAACGAAAGTAGTGGTAGATGCATCTGTAGTGACCGGTAGCACTCTTGCCTGCCACAGACCACCGAGGTCCACAGACATTAGTTTGGTGTCCGTCCATCCATTCATTCATGCAGTCAAGTCATCTGGATTGCTCATGAGCCAGAGTTCTGCGGCGGCTGTCTCGGAACAGGACTTATCAACTAATCGAGTCGACCACTTCGGAATCGCGTCGCAGGCGAATTCGAAGGGGAGCCATAATAGAGGAAGGAAAATACATATTTGCTGAATGCCTTCCCTCCTGGTGGTCGAACCCATGGCCGACTCTCCTTGGTTCCTTCCGCGTCGACTTTTTTTTCCTACGGCCAACCGGCTCGCCCGTCGCTCTGCCGGCGAGCCGATTGATGGCAGCCAGCCAATTAGTACGAGCATGCCTCGTTGTAATTATAGCCGACAACAGTGACAGACTGAAGCACGAAATCAGTCATAAGTTCGGTCTGACGTAGTTGTTATTGTTTTTTTTGCGCTACTGTTACTTATCCGGTGATTGTCGCTGCTTCGTTCGATGCGGCAATTATTATTCCTTCCGTTGGAAATGCGCGCGCTTCGCCGAAAAAAAGCCTCAAAGTACGGATTCGGCGTCCGCGCTCTTCGTTCCCGTTTTTTCTCCACAGATAACACCCGTCATCTCTGGATCTGACAACCCCAGTTGCTCGGGAAACTCTTTCTGGTCTTTTCTTCTCGGGCAAGAGCATCCAATTAGGATGGGTTGATAGCATCGTTGCTGCTACCACTGCAACCGTAGCACCACGGAAAAACAACAGCAAGGAGGACGAAGACCACTACGAATACGATGGCCGTAAGGAGATATGGATGCAGTGGAGGATTAGCCGCTTCTGGTAGCTTTCTGATGTGACGGCAGCTTTCGGAGTAGGAAAAAATGTTATTAGGACAGCTTTCAAGTCGCACCGAAATTTCTTCTGGCTGCTCCGAAATTTCCTGAGATCACAGTATCTCCCGCTCCGGATCGATCGTGAGCGAGATCGTCGGAATCATCGATCGGTCAAATTGAGGAGGATTAACTCGAAAGCCGGGCGATCCATCCGTTGAACCACCGAAATTGCCGTGTCTCGAAGTTTGTCGACGACTTACTACTTACGCTACACACACACAAACAGCTTATAAGGCCCTCTGGAGCTTGATCGAATACCTTGGTCAATGAGTTGAACGACACGGTATCTTGTCTTGTCTGAATTCAACTTTTCCGTTCATTCCAACGTTCTGCGTTTCTAGTTGGTCACTCCTTGTCCGCGTGTCGTCAACGCACTCGAGGTCGCTCAGCAGCCGCATCAGCCGCGAGAGACGGGATCGAATAAAATTACGGAAGACAAGTCGCCTGAAACGCTTCTGGTGTCTGCTAAAAAGTGCTAATTATAGAGATTCCACACTACGCCTCAGATATTAGCAGCTCGCAGCGCAAGAAAATATGATTTCGTCGTGTAAAACAGCCGAGGCTTCACAGCAGTACCTGGCAACGTTAGGATATGCGATGAAAAATTACTTTTAATTATCCAAATTACATTACATCGTGACATCAAAACCCGATCGTATCGCGACCGTGCAGGCGGTCGACGTTTTTCGGAAGAGACGGGTTTTTCAAGAAGGAAGAGGCGGGAAAATACACGGTGGGAAGCTCGACCCGCGCCGTCAATGGCGTGAAGGAAAAATAGACTTCACACCTGGAACCTCGGGAGATGACAGAGCACGTCTTTCGAGTATTCCAGGTGGAAGGATTGGGATTTGGGTCTGAGGGTACGGTCGACGAGGTGAGCGCTTTCTGTCCAGGGACATCGCGATCTCGCGTGGGTTCAGACGGAGGCAAGGATACGGTAGGAACTCTTGTAGTTCACTATAGAAGGTGCATTGGGATTGGGATCAAGGACTGAACGGAAAAATCACGGGGATTCGGTCGACACGACGAGCATCGTAACCACCGACCCGAGATATTCTCGAGAATTTGAGCCGAAGAATCGAAGAAGCTGTGGTTCCCGAATTTCGACTTCTGGCCTTTTTCTCTAGCGAAATTTCGCTCGTTCCTTGTTAGCGCTCATTGCCAGCCTCACAGAGCAAGGCTATGTGATTACTGGTTGGATGTGCATATCAGAAGCGTAGCTTTCGTCTCGAGACCTCACATAAGGACATTCTGTCACTGATCGTAATTACAGGCCAGTTGAGCAAATACTTCGCAGCGGTACCTTCGTGATCATCGCCGTCGTTCTCTTTATTCGCGAAAAACCGTGACTCGAGATCTATACCGATCCTCAACGTGGTCGATACGAAAATCTGAATAAACACAGAAAAAGGGAAACGGCTGACGAGTTCCCACTCTGCAGCGAAGATTGATTTTAGGGCGATTCCAGAGGCAGTAATCGATGTCTCCGGTATGGAGCGGAGGAGCCTCGAGAGGCTCCGGGGAAAATGCATCAGAAATCACGCGGACTTCTGAAAGGGGGAAGGAACCATGGGCTGCATCACAGAGTCGTCGTGGATGTATCTCGCGAATAAGAGCGTGTCAGGGAGAGTTCTGGAGTAGAGAGGAATGAGACCCCGTAACGGATGAGCTTAACGGTCCAGGATGGTCTGTTTTAAATGTTGAACTCACATACGAAGACTATAGTGCGGCAGAGGCTACCCGGGTGTTTCAGGGAAGCGATCGCTCATTTTTTGAATAATCTGCTCTCCAAGAAAAATACTATACCGCTGATGCTGTTCTATTAAAGAACTTCATTACACTGGACGGTGGTTCGCTCAGTGTAAAGAAGATGGATCTCCAGCATGAAGGACATGTCATTATTTTCCGTAGTCACCGCAGCACTGATTAACACTTGAACGCAGAGGCGGCTCCCCGCGATGTGTGTCCTGCCGAATGGAGAAAAACAACAGAAATCTTCAGCAGAATTCGCTCGGTACCCGTTTCACGCACGCTTCCCGCGTCTCTGAGCGATGCGATGCCGGCTTGTACCTGACGGAGGTCTGGGAAAAATACACATATCGGCATCACGATATTAATTGTTCCCGGCTCGCGCCGGCTCCCTTCCGTGCCCCTTCATTTCATTTTTCGCAGAGCTTTCTTCCAGGAATGCGTCACAGAGCATCATCCGCGAAGTAGAGCTACGAAGACATCCCATTCTGACATTCTTATCTCAGACAGCCTGCGGACTCAATTCACCGACCATGTGGGATCTGCTTCAGCGGCGGCTTCTTCATCATTGACATGAACTTTGCGGGTAACAACGAGAATGAATTGAGGAGACAGCGGAATGATTATATTCAAAATTAGCTCCGTTATCACTCTGTTCGCATGTTGTCTGTTATCTACAGCGGCTTTGTTTTGCGACCGAGAGACACACCGAGCGACTGAATGTCTAACTATGCGGTGGTTTCATTTCGGGCGTTGCTGGCAAAGTTTAGTGAACTATGCACGACGTGAAGTTAAGAGACAAGCGGTGAATGGAGGAAATCCGCAAGGGCGGTTTTGGAACGTTTGTCCCTCCGCAAGATACTGTGCACAACGGGAGCACACGCTGCGGTTTAATCCTCAGATGGATAAACTTATCTCAAAGTCAGTATTCTTCTTCTTCCTACGTCAAATGCCAGATAAACTTCAACTTACCAAGCCGCAGCATCTATGGGGGAATTCTTCAACAAATCACGGAGTCCGAGCATGCACGGCTCAAACATAGTACCCGAGTCCGAGGTAGTGCGCGAAAGCTTCGGTTTCTCGACCACAGCCTTCCGCCGGCTAGCCGGGGAGCGCGATTGAAGCAGGTCCCTCGAAATCTTGGCTCGGGAACACAGCAGATCGCTGCCAGCCAAGCACCCCACTTAAGATCTTGATCTGATAGACGTCTCCCATGATGTTCGGCCGACAATGGCCGTCGAAGGGAGCGAGCCGCCGGACAGATTCTCTTGAGGTCGAGTCTCCGTGGTTATGGTTCCACATCTTCCTAGGCTCCATCATCAATGTTGAGGAACAGCCCAGGCTGCGGTTACGGTGCGAAATGAGGACTGGATTTTCGAATCTCTGGGAGCTCCTGTCCCTACTCACCTTCGAGGAACATAAACTCCAAATGGGAGGAGGCCAGGAGAGAAATTCTCCTCTGGAGTGCTCCGTAGCGACACACTATCGCCCGTACGTTGGATCCTTCACCACGAAAATTTTGAATGAGTCGCTTGATGGGTCGGAAGGTTCGCACTCCGACGGGCGCCTTGCAAGACGTCCAGCGTCGTGGCCCAAGATGATGACTGGCTATCTCCAGAAGGATGAAGCACCTTTTGTTCTTGTCGTGCACAAAGTGCCGACGATCGCCTTATTGTTTTTTTGGGTTCAAATTTTGTTCGCCACGGCACCATCGGAGTAACGTGAGACACTAATTCAATAGTGGCTAGTGGACGACGAACACGGCTTAAGAATATCCCCAGCTTCTCATTAGATGCGCTTAAGCGACGCTTGCCCGCGGAGAATTTTCATTAAAATTAATTGCCGCTCGTTTCTGTTCGTCAAGAATTTTGGTGCGTCTGTCGGTTGGTCGTTCGAGCGTCTTCGCGATAGACTGTTCGCTGGTGTCTTGTGGATTTTCACGCGAGAGGAAAATGCGGATCGCCCTGAAGCATTGTCAACCTGGTCCGGTGCACCCGAAAACTCCATGTCCTCGCCTTGTTTCTATTAATTTCGATTCCGTAGGACGTTTCCCACGTTCTAATTTGATGTCTTCTTCGTATTCTGCTGACGACACCATCGCAAGATCAGACAACCCATGAAAATGGATGCGTACGGAAGCTCCGAGCTAATCGGCACTGTCGTAGCTGCTGATGAGTACAGCGATGAGAAGTCGGACGTAGTTGACAGTTTTACAGAAGTTGGTGAAGTTTCACGAGTTGCATCCGAAGAAACAACCGAAAGACTGAGTCGTCTGGTACGTGCTACCGTGTTGCTCGAGCAAACAGACCGCCGTCCGTTCGGTCGCCCGCTCGCTCGCCGAGCTCTCAGACCACCTGAAAGATTCCCACAGCGATCGCAAAGCGCCGCCTTCCATATTTGCAGCGGAGAATTCTCATAAAAAAATCCATGTCTGTCCGTGTTATCGGGAACAGCTACGGCTCGACCTCGATGAGAAAAGAGTGTTCATTCTCTTCATCGCATCCGATACCGTTCATCATCAAGGAGTCGGTGAGGATGACGTCGCGACGTCGACTATACTAGATCCGAAACTCCGGTGGTTCCAGTGGTGTAGGTTGACGCGGCCGCGATGTCCGACGGCGCGGCGGCATCGGAGGCTATGGCAGGCGTTGTGATACGCTTATCACCGTTATCGTTCTCGTTAAGAATTTTCTCCCTTATTCGTCATCGCTATGGATGATAAGACGATCGGAAATGAGGACCACCCTGGAGAAGAAGCGGACCGTGAGCTTCTTCGCCTTCTGAGAGACTTACCAGATAGAATTGCACAGGAAATATTCTTTCTGCTGCTCGTAAGCTCCGCCAAAACTCAGTCTCTCTCTTTTCGTGGAAGACCGGTTGGGACTGCTAGCGATTCCGAGGCTATGCCACCGATTCGCTATGATTCGACGACAAGGTGAGCTCTCGAAATTTCGCAAACTTCGGAAGAATCGAGAGACGTGGAGCTTATGGTCTCCCCGAGGTATACGGGTGAGAGCTCCATGGTGTGGATGTGTCTCTGGAAGCTTTGACTCGTAGCTGAAACCTAACCCAACAGGACAATTAGCCATTTCGGTGTAAACTGCTATTCGTTCGATAAGAAAGCCCGCCTGCCACTCATTATGATAAGCGACAACACAAGGCTGCTGCCCTATCTCGAGCCTGACGGCGGCTCATCTGCTAGTCCTCGGTCTGAAGGAGCAAAAAAATATCAGACGAGCGATGTTTGGCGACGGTGTTCGTGAGCTAGAAGGAATTCGTCGATATTATAAAATTGAATACCCTTATCGAAAATCTTCTGCCGGTGATAAGCACGCAGACGGAAAAGAGTACCTCTCGAAACGATTCCGATCCCTTCATTTGCAGCCGCTTCTCAGAACCTACTCTCCCTTCGTGCGGCGCGTTTTTCACGGAGAATTTTCCCACAGAGTTTTTACCTCCTCGTCTGCCCTAAGGGTCCTCGTTCCGATACGAAAGGGCCAACCGATTAGGAGATCGGTAGAGGATTCATGATTCTTCGCGACTTCTGTTCTTTGATTTTTTTTCATATGCCTTCCGCAGTTCCCTCCGAAGCTCGCGCGCTGCCTCGAGGGTCGTAGAACATGACAATGTCTTTGTGCCAGCCTCTGTCGACGTTGTCATCACTGGACCTCTCTGTCAGCTTCTGTCGTGTCGTCGTTACTTGTTCTTGCGTATCCATTCCTCTCTGACAACGTCCTAACCATCCCCACGGACCGGGCATCGGGCGTGTAAACACAACTCCGGACTATAATTATATTTATTATTACGTCTGCTTGTGGCCAGGAGCCGGTGAGCTAAGCTCTCTGACACTGAAATTACAGGAACCACCAGGTTACAGGCCTTGCCTCTATTGGCGCACCGGTCCACTGCTCGACCGCCTGTTCGTCCGTCGTTTGTTTGTTTGTCCGCCTTTTTTGACTGTTTGAATACTTGTCGACCACAGTGTTTTTTTTTCTACTGCACCCTGTTTGTCAGAGTTATTGTCTTTGTTTTGTCGGACCTTATTCGCTACTCATTCAGCGAGTCCCCCCGTTTCCCGAGTCCCGGATCGGTTGAGCATGCAAATCGTGACGGCTACGGGGGACTTTGAATGGGACTCGAGAGGAAGAGGGAGCCTGGTATTTTTCTCATTCCTGGGATTAAGTCATCGAGAAGAATACCATGATTGAGCGGGAGATCGTGCGTTCAAAACTCCCGGGACCCTCGACTACTTTTCCAGCGAGTCGAGTCTGAATTTGGACTCGTTCTACGTTACTCATCGAAGCCATTACGTTCCGCGGTGCATGCGAGCAGGCAACCGAGAAGAACTAATTTAGCTACGAGCGAGGGACAATGCTTGCTTTCGGCCAAAAGCCTTCTTCTTTCGGATGTTGTTTTCTTCTTCCTCCTTTTCGTTTCTTCTTTTTGTTTAATTTCTGTCGGAGAAAGATCAACAATGCAAACATGACGACTCAGTAGTATCCACGCTTTCCAGGATACGGCGTGGAGAAGATGAGCTCTCCGGGTTTTCCAAGACGAGACGATATAAGACTCGAGATAAAGTTGAAAGAACAACATTCATTATCCCCTAGTTTTCATGAGCAATGCTCGTTCACTCGCTGGGAGTTGGCTCTGTCTTCCCGTCCGCCGCTGTGAGCTCGTCTGTGTCGTCACAATATCACGTAGCATGTCCGTAACAACGTTACTCGTCGACTTTTCTGCTATTTCTGATGATTTCGCCGCCGCCATGAGCGCCGCCACCGCCGCTGCGTCTCGACGGCGGCCGCCTCAAAAAGTCTAATCGCCGGCCGACAGCTGCTTTTCACTAACGGAAGCGCAGGGGAAAATCCTAAGGAGCTCTTCGAAATTCATTCGAGAAACTACCTGCTAACGAGCAGAAAATGCTCCTTTAGTTGGATCGATGCTCGAACGGAATTTTCCCCGCCGTTCCCAAACTCTGGTTCGGAAGAATTTCTCTTCGAACGCTCGTTGACTTTCCCTCCCCTTCGACGGCGTTACCACCCGTGAACCACGGAGAGACGTAATTGTTGCCGAATACTCAAACGTCGGTTCGAATTCGGCTCTACGCAGCAATTACTAAAGAAAACATTCGGTCCGAGTCAGCGCCGTAACGATTCCCTGTCGAGTATCTGTTTCCCTCGTTTGTGTATACGTGTGTGTGTGTGTGTTGTTTGTAAGTAATTTCACATCTGTTCGACGGGTGCCGCCCATCGTTGTGGGCTGTGAACACGAAGCGGAAACGCTTTGTATTTCTGCTGAGCGATTGCTACACAAGCTCGTCTCCAATGCTCTGTTGGCACAGTGAGGCAATCCTCGCGCTCACGAACTCCCACCCGCACACTCATCGTCATGCGTTTCATGCAGATCAATCGCGAGCAGCGACTTGATGCAAATTCCATGTGAATTAGGCTCAAATCTGTTCCGTCAGAGCGCTTTCGACTTCAGCTCCTCGACAGAAGCGACAAATGCTGGCAGTAGGGTGAAAGCTCGCCTTCTCGGATCTCTGAACGAGTCCTCGATGCTCATCTGGATAATGACCGGCCAATCTGTCGGTGACTCGTCGAATTGAGATTCTAACTTTCCAACTAAGCGCTGTGGTTGATAAGGAACGCTGTTGCCTTCGTGAGCACACCGAGGCTGCGGCAGCGCCACCATCGTTGGTGCGCGTTGCGTGATTGTTGGACACGCAATCAGACTTGTACCACGGGTGTCACACGATCTGTTTGCTGTCGTCCGCCTCATGGAGCCCGCATACCGATTTCCCCCAGTAAGGAGGCGAGCATCGCATTTGGTGCTGAAAAGCGCCGGAAACAAAAAACATCGAGTGAGTACCCCTCACGGAGTCGACCGAGTGACCGAATTCAGCTGGTTTGAGTTTTTTTGAAACGGTTTTCATTTCTGATCGAGGGATAATTCTGTCGGGACGAAGCCCGAGAGAACTTCGAGCTCAGATCGCCCGTACGCAAGCGGGGAGCTCGACCGGCGAATTAAGCTGCCTGCGATCATTATTTGAATCTCTGCGGAGTGCTCAATCGATAACTGATGCCCGTTGACATCTGATTTGGGTTGTCGACTCCGAGAAGAGCGGAGTCCGATACTCACTAACAACCGTTATCATACGGATAGCTAAGCGCAATGTCGGCTGCTGGTTCCGTGACCCCGAGCAGAGTCAGTGGAGCGCCGCCTGTTTCTTCTTCGTTTCGCTCACTCGCCGTGCGTTCAAACAACGGACCAAAACGAGCTCCGGCAGAAGTTCCCCCTCTTATCTGCTAAGTGTCTGCGTGTCCATGTGCATTTGTGTTTTTGCGTCTATGAGGGCTGAGACACAACAAAGTGTCAAGTGTTTATTGTATGCATCGTTTGTTGACGAAAGGGCGGCACGTCATCGACGTTGACACTCACCGACTCGTTCGCATGACGTCCCGGACTCGTGACGAAACGAGTAGTTTTGGGACGAGGGGAGATAATCCGAGACCGCCGGACCTTCTCGAACGCGACGGAGCCCGTCATGGTTTCACCGGACCTCCTGATCTAGACCTGTCAAAATCAAAAGCAGAGAGGTTCGGGTTTGGTTTCCCGATCGCCGACCAGGCGTACAATTCCAATAGGGCCTAGGAGTCAAACATTTCTAGGAGCTCGTCACAATCCTCGCCGGCGGAAGTCGTAAGACGAACAATCTCGTCGGAGACTCGCGGTTAGGAGCTTCTGAAAAAAACTTTCCTCTTCACCTTCGACCGCTGGCATTGCTGTTGCCGCTTTCGGAAGCGCTGGGGCCAGGGATGACCGATGGAGACGACGATTTACATTTCCGCGAGAACGATGACTCTGAAGGAACGACGCCAACGATGCTGATTACGGCTTGGGGTCCGCTTGTGGTTCTCAAATGCAGTTAGAGCAGACTCGAAAACAACGTTCCCCGCCTCTTCGAAGCCACACGTACGAAGCCGCCAACGTAGTCACAAGACGCTCTTAATTTTCGCCGAATGTGCATTGCGTAGCCGCCACCGCTCGGCATTAGAAAGAAAACGTAGCAACAAAAGACAGACATGCCGAGCGAGGAAGACGCTCATCAAGTAGCAAAGAAGAAGTACAAATTACAAACACGAACATGGAAAGCTAAGCTACCAGCAAGCAGTCTCAGGATGTGACCAAGAACAGAAGCCGACGACGACTACGACGGCGGCGCGGCGGCGGCGACGACAACAACAATTGGATAGCCGGCTAATGCATGCGCCGCAGTCGACTTCGCTTCTCGTCCGTCTGCTTCCTTGCCTGCTCGAGCGAGAGACATGATTTGTAACTTAATGGCTATATAAATTATATGGTAATTACTTACTAACATGAATTAATGTTTCTGTCTGTTTGTTCTGCAGAATAACTCGCCGAATGGAACTGGACAAAAAAGTGGGGAGATTAAACTCGCTGCGTCCCGTCATTGTTGATTCTGTGCCTGACGACTCCTCGTTGCGGGCCTCGCGCTAGCGCTGTTCGCGCGAGTCGATTCTGACGCTGATCGCCGGCCGTCAACCGGCGGGTCCGCCAGAAGTTGCGGGAACCCATCGATGTGATGTTCGGGATCGCTTCGATCCGGAATCTCCACCGGAAACTCCCGGATGCTCGTTCGCGGTCTGTCTTGTCCGGGGAGCTTTTACTTGGGACTTTGGACGTGTGCTGGATTGCGAATGGCGAAGATCACCGAAATCGGCTGAGAAGGATGAACTCACTTTTACTCGCCTGAATGGCGGCTTTGGCACCACCCAGAAGCTCTCAGTGGGCTGAAGATTCGATGCCCAATTTGAGCGGACAGCACGCTAAAGCCCCGTACGTATGAAACGTCTCCATGGGTGTTCGCGATGACGGATCACTGCTTCGACGCCAGTAATTGCTGAACTACGGTGGGGATTTTCATGCTTCGCTCAGTCCTCGTATGAAGTCGTATCAGTGTGAACGGGAGAGAGGAACTTGTTGAAGCTGATGACATGAATCGCTTACCAATGGAAGCATCTCCATCCACTGATACTTCTATTTGCTCTGAGTCTCGGATGAAGCTCTGCACGGTGTTGCTCTCTGTGCCCGGCTCACGCAGTCGCCCAAAACTACAGACAAGGCGAAAATTCTCAACCTTGGGAGAATACTGCTTCCAGCTCGGGAAGGGAAACCCCAGATTTTAATCCTTTCCGTTTCACGATCTTATCGAAGTCTAAGACATCTGAAAAGTTCTCTTCCGTGCCTTCCCGAGCCACAGAATGGGAAATGCCTCGACTTGTTGTCGGGAAGTTGCACCGAACGATAACTGAGACGCGCACGGAAAACTCGGGTAGCTGCAAATTGAACAAGAACACACATTTATTCACATCGTCATGGCTTTGATTTCTCCGAAACTTCTCTCTCTCGAAAATTCTCACCCGGCGAACGCTCGCGATCGCTTAGCGTTCTCTCATAGCGAGGGAGTCCGCTCAATATTGGAGTCTTCGGAGGACTCTTATCATACCTCCACAATTACCCAAACAGAAGATTCAGATCAATCTCTCCAGATGCTGCAGGTAGCCAGAGATTCCGACCTATCCTGAGGAGTCGCTAACAGATAAATATCGTTGGAGTTGCCGAAACCAGAACGATACACTGACATCCCATGTCGGGAATACTGCTGAGTGATGCACGCGAAAACGTGAGCACGGCGACGTTCTGACGGGAATGGCTTTCCGCGGGATTTATTCCACCCCCCCCCCCTCCCGTCTTTCGGGGGAAACTTCTGCCAAAAGGATCGCACCCAACTTCTCGACAGCATACCGATGTGATCATCTATCCCGGAAATGGCTCGATGAGCTTGCCGTGACCCACCTTAGATAAGCCCCGAGTACGTAGTCAGTCACGCTTTTGTACAGTCGACTTTGTTGCTTGTTCGTGTTTGTTATTCTATATTGATTCATTTATTCATTCATTCATTTATTTACTTATTTATTTATTTATTTCTCCATTTAATTACTTATTCGTCTGTTTGCCAGTCTGCTTACGTGACAGATCCGTACAGCTATTCGTCTGTTTGTCTTAGAATAGGAAAATAGAAAGCTATCGATTCAGGACAAACAGTGAAAATCACATGAATTCATGGTGAAGGTGATGATGCGTTTTGGGGAGACGCCGATCTTCGCAGGGCGTTTTGAGCGAAAGCTTGATACCATTGCTTCTGAAATGCGGCAGCTTGTTGGTGTCCGTAAAGTCGTGATGCCATCAATAATTGCTCGGCGGTAAGTGCTGCCGGTGGCCGCGGACTGGACGAAGGTGAATCCGACGATGGGGATCGTGCTGCCGCGGCTTCGGTCGTCGCTGTGTCCACAATGCTCCAGATTTTGGGTCGGGCTCCGGGACTCGCAGGCGGAGGAGTGACCGATGTCCTGCTCGTTTTCCTCTTGCTCGTAGCCTCTTCGTTCTCGTCACCGTTATTGTTGTTCTTGATGTTGTTTCCGCCGCCTCCACCACCGTCATCGTCGTCGTCCACACTAACTTCTGTAACAAATGAACATCGTATGTATTAGGCTATACTAATTAGATCGGATCGCGTCCGACAAGAGCCAGGCCAGATCCGACCGAGCCGCCCCGTCCCGAAGTGCTTCAGGGAGATATTCGAAATGAGCGGACAAAGCATGTGGTAGCAGACAAATACCACATACTTGACAAGCTGCTACTGGAGCAGCAATAACCCATCTTACAGGTTGCCTTTAGTTTGGCGAGGAGAGAGCCCCTCCGGTCAGCCTACCTGCTCCTTCGCCCGCTCGTCCACTTCGATAAAACGACTATTTATTTATATTCCTTGCCAGCGAGAGCAATCCTAGCAGCGAGTAAGCCATCGAGAATCAACCAGCCGAGCATCCTTCTCTCGCGGGGAGCTCGCCAACGGGGCGGGCGAGTAAGCGAGCCTGCTCTGATGCCAGCGCCCTCCTCGCCTCATGACCGACCGGATGGGGGGTGGCACCATCGACATTTGCCCCCGCAAGCATTATTATACCACTCATCTCCCTAGTGAGAGCAGCCCGAGGAGACTCTGATAGAGCCAGACATAAAGTGCGTATGGTCCGCATCCCGTCCGTCAGATCAGTTCTTTCAGAACGGTACAAGGATGGTTTCGGAAATGTACAAATCAGGTTGGCAAAGTCGGAATCAATTCCAAATTCGATCCTCGCGCAAAAATCTCTAAACCTCCCCTCTAATTCTTTCTCTTTCCGCACTCCTCAGCGAGAAAACCTTAAAGGCACACAAATCGGTGACCTGTGAGGAACTCGAGTCCATCTTCGAAGATTTTTTACCGCCGCCCAACCTCGGCTGCGCTCAGAGACAAACTCCAAGTCGGTGCTCATCATCGAACAGCTTCTCTCTCCAAAGCATTGATAGTATCCGGAAATACAAGTACGTATCCTTGGGGATCGAATCCGGGGCCTGAATGCTTGCCGGCGGCGCAGATCGATCTGGCGATCTTGTGGGGGACCACGCGCGTCTGCACACACCGTGCAGAACACGCTAGCAACTCGACCGTCTACTACGCAGACCATGCCATTCGAGGCAGCGGGATTCATGCATTCAATGAATATTCATTGAATCGAACTCGCTTCAGTTGGAACTTGACCGAGCCTGAATCAACGTTTTCCCGCTGCGGGTTGCGATATCTGACTTTTGTGTGTCGACTTGCATCGGTCCGTGGTCAGCCTGTGGTGCTTTTGTATGCAAGCTCCCTTTTCGGCTTTTGCCCAAAACGATGTCCCAAACGTCCACTTCGAGAGCTAAGGTTTATTTATGAACTGGATCACACACAGCGGCATCTGTAGCAGCGACGGCGGGCGGGCAGGCAGGCGGGAAGGCAGGCGCCCGGTCGGAGACGCTGGTCGCAGCTGCTCCCCTCTGTCATCTGATACTAAGTGACTTCTCGAGGACTGAGGATATTTCACGGCATAAGTTGGACGGCCGAGCCCGTCTATATCTTGCTCTTCTTGGCGAAACATTTGCATTCATCGCCACCTCTCGCATTGTCGTCAAAGCGGCCCCGTCACTTTCTCTATCTATCACTGGCTATGGACCGCGAGGATAGGGCGCGTCGCAGTGGTTGTTCTTTTCCTGATTGAATAAGCAGCTACGCACGAGTGTGCGATCCGTCACCGACATGAGATCGCGATTCGATGTCAGAGTACCACGCTTCGTCTCCCAAGGATAAGGCTCGCCACCCTAGGTTCTCTGTCCTTACGAGGATTTTTTTTTCTGCTCACCTTCGTCAGCCCTCCGCTGCTGTCGTTGAGACGTCTGGAACTGCAGCAAGGAATGTATGTGAGCCATGTTCTCAGGGGTCATCGTGTTGCCCGTCAACGATTCCATGTTGATGAGCGCGGGTGGCGGAGGCAATCCCGAAGCCATGAGCTGAGACAGTTGTTCGTTTCGTCTCGCCATTTCATCCGCCGCCAGGAGTGCAGCCCTGAAATCGAGCGAATCGTCCAGCACACATCATAGGGGAGAATAAACCGATTGACTTCCAGGGGCATACCGGGTCCAGATTCCCACTCGAAGATTCTCCGAGTTTTCCTTTCTCATCAATCTTCGAATTGTATAGTACCTGTTCTGATTCGCTTGCTGGGAATTTCTGAGGTCCTCTTTCTCGTCCTTATCGTCCATGTCGTCGTCGTCCATGTCGTCGTCGTCCCCACGAGTCCGCGGAGACCACGTCATCTTGTTCTCTTTTTTCAGTCTTCTGCGGGCGTTCGCGAACCAAGTGGATACCTGGGTAGACCAAGAGACATCATTTTTACCTCGGAATTCCTAAGCCTCACGCCCTCGACTAGGACGTCGGGTTCGTTCCCCAGCGTCGGAATCGATGCCTCGCCTCGAAAGTTCATTAAAGTTTTGTTTCGCGGGAGTCTCCTCGCTGAGGCCATTTACAGCGTGGCTCGCTACATGGCCGCGTCCGAGTTCAGGTCGAGGAACAAGTCTCATTCGAATAGCGAAGTTGCTCCATTAGCAAAAAATTCTAGTTCGTTTGCACTCGAGAGCTACACGGGCCAAACAAGTGCAATGGCCAGATAGCGACACCGCGGACAACAATTATTCCATCGTTTGGAGCGAGTGCTTGTGCCGCTTGCTTTCTCATTCGACTCGTTACGAATCGGATCCGGGCCGCCTCCGATCTACCAACAACATAGACTTCGAAAGACCGATGCTCGTTTCGTTGGGTCGGGGCGGAAGTGCAATCTCATGTCTGGCGTGTAGTACAAGCTCTCTCGTGCAATAGTTTGAACGATTTCGATTCGAGACAATTGTTTGGGGAAAACAAGCAACCATATTTATCATTGCACGACCGATACCAACGACCGCCGCAGCGAATATATAGACCGAATGAGCTCGGAGAACAACTCGCGGTCGAAGCGATCGCATTTCCTGACCACACGATGATGATGTTCCGCCATTCCTCTCGGATTCTCCATTTGTTATATTGTTAATTCTATGAAGGGAACATTGACGACGGGAGAGCTTTCCGAGACGACATTGGATCCGAACCGATCCGAGATCCACCGAGGAACGGGAAACAGAATTGAGATCAAAGAGCGACGTTCTCCGCTTTTCGTATCTTCGAGCGCTCAGAGACCGCGACGAAATTCATCAACGAGATCCCAATATCCTTGCTGATTCTGACGAGGTTCTCACGAGATGAATTCAGGAAGACTTCGAGCGTCAGTACTCTCGGAACGCAAACTCGACTCATCGAAATCAGCCTTAGATGCTCCTTGTGAGCTTGTTTCCAGAAGGATGAACCACCGAACGGAAGTCAGCCGCAGAGAAGTAGTCCACCGATAGGGGACGGTTGGGGGAACGAAAGAAAAAGTGATAACAACGCTAGGGAAAACGCTCCGCCAAGACTTGAACGGGAGTTTCGTTGATTGTTACGCCGTCTGCCACTGAGCGATATCAGGGAGGGACAAGCCCAATTTGGGTGTTCCGTTCGCTGGCTCGGCTCAGCTCATCGCCAATGAGCCGATACCTGGCTTGCGAGCTACTGGACAGAACATCGTTAGAACGATATTGGCACGGAAGCCACGGAAGTCGAATCGTCTCAAATGCGTGTCGCTCGCCATTCACTGACCGGCGGCGAGCAGGGTGTGAAAAACACCCTGCTCACTCAGTGAAGTCGTGAATCGATATTATCAATACCGATGTTTCGCACCACCACCTCGAGCACCGACTTTTCCGCGATTTCCAACTCGGATGGAAGTCGCAGAAGGCTCTTTCGGAAGAACGAAAATTCATTCTCCCTCGCATACATGCGTGGGAGCGCTAATCCTAGTCCCTCTGGATCCCAGAGAGCGGAATATTTATTTTACCTGAGTCAAAGTCATCCGAGTGATGATGGCCAGCATGATCTTCTCTCCTTTGGTTGGATATGGATTCTTGCGATGCTCGTTTAGCCATGCTTTCAAAGTACTCGTTGTTTCTCGCGTCGCGTTTTTCCGTCGTGCTCCGTTGAGGTCCATGCTCGCCAACCTGGAAAGCCCCATCCGTCAATCATGATGATACAGCATCCGAAAGCGCGGAATCTCCGCCTGCTCTGATGCTTTGAGAACCCGAGGAGACTCTTCGGCATTGTTCAAGATTCCTCGTTTATCAATAACAACACCACAGCTATCAAGATGCCCGGCGGCTCTCATTAGGCAGCCATTCGCAACTTGCAATGGCTTTCATTTTTCATCTGGTGTGCTCCGAAACTTAGTTCGGATGCCGGCATGTTGCCACATCGGAGCGAGAAAAACGCACTTCCCTCCACTGTGACTCGAGTATTAATTGTGATAAATCCACCTGCCCGCGGAAATGCACACGGCTCCCGATGGATGGGGATCATGGTGGAGAGACCGACTGAGAGGCTGCTCGATGCAAGCCGCGCTCAGATTCCGCGAGTGGCTCGGTGCGCTCGCGACGACGATCATTCATACATTTATTCGTTGATTCATGCTTCCATTCACAAATGAGTGAGATCGCGAGAGCGGGCGGGAAGGGAGGGCAGCGGTTACCCAGAACGGGAGTTTTGATCGGTGGCAATCTCGATGGGTCAGGGGTGCTTAGCGCAAGCTTGCACCGAGTCACACCCCAGCGATAGCTCTCGGAGTCCATCGGCGGCGACATTATATTCTCCCGGAAGACATTTCTGCTATGGGGACAATTCATGAGGCGAGGACGAAACTTCGCTCGGGCTCGACAACGGGTGAGAAATTTCATTCCTCGAAAGCAGGTCAAGATCGAATCCATGAGTGATTGGGTCCGTCGGTGAAAATGACAGAAGGGGAAAGATTCCGAAAAAACGGCCCGGATAACCCCGGAAAGGGATTAAGGCCAGAATCGACATCGACTTACCCTGAGAAAGGGTATCCCGAGAGGACGCCCCCGTTGCCGGGATCGTACCCAGGATAAGTCGTCCCTGAGTACATTTGCGCATATGCCGCAGCCGCCGCGGGTGATAGGTGTCGCCAGGCTTCGAGATTTTCTTTTGGGTTTAAACTTGTTGATCCCGTGGGCAGCGTCGTTGGACTGGAGTTGTGGAGCGACGCCTGGAAAAAATTACACCTCCGATTTGTATCAATCGCTCATCGTGTTTTCAACAAGAACTGAGAATCGGTCACGTGTCTCGTGTGCCTTCAATCGCTAGCATCCTACGGTCATTGAGGTATCCTCAGAAAATGAGGAAACTTCTCCCGGAGAAACGTTCCCTCCACGGAAGTTTCCACGATGGATCTGGTTTCAACGAGCTTCGGAACGCGGACATCGTTGCGAGATATCATGGGCGCCCATTCGGGTAAAAAGCGAGACGGAGCTTTTTCTGGCGGTTCGCCTACAGGCGACATTCGTTCGAGACGACTCGATGTTAGTTTTTTGAGGAGTTTGATCCGTCCAAACTTTCATCTGTATGCGTCTGGCGACAAGACGTGATATTTTTGTCAACATCAGAACGATGGACGTTTTTGTCCGGAATGACGGGCGCCAGTGGAGCGGTCGGGAGTCATCAAGCTGACCGATGTATAGGTGCCCTATCAGAGCTGACTTAGGAGCCGGAGATTTCTGTTGAGGGAGCGCCATCCCATCTCGAACATTCTTCGACACGCTCAGAATTCTCGCTCTCCCTCTTCTTCATCATGTTGACTGATGAATTCTCAATGAATCGATGAGAACTTCTCGACTGCCCTATTCAGCTCTCGAAATTCACTTCGATTCTCCTCTTATAGATGAATAAATGAATTCGTCGCTATTCCCTTGAACCAGGAGAGTCGACGGGTCCGCAACTTCCTTTCCGCACAAGAACCTCAGACTCTGGACCGAAAACAGAAGCCATCGATCTGAAGTTTCTGAGATTTCACTCGCAGCATTGGCGTCTGGGAAACGATTTTTTGGTCAAAGTCAAACGGCATCAAGTGATTTGAGAAGCGACGCCTACCCAGCGGAGGGGGGATGTTCCTCCAACCGAACAAGAGAGACACCGAGGGGTTGACTGGAGGCCCAGCAAGAGGGCAAGCGGGAGTTCGACCAACCAACACGATCTGACACAAAAACGGGATCTCTCCGGCTTGTCTCTTGCCATGTTCCTTGTTCTACAGCTGTAGTCCCTCCCTGTCTTGTCGCACGTTGCTCTGACATGTTGTAGCTCTCGCGTCACTTGCACTTGGACAGACACCAGCTGCCGAATGCTCGATCCGAGATGGTTTTTCGTTTCGTCGCCGACAGCGGACTGCGTGACACTCGAGCTGAGTAGAAGACGGGACAGACTTTTTTCGTGTTACGAATTTCTCCACGCAAAGCGAGGGAAACTGCGTCTAGACAACGCACTAGCAGAGCTCGAAGCTCAAACTCTCAACCGGTCGGGCAACTCTCGATTCGCTCTGAGGGTGGCGACGGAGCGTCGATCTTCAATGCGACTTTATTCACTGCCACGAAAAAAATCTTCGTCGTTCACCCATCGCACGAGGAAACCGTTCCCAATCGGTCGACTCGTATCGAGTCTCCCTCCGAATTTCGATGATGGCAATTATAAACCATCGTGGCCATCGGAAGTTCGCGGCACAAGACATCGGAATGCGCCTTTTCTTCTACCAGTCGGAGATACAAGCTAGAAAAGCTGCTGCTGCTGCTACTACCGCCGCCGATGCTGTTGGTGGTTTATTGTTTCAAGAGTTCCCTATCGAATCACCACTTGACAGCGCGTGGTTTAAAGGTCATCCCATAAATTGCTCGGGCTTTACATGTACACTCGAAATATCTCGATCACTCTGTTTCTCCCCCGTTGTCTTCAACAACCAAAACAAGTAGTTGCTCGTTTTGTCTAGAACGTGTTAATTACACCGAATGTAGTTCAAGAAAGACCCATTCGGTCGATGTGGCTATACAAAGAACGCCCGAGCATGTAGTAGTTATTCTTTTCGAGCAAGATACGAGATCTCTGCCGGTGGTCCGTTCGTCCCGTCGTCCATCTCTCAGCCTGTCTGCTCAAACCGTGCACGGATGACCCTTAGTTCTGTTCCCGGAGCTTTCTCGATGCCGTAGCATAGAGTCGAGCAAATTCTAAAACAACAGCAACAGCCGTAGCTCGGGAAAAGCGCCGTCAAACTTGGTGCCAAAAGTGGGACGTTCGTGTTCTACCGCAATATTCGCTCGCTCGCTCGTTCGCTAAAAGGTGTTACGCTAGAGAGCCTATAATTTTCAACAGCTGAGCAGAATTAATTTTCTGTTGCTGGCGCAGTGGGCAGCGCCACCAATTCTGCGTCGACTGATGGGAACGGCCACCGACGGTGAACTTTCGCTAGTTCGCACTCCCCGCGTGAGAGCCATCCTGGTCGGTTGCGGCAGGAAGCTCTAATCTCCAGACGACGCACGACGAACCACTAGTGAGCAAGTGGATTATCGATGAGACAGGATGGCGATTCGAGGCTTCGATTTTGTTCGAGACGTAATTTATGATATTCGGGAGGGTGGAAAAAAAACCTCTCCCCAGAGGAAAAGTGAGAGCAGGAGGTGGAAGCTCCTTATTGTATCGTTTTTCACCCTTGTTTTCGTAGCGCTTTATGAACTGCTCGAAGCGATCGACGTAAAAACAGATGGTTCCTCTCAAATGGAAGTGTTTATTGAAAGCACTGTCATCAGTCGTTTCGCTAAGGTGATAGGAGAGGCCTCCCCCTGCTTCGCGCACTGAGCCTCTGGGACATCTAACTCTGGCTTGTGCCGCCTGCTACCGGCCTGCACCGTTAGGCCACAAAGTGCTCAAGTAACGAAAACAAAGTCTCTCCTGTGGCACCGTATCTTTTCCATGTTGTTCGAGCTCTCGTATATTGCTTCTTGGGCCGGGTATGCGTCGAGGCAACTGACTCGGGATCGATGACTACCGTCGACGAATACTATTGCTCAGAACTGTCTCTGATGAGCGAGGAGCATACCGACGATAAGTCGACGAAAAGAGCGAAGAACTTACCTGTTGCAGAAGCGCAAACTGATGAGGATCCATGAGCATGTGGTTAGGAATCTGAGCCGCAGCGGCCGTCGTGGGTGAGCTTCTCGATGACGTGGATGACGATGCGGAGACCGATGGGGTTGAAGGTGCACCCGAAAAAGCGTTCGGTATCGCGGCTGACGATAATCTGCGCGAAGTTCGAAATTCAGTCAGTCACTATCGGTCGGTTGCCGGAGGCGGTCTGGCTTAAAGGCTACTCGATAGAGCGATTTCGTACAGTCGTACCTTCTCACAACGCATGTACAAATTGGCTGTCCGCTAACTGGATGAGTGAGGGGCGTACAATCGGAAAGATGTCCCGACGGCGATGGCGGGCTCGATGGTCCCTGTGGTTCTCCTAAAGCTTCCATTTTCACTACGGGTGGAGACATGGTCGACATTACAAGTGGAGAAGGCCGTCCCGGTGCTCCGATCCTGGAATGCTTCGAGAAAATGCATTCGTTAGTCTCGAACACTCAGATGACTCGGATTGAGTGAATTCCCCCCCGTACCGCGAGTTTCCCCCCTCGGGAACCAAAAACGCAACTGGAACTGACAGTCAAGCTTCAAATGGATCTTCCCGGAAACCTTCATCCCACACCGGAGCCGGTTCTGCCGATTTTATTAACCTGGGCTCACCGCTGTTTGTTTCAGCTGACGATAGAGCACCGGGGTTCGCAGCCGAGCGAGCTTCGTAACTGCCCTCGAACAGTATCGTCTTCTCGACTTGAATCGTTTGGCTCCGCTCTGTAACCAAACGGGGAAGCCTTGTCATCGCCTTCGATAGGCGTTTGCGTAGAGGAAAATCCTCCCGGTGGTAGCGAAGGCAACACCCCCGATGCCTCTGAGCTCGCCGAGCACATCGACGGGGAGCCGGTGAGCGAGGAAGCCAGCAAGTGAGAACTTAATCCCTTCCCAAGAGGTTAACCGGACTTTCCTCCTAGTCGCCGCCGTCTCACCCGAGTCAGTCTCCGTCTTCACCCGCTCTCCCGAGACCCCGTTCCTGGGATGCTGCAGGGAACAAGATGTCAGGCGGAGGAGAAAATCACACAACCAACCGGTCTCTCACAGCTGGGCCACGCATCTCCGAGGGTTGCGCGACCCGATCGATAATAATTCGCGCAATTAGCTAACGGGTGAATTGGCAGTCAGGGAAACAGAACTACAGATTCCCATCGACACTCCAAACGCGGAGGCTCACACGGCGGAATATTTTTTCTTGTCAAACCGGACCGGATACCAGCTTTTGACGCCCGGATTAAGAGCGTGGTGCGGGCGAATGAAATCCGGGGAGGTCAATCCAATTCGAATTTCGACATTTCATCGCTACTCTCGGAAAGCGTCCAATATCGAGAGGTGTATCCTACTGATGATTGACTCTAATGCGTAAGTCCGCCGAGCGTGTGAGTGTCATTCGATGTTGTTCGAGTTATCGGGAATGTCTACGCTTTAAGGAGCAGCTTCGTGTCGTCCTTATCGAATTCTCTCCCGTAATTTCTCGTACAGCCGAGCACTCGAAGTTTTTTTATCTGCAAGAGGAGCTTTTACCGGGCGAGATATGAGGCTCGTCGACAACACGCTCCCTGAGCGCTAGCCGCGGACAATCCAAGTACAAGGGCCGCTTGTTCGTCATTTGTCCAACATCGGCATTCAGCCTTGCTCTCTGTTCGTGGAATCGTTTGATCCCTCATGCTAATCATGGAGATGGCCGTCAACTCAGTCAGTCGCTCGGTAGCACTGACAATGTTCCGGCAGCTATTCGACATGGACAACGGCTGAAACCACGCCGACTGCGAGCGTGGAGTTCGTTACAACGAACGAGCGGACGCTCATGGCGGTCAGCGGCCGCGACGACGGGGAGATAACGGCCGGGGAGTCGGGGCGACAGAAGCGGCACAAAGTGCTTTCGAAAATTGCCCGCTCCACTCTCTCGGACACTGACGCTGCTGAGCGTTATCATCAGAAATCACAAATGCGGAACCACACTGTACAATGACGGCAACGACAACAAGAGCAACTAAACCATCGACGTAGCTGTCCACCCCCTCACAATTGTCAAAACAGCGTTTGGGAGCCGCACTCAGCCGAATCTGTCGTGAATACGTTTCCGGAAAAGATTTCAACTCGTTCCCGACAAGCCAGCAACAAGTCCACGGGAGGCGACTTCAGTTTGCTGGGAAGGCAAATATCTTATTATTATATCGGGCGCTCTCACGACTGGCCGAAAGGAGTCCTCGGTTCTGTAGGGGGCTCGAAGGAGTGAACGAGGCGGTCCGGAAGAATCGTTCGAACAACGAAAGGGTTGCTTGCAGCTCCACTTGGAATCTTGCTCACACGTCTCACGGGACCTTGTACACGTCGTCATCATGCTCACACGCACGGACACACAAACCGCACTTTTCCATTTAGAGACTTAATGTGATAGCAACGATCGAGACAGGCGACTCGAAGAGGTGCAGCCGTTCGAGCTCCTTGAAACGTCTCTCGAGAGGCTCACGACGAAATGTTCACAGAATATAAGCATAGTCAGCTCCTTGGCCCGAGAGATTCCTGTGACGGAGCCCCGAAATTCCCGATTTTGCTCATGAGCGAGTGATGAGTTTTTCCGACTATTTTCCTATACGAAGAACTCTTCAGAAGAATCCGTCGCTGATCCAGTCCACAGTCCACGCACGCAGACCTTACTCCGAATGTTGACGATTGCGTATCCCGCGGAAAGAATGCGGATCAAAGAATTCCGGAACTAGGGGACCCCCGAGCAGCGAGTTTTCCGTGAATGGTTACCAAAGCAGTTTATTGCATGCCTCGACGCGAGTTGTGTCGAGCAGTTTGAAACGTCCCGAAATACTCCGTCACCAGTAGAGAGTGTTCGACGTTTTGTGGCAGAGACATCGCTGAATCTCCACTTCTCAGCTCCAATTCCATGACGGAGGACGGCTGACCGAGGCAAGGACCCCTTAAGTGAGGAACTTACGAGTCTTTCTCGCTACGAAAGCAGTTCCAATCACCAGATTGGACCTTGTCCCAAGGATAGCATCGAACATTCATGACATAAACCATCATCAACATAATTCGAGTGACTTTCTAGATACGTATTCGTCACCCAAGAAGGAATGGCTCATGATAGACTATCGGAGTCGATTTGGCTCGGTATACTTCGAAGACACGACACACGTCGGTGTCATCGACCATTTCCATCATTATCACAATCATAATCGATCACTGCAACCACGGAGGAAGGCTTCGATGGGGCGACGCTTTTGGGAGCCGGCTCTGGAAAAGCATTCGAGTCAATCAACGACTCGAACAACATTGACGACGACACTGAGTGGAGTGAGTGCTTGCTCGGTGATACTTTCGAGCACTTGTATAAATTGAACACAAGGTTCGTCGTCGGCAGCGACCGATGAGGGATCCGTGAAAGGTCCGACACTAGTCGCTAATGTTATTGCTATAAGAGGTAAATAGGAGTGATACAGACAGTCAACAACCGAACAACGAGATAAGGGTGATACATCCATTCGCTCGTTCGGCCGTACGTCCGTTTGCCCGCGCTTGCGACGATCGAGCGATCGATCTATCGCTCGGGAGTGGTGTAATCGCGCTCACCGCAAAGCGAACGGAGCTCTCACGTTATTCCCATAGAAGTCTGGGTGTCCTAATGCAGTTGACGCTCTTCCGCTCGACGCACCCACGGCTCCTCCGTCCGCTCGCCTGCGAGCCTCAAACCTTAGCGGAAGAGAGTTGCCTTTAAAAGCACTCGATGAGCTCTTGAGCATGAAGCTCTAATGTGTTTGACAAGACCTTGTGACTTGACCGGAAGTTTTCAAAGTCGGCTCGCTTTCCGATCTCTCAACATCCTTGACAGCGTACCGACTATGCGTCGACCTGCAATCGAGTTCTCCAGCTGATTGACTGCGTCCATCTGGATATGAGGACGGAACGTTCCCGCGTGGACGTTTTTCCGCGAATCTCTATCTATGTCCGTTGTGTTTGAAGGCTCACTCGGTTTTTTCTTCTCGCGGCGAGAAAAACACAGGCTTTCGCGAACCGATTGAGGAAAATGGATCCCTGATAGATAAGTCGTTTCGAGGCGGACATCTCTCCCCCTGACGATTCATGTGTTATATTGGGCTCTCGTTAGGCTACTGATTGAGAGAAGATTGTTCTGCTGTTCCTCGAAGAGGACAAACGAGCTGTTGGCGGTCAATCCGATTCATCGATATACGCCTGTCGACGATGCGCAGTATATCCTTCTGACGTTTCATCCGAGCAACGTGCGCCGTTCGATTCTCCATGCCAGCGGAGGGTACGTATCGGACACTCGGAGCGAGCTCTTTGAACAAGATTGAGCATATTCTCTCGTGGTTTCAGTTTATCAAACGATCGCTCATCACCTCAGTAGTCTGCGTTGCCCGACACATTGGGACCGTCACGGCGTCACAGGAACTTCCGAGCGAGATCGTGTCGTTGGAATTATGTCCTCGAGATCCATTTCCAGCGGCTACATAATCTCGTCGGTGGCGACAGCAGCGACAACGCTTATTGTTCGAGCATGCATCCTTTAAAATGATCCTCTAACCGTAAAGAGGATTAACACCACTCGTCTGCGCTACACAAGTCTTCCAATGGGTTTTTACCGCTTCTTCGCCGGGGAATTTCCGTTTCCGACGGCCCGAGCGCCCCGTAGCACTCCCGTGCATGTGCAGAATGTCCCGGCTCAGCTCTCAAAAGGCTTCGAAATTCTGAATGAGGAGCGGGAAAGCTTCTAGGCTCTCGCATATCACAAGCAAGCTCCCGGATCTCCTCTAAGAGTTCCCAACCGGGACAGACCGTAAAAGGTCCGAGTTCGAATACAAAAATTCAGAAAATCTCGGTGCTACCGGAGCGGCTGCCGACCGCATCATCAGACCGCATATAGATTATCATTCGGGACAAGAACAGCTGGAACTTTCCGGATCAGATCGCGTAAGCTGCAGAAGTTCTGTTCGATGCTCACGTTTGTCTATTTCGGTATCATCAAGCAGCCTGTTTAGAAACCGTGCCCGACTCGACTCTTATCTCTGGGCTGCATCCGAGCCCTCTTAGTTTTTGTCTAATTGTGTTACGGTGTTAAGCGGAGCCAGTTTCGTACGTCGGACCTCACATCTCTTCGTTCGTCAGACAATCAGTCAGTAAGCTCAAGCCGTCCGCTCGCTCGGTGCATCGGGTCGGTAAGAGACCCAGCCGCTCGGTTTGTGTGCGAGCGACGACGACGGTGCAGAGATTAAAGGAGACCGCCTTTCCAGCGTTTTTCTTCCTTTGCATGAAGATTCAATCTTTTCCCCGCTCGGCATTTTACTCGCGTTCAGCGCAAACAAGGGCTGTTGTTGTCGCCGTCTTCGTTCTTCTGGTTGCAGTGCCGCCATAAGCCTCGACAGGGTGGTCTTCATTCGCCAGTCACTGGGCCAATTTAGCAATGAAGCTACGGAAAACGTTCAGTCCGTTCGAGATTAATTTCTCCCCATGCAAGCGATGGGAAGCTCGCCGAGGGCATGCCTCCGAGACGTCTTTTTCCGTTCGGGCATAGGGGTCTGCTCTCAGCTCCATGCATGGGCTCCCGTCGCACCTCCGATCGCTCGGATTAACCCATCTCGCCCCATTGATGTACTTCATCGTTCTTATCTTCAACAAGCGCCTCTGATCCGCTCCGTCCTGTATCCGCGGCCGTAGCTCTACGCTCCTGCCTATCAGCAACGCTTCGGAGCGCGAGGGCAGAAGTTGTCGCTTCGACACATGGTCCGCGACTACGTTCTATCAAGAGCTCACTGTTGTTTCAGTGGTTCATTCACTTGTTCACTTAGTGGGTTGACTCGCCAGCTCGTCTTCTCTCTCGGTTTTGCTCGGTATCTCTTTTTTTTCTGTCAGTGAATTGGTCTGTCGGCGCGTCCGACGCCCGGTCGGTCAGTCGGCCGGTCAGCCACCGTCCACTGGTCGGTGGCTTGTCTAAGGCGCCTCATAAAATGAGTTACCCACTCGTTATCTCCTGCATCCGTAGCGTCAACCAGCGCGTAATTGCAAGCGAGCAAGCAGTTTTATATCGCTTTTATTATATTCATCATTAAAAGCTTTATTCAAGCCCATGTGACTGCGGTAAATTGTTCTGTTCATCTATTTGTTGCTGCGTCTGTCCATGATCCATTGGCGACAGAAATCGTCGCGATCGGAATTTTCGAATCGAAGAAACTGCGATCTGATTCTTCCTGAGCAGGTGCTCAGCCGATTCTATTCTGCGAAGCTCACGCCGAACAGATAGCTGTGTCCATTCGGGAATTCCGATAAGAGAATTTTCCGCTCGAGAACTCAGCGAACTATGAGCTGAGGCGAGCTGACGAAAGACAAAAATCCAGAACACCAGCGCATTGGTCGCGATTAGAATGAATGGAGCTAGCCGCATGCTACACGTGAGTCTGTTCCGGCTCCGTAGCTGTCGAGCTGCCGCTCATCTCGTTCGTCGGGTCGGACGTTAAACTGTTCTCGAACACCCTGACGCTTATACGGAGAGACCATTAAAGCCAGAAGAGTGCGAGCATCAAAGACAGCAACAAGAAGCTATAAAAACGCTTCACATCATGTCCACGGAATCAGCATTCAGGATTCCATCAAATCTACCTGCCTGCCTGCCTGCCTTCACGCATCCAACGCCCAGCCGGCGATAAGTCGAGATTGCCACCAGGATCCCGTGACTTTTTTTCAAGAGACTCCATTGTTGGAGCTTTCTTCATCGGTCTCTGCGGTCAAAACACCACGCTGGCACCACCGTCCCGGCCGCGGGCTAGTTCGAAGTTTATTTCATTCCCTCCGACAATTATCGATTACCGCGCCGCCTCCCGCAAATCGACCGAAATCAGAGAGCGAAAAGAAGTGCTCCCACTCTTCTCACTTGATCTCTCATTGAGTCGGTCGCTGGTTCGTTGGGCACACGGGCCATAAGCGCTCTCGGAGTTCTGCCCCGCTCGCTCCTCTATGGCCTGATGATCGCGACCGTAATGGTCCTGGTGATGGCAAAGGCGGTGGCAGTCGCGGCCATGGTGGTGGCGGTGGTAGTGATGATGTCGGTAGTTGAACGGCTGGAGAAACTCGTTTTAATTTTTCAGTCAGCCTTTTCACCGGGACTGCCCTGGTCGCGGTAGTCGGAGCGGCAGCAGCGGTGGTGGCGGCGGCGGCGACAGCGGTGTGTCTGCAGTTGGCCCAGATTTCATTAGCGGAATATATCGAGCTCGACCGAGACTGCCGACCCACCGACTCTGCCCAGTTGGCCATTATTTACTCTTATTATGAATATTTAAACAAAGCCTTGCCCTCAGACGAGAGGTTCTGCCTCTCGGCTTTGCTGCCACCAGCCCCTAATGAGAGCAGCAGTCGACTTGAATATTTAGCGGTAGCGGCGGCGGCGGTGGAGGATGGCGGGGTAGCTGCGGGTCACGTGATTCACCCGTAGATGTGGAGCCAATAAGGTACGAATGAAGCACGCAAGCCGTGTCATCGTTCGAGCCGGACGGAATTCCCTCCGATTCGAACAGGCGAGTAGACGATCGACGAACGCCTCAGAAATGTGCTCGACCCTGCGATTTTGTTTTCTGTTTTCTTGTGCTGCGAGTGGGGAGAAGCTCTCGCTCGATATTCGGATTTCTCCCGTCGAAACTTCACCCATCGGATTTTCGAATCGTTCGTTCCCTCCACTCGGAGTCCGAGCTCGCTCTCTCCTAGATTTTCCTCCTACTTCTCCTTTGCCTTCTCCCGCCTTCTCTTCTTAGCAGGGTGCGAGGATTGAATTTTTAATATCTTTTCAAATCTCGTCACCGTCGCCCTCTCTTCCCGAAGACCCGCGGGGAAACAACCGGGAACTCATTCATACTGATTCGTGCGGATTCTATCGGGACGATATCTCCGGCGAAAAGTCGTCGGTGCTTTCGAAATAGACCGGGGGAATCCTACTCGAGCAAGACCGACCTGCGGAAAGGAGCCGGCCAATTGCAGGTTCGAACAACGCTCCGCTCGGACAAAAATCTTGAAAAGGCATTCGGCGATCTCGTTCAAGTTTCCGCCGTTTCGAGTCTCACCACACGTGGGATCCGAGACGCCCTCCAAGAGGGAGAACTCAATCGGATAGTTCGGCGATGCCGCGACGATATACGAGTAATTCTCTACCAGAATTATTATTAGTCCAGTGCCATCGAATGAATGCAGGCATTGAGGGAGAAACCTCTCGTCCGACGTCATATCCTCAGCAAAAATGTCGCGTCGGAGGACCGCGAACTTAAACATATTTCGAACGATCTACGGCACATCGTGTTTCAATGACAGAGAGGAAATTGAAACGGGAGGTCTGCCAAACTACATTTATCCGTGAATATATCAAATACGTATGTGTATAAAACTGCTATTCCATTTCCCTGTCCTGCTGCCGCTCGGATCACAACACGAACACGAAGTTTCTCCCTGTTTGACAACAGATGGTGTCTGACGAAGCTTGCTGAAAAGCTTGCCAGGTCGAAGCTGCGAGTAAACAGTCACCCTGGTCGACCGGATGAGATTAAAGAATTCTACTTTTGCGGCTTGCTTGTCGCGCTTGGCCTTTCTTCCCCTTGCATTGTCGCTCACTGAGTATTTCCCCAATGGATGGTGACTGGTCGCGCGATGTCTTCCACCTTGCGAGGGATTCCGGAAGCTCCTCCGCGGTCTCAAAATCGGAGAGGGTTCGACTCACGAGCGACTCTGTGAGCCCCATGACCATTTGAGTCGACGACCGATACACCGCTAAGATTCCCAGCTCCCGGTACCGAGTCCTCGACCAAATGAGGAGCAATTCCGGTTTGGGGGTTTCTCCGGATCCCTCTCGAGTTCTACTTTGGGAATTTCAAAGTACGGAAACTTTTCTGCTGCATGAAGAACTCACCGGTTACCGGAGACTTTTTTTTGTGCGCGCCTCACGGACCCTAGATGTCGGCTACAGCAGGTACACATACGGTCACTTGAGAACTAATAACCTAAACTAGCCGTCGCTACATTCGTAGCGTGTCCGGTGCCGGCGAGTGAGGTAACATGATCTGACGAACTACGGTGACAGCTTCAAGTTCCAAGAGCAGCACAAGGTTTTGTTCCAGGGTTTCACTGGGTGTTCACCGAACTTCACTCGTTGAACTTCAGAGCTGACCGTTTGCGCTTGCACTTCGGACGGGATGATACTATCTCGTAGGCACTGCGGTTCTGGTCACTGAGCTCGCCAATCGCGGCTCTGAACGCAACTGGGGCCGCGTTCCGTGCCGTCGTCGTCGTCTTTCAGATAGCCGGCCGGACGCGAAAGCAGCTGGCCGGTCAGCTAACACAAATGAAATATGGAAGAACAACAAAAAGAAGATTTACTCAAAACGCCGGTGGCGCCAAATTTGTTAGCACTAGTTGTTGCGGCCGGAGATGCTACGGCGGCGGCTCGAGTCGCTTCCTGGCGGCGGCGCTGGACATCCGCCGGTGGCAGGAGCAATGTGCGCCTGCCAGCGCAAAGGCGGAGTCTCAGGGCCCGCCCCGGGCCCTTACCGCTGCAGAAAGGGGCCCTCCGACGCTGGCTCGCTGCCGCTGGTTGGTTGGCCGCTCGAACGGATGGCTCGCTAACTGCTGGTGACGCTGGTGGGACACCGAGTCCCCTCTAGCTGGTGTCTTTCGGCGGCGGCGGCGGCGGCTGCGACCCGAGCTGGATGTAAATCGTGTCGAAGTAGCTTCTTGTCGGCTTGCTAGCAGGTTGGAGGTCTTCTTTCAGCGTGACGAGGTAGTCAGGAAAGCGAGAGGACAGCCACCGCGGTCGGCCAACCAAGCGGACCGCCAGCAATGCGAGAGAGACACATGTTGGAACTTGGTGATGAGATGACTAGATCAATACACGTTCTATCGATTATTATCCGTCCGAGGATTCGCCGGAGTCGTGACCTCAGAGATTTATTATTCTTATTCTTTCTGTGGTGAGGCGCTTCGCGTAATTAATCTGCTGTTTGTGTATCGTCGAGCATCGAGATCTTGTCTAGGCCGATCTACGTATATGTAGGTCTCGCGCTACCAAGACAACAGAGCCCGGGCACCAGGGCATTTCTGGCTCGACACGGGATACAGATTCCATGATCGACGATTTATCGAAAACAGTCAGGCTGCGCATGTCACGCGAATCCCGAGGTCCGAAAGAAACAGTGACCGGAGTCAGGCATGGCAATGGCACTCTTGAAAAATAATCCCATTCCGGGAATTCCGCAGATTCGCTGCCTCATGCCTCGTGCCCAAGCCAGGTAGCCAACGGGATGGCCGGGAGTCGAGTGCCTGCAATCGTGTCCAGCCCGCGATATAGAAGGCTTCGACTTCGCGTCTTCCGCTGCCCCAGGAGATGTTCTCCGAGTGGAAGTTGGCATCTGTGGGGCTTTTTCGAGAGAGTTGTAGCTTAGCTCTCGACAAAAGTCGCGGATCCCGACCGTGATTTAATTGAGCGTCCTCGCTCGTCGGGTGCCTCGCCACAAGTTTTGCTCCGGCAGAGTCCGAAAAGTCGAGCTTCAGCTGCTATCCGATCCAAAACAGATGCTGGGGACGTCGGTCATCGGATAAGTCAGCCATGCCGAGCTTCGTGCCTGCTACGGAGATTTCAGTGACCGGGACCAGGGCCATCGCTCGGCCTCCTCGCTCAGAATTCAGACGACGTAACTTATCTCGAAAAATCACCATCATCATGGACTTGGGCTGGGAGGATAACTTACCTACTTGCTGAACACCGCGGTATTCAAGACTGAGGTTCACTTTCCGTCCATCAACTTCCCGCTCACGGATACCTCTGCAGTGTTACACGGCCGGCGGCCATACTTGCTCCATCCAGAGCTGAGGATGAATCACAAATGTGTGACCAGGCTGGCGTTCTGTTCCGTTACCTCGAACCTCAAGTCGATAGGGCAACGAACTCAGATCTCAACGAGAAGCTCATGTCGCATCAAGAGGTTACCTATGGCCAGGATATTTTCCGGACGGGAGGGATATTCGCGAGGCTACTTCGCCCAAGTGCAAGAGCGCGCAGGCCGTGTGTGAATCTATGCTCTTGATGACCACTGATTCTCGTTTCTGTCGTGGAGCATACAAATTTGTGCACAGATTCTCGCGAGAAGTCCACAAGAGACCTTGGAACCACGATGAGAGGTCGGTCAAGGTGTCGCATCTGTAAACCAGCTGCTGTCAGCACCTCCAGCGAGCAATCAGATCGTACCCGTGGACGACGGGGTAGAACCATACAAACTCCCGAACGAGTCCATGTTTAACTCGTTAACTCTCATATCACGTGTCAGAATGTCATAAGTTTGGATCAAAACGACCCCTGGGGGACGAACAGCACTGAACAGTATTAGGTTCCTCTAAGATCACTCGCTCCGAGCAACAGGGTTGCGGCGAGCAGCCTGTCGCTAGCTAGCTAGCTAGCTAGCTGGAAAAGGCATCGAATTGCGTGTCAGAGGAATTAAAAAAGTTCATATGTCGCCCTCAGCGTCAGCGGAAGTCTTCGAATGTGGACAGATCAATGTCGAATCGAGCAAGTCGTATACGTAAGCGCAACGGTTTTCCCCGAGAGGGAAACTCTACAGGAAATTTGTCGTACGTCGAGGTTCTAGAACTCCCTCCAGGGGGCTCACATGAAATTCCACCATAGAAATGGGGTATCGGTTTTACTCACCGAATCGTGGCGATCTCTATCGGGTCTCCTGCTGGGCACGCCGATCGAGCGGTCAGATGTAATTCACCAGCGGCAGGAATAGTGCACTTGTGAAGAAAGAGCTGAACTTCCGAAACTCAGGGAGTTGAGGAAATGTTTACATCGCTTAAGGCTATGTTTTTTCTGTCTGACTGTTTCAACAATTCAACGTCCATGTGATGTTTGCAAGAAGTCGTTGGATCGTCGTTTAATCTGCTGACCAGATTCAAGAAACGTCTTCTGTATGTCTCTGCTCCGATTCGGCGACGAGCTCCCTTGCAACTTGAGTATGATCTCTGACCGCTCGCCAACAAACCGAATGTCGAGCTCTCTCATCAGGGCTCGTTTGATCGAGCATTCTTCTGGGACTTCCGGGGAGGCTAGCATCGGGCATAGGCAGGAGAAACGATTTTCTTTATCTAGAAGATTCTTAATCTAACCCCCATGTCCTGCCCTCGCGTCACGAGATTCCGGCTGCCGTGATATGCAAGCTCAGAAGCGGAACGAGTCGCGTATCACTCATTGAACGAAACTCTCGCCTCGTCTCACTCAGAACGCGCTGGATCTCCCGATTCAAGAATACCGATCCGCGGCTACTTTCTTGCTAGCCCTTAACGTTTGAAGCTTGACTTGATTCGTGCGGCCTTCAGAAGCAGCTCGGTAGGTGTGTTTCTAGAGACTGCGAACAAGGAGTGGTCTTGTGGAGAAAACTTCTGATTCGACGGAAATATCGCGGAGTGTGCACACTAAGCTATTGGGATCGAGTGTTCACACTGCATTCTGAGACTGCAGTCTGCAGAACTGTGTAAGCAAACAGTGATGTTCTTGAACGTCGAAGCAGAAGGCGCGAGGCAGTTCATTTTTGAAAAAATTGGATTAAATTCCTTACGCTTGATCGGGAGGGTAACTATCGATGGAGGGGAGACTCGACAACCTGGAGATCGGGAGCCGCAGCTTGGTTTTCGCAGCCATCGCGGAGACCCAATTCGTCTCTTCGGATCGTGTCGATTCGAATGGATTCCTGTCATCAAGTGTGTCCTCTTCATGCAGACCTCACTGAATGCCATCAACCATGTTGCCGAGTCTCTTGAATTCACTGAAATGAGACAGTGCGATGTGAGCGATATATTAGAGGTCAGAGAGATTTCTTGTGGCGGTTTTGAATTGCAGGGATCTCGATTGATTTTTGAATACCACTGATCGAACCTCGGTCTCTTGAGCTAGAGTACGGTCGGCATAGAGAAGAGTCCGCTCCGCCGATGAAGGAGCGGCGCCGAGCAAAAATCCCGATAGAACAGGAAACTAGGGCTTTGTTGCTTTCCCTCGACGAGATCGAGGTTTACGATGCCTGCAGTCGACCTTGTAGGAAGGGTGATTCCGGATTTTCTTTATCGTTCCAGGGACTGTCGACTCCCACAACCCCCTGTCCCATCCCCTTCGTTAGAGCGACAAGAATCTCGTTCGGTGACTGCTGGCAGGGTGTAGACTTTCGGCGCCGACAAGTCTTCGACTCAGCTCTGGAAGGCTGGTGTCAGCTAGGTCGACGCTCGGAGGCCAATCGCTAGCATGATAGATGGACCACTCCGCGGGGCAAGGCGCCGATCTTCGCCGAGTCCGGCAAGAGTCGATCGGTTCGGTTTCAGCCTTCAGTGAACACCGAAGAACTCGCTGCCCGGCCCTTGTTTTCGTCTTGTACATTAATGGTCTTGAACGAGTAAACTGACAGAAAGATCGACAGACTCTGACATACTCAGACTCTCCGGCAACACGGGTTTTTTGGGAAATTTCTCCATTGTCGTCTATGATCGGTTCACACATACGGTGTCTAGCATACGGCTTGTTGTCGGGTGGAAAATATCAAATGGAGGAAGGAGAAGCCCCCAGTCAACTGGGCGATTCCCGTTGTCAAATTGTGTGCCTTCCTAGATCTAGCCTATATCTCTGGGAGCTGCGCTGACTTTCGGGATCATCCGAATGGGAAAATCTGCGCGAAGACCATGTCCTGCTCAGGTCTGTAGAGCGAAGCCGTGAATGGGTCATTCATGAAAGCCGTATCCGATTCGTTGTGTAAACATGGTGAACAGTCGAGTGCGCAGATCGTTTAGAGAGACCATTATCTCCTTACCGAGGAGCATAACATGTGTCAGCTAGAAGCATTAGGGCAAGTAGAATCTGGGGCCGTTTTGTTTAAGGTGACAACCTAACTGCCATCATTAGGCTCAGTCCATCGCTCAACGGTCGAGTTCAAACGGACCCAGGTTGTGCTCTGCGACAGTGTCAAAGAGATGCTCGTCAAGGTGCTTCTCGAGTTGAGCTACACCCGGTGTATCCCCTGAGTGGTTGACCCTGTTCAGATCACAGAGAGAGGAAACCATTCTCAACCTTTCTGAGTCGGGAGGACCATTTTGAAAGATTTTCCTGAGAGATCCCCTACTGATAAAGCGGGACCGTCCGTGATCGAAGAACTTACCAACAAATCTTGGAATTGAGCTCAGAGCTTCGGCTGTCTACGGCAGTGAGTCAGCGCGACGGACACCTCCGGATCACGAAAGAGTTTCGTTTCGAGCGAGAGCCGGTAACTACACCATACAGTGCCACTCGAGTAACCGCCCGCCCATCTGATGAAGTGCCACGGACATGTATAGAAAATTATCGACAGCCACGCCGCCGCAATCGAATTCCAACCAATGCGAGCCGTTCATGCCAGCGCTCTCGCAGCAAGCGCTGGAGTATCCCACCATGACGCCCGGTGTCAGCTTCGTCATGAAGTCAATGAAGTCTCTCTCCTATGTACGCTACGATCCAATTCTTAACAGAAACCAAATTTTCCGCTATTCCTTCCATTCGCAAACACGAACAAGACCTACTCGGTCTTGAAATTGCGAAAAGACCTCCTTCTTAAAAACACCCTCCACCCCTCCTTTCCCCAACCTCTGTCACAATCCGCCATCGTCCCGTGAGAGCCCAAAATAAGGAGCGTGGCCCGAGGCCGCGTTCGCCAGGTCTGGTGACAAGGAAACGCGGTAGAAAATATATGGAGTATAATTATTTCTATGTAGAACTTTAAAAATAAATACTTTCCTAATTTTGGACTTTAGGGAAGGTTTGAGTTGGGCGTTGGTCGATCGGATGCAGACTATCATGAGGAAGGCATCGGTCGATGTAGGTTAGTCGAGCGCGATATGAGACATCCCAAGGGAACGTTCTCCATATGAGCGGGGTTGCGCCGAGGTGCCCCATGTCTACGCGAAGGTGCAACAAGTCGAAGGCTATGTACTTCTGCATGGGATTGCATCTCGCATCACCGGCGGAGAAAGGATCGGAGATCGTGAATCAGGTTAGGGAGCACAGCGCTGCCGAAAACTTCGCTGGTCCGGGAAACGCACTCTGAAGACCTCGTCCAGGATTATATTCGATTCTGCGGGCCACTCGGCCAGGCGAGAACGATATGGCTTGATAGTCCAGCGCAAAATATGCTCGGATATCCAAGTGGGAATATTTCCCGACTGGTGTCATTGATCACGACCCGTCAGATGATACATCCGACACGATTCGCTTCGTGCACTTCATGCGCTTGTTTACAATGGAGGAATCTTCCGGATTGGAGTTGGCAGAAGCCAGAGATCATCTCCGGAAGCATGATCTGAAAATCGTTAGAAGGAAGATTCCAGTCGGTGTGTTTTCCTCTGCTCTGATGGCTACATCAGCGCTGCTTGGATGAGACGGAAGCATACATGTATTCGCTATGTATCCTTGAAACCGCAAGCGAATACGACGACCCTTCATCGCTTTCCATCACCTGTCCGCTTCTACAGTGGATCTCTTGTCAGGGAAGCGTGGGCCGTTCCCGATGCGGGCCATCTAGCGTCAAGAGTAGCAGCGACAACGTGAGCGGGGAAATCGGAATCGCGACGAACCGATTCGTGCATCATAGTGACAGCTTGCTTTCAAGAGAGCACCGAGAACACGGGATGCGTCTTAAGAGCATCATCCCACGTCACGGGGCACAAGAAAGCATCGGCAAGGGCAGAGGTGAGAAGACAGTGGTCATCGCAAGAAGACGCTTTCCAACAGCAGAGAACCGACAGAAAAAATCGGAATGCCGAAGACGGTGGCTGGCATTCTGTGCGCTCTTCATAGGCTGTGTCCGAATCCGGAAACCGTTCCCGTATGATTTTGAAAGCATCATTTCTCTTCTCCGGATCCCGATCGGAGAAAGAAAAACCTGCGGAGGATCGAGGGGACTGAAAAGTTGACTGAAGAAGATCGCCGGTACTGTGTATTAAGGAAGGGTACCGACTTATCTTTTGAGACACAACATCGTTGGAAGGAGCGGCGCTCATCTCTACCGTGAGAACTGGTGAGACTCCTCTCCGCAGCTGGCAAGAGATTGAGGACACAGTACATCATCCCCCAGTGATTGTGAGACGATTTCATCGAGGCGTGACGGAGCGTACGGCCTGGAAAATGTGGCCGTGTAGGGTCATACTCTCGCTTGTGCTGTTTTCGCCTGCGATCGCGCTCGAAATTCAGTTTCCCGGAGACGACTCTGCATCGACCGCCAACACAACTCCAAGGTCGTTCTCGAGTACGACACCGATCCCTGCCGAAGTTGTTACGATCGCCCTCAATGCGACCGATACGGATTCGCATATAGAGGCAGTGCACCAGTTTCTGACAACGCCTGCCAGTGTCGAAGAAGATCCAAAGAATTCATCATCTGATCTCGGGGGTCGATCCATTCTGCCGCGGAGGTACTCTGGATGCCGGGCCCCAACGCGGGAGACCGGTAGTTGCGGTCCTGTTCGTCAGTGCCCGGGAATCTACCGGATCCGGGACGCATCGTACCTTCGGAGTTTCCTCTGTGGCTACGAGAACCAGCTCCCTCTGGTTTGCTGTCCCTATCGATGGACATCAGAGTATTTCTACTCTGGTCAGAGGGCAACGACGACCCGCGCCCCGCGTTACAACAACAACAACGACAATGGGTACGGATCCTACCAGAATCCTTACCAGTACGGCCAGCAGGACAACTACAACCGATACTACCCTCAGCCCTCTTCCCGGTACCCTCAGTATCCTGAGTATGCAAGACCCGTGAACAATTTATATTTCAGCCCGACGAGTCAACGACCGTCTCGAACTACAACGACAGTGACCCCGCGAGCAACTACGCGAACCCCAGCGACCAGGAAACCATCGAATCAAGAGGTTTCCTCCACGAGACCTCGCAAACCATCATTTCTCCCGGAGAAATGCGGTCTCGGAGCTGGTCTGAGACGTATCGTTGGGGGAACCGAAGCCCGTGTCGGGGATTATCCGTGGATGGCAGCGATTTACTACAATCAGCAGAACTCTTGGCTACAAGCATGTGGGGGAGCTCTAGTCTCGAACTTGCACGTTGTCACGGCTGCTCATTGTGTGGTGGCCGGAAGTCGAAGCCAAAATCTACCCACTCGCTATTTCCTGGTCCGTCTGGGTGACCACGATCTAGTTTCTGAGGACGACTCGTCCGCTAGCGAAGATTTCAAAGTCGCGAAGATCAGCAGGCACAGCCAATTCAACTCCGAGACTTACAAGAACGATATCGCTCTGATGCAACTCGAAACCCCGGTGACTTTCAACGAGTTCATCGGCCCTCTGTGTCTTCCTTACGACGGAGTTTACGGGAACCTCGACAATGAGATCGCGATCGTCTCAGGATGGGGCTACACGAAGTACGAGGGGAAGGGAAGCAACGTGTTGAAACAAGCGGCTATACGGATCTGGCCGGAGAATGAATGCAGGGAAGCTTACAAGAAAGAGGTGAGGTTCAGGAAGTTTCCGATCAATATGAGAATATTTAATTGGAGTTATTGGGCGTTGGCAGAAACGTAATGGAATCCGCCCAATAGGGAGCGGGAGGGAAGAATTTTGAATGCCGCCTCAAATCTCCCTCGACATTTCTTTTACACGGCTTTCCCGAGTCTTTAAACGAATCTGGTCGTGGAGCATCGAAAGACGAGCCCGGACCTGATAAGCTCATATTACCACTCCGCCGCCGCTGATTTTCGATTCTCGAACATTGATCTACCGCTACAGTTTTCATTAGTTCGAGCTTGGACCTCAGACCTAAGAAGTTCAGCTGGAAGTCGGGAGCTCACGTCGAATGCAATGAGACCATGCGAATTTACTCAATCTCTGGGCGTGCGTCAATCCTCAATCTATAATTGCTAACACCTGGAGTCCTTCAAAATTCTCAAACGTTCCCTTCGCAGGTCGACATAACTCCGGAATATCTGTGCGCGGGTGACGGGAAGCAAGACTCTTGTCAAGGAGACTCCGGGGGTCCTCTTTTCTACAACGAGGGAACGAAATTTTATCTCATCGGAGTTGTGTCCTTCGGGAAGAAATGCGCGACTCCTGGCTACCCTGGCGCATATACACGGGTCACCAAGTACCTGGACTGGTTGAACGATCACTTCTGATCGATCGAACTGTTATTTACCTATATAATCATGTGAATGATCGAATACACGAATGGGACGCACATGTGATAAAGAATTCCAATTCATAATCATGATCGAGATTTCCTGGCCACCACGGTATGCGATGAATGGATAATAGATGAGATATTATCTCAGTTCCGATTCTATCTGGAGTCCGGGTTTCTGCTGGCGATCGATTTGAGTGACGTCATCAATCTCGAAGTCGAGTATCAACTGATGAATATATCAACTGGTAGGAGTTGGCCATGCTCGAGCGCTACTCGCTGTCCTTGGTCTCCGAGTTGGAGGAGCCCTCACCCCAGGATTGCTATTGTCAGGATTGTGATTGTCAGGATTGCGATCCATCAGAGCGCAGCGTTAACAGGTTTCGCAGGTCTCCCGAGGACGGGAGAAGCTCTGGATTTCTAGACTACCCTCCCCGACGGGGGACGGATACTCCGACGCGACTGAGACTGATGACGCGTTGTGCGATCGCGGGTTCATTCCACTAAATTGGACGGAGGTACATGATATCAGCACGAGCGCACTCGATCCCGACATGAGCAAGAGCTTTTGGTTCCGCGAGCATTACTCGGACAGCGATCAGCCAGACACTGTGTTGTGGGAGAGGATCACGGACGGATCCGTAGTGTTCAAGATACCGGGCTTGATCATGCTTAGAACCTGGTGATTCCGATCGACCTCCCTCATAGAGTCTCCCTCATAAAATTCAAGGGGAACCCCTCTCGGAAAAAGCTCGTGAACGCTGGATGAACATTGTTCGGCAAGGCTGAGTTCACGAGTAGAGAATGCGCGAGGCACTTCAGGAAGAGCTCCGTAAGAGAGAGAGTATTCCCCAAACTCTCCGTTCCAGATGAGCAGCCTTGTACCGCGAAGCAGAGCTCAGCCAGGGTGATTGAAAATACACAGACTCGATCCGAATCGAGGAATCGACTCCGTGCGAGTTTTGCTTTCGACAGAGCTGCTAGTATTCCGAAGAACAATCCGAAATAGACGGTGCCGGCATTCTTGTTGCTTGTATTATCCTTCATCGAGGCGAATTCGTAGTACGCGGAAGCCGCAGCGCGAGCCTCAAGCCTCGGAATAGCATTTTCGTCTTCGAGTCATCCAGAGATCCTGCCCCAGACTGTCACCAGAGGGCGCTGCGCAGGCGAAACAATTTTGGCGCTTTTTCCTAGAGCAGCTGATCGCCGAACAAGTTGCTCGGGGACCCCAACGTGCTAGTGCTTCTTTGTTTTACTTTTATGGAATACGCTTAGTCCACCATGGAACGAAATGATTCCCGACCACGCAGAGCTTGCGTGGAAAAGCAAGAGCAAATCGCAAAGAAACAATTCGCTCGACAGGAACTCTCGAACATGAACGAGCTCTTTCTCCAGGAGAATTCCGACGCAACTGGTGAGGACCGCTCACAACACGGGCCACTACTTGGAGATTTTTCCTTGACAAGCTCTCGCATTGCTTGAGATTGGTTTTAATATTTTTCAGAAAGTGATAGTGGCGATGAAATCGCAGACGAGCGTAGAATGCAGGGCGCTCAATCGGTGGACGCATCGGCTGGGAAAGATATGTTCAATTTCCCATCACAGTCTCCTTCGGTGAAGCTCACACTCGTTCAGAAAGCCAATAAAGGCATTCGAACCCCCACCACTCGAACGACGAAAGCTCAAGCGGTGAGCAGTGAATGACTCCGATCGCCCCCAGCGAGAATCCGGATCTTGAGCCATACTAATGTAAAACTTTAATTCGCTTACAGACCACTCCGTCGTCGAGAAGCGCGAGGAAGCCTCACGATGTCAACACCCCGCACGCCGTCAGACGGAAAATCGCTAGCAGATTGGGGAAAATACGAGAAGAAAATCTCAAGAACCGAGAAGATTCAGACGAAAGTGAGAATGATGACGACGATTTCAGCGAGGGTGCTCTTCTAGACGAGGTACTTCCTCGAGAACGTTCCGGACTCCTGACGGAATTCAAGAGTCCAAGTTTCAGAGAATGATTATGAGTACCCAATTTTCGTCGGTTTACTGTTCCACATGACTCAACTAGTGAACTTTTCAGGAGGCTGACGACGCATCGGATTATTTCTCTCAGAACAGTCGGGGGGTGAAGAAAATGACCACGAATCACACGCTGTCCAAGCTCGGAGAAGCCATGCTAACTGAAGAACAAATCACTGCGTGTCTCGAAAATGACAAGGATCCGCATGCCAAGAACAGGAGGAAGCTCTTGGACAAGTTGATCAGAAGCTTCGATTTCTGGTTAGGCTTCCGCGACCTTCTGATTCCCGCACTGGTCGGTTGAAAAATACGAGAAAAAAATGTTGGTGTCAAGCTTACGGGATATCTGCTCTCCGCAGGGAATCTCTATGCATCGAAGGATCCAATCTGCTTCTCTACGGCCTCGGCTCCAAATATCACCTCCTGGAGAAACTGAGCGACTTCCTCTACGACCGGAATTTCATGACGATGACAGTGAACGGTTTCCTACCAACATGCTCGATTCAAGAAATCGTCACGAATATCCTCGCAGCGATTAGCGGTTCCCGGCCGAAGGGATTGATCGGATTACAAGCTCAGGTATCTCAGATCGGCCCAGCTTGACACAATTTCATCGGAGGAACTTTCTGTCCTATCTTTCAATCACCCGTGACAGTTGGGACTTATCGCGAACGTTGGAGTTTGCGCTAGTCGAGAAACCTAATTGGAATTCTTCATCCTCCGCAGTTGGATTTCATAAATTCACACTTCAGAAAAACTAATTCAGAACATCTGTTCGTGCTCGTAAACTGCATCGATGCCGCACCCCTCATTTCCGCGAAGAGCCTCCAAGCTCTAGAAACATTAGCAAGTGCTCCAATGCTCCACTTCATCGGAACTGTAAACCACATAAACGCACCGCTGCTGTGGGATCTCAACCGCGCGAGAGCGATGAGGTGAAAGTCTAAACTGGCTGTTCTATCCCGGACAGCGAATGGTTCCAGTTTTCTCCCCGGAAGCAACAAGAAGAATAACTGTGATACTCCGTCGGCTTCCAGATGGGTTTGGATTGACGCCACTACGTACGAGCCGTACAGTGTTGAGCTCTCATCAGACGCTTTGCGGAGCTCGGCGGCAAATACTCTTTCGTCGCTCGAACACGTTTTCGCTTCCCTGACTATCAACGCAAAGAGAGTGAGTCCATAATCGAGAAGCCGGTCGTTCGTTCCCGATATGATATGGGGACTTCAATCTGAGCCCTATCGCTGACCAGCATTCATAGATTTCATTTCCTTCCAGATATTCCTCCTGATAGCGAACTACACAATGGAAAACAACTCCACGTCGAATTTCCGCGGCATGCCATTCCAAACGTGTTACCATCAATGTCGTGAAGCTTTCCTCGTCAATTCAGATCTCACTTTGAGGGCTCAACTGACAGAGTTCGTCGATCACGATATGATTCGACTCAAGAAAGGGCATGACGGGGTGGATTATTTAGTAATCCCTATAGAGAAGGAAACTTTGGAAATGTTCGTTCAACAACAGCCGGACGATGTCTGAGCTGACATTTTTAATTTCCAAATATACATGGTTCCTCAGAAGGGATTCAGACGCAAACTTCCTCTTCAATTACCCCTCGCCTCGTGGGCCACGAGGGACGTCCATGTCTAAGTCCTGTTTCTCGCCCTCAAATTATTCGTAGCGCTCGCGACTCGCGGCATGCCTTGAACGCTTCCGAGCGGAATTCCAGCCAGGGAGGAGCCCCTACAGAGGAATGGAAGGCTCCTTGGTCCTTTCCGGGGGAAAGATCGGGGCCCCTGAGAGACCTCTTATACCCTGACAACTACTCGAGTCGAGTACCGTATTTTCTCTAATAGTGGGGCAAGTCCCTCTATTTTTCGAGCTTCCGAAACATGCCCCTACATTGGAGAGTGCCCGAATATTAGAGAGTGCCCCTCTATAATTTCAACATACCGAGATGGATTACCGTGTGCAGCGTGTCAATTCATTTCCCAACCAGTTCGTGGAGTTCTCAAGGAATCGGGAGCAATCATCAGCTCATTCTCCAATCAGGAGCAGTTCTCAAGAAATCATTTTCTATCCTCCTCAAAAAGGTGCCCCTCTAATAGAGAGTGCCTGTATATTAGAGAGTGCCCTTCTATATTTTCATCTTCCGAAAAGGTGCCCGTCTAATGGAGAGTGCCCGAGTAAAAGAGAGTGCCCCACTATTAGAGAGAATACGGTAACTCGACCGATGCTTCAGCGTTTAGCGTAGAATTTGTCTCATGCGGACGAAGGGAGCGACGGACGCTTCTACGTTCCGTCATGAGCTAATTCATCACACAAACACAGAGTTGCTATCGATACTATCATATGACGTAGATTTATTGATTCTGCCAGTCTGAGTGTTGGTTGTATCAGATGTTGTGATTCGTAGCGTCCACAGCGGAAATATCCAGTGCGAGAGGATGAGCATTGCGACCGTGTTTTTTCTTCAAATATTCGCTTGATTACTGCTGTCGTGTGTTCTCTCTTGTTATTCGTTCGAATATCAGTCAACGTTCAATCGGTTCAACTGAGGAATGGGAAAATGGCGACTGGAGGTGTTTGGTGCGACTTGGGGATCCGTCCTAGAAGATGCGAAGCTGAGATTCTTGATTGCGACAATGTTGCCGGTGGCAAAGGATCTCCCGTCCTGCAGACCACCAGAACGAACCTGGAGAGCCCCGCTGTCCCTCTCCCCTCTCCCGCGACGTCCTCGTCAACATAAGGTCACTAATGGAACGGATATTGAAAATTTCATTCCTCTTCGTCGACCCGATTCAATAGAACTAGGCCGACGAACGTTTGCCCCAATAACCGGACAACTCGTTCCACTGCGGTTGAGGTCGTTTGTCCCACCGGTTAGGAGCCGGTGCCGATCGCTTGCCCCACATATGGTTCAAGTTTTTCCATTGATCGGCTCTGTAAAATGAGGATATATATATCTGACCGTCTGCGTTCCGAGAATAGAGAGACCTAGTAGAGCATATAAAGAGGGGGAGGAACTGTCTCGTAATTTACCTTTTACCCCAATCATTGTACAAGCGGTTCCAATGGGCGGGAGCCGCGTCGGCTTTCTTCAAAATGATGTATTCCGCATCGACTGGAGCATCTGTCGAGATTGAGAGACCAATCTGTGATTTCACTTCCGAAAGCGATTGCGAGGTTCAATTATTCGATCCAGCTCGCATCGCGGACTCGATCTCTGGAGCCGAAGCATGAAATTCCTCCAATGTGCTATCCACTGGAGAGCTGTTCTAGGTTATCACTTATCACGCTCAGATGAGAAGGAATATCCTGACTGCGCTTTTCCCGCAGAACGATTCAGCGCGTCAGCATTCTCCTCTCAGCATAGAATCTTGGAGGTCACCCATTTCGCAACCGCGCCTCATCGAGACGGCCGGCCAGCAAAGCACACGGATCGAGGGAGCGTCCAGGTCGAATCGAAGGGCTCTGGCGGCTCACCGAAGTATTCCTGGGGTGCTGAAGCCACATTGGCACTCTCGGGGTCAGGTTTGGCCATTGTCGAAGCGATCAGCGCCATGAAGGCAGCTGACACGACACACGTTTTCATGAACATCTTGGGAATCGAGGTCCGTTTTTATCTAGATGCACCAGGGGAAATTCGATTATTAGAATAGCGCGAAAATCTCACAACGCCACTGAAGCATTAGATTCAAACCTCCAAACTGTACAATTTTGATCAAATGAGATTTAAGCACGCGAGCTGCGTCGGTCAGAGATTCCCCGAGTCGCTGAAGTTGAGGACACTTGCTCGGCTTATATCACGCCGAAATCAAGTCGCACGGAAAAATGACCGCAGCATCGATGCTCAACATATGGTCATGTTGAAACTGTGCCCTCCGCCATAGCGTTCATGGCGTCCTCGTTGCTCATGGTGAAATATGTAGAACGGTACAATAACTCACCCTATGTGGTCCTCTTCCCGAATGCGCCTGTGCTCTGTGGGTGCGCTCGGTTCATAGCTCCTTATATTGCGGGAGGTTGCCGCTCGCGAATCGTGGTGACCCAACCACGTCACAGCTCCTTGCGGATCCTCCCTCGAGGTTCGTAGATGAGACTCGAGGTTCTCACTGAACACTTCTAATCTGACCGTTGAGGCATGCCGGATTTATGTCGGGAACGAGCAGACTCCGACTTGAACTCACTCATCGTTGTCAGAGAATCTCTGAGGCGGCGTGCGTCGCAACGTTTTCGAAGAACTAAAGAGTTCGCATAACAAAGAGAGCTCCTCCGAACGCGACGCGTCGTTAACGAGTCATTGCGACTCACTAGCGATTCGTCGGAGAACAAGTGACATTTTTGACAAGAACTCGTTCCGTTTTTGTGCTCGAGGAAGACGAGTCTGCAAATCCCGAAAGAGCATCCAGAGGGAGTCGGGGGAAATCGATCCATCAGACATAGGAGAAAAGTCAGTCTAGCCCCTCGCTGGCAAGTCGCGCCGACTGCTGGTGAATCTTGAACGTCGAGATTTCTCCGGTAATGAGGTGACTAGAATCTGAGGCGGATGCCGAGAAACGTTCGCAGGCGAATCGCATCCGCTGGTCGCTCTTGCTCAATCAGGCCCCAGGTCCCATTGTCGGACCCGAAATTGAGGAAGCTCTGGGGTCAGCTTGAATATGAGCGCATCGGCTGCATTTCGCGCCCTCTCTCGTTCCAAGGAAGTTCAAATTGCGTCCCATTCAAGGGAGCTCCCTCCTCCCTGCGTCGAAATGAGGATATATGACCTGGAAGTCGTCCGAAACTAGCAGTCGAAACTTAGTGGTTTTGGCTTGGATTGTGCGCGGACCGCGCAGCGAATCCAAGCCGGTTCTGCAATCTGTGTACGAGGCTCAACTCCCCGGAATTTCGCCACGGCTTCGTCTTCACGGTTCTCCGCCACCCCTCAGCGTCTGGGCGGCGCTGCGCGTCGACTCCGCAGACGACCGCTCCGAGCATCGCTCATGTTCCTCTTAGCTCCGCGGTAAACATCGGTCAGAATGATTCGTAAGCCTCAACAGAGAAGGAAATAGAAGAAATATCCTGCACAGAGTCTCGCCATCCGTATCGTAGAAGTCAATTGGAGGGGGCGGGAATTCGGATTCGCGATTGCGTGCTCGTCCACGCTTCCGCGATTGCGGCCGCCGACACGGGTGCCCCTGCGCGTGAGCTTCCTCGTTCCGGAAAATCCGAGGTTCTACGCACGGCACCCAAAAACAAGGAATCCCGCTGCGGCGGAACGGAATGTCTTTTTTCGGTCCAGGCGTCGAGGAGCCTCAGCCGGAGCTTGGCGGAGACGCGGCAAAATCAGATTTCGGTGAGAGACGCAGCCTCCGGCGGCGGATCTGATCAATGGCGTCCCTGAAGGAACTAGGGAGTCGAGCGTGGAACGGATCTGAACGAGCTTCCTTTTGCCGCGTATACTGGAAAGCCGGGCACCAAATCCGCGCAGCTCAAGCAAAGCAGAATTTCAAAAATGATATGTATCTGCTTGGATTACTGGAAGACCTTCTCGGGACATCTACGAGATGCAAGTATCTGCTCATGGCATCTTACACTGGAGGGAAAAACTAATGGTGCCGTGGAAAATCTGTGGAAGGAACCCAAGTGAGACTCACTCTCTCGACTCCCAGATAGGGGCGTCCCTCTGAGATTGGAAAACTTTCGATTTCCACACCTCTGATTTCAAGCATCATCCTCACTTCTGATCCGGGAGCGGTCCAGAAGCTTCCACGAAGCTCTCATTCTTGTCTCAGAATGCTTTCCAAACCGCGGAGCATGTCCGGCCGTGATGCCTCGAGCAGATTTCTCCCGGTGGTCCCAGGTATGCAGAGAGCAGGGAGTCACTGACTTGAAGATGACAGCGTAAATTGCATTCGGGCTGCGATATAGATATGTTGGATTGGGTGCTGGAATGGCTGCTGGAACCTCCCTTAATAATGGCTGTGACGAAATCGAGAGTCTGCTAGCGGAAGAGTACGCTATCTGTCAATGGTTCCGCCGGGAACATATCCGGCGTTCTCGAGTTCCGATGAGGGTCACTCTGCTCCGCTGATTTGGATAAGGGCAGCAGTTTCCATTCTGAAGGCTCAGACTGATTCACGACCGTGGAAATTTCCCCCGGGAAGCCGACCCGAGACTCCCGGCCAGAAGTGGATGCCGACACCTACGGAATGCAAATCAGAGATCACGGCGGCTCGCCTGCTCGAAATCAGAATTTCTACCCCAGCAGTCCCTGTGTGGCTCCCTTTGGCTCAATCGCTCGTAAAATGAGTCAGTCCATCCGAAGTGAGCAGCCGAAAGCATCCATTGCAGCTGCTGGAAGCAAGATTTAATCCGATGCTTCTGCTGTGACTGAAACCGAGGCTTCGTGATCGACTACATGCAAATTCAGAAACGAAGATTTTCAGAACAGTATGTTCGGCGCCGCCGGCATAATGCGATCCCCTACAGAATTCGCATTTCTGCGAAGATGCGTCGCCTCTGCTCGGGCAGATTTGCGGACCAGCATCGAATACACAAACCAGTGTATGGGTTAAACCAGGGGTGTCGGACATAAATTTTTGGCGCGACACAATCGAGCGCTGCAGGTGCCCGCGGGCCACATTAAAAATTCACTTCCGTTTAGAAGGAAAATATATGCCTATCATTCATGAAAGAATGCTTTTCCACCCTACGGGGATCGAGGGGGGAGCTGTTCGCCTGTTCGGTCTTACGGAGGGATTGATTCCACCGATCTCATCCAGTTTCCAAGTACTCGTTCGAAATCGTCGGCTTCGAGTATGCGGGAAATAGAGGCGGGCCACAAAAAGAGACCTCGCGGGCCACGGGTTTGACACCCCTGGGTTAAACGATTTTCCTGCAGATACGTGAGCATCGAACCAGAAGGCGTCGGCCGCGGTCATCGACACGATGTTGCGTGGAAATACTCGGCGAAGGTTCACAAGGACCCACTGAATGATCGAGCTCAGATTTCGCTCAATCAGGGGTTTTCTTTCTATGCGGGCTCTTCACCTCTAATCCGCAAATCCGCTTAAGGATGGAGGTTGTATCGTTTTGAGCTGGAATTTCGCCTCAGCGCCTTTCCATGATCATTCATCGATTTCCAGAGTGCGGGCTTGTCGTCCGGGAGCATCGTTTTGGCAAGATCAGCTCGGGAGCTCCCTGGGAACGTGATGCGAATTCGGGAATTTTTATTCCATGGCCACAGTTCCACGTCCAAGTACTCGCTCAGCATTGACTCCCAGTATCATTATCATCGAAGCCGCACCTTCTGTGCGGGCGAATTATGAACGAAAGATCGATTTGGACGCGACGCTCACTTGACGTCAGCATTCGTGCATTTATTGCGGCGGCGCAGCGAATTCCGTATGCCGACTACGCCTAGTATGAGTATCGCCTTCATCGAACATGTCAACATTGGAGGCTTCGGAGTGAATGGAACTTCCAACGATTTTCGGTACTGCGACAAGGCGAACCGGTTTTGCTGTTTCGGGACGCTCCATCAGTCGAGAACAGTTATCTAATCGTCGGGAAGAAGAAAACACTCCAAACGAACTGGTTCCGGAGGGTCTCTATCCAGCATGGACTTATCCCGAGCCAAAATCTCAAGAGACTGATTTCTCGCGGTGATTTTCTAGAAATTATCTGGCTTCCCGTTGGAGATAGTCGTGGGACGAGTTGCATTGAAATGTATTCTCGGCCCCAGAGGGAATGCAACGGAACAAGCTCGATTACTTCAAAGAAACCAATATTGCTCCGCTCGGAGACAATCGCATCGGAGGGTTGAAGGACTTTCGATGAGTTCTCTCATCTTGATATGTAGGTAGCACTGAATCTCTACGCGATGACGCTTCTTGCTCTTAATCTATTACGTGAATTCACTTAGAGGTAACAACCATTAATACAATTATCTGAGCGCAGAATGAGCAATTTTATCCGAGGTCACAGGTGATATGGCAGATTTCTGAACAAGACAGATGCCCGTTCCTGCACGATTGGAGAATTGTTGCGGAGTTCAGTATCGAGGAAATTTGGACCCGTCGAGAGTTTGAGGAGGGACGAGTAATCATTGAGGAAGACATTCCCAAAGTGGAGAGGGCAAAATCGTAGGGCACTCTTCTCGAACAGTTCTCTGAGTACAGATCGCTTACAATCACTGACACATCACGATGGCTCGGTTGATCCTAATTTGTGCTCTTCTGGTTCCCAACGTGTGTGCGCTCCAAGTTCAATTGCGCCAAGGCACCGTGCGTGGTTTGGACGTAGAGACTCCTTTCGGTCGGACAGCTGCCTTCCTCGGGGTACCGTACGCCCAACCTCCTGTGGGAGCGCTGAGGTTCGCAGCCCCCCGTCCTCCCTTATTCTCCGACGGCATCTATAATGCGACCGAGAAGAAATTCAGCTGTCCGGGCCCCGAAATATCGATCGGGAAATGGGTCGTCGCAGACTTCGGCGAACAGGACGAGGACTGTCTCTATCTGAACATCTGGGCACCTGCGAACGCGTCGAATTTACCGGTCGTTCTGTACATCCACGGTGGGATATTCGTTGCCGGGAGCGGAGGCTGGTTCCCGTTCGATGGAACGCGACTTGCTCCTCGAGCGGACATCGTCTACATCACCATGAACATGAGATTGGGTGTCCTCGGTTTTATAAACCTCCCCGTTCTCTCGGACACGAACGTCGGTCTCTTGGATATTGTGAGGGCTGTACACTGGGTTCACGAGAACGCCGAGGCCTTCGGCGGAAACCCTGAGCAACTGACGCTCTGGGGTCAGAGTGCGGGGGCGATCTCGATCGATTTTCTGCTGAAATCAGACGCGATAAGCGGCTTGGTCAGACGGGCGATACTCGAAGGGGGCTCCGCGGGACTCGCGAAGTTCCTCCTCGAATTCGACGGTGAATACGAGAGTCGGCAACTCGCTTATACGTTGGGCTGTTCTTCGGCGGAGCCCGATGGAGAAGCACACGATCGAGAACTCCTGTCATGCCTGCGAGAAGTCCCCTGGCAGGACATAATCAAGACGAGGTCTGAGGGCGGGACCATCGACAAAGTTTCCATCCAGCCTTTCATCGATGGCAAGCTTCTGAAAAAAGACGTGGTCGCTTCGCCGCACATCGACCCGTCGGTTGAGGAGCTCTTCGTCGTTAGCAACGAGCTCGAGGCGTTCCTAATTCTGGAAGGTCTCGTCAAGAAACTCTATGAAACTAATGACATAACGTCCATCGACTGGGGCACCATTCTCAAAATATCCTTCAAAGTCGTGCTCCGACTGCCGTACGAGAAAAGCGCTGAGATTATTCGGCGCTACATCCCGGACGACGTCATTGACGAGTCGAGGCTGTCGAAGGAGTTGAGGGAAATCGAGATCCAGAGGGGCATCGCATCGATGTTCACGGATTCCTTTTTCTATTGTCCCGCAGAATTCCGGTCAGCTACCGCTGGAGATCGGGGGGTCCGAGTCTCCCGCGGTGAGTTTCACTTCAGACCGGACTTCTCGTTCGTGCCAAAATGGGCCTCGATGTCCCATGCCGAAGAGATCGCTTTAATGCATGGAAACCTGGACCTCTACAAGCCGGGAAAAGGATTATCCGGTGCAATGATGAACTCTTTTGTGAACGTATCGAGATCTGACTATGACTTCAGTGACGTGATCGTCAAGTGGATCGGCGACTTCTTCCACGGGAGGTGAGTGGCCGTCGAGTCTTGTTACACTTTTTCAGCTTGATAACGACGGTACAGAAATGTAATTTCAAGCACGAGTCCGTCGGGCCGATGTTCGGTAGGAAATTTCCGAGGGTCTATCGAGGTTATGCTGAGATCGTCGGGATTGAATTAATTCGAACATTCTGCAAATATCTGGATTTTTCCATGATTCCGCGATATGCTATCAGTAGGACGCTTTTGACGACTTTGAATTCGTGGATGAGACAGCGACCTTCACAATCAAGAAGCATTGCATTCGGAGCGACTCCGTCCATGCTCCCGAAGCCCGTTTCCAAAACATTTCGATTTCGTTCACTCGGTTCTCATGGGAACAGGAGCGAGCCGAGCCGAATAAACTCGCGACTTTTCCGCACGATGCTTCAGCTATGATTTATCCGAAATATATTCAAGACCCGTCTTATATCCCAGTCGTCGAGGGCTTTTCGGAGAACGTCTGAATGTATTATTCCCCTACAGTCACGGTCATGGGACGAAACACGATCGTGTATTTCTGTCGGGGAGGAATGACTTGGCTGATGAACTGAATCCTGACCGAGTTCTGTTCCTCTGATGGTCATTAACATCTCTTGCCCGCCAATTGTCGTCGTAGAATGCGGTAGATATCACGATAATTATTCTGGCCAAAGATGCAAAACCAATAATTAATGGTAGCTCAAACTGGCTCAACTTTCTCCGAAGTCCGGAGCGTTTCGTATTCAAGGTTCTCCTGGGAAGGAACCAGATCGCACAGCTCATTGCGGTTCGTTGGTCCACAGAAATGCATGTCACAGACGAGTGCGCTGCGAGACGCGCTTAAATCAGAGCCGAACGCTATCCGCTCTCCCATACCCCGTGATATGTCTTGATCGCTTTCTGTCGTCGCCTCGTTTTATTCCAACGGGAGCTTTATCTATATTACGCAGTTTTTCTCTGATGATCCACCCATGATTCCCCCTAAACGAGGAACCGCCGATCATTTCCGCGTCAACTGAAGATCTCGCCAAGTCCGTAAATCTCTTGGCTCATCCATGATTCCACCTCGATGTAGTGCCAATCAATGAATGAGCTAAGCAAATCTCCTTATCGCGTCCATAATTCCGCGATAATTATACCGCGTATGAATGGATTCCGTAATCCGGACAGGCGAAGAGGAATCGTTAGACTCGAGAAGTCCACATCGGCGACGAAGAATTCATTATTCACTCACTTCTCGCTTTCCAAAGTGGCACAATGTTATGATAGCAGTCAGATTGATCATTGGAAAGACGCTGACAGAACAGATGGTATTCTAGGAAAGTTCATCGGGAGAGCCTTCCTGTGCCAACATTGTCTAGCAGAGGCCAGACGAGCTTGAAAACGGTTGTCGGCGTGTAGGCATTCCGTCTCTCAGACCATTATCGGTGGACGTGCGCGGCATATTGATTCGACTATGACGGGCCGTCCGCTTCGATTATCTCCTTCCACCATTTCTAAGTGTTTTTTTCCATGCGGTCTCCTGCGTTCCAGCTCACAACAAGGACTACTGACGAAGGAACGAGATTCCAACCAATGCAGCGCTTTGAGTGCATTGGTACCTCGGAAAAAAAATTGCGGGACGAGACGAGTCTCCGCGTTCTGGGAGGCTTGAGGTGTGGTTGTCAGCGCGCGAAGTCGACTCAGATGGATTCCGAGAAGACAATCGATCACGGGATCCTACAAACTGTTGGGTCTCTCTCGAATCGAATTTCATTGGGAGACCCTTCAGCCGAAACGTAGAGGTTCCTAATTGTTTTCTCTCAGCCGGCTACCTTCGCATGAAATCAGTAGTCTGCAAGGAAATCATTACCGCGAGTGTTCCATGCATCCGTGTGCACGGGTTTTTATCGATTTCCTTGCGCAAAATCAAGTCGGCGCCCTTCGACTCCGAGGCAGGCCATAAAATCGAATATCGACTGGAACGGTATAGGTTCTGGCTATCGAATCCAGAGAAATACAGTCAGACATAGGGGCTTGCCGCGATGGCGCCAAAATAAATGGTTTCGGGACTCGAATGATGAATACTCACAATTACGAGGCAGACGCACGCAACCAGAAACTTCCTCGCATGAACCTGAGAGTAGGTCGTCATCAGCAAGATTTTGGATGGATTTTAATCTTGCGATCAACTAGCTACGATGGATCGAATCAGACATATCATGACGCAAGGGCTAGACGAGTGAAATATTATTATTCAGTTTCATGAATCCATCAGAGAGTTGTCCGAAAATTGGGCGATTTCCTGACGGTCGTGCCAGGTCAAGGTCTGTCAATCTCTAGCCGCGGAATAAGAACCCGTCGATGGATCTTCGTCAATACACTCCGCAATCATGAAAACAATCTTGGAAAGAAACCAGCTGTATATCTGGAGGGGAGCCGCAATTATTGAGAAGAATCGTCTTTCCATTTTTACAAGCTTATTAAGTCTCGGCATCATTAGTTCGGCAATCCTCATACCGTACTCGCCCCTCGCATGAAGAGGAACATGAGAATCGGCGAGAGTCAGGAAAAACAATTCCACGGAAGTTTTGGCAGCCGTAATTCGACTCTCGATCGTTCACTGCCGTCTTCAGAGAAACTCCGACTCCTTCCTTTCAAGAGCCGGCACTTCTCGCGCGTCGTCTTGCCTCGATAGAATGATTGACACAATGAGATGGTCCTTGACTTGCACCTATGTACATATATTGCTCGATGTGGTTCTCGAAGAATTCTCGCACACGCGTCCATCGGGGGACTTGCCGACCAGGTCGGTCCGGATCGGAATCGAATATCGAGGGCTTCCACGGTGGTTTGAATCCCCTCCTCATCGATTGTGCAATCTGATGATTCTCGACTAGAATCCGGCAGCTCAACCCCGACGAGCCTCCGAAAATGATCGTCCACTTGAGCGAAGCGATCGGAATTGTTCCGCTCGTTTCGTCGGCGTGTTGCGGAAGCGGACGAAACGGTCGGGTAGTCAGCGGCCTAGGTCCCCGCCCGTCGAAGGGCGCATTCGGTTTCCCGAGGGTCTCCGTGAGGGTCCTCGCAGCCTCCGCCGTCAGCAGCAAGTTCCGGCCATTATCCAGCCACGCGCATATGCTCTCCCGATTTAGCCACAGACTAGAAGAGTCAGCTCTGAGGGGATCCGACAGCGAACGGAATACATAGGACTCGACCCCTCTGGACAGGCCATGAGGCAGCTCTTGAAAAATTCGGAGTTTCCGCAAAGTCGGTCGTTCCTCCATCGCGCAGGAACTCCCCGAAATCCCTCGAGGATTCAATGCGGCCGCCCTTTCCAAATCGTCCTACGATTTCGGACACTCCGGAATGAAAGGACGCACCGAGTACGTCGCCGTCGTCTTCTCGCAATCTATCGAAGAGCTCCGATTCGATCATAGCCTGCTAAACGAGGGAGATAATAATTTCTCTTTTCTGATTCCGTCCTTACATGCTCAAGAGGTAGATTGCCCTTGATCGGTCGGAATTCTCCAATGGATGGTGTGAGGAGAAACTATCTCTCAATCGTCGTGTTTTATATCTCCTGTTATCAAGTCAAGTGCTATCTTATCAATCGTGGCCCTAATAATTGCCTCTCGGACATCTGCGATGAGCGCCGTGCGATAATGGGTCGATGATGGGTAGAAGAACTCAGAGGAAAACGGGAAGAAAATATTCCCATTGACGTAGGAATCGGGCGAAACAGCTTTGCAAGCGCCGGCTACGTGCCGCAGAGCGGCGGCGCTGTGAGAGGTAATTCGGTATCCGCTGCAGGTTGAAAACACAGAAATTCTTTATCGTTCGAACATTCGGTTCGAGATAGTACTTCAAGTCGGCAGTACACTTCGTACGTTGGCAAGGTGAGCAGTGCTGTATATAAACCTTTGCTGTTGGTGTTCCGTACTTGGACCGAAAGCTTTTGCTACGGGGTTGACGCTGAGACAGTGACGAGAAATACCCACGCTTCGAAAGTTCTTTTCACCGTCCGTCGCAAACCGCGAGTACCAATCGATTGCGCGGGTTGCCGGAGAACAGCTGCTGACGTGACGTCTCCGTCAATGCTGGCCCCACGGGACGACGCTCGTGGGGAGCGGCTTGTCTGTCAAGCTTTCCGCCCCGCTCGCAGCGGGGACAGGTCGGGTCGTTTTGTGTCCTTTAGCAATAATACATGCTAGGACGCCGGACCATTCGATCGTTTTCATTCGAAGCCAGCCAGCTTTTATTGCGGCCAGACGATCCGTCCGGCAACATAGTTTCCCGCTCCGATTCCGAGCAATTATCGCAGCTGTTTCTGGGGAGGAAAAATTATCCATCGATGAGGATGCTTGATTTTCACAAACAAAGCCAGTACTTCGTCGGGAAAACCCTCCCACAGCGTGAACTTACGCCGCAGCATTTATTCCGATGCGGTTTGGCAAGGTTCAGAAGTTTCGATATAAGTGCCCCGCACGCTCAATCATTCTGATCACAGTTTACTCCGGTATGCCACGCCGCGATCGGAATCGATCTGATGAACACGAAATCACGGTGGAGCACAGCTCGCGTTTCCTCGAATGCCCTTTCTTGGTCCTTTAATCCACGTGCCCTCACCTGACTGCTCGGTTGAAAAGCAACAATTTTACTCGTACTCATCCTTGTTCGCAGAACGTGCCGAGATGTTCGTGTACTTATTGCTCCCTGCCTTGGTCCTCGCCGATCCGGTGTTGCATACATCGACCGGGAAACTACACGGATTCTTGAAAACTTCGGAGAACGGTGTAGATGGCGAGGTTTACCATTCGGTTCCGTTCGCGAGACCCCCGGTCGGCGATCTGAGATTCGAGCGGCCGGTCCCGTACGAGGACCCCGAGGCCGTGGTGGACGCGACGAAGGAACATCCCGATTGTCCTCAGCACTTAGTGGCGCTGAGTGAGAAAACCTTCATCAACTTCACAAGGAATTCCGAAGACTGTCTCTACCTGAACATTTTCAAACCTGTCACCAACGAGACCGACTTGCCGATTGTTTACTATATCTACGGCGGAAGCTTCTTGCACGGATCCGCGAACTTCTTCCTCACCGATGGGGACATTCTGGCCACCGAGACGAACGTCATCTACGTGATTGTCAATTACCGATTGGGAGTATTCGGTTTCCTGACCAGTGGCGGGAGCATGGCACCTGGGAACCAAGGTCTTTGGGACATCCTCGAAGGTCTCCGATGGACGAAAAAGAACGCTCGGGCCATCGGCGGCAATCCCGAAAACATTACGATTTGGGGACATAGTGCCGGTGCGATCGCAGCCGGAATCTTCATGACTTCACCGATAACAGAAAATCTCTTCCACCACGCCATCTTGCAATCAGGAGCAACCAAAACCGGTCATGTTCTATTCCAACAGAACTCTCCTGAAGTGACTGCGAGAACTCTCGTGAGATTGGGTTGTCTGCAAGATGCTGATCAGTACGAGCGTTCCCGGGACAAAGCCATCCGATGTGCTAAGAAACTGGATGTTGAGACCATTCTCTCCGAGCTCGCCCCGAAAGGATTCGATTTGGATATCATTTCTTTCCAACCCGTGATCGGTGACGATCTCATCCCGGTGGATCCTTTCGTGAAGAGACAGAAACTGCATTCGGCCAAGAGCCTCCTGGTCACATCATGTGCTACGGAAGGCGTTGTGTTCCTCGAGATCCTGCGAGTGCGCGGTGCCGATCTCGTCGAGGGAGTGGGGGATCTCCGTTTCATGATGGCCCTCGGAACGAAACAACTGCTGCAGATACCCGTGAGCGCGGCCTCGAAAATCGCCTACTCGTACTTCGATGATCAGTCCGAGCCTGATCTGAAGAGCGCGGAGACGATCCTGCAGAGATACATCTCTGACATGCTGTTCATCTGCCCGATTGAGTTCTTCACAGACGCCGCCGAAGCGAACGGCATACCCGTGTACAGGGCATCGTTCGAGGCACGACCCAGCTGGTCACCCTGGCCTTCGTATTCTGTGGCCGCGCATGGAGACGATTTACCAATTCTTAGTGGTCAGGCCCTCGGATACGCGAAAAATGTGAAGAAGTCCTATGTCGTTCCCGACGTTGGTGATTTGAACATGACCGCGGCGGAAGTTTCGTGGACTTTCGACACCATGAGAATCATCGGTGAATATCTACACAACGGGTGAGTGATCGGCGGACGGAGTTTTCTTTTCTGGCGAAACGCTCCGATGAGAACCCGGATCTTGCATCTCAAGCTCCGGGAGAACATCGTTACGACACGATTATCATTATCGATTGCGACGTTAATCCTTCCGGGAAAATCGACGCTATCCCGATCCGGAGCTCAAGTACGATCGGCGGAAGGTCGATTCACCGCGGAAATTGCTAGCTTCTCCGGAATACGTCTCGGGAGTCTGGCATCGAATTCGATGCGTCTGCGTTGACTCGTTCATCGAGAGGAATTCTCGATCTCGTCACCGGTCAACACAATACCCAGAGAGAAGTTGACCTTAAGAGTCTTCCATGGTGACGTTATCAGCACCAGCTTGTTTCCGTGATCGGGTTAGTCACCCATTGCGGGTGCTCACTACCGAATATTCTAGCATTGGAAACGATTAGACACTCATTGTCACAGAAGATAGATAAGGGCACAGATCGTGATTTTTGGGAATCTATCTACCTATTCGGCTTTGCGGACGCGGCACTCGAAGTTACAACATAGATTAGGTGAGAACCAGAAACAGTGTTAGATAGATCTGGGGAGAATTACTCGGATCAGCACTGATTGGATACATCGGATTCCAGAAGTTACCCGACTCGAGTCGCTCGACGCATCAGAAGTTTTCCCTGGCTCAGTGCCGCACCGAAGTTTGCTAGTTTTACTGTTTTACGACACCCAGCACACAGCTTGCATAATATATCCTGTGCGTGTGGACTCTTGTCTCGGACCCGTAATTCTGGCATACGGCCCAAAACGACGGACGATTAATATTGAATGTCGCGTCCCTTTCGGAAAGTCAATGAGACAAGGTCTCGCATTTGAGACGGCTTCGAAAACCAATTTTCGGCTCTGCTCTGACAGTAATGTTAGGTCTGAAAAGCTATACAGGTCAACCGCGACTGGATGCGGAAGTCCTGTCAATGTTTATGATGCCTTCGCTGCTGCTACTGTTGAACGGCTATTTTTAGTCGTGAGCTGGTGACGCTTTGACGAATCCGATGGCGCCAAAGTGGCTCAGATATATTGTTTTCTCTCGATGAAGGGAGCATCGCTCTCTGTCTGACGAGCACTGACGTTCTGCCTTGATGAGCGATCACGCTAGAGAATACATCATTTCGACGAGTACTTCTCGGACGGGGCTTCTCCGTCTATGGCGAAAATAATGGTAATTTCCGAGCTTTCCAAAGGTCTAACGATTCTCTTTCCCGAGCTCCGCGTCTCCGAGTTCGTGAGTGACCGCCATCCAAATGTCCCCGCTCGGAAATCAAAGGTCGTTGTCGTCTGCCTCATTTATCCACATGAGATTGAATGTGTTTTTGGTTTATGTCCTTCACGGTTCCTGAGCAAAGCGAGTGGAACGTGCTCACTGGCTGACGGAAGTTCTGCACTCCAGCTCGTAGAGGGTGGATCGACTCGACCGCCACCCACACGTTTCGCACGGCCAACTCTTGCTGGATTCGAAGATTAGAAGCAACAATTCTCTTGGGACTTGGAGGAATGGAAGAGCCCAGGAGGCTTCCAAAGAGCGCCAAATATTGGCTCAAGACTTTTTTCTACACATGAGTCGCAGCAGGAGGATCACTTCTTCGAACTAACTCGGGCTGCAGTCTTCTCTCAGCGATTTCCAAATTAAAAGACGCGTGGATCCATTGAGGTGTCGACCCGTACGGAAAGAATAATTCGATCTCATCATCGACCTTCTCGAGTATCCGCGACCCTCAATTAGTCGAGCCGGGCCGAATGGTGGCGATCGGCGCGATTCGACTTGATGAGTTCCGATCCAGGTGAGCCGTGCACCTCTCCAAAACTTGACCACACCGAAGCATATGAGGCTCTACTGATGAGTGCTTCAGTGCACCCTCCAACTCGGGGCAGTTCGCTTCGCTGGGTCGATATTTTCGGAGATCGTGTGAGCCTCACCTCCCCGCTTCATCTCTCATCTTTGGATTTATTTCGGTTTTGGACTCTCATCTCAAACAGACTGTGTTCGCCTTCAAGAAAGGACCGCTGACGTGATGATCACCCACGAAGAGCTGCTTTTTCTGTGTTTCATTTCTCGCATGGATTTGGTGACTGTATTACTACGTACAGCTATATGTTGAATTTTCTTTTCGAAGCGTTCACCCTTGAGAATTTTGAAGCTTCATGTACCTGTCATCAGAAAAGCGACAGCATTAAGCTTTGATTCACAGTAGTCGATCAATTCTGCCTTGGACTCACTGCGTGGAGCAGCAGCATTTTGGGTTTGGAACGTGTTGCGCAAAAAATTTCTCTCTCGCGATTAAGTCGATACGTATTTCATAAGAGTGCGCTTCCTTCTCAGCGTTCTCGATCTCATGCCAGCAAGAGGCGTTGCAGTGCCTCATCTCTAATTTTTCTTATCGCCGATGTGATATATTTACGTGAACTTGCATTTGTGCCGACTTTTTCTGTAATGCCTCGGCGCATCAGAAGAAATGCTGCCGAAGGTCGTTTAAGTAACCAAGAAAAACTCTCGCCCGCTTCTTCTGAGCCTGACGCCTAAGAACTCGATCCGCGAACCCACTTTTACTTACGGAGTTGTTCCACAGGCGACAATACATAACCGCCAGACATGGGGCGGCATCTTTTGTCACTTCTGCTGTCGCTACAAGTCGTTTCAAAGTCGGTGGTGACCTCCCAGCCGGCGCCCAATGCAACGGATGTGCTCTATCCCACGGTGATTTTGCCCAGCAATGGAGCTGTCAAAGGTATCGTCCTTTCATCGAGGATGGGACGAAGTATCTCGGCGTTCATGGGAATTCCGTACGCTCAGCCACCTCTGGGAAAGCTTCGCTTCCAACGACCGGTGCCGATCAGTCGCAAAGGAGGTGTCTTCGACGCTAGACAAGCGCGGCCCGGATGTCTTCAGCTGGATCTGAAGTATTCTGAAGTGGTGGACATCGATAATAGTGACACTGTGGAAGACTGTCTGCACTTGAACGTTTTCGCGCCCCGAAGATCCGATAGCGCAGAAGACTACGAGGACGAGGCACCTAAGCAGGACGTCAAGCTTCCCGTGTTTGTGTTCCTCTACGGAGGTGTGTACGTTTGGGGAGAAAACCAACTCGCGCTCTACGACGGGGTCGAGTTCGCAGCCGAAGCGGACGCCATCTATGTGGTCGTGAACTACAGATTGAACATCTTCGGCTTTCTGAAATCGCCCGACGATCGGATACCGGGAAACGTGGGGCTCTGGGACCAGCTCGAGGCTCTGAAATGGGTGCGCGAAAACATCGCAAGTTTCGGTGGAGATCCAGAAATGGTGACGCTTGGTGGTCAGAGTGCCGGCGCCTTCTCAGCGGCGATTCATACCTACTCGCCATTGTCGAGGGGGTTGTTTAAACGAGCGTTTCTGATGAGCGGCTCCTCGTTCTCTCTGAAGTTCTTGCAGAGAACCTCGACCGATGACCTATTCGGAACGGTCGCCAACACTCTGTCATGCCTCGACGGAGTCGATCCTGTCGATTGCTTGACAACGAGAAACCTCACGCGGAACAGCCTCAAGAGCATCGAAAACGAGCTCCGGACACGTTTTATGAACCTCGTCCCGAGCTCCGTGGACCAGCTCATGGATCATCCCGTAGACGAGCTGCATCGCAATAAGTACCACATTAAAGAAGTTATGCTCGGGATAACTCTGCGTGAAGGCGACTTTTTCATCAACAACTTCGGTCGGAGGCTACCCTTCTTCAGCGATCTCCTCGGACAGACCCCGCAGGCGGCGATACGCCTGGCGATGAAGGTACTGTTCGGCATTGGGATACGAGAATCCGCCGAAATATACAATGCCTACTTCGCGGACTCCGCCACAGGAGAATTCTCGAGCCACGAACTCGTACGTAAAGTCAGTGACATCGTCGGACACTGTGTGTTCGATTGCCCGACGGAAATTTTCGCAAGGCATGCGGCGGCGTCGGGCGTGAAAGTTCGACATTACGTCTATGCTCATCAACCCTCGGTGAAAATAAACCTGAACACCGGCAACGAACCGACCCACATCGACGACATCCCCTTCATGCTCGGATCGATAAACTCGGTGGCTGAGAATAGTCGAACGCTCCGAATGAAACTGCCTAAATTCTTCCTCGATGCCCAAAAGAAATTCTCTCCCGAAGAACACCACTTTTCCAGAGTCGTCATCAGACAAATCGCTAATTTCATGCGATCTGGGTAAGCATAATTCCGCGCGGACGCATTTGCGCTGTTGTCGCGACTCACAGATCGGATGCCGGGCGAACGACGTGCGAGCTCCGCCACCGTCACTTCCGAAGGAAGACTCGTTTTCTTGCTGAGGAAGCCGATTTCGGAACACGAAACTCACTTCATTCGTGTATGTCCTACGTGACATCGATCGGGTCTCACCGCCTATGTCAACTCTGGAGGCCTGCGGAGCATCAATATTTCTGCTTATATATAATCTTCGCCGTAGGTATTTTCCGAAGTCAGTGGCCGATTATCACTTCCATAGAGAAGATTTCCCTCGTGACGTCAGAGTTCGAAATAGCGTACGTGGGCAATGATACGGTATCAGCGGACGATCTCATTGAAGGGATCATTCTTTCGTGAAAGACATGAATCAGCATGTCCATATATTGTATGTATGCCATATCAGGATCAAGGACTCGAGTCTGCTCGCAGTGACGGGTCGATGTTCCCTTCGACTGATGGTATCCCGAAAATCGTTCTATCTTGTCCGTACACAAGCGGAACGGAAGTGCGTCAATGTTTTCGTCCTACCCCCCGGATCGATGACCGCTTGCTCTTGGCATCCATGAGATAATCCCGTTGTTCTTTTATTCTGTGAAAACGAGAGTCTCAACAGATCCCATCTTTGCGATTTCAGAAAGCCAAGAATCCCAGGAAGTGATCGAGAGTGGCCACTGTACACCAAGGCTAATCCCGCAATCGTATACATGGCACCCAACAACTTCACCGTTGTCAAAGGACCAAAATCAGACAAATGTAGCCTCTGGGAACCATACATCGTGTCCAGGTTAGTACTGTGACGGCGGACTTCCATCAGGGGCCACAGAGGCGATGTCGACTGACAAGATGTTTGGCGCATAGCCCGTTGAGGGATCCGATTTAATTTTCCGCTCAAACGTGTGAAACGATTGAGAGAAGCGGAGAAAGACCCAGTATTGGGCTGTCGACCGCGAGCTCAAAGCCGACGGGTACCTCCAGAAAATAACCCAACACTAGCTAATCCACCTCCATCTACTAATTCGCATGCAGTCCTCTAATCAAAAACAAGGATCCTCTTGGAATCTTCAAAAATTCGGAAAACCACACTGCGTGGTTACCCGATCTTTCAAGAGACGTCTTGCCGAAATACGGCACCACGTCGCCTAACATACTCCTCTCAAAGTGGGTAATAATTATCGCAAAAGCATGAACTAACTTCGCTTCGTTCGCTTAGACGAGCTATGGTTACCCAGTCAGGGTAATCTCCACTTGCTTCGGACGCTCTTCAACCAAGTCGCTGATTGGAGAAAAAAGCATTCGATCGCCGTCGATTTAATTGAATTCCTCGTCGATTGCAGTTCCCCGGATACAACGACTTCCACCGAACCTCAAGCTCCGAAGACTACGACAGAATCAATCGAAGAAAACGTTATCAGGCGAGGGAAGGTCCTACGGCGCACCCAGGGCCGAAACTCGTCCGATACCGTTACGGCGCAAGCCTCAATCTTGCTACTGTTTTGTTCCTTAGCTTATTTCCATTTGGCTGTATCTGTTCGCACGTGAGCGACACGAGGGAGGAAACGAACATATGATCAACTCCGAGCCAGAAACGACTTCACGTATCATGCCTCAAGAATCGATATTGCTTGCTTATGATGCTTGTGGACGACAGTATTATAGGTCTGAACGTGTCAATAAGGGTGCCGTTCGAGGTAGTGATAATTTACGATGACCATATGCACATTTTTTGGGCTCAGAAGGATCCGTTTATCGAGCTGTCCCTGTAAATATTTAAAGAATGTATTGCAGTTCCTTGCAAGCGATCCCGAAAAACCGGTGCCCAATAAAAAGACGCGAACGAATCATCGTCGGAGACGACACGTTGGTATCATCGATTATCTTTCTGAACCGCGAGTATGCCTCCTTCCGAGGATATACCACGATGTTTAATCTGAAATTAAGCCGTAGACCTACCGCTTCCTCGAGATTGACGGGGGAGAGCGGCAAAGCTCCCATCGGAAGAGCGTATGCATCATCATTCTGCTACTGCTTTCCGACTGAGCGAGCTCCCTCGTTCTATTCGTAAGTAGCGTTCCGATGCGCTTTGCCACAATGTAACGCTTCGGTTAAATTGCACGCGATAAAATTCGAACTCCTGGAGTCTCAATTTTCGCATACACATCGACGACGCATCGATAGAATAATCGTCAGAATCTCAATAAATTGTAATCCTCAGTCTCTTCGACCATCAGTATATATGTATATGAGTACCTCATACTTCATGGCGCCAGTGACGGATCCAGGGGCGGGAGGCGAATTTGCGATCGCCCGTCCCGAAAGCTTTCGATATCTCCACATCCTCCGTGTTGAAGCAGCGCACGGACTGAGCGCGCTGATCCTCCTTGAATACGAATATTGATTCCCCCTCCCCGGGAAAGAAATCTGGACCCGACTCTTGCATGCCACTTATTCGCTCTTCTACCGCTTCATTCGATCGGGGACTTTTCCTTTCTGAATATTGACATGGTGGCCATCTGCTCCTTGCCGTGGTATAAGATCTTGCGAAGCGTCATATGAACGATGTGTCTCCGGAATCCTTTGCGATGACGAACTACATCCCGGCAGTCGAAGTCTTGGCCAATCATTATTAGCGCTACTTCGTCAATTAAATGCTGTATCGGATCGCCGTGTTCTGTTGGTCGATCGGCGTCGCGTACCACAAAATCATTGGGAGGCATGTTTTCGGGAGCAGCGCAGCAGGGCTGGTACTGTGAGGCGAGGAGGATATGTCGCTCAATTCCATCATCATGTCTGAGTTGGTCTTCGATATCTACCGTGAAATGCACCTGGAGGACTCTCGAGATGGGCCTCAAAGTATCAGCGAACGTAGATATCAAGGCTTATACTGCGTGTGGGTCCTGACTCTGCATCCCTTCCGTGCTTCATCGGACACGAAGCTCTGGCTCGCATAGAGTCAATCGAGGACCTCGGTGTCCCTTGCGCCACGGTCCCGAGCTCTGTTCCGCAGGTGCAAGCTGTGGACAGAGAATGGTCGCCGCTCTGCATCTGGATACACAGGTCTTCCGTTCTCCGCGATCCCTCAATAGTCATTCACATCATGATATGCACGTTGTTCATGTTCTCGAGGCACTATCCACGCTGCCGTCCCATGACTGATTGACTCGCCGTGTGACATCTGAGATACTGACTCTACAGGATAATGAAGATGTTTGATGCTCCATTCTTTTCGAGGCCTATCATCAGGCTCGTCTCACGAAATTCAAACTCTGTCAGAGAGTCGGCGCATGTTGACAAGCATTGAATCCATGAGTCCTACCTCCCCCCCCCCTCATGCACTCTACAATACTCATATGAAACAGAGCAGTAGCGTATATAGGGGGGGTGATTAACGGGGCCATGGCCCCCCAAAGCGCCGCCTTCGTACATTGCGGTCCATGGGGATCATCATCACGATTTTGCCCCTCCCCCCAAAAACCTTGCTGGCCCCTCCCAAAAAAATCCTATATACGTTCCTGAAAGAGAGCCTTCCACATCAGTATGAAAAAAAAAATCAGTATCAGACAGGATGTCTCTAACGTTGCTCCTTCATGTCCGATCATGATTTCTTGGTCGTACTAAACGGTACGGCGCGATCGAAGTGATCAAGCACGGAGGTACATACGTCATTTCACTCGAGGAGATTGCTTTCGTCGCTTAAGTGAATGCTATTTCCGAATTCGCGGTGCTCAATATGTGGAGATTCGAATGACTCTGCCTGATCCATGATCCCCGATACGACGATGGTGCATCTTCTTTCTTCTCCTGAAGCTCATCCTCTTGAGAAATATTTGAGCCTGAGGCAGATGGAAGACATGGGAACTTCTCGGAGAAGATTCGAGATCGCATTGGTTCGAGCTCTCTTCCACGATCACCGCAAAACATACGACTCTCATCCCGACGTCGCGGATAAGGTCCTCTTGTAAGCGAGATTCACTTGACTCATGTGTTTCCAATAATGATGGAGTTGCGATTATAGGGATTCAGAACCATCATGAGTAGTAAAGACTGACGAAGGTGTAATTGGGGAAGCGGACACGAAACGCGCAGCGCGTACACCGATCAATGGGATTTCCCCATAATTTTCCCGTAAGGGTTGTAATTGTGGTCGCTAAATCATTTCGAGCTGCCTGATCTCTATTAAATTTTCTGAATATCTCGGAGATGAAGGATCAACGAACATCCTTCTTAGAGATGATCTGTCGAAGAAATATTGCGGAGAATTATTCTAATTTGTCTCTCGAGAGCTAATTCAGTGACTGTACGCGAAATCAAGAGCCTGTACGACCCGGAACCCGGTATCTCTTCCGAGTTCATCGCCTCGGACGTCAGATCCTCGGATTCTCCGATAATTACTGCCATTGTCAACAACGCTGACTGGTTGAACAGCGGTCATCTCTTTTTCCAGGGAGTGCAAACGCTTCTCTCGCAACATCCTACGTATTGAGGAGAATGGCCGTAAATATTCTCTTGGAAGGGCAGTCTCCGATACACGGGAAGGTATCGGTGGAATGATTGAATAGCAGGACAGCAGTCCTCAATAAATGGGCTCCTCCAGCGAAGAGATTCAAGCACCCGAAACGCGCGGATCGCAAATCTGCTCTCGCGGGTGCTTTGTGTGAGTTCCTCGAATTCTCGCGGTGAATGTTTTATCGATTCAATCTTGTATACCTGTGTGGGTGAGCGGACTCGATTCACTGGTTGGAGGCCGGGAGGAGCCGACGGGCCGTCTGCAATAGACGGGCTGTCTCTGCTAATCGGGCAAGTTTTTGATGGTCGAAAAAATAGACGGGCATGCCCTATAAGAGATGTTCACGGTATAGCGATCATAGTTCATAATTCTCGAGTCCGGTCCCCTCTCAAAGCGCGTACTCTGATGATCAGACCTCGCAATCCTCCCGATGGATCTAATGATTGAGGCGGATACAGTTCGGAGACTCGCACGAAGATGGTGCTGATGGAACTACCCATGAGATATCGAGTCTGTCTCTCCGTCGTCTAATCTGAGCCTTTGAACGCAAGGGAATTTCCATGGAAATTGACTCGAAGTTTATTCAGGATCGAGGCATCTGCGGTCGATACAGATTGTGTCAACGTGGGGAGTCAACTCGTTTTCAGCTGACAATCCTGCGTAGTTACCATACGATTCCGCACAATCGTTTCGCTTCATGTCCATATTCGAGCCCATATATGTTCCCCCTTAAGAAATGAGATCTTCTGGCTGACTCGTGGACTTCTTCCGGCGACGCCTATTCCGCGATTTCTTTTTGGGGGCAGCGTCCTGCAAGCGAGTAATCGCGAATCGCGAATTAGGCGCCACTTCGATTTACCTCAGGAGAAGAATTGACGAGAACTTCTTCAGACCAACTTACGCCGCACGTTTCAATCTCGCAGGAATGTTCGAGTCCGCTGTCACCATTGGCCTCTCGAGCGACATCAAGAAAGCCTTCCGATTCGCCGACTGAGGGCGCTTCGGCGATTCCGTCATCACGATCCGGGGTAGAACAGTTCACGTGTACGGTAATCGATCCCTCTGCGTTCAGATCCTCGTTCCTCCTACTCTCTTGCTCGCGTTTCGTGACTTCATCCGCCACAACCTTCTCAGTGGATATGGGTAATTCCCCTTGATACTTCCGCATATCGACGATTCGATACTCCCTCAGCTCTCCATAAACTTTGATTGCGATTTCCGGCATGTGAGCGAGAGCAACACGAGTCCAGCGGTCGGTCAACCGGGACTTCAGATCCTCGAGTGACCGCCTTCGACGCCTTGCCGAAAGTTTTATCCGTTCGACCGTACTCCGGAGGACTGTACTCGCGGTGTAGACCTTCCCTCCCTGAATCGAAAACCTGACTGGTGAACACTTTCCGACCACTGACTGAGAATAATGTCTACCTAAGCGGCTCGAACTCCTCTTTGGTCGAGGTACGCTCGCCGGAGACACTGCCTGCCGCCAATCGCCATGTCTCGGCGACCCTTGGCCAACTCAAGAAGCCTGCTCAGATTCTCGCTCCTCCGCTGCAAAGCGACTCTCCTCCGGAATGAGAGACTGTCCGTGAATCTCCAAACATGCGGTTGCCGAGACTAACCAGATTCTCCAGAGCGTCGAGTCCGTGGCAAGCGATTTTATCTGCGTAGTCGAGGGACAGCGGGAGGTCATGTAATGTGGATATCATCTTCTCGTAGAGTCTCAATGTTGTCATTTCTGCGGAAAGTATCATCCATCGGATCTGTGGGAGATAACCCTGAGATCAGCTCGTGAAGCGCTGGCTGAGGAGGGGTACCGAGCTCGCACGATAGGAGTTCGCAAAGGAAATCGTTCCTCGGATCTGATCGAGATCGGGGAGCAAGAGAAAATCGACTCACTATGGAGGGTACAGTTTCCTTCAGCTCCCGGTACGATCCGGTAGTACAGGTGACAGTTCGATCGACGAAAGGCAAGCGACTCACTCTCTGGAGGAACTTGGATCGGCATTGTGAGGCTTCGTCGTATGGGAGTTTTGCTTGTACTGGGTCGCAACTAAACTGAAAGCGACGAGCGTCAGGATCGATACGGCGATCTTGATGACTTTAAGGAATATTCAGGGTGTGGCACGGTGTGAACTCCTTTTCAGAATGCACCTCGCGAGACTCAAAGCTGAGGAATAAACCCCGAGGTATCACAGAAGTACTCACGGCCCCGTCAGCCATTATGGCGCGCCTGTGTATCAGAAACTTCAGGCGGTGAAGTTCGCGAGACTTGCCATCCGCGCGTCAACATTGCACGTATATCCGCGCGCGCGGTGTTCTCCCCATTGCGTAGTCTCGAATGCACACGTGTAGTCGTGGAAAGTTGTGGTGTGCATCCGAAACTTTCAGCGACAAAACAAGGTGTGGATCCGTGCGTTCCTTGCGTGTAACCCTTGAAATTCGAACGGAGTGCAGACAGGGAGATTCGGAACGATTGCCATGGGCGCTCCCACAATTCCGTGGCTAGTTGTTTGGATTGCCTCGGTACCGGAGGAGTAAGCTTTTGCGGTTCCTGCAGTGTCACCACATTCCGGAGCGGCTATCGGAAACGATTCGCAGCGTGTAGGTGGAACGGAAACTCACATCCCGAGTATGAATCGTGGATCGAATTCCGGAACGGAGAAAGTTTCTTAAGGCTCGTGAGGTTTGCGGCGAAAAAAGAAAGGGGCTCGATCTTTGAAGAGCGCGCCGTGTGTCACTTTCGAATTTGCGCGCGCTTTCCGCTTGCCTCTGCTTCAGCCGAAGACCAATCAGAATGTAGCTTGTGGTGCGTGTTCGACGGTAACGAAAAAGAAGCTCACGTCAAGCCAATGCGATTCATGCCTGCTGGTCGCTATCTATGTAACTAAAGGCAAACTGATGGCGGACTCGAAGAGTAACTGTGAGTACACTCGACTCGACCGCCCCGAATCTCTTTTGGAGTGCATAGAGTCACCCGGTCGTCTTGTTTCTCGTCGGGCAGACGCGTAACGGTTCGAGCCTCGAGTGCGCGTTTCCAACACACGGGTTCCCTGCCGGTGGATGATCGAAACTCTCCATGAGTCTCTACAAGTTCGTGCCTGCATTCGCAGCGCTGTAAACACGCTATTTGACTTGGTTTCGACGATCCGCAATCGCGAGACGAGTGTTCTCGGTGCTGGTTCGTGCCCGAGTGTTTGCACTGGGCTCCGGTCGAGTTAAGCCGAATGGTCGAACTCTAACGCATGGGAACGGAGCATTGGTCGCCGAACCACCCGTGGGTCGGATCGGGAAGAAATTCAATTTTCGGTGCGGCCAAGCGCGGTAGAGTGTTTCTCCGCTCATAGAATCGCTTCCGTTTCGAGTTCGGATATTGTGAGCGGATCTAGTTGTGGGCACTCTCGGGGCTCGTTGAAGTGCTCCAAAACAAGCGCTTGCAAAACGACCATAGAGAAAATGGCGGAGCTATATTTTCAAGTGCAGCCCTTCTTCGGAGTGGAGAGCGAGCATTCGAATATTTGTTCTTTCGAAGTTTCGTCTGCCGTATTTTCGAATATACTCATATTCGGATATCGAGTTTCAACAGAACCTTCGAACGTTGGGAGTGCGCTTTCCGTGTGTTTTCCGCGGTACGATTCGTCTTGAGATTTCTTCACGAAAATTTCCAGTGATTAATGTTACTCTCTATTCTTGAGGTAGATTTCAAATCGATGCGGACGTGGAGCCATTCGAGACTGGAAATCGTGAGGGAAGATGAGAGAATATCTCCGGTTAAATTCAATAATGTGCTGTTCGCTGCGCCCGTACTGCGGCCATTGTGCTTGCAGATGGATGATTGCTTTGTCGAATCTTTCAATTCTTTCACAGCAAAGGAAATGCACGTTTCCAGTCCACGCTTGATCTTTCTTTTGTCTGGAGATGCTCATATTTCGTGCATGAAATACTCGCTGGGAGCGTCTGCACTCTATCCAGCCTGACGAGACGGAAACGAAAGCGATCGTGTCCTATTCGCTGTCGAGTCGTGCTTGGGCTGAGAGATCGCCGCTGACGAGAATTTAGAAAACGAATCAGAGCAGAGACCCGACTGAGCATTATCGGTCTCTCATCATTATCGCAATAAACGATGCCGCGGTGCCGCAGTACCTCCCTGTGGTCCTCCTCGGTTTACGTTGGGCGCATCCGGCGCGGCTAAGCTCCCATTAACACAATTAGGGACAGGGAGCATTGCTTTGTTGAGCTGGTGGGCTCGGCATCGATCCGCATTCTTCGTGTCGTAACTTTTCAATCATTCCACTAAACAAGTAAACGTTTCGGGAGATATTCGTGACTCGTCCGTCGAATCTCGGCTCGCGGAACAGTCGAGGAGATACTGATGACGGACTAAGAGATTCGAACGCGAGAGACTCAATCCCGGTGGTCGTTCACGTTGGTTTTCTCCTATTCCAGGCAACGGTTTCGAAGTTGGAATGGGTCGAGCAGGTAAAAGTAAAAACTTCGGTCGTCAGGCTATCAGGAAGCGGAGGGACAATGGGCATCCGCATGGCCATAACCACAGCTCAAGTCTTGACAACGGTAAATGTTAATTCGGGCACCGACCGCGAAAAAAAATCGATCGCAGAATATTCGAGGAGTCCGCTCACTCAGAAGGCTCTCGCATCCGCAGGTGATGTTGTGCCGTTGACTACGGAGGGCTCGACGCCCACCGAAAGTATCTCTTCGGTGAGCTTGGAGGAGGAAACGCTAGCACAAATGCCGGTTCCGCAACCCACGGTGGCGCTTTCGCCGCCACTCGCAAAAGAAACGGAACCGGAAACAATCGTAAAAGAGGCTCCCCCGCAACGAGGACCGCGGAACATGGGACGGCTCGAAAAAGATCTCGGGAGGCAAATCCTGACTTTGAACAGATCTACCCCTCAGGTTGGTATCTGCGACGTATTTTCTGTCGACGATCCTATCAGTGAGAAGGCGTGAACTGCGTTCATCGGCATCGTTTGAATTGATGCACCGACAGAAAACCTGAGGAATTCCTCTGCCCACAGCTTCCAAAGTGCTTCGATGAAGCGGAACAGATCGCAACACAGTCTTTTGACAGAATACTTGACGCTGTCAAGGTGAAAAGGGAGAACATTTTGACAGAAATCCGGACGCTGAGGAGATCGGCAGAAAATCTGCTTCACAACCGGAAGGTGGAGGCAGATGACCTAAAACGCCGTATTTCGGAGGTGAGCCGATTCCGACGCCTTCATGCGCGAGTCCTGAGGGAGACCTCTCCAGAGGAGGAATGTCGCAACCCTTATCCTTCAGGGTTCCCTGCGGGGGACAATAATTTCACCCTCTAGATATTTGTGAAATAATTCCCCTTGATCGATTTTCTGAAATTGTTTCAGAACGATGTTCTCGACGACAGCGAAATGGATTTGTTGAGGAACGATCTCAAACAGTTCGTAGCGGAGAAAGAGTGCGATATCTCTCTCGGAGAAACACAGAGGCTGCTGTTGGATACGGCCACCGTGGACGAAGTGATTAAGAGCATTGAAACGTTGGCATCGTTGGTTCCTTTGAACGATCCTTATTTATCTCGAACCAGTACCGTTAAAAACATTCCGCCGCTACCACAAGAAGTTCCGCTAGAAGAAATTGCTCGAGTAGAGGTTCCATCCGAGAGTGTCGGAGAAGTCCATCCGCCGATGCACGCAGTGGAGATTCCTCCCGCGCAGAACATCGTTCTAACGCCTCTCCCACCGCCGATACAACACAATCCGCAGGCTCAGCAGATTCATCAGCAGAACATCATGCTGGTCGAACCTCATGCGCCGTTGACAATGCTCAATAGATTTCCGGCACAAAACGCTGTTTTCATCGCTCATCCAATTACCGTGCCGATGTCGCATGTTCATCCACGAGGGATGATAAGTCCTCAGCAATATGAACACATGCAGCACCAACAACAGCATCAGCAACATCAGCTTGCGCAACAGCATTCGCAACAAGCGCCTCCGCCGCCGCAGCAGCATACACAACAACTACCGCCGCCGCCGCAGCAACAACAACAGCAGCATCAGTCCCACCCGATGCAACAACAGCAGCAGCAGCCCCAGCCACAGCAACAACAAATGCCGTTGCCGCCCCCACAGCAACAGTTGCCGCTGCAAATCCCGCCGCAGCGATTGCCTCTGCCGCCACCGCCGCAGCAGCAGCCGCCGCCGCCCCAAGCACAACAACAAGCGGCTCCCCCACCATCGCACCCACATTCGGGTTCTAGAGCTTCGCAGGCCCCCCCTCAGATCAAGGTCGCGTCAACGCCCCCTCTGACCGCAGAATCTCCTGTAGCCAGCGCTACCAACGACGACTACCAGGCGAGTCCGCGCAAAAATTATTATTTCTCATCATGACGTCATTTTTGACGTTGCCTTCCCATTCGTCGCCATTTCTCCCCGCCTCTCCCCTCCTTTTCAACCCCTTTGTCTAACGGGCCGCCCTCGAGCCCGGTACTCGACCCGGAACCGCGTCGAGTAACCCCGAACATGTGAAGAACCCCCGTTTCGTCGTATGCCTTCTCACCTGCGTCCCTGCTTTTTCAGATGGAGCACTCGACTAACGTATCTCGAGGCCACATGAGCAACAACCATCCTATACGGTTTCCACCCGGTGGACACGGAGGGAACGGTGGTGTGAATTACAACGGAGGAGGGGGAGGCGGAGGCAACGGAGGCGCACCCCACCATGGCGGAGGAGGGGGCGGATTCATGCGTCGGAACTATCAGGGAGGAAATCAGCGGGGTGGTCGAGGTGCACCGTTCCGTTCCGGTTGGTGTAACAGCGGTCAAAGATTTCCGCCGCAGGGGCAACCGCAACAGCAAGCTCCGCAACAAGTTCAGCAGGATTCGCAGCAGCCCCAGCAACAGGCCCCACAACAGCAACAACAGTCGCAACAATCTCAAAGCTATAATGGTTAGCTGACCGATTTCGGAGTTTTTTAAAATCTCAGGATGATTCTTTCGAGGGATAATAACATGTCGACGAGTTGAATGCCCTATAGTACAGTCCATCCTTTCCGCTCTCAGGTTACTCGCAAGGCAACAACAATAATGGTAGCGGACGTAACAATAACAACAACAACGGCTATTACTCCGGCGGGCAGCAGAATAATGGATTCCAACAGGATGGCTACGGAAACAGAACGTACGGAGGTGGCCGTGGTGGATTCAGAAGGAGTTCGTCTACTCGCGGCCGGAATCATCCGATCGCAAGCCACGACTGAGCGTCGCGTCTCAAAGCTCCAGTGATCGTTTACCCTCCTGTGAATTCTCAGCTCATCGTGTAAATAGATGCTGCAGATTTTTAAACTTTTTTTTACAAAGAAAATAGTCAGAAGGAACAGAGAAAGTGGAGTGTCATTCTGAAAAGAATGCGTCTTTCCGTCTGCCCGCCCGCCAATACGCCGACCTGCCCTCTCAACTGAAGGCAACCAACCCCTCTACCCACCAAGAAAGGAAACCGACAAACAAGCAATCCATCGACAAACCGAGCATCAACCACAAGCAGAACCACCTTTTTTTATCCATTTTGTTCTACGGTAGTCACACCATGGGCGTATTGTGAAGCGTGACGCAAAAAACTAAGTCCATTTCCAAAGAATCATCTCGCAAGCCCGACCAAGCAACCCAGTGACAGATAGGGCAAACCGGAAGTCAGTCGGCCAGTCAGTCAGCCAGTCCGTCCCTCCGTCCGTCAGACATACAAAGTGACAGACCCTTTGTGATGTACATAGCAAATTATAGCAGCTTTAGGGTGTTCTCTGCGACCATCACCGATGACGCCGTCGTCGCCGCCGAAGACGGAGAGTCGAGAGCGCTGTCGAAGTTGTCAGCGTTCCGGTAGTTCGCGGACGCGTCTCGACGATGCGGTTGGGGTGGTCGGCGGAGAGTCTTGTCGGATGGCCAACCGACGGGTCGACGTGGACGCTCCAGTCAAGTGAGTTCATCGATCGTGCCCCGTTGGAAGAAAGGCCGATGAGGAACGCATGACTGATCGATTGGACAGTCGATCGATCAATAAATCGATCTGTCGATCCGGTTGCTTGATCGATTGGTTGGTTGATTGAATGATTGATAGTTTGTTCGCCTATCTGATCGGGTTGAGATTTCTTGTTTTTCGTGGAGTTTTGATCTCTGGGCAAAAGTCAACCGGCCGGCGGCTCGGTCGGTCGCTCGAACGTCGTCGTATTGTTTGACGCCGCCGCGTGTCCGACTGCTACCGCGGATCCTGCCCTCGTCGCCAAAGCGAACCAAAGTGAGGTGGGTGTCCGAGGATGCGTTCCGTCGATGATAATTCCTAGGAGCTACCCTGTCCGGCATCGATTTGATTCCCTGGGTTGGAAAGGGCATGTGGTAGCGGACAAGGGATCATCGATTGGCTCAGTGCGTGAATCTTCGGCTCAACCTCTCTCTGTCCTCTCATTTTGTTTGTAGTCATTATCGATCTATCTTCCAATCAATTATTCACGGAACCAACCTTTAGTTGCGGATGGTTGCGGAAAATGATGCTGTTGATGATGATGATGATGACGACGTGTTTTTGTCCTTTTTGTTACCTGAATAAGTGTACATTTCGTTGGTCGGTTGCCAATCTTTACCGAATATGAAAAATATTCAATCACAATCATTTATTCTCTATCATATTCCGTGATGAACAGATGATGGGATGTTCGGCTACATTATTAAAGAGAAGTGAAATAATTTAAATCAGCCTTCATTATCTAATAGTGCTGTAGCTGCTGCTGAACTGAGAAAAGCGGAAACCACGACAACTACAGGAGGAGCAACCATTCGAAAGGCCTTGCAAATCTATTTATAAACACCATGATGAACTTTGTGCAAAGACCGCGCGCGAAGCCCATGTTCAGGACTGACTGGGTTCTGCTCCAGGGCTCGCCGCCTAGTTCGCTCGTAGTTTAGTTTTCCAAAGACAGACCGAGGAGCGGACGAACGACTTGTCCGAGGCGCCTGTGCCTCCATCGACGCACGGGCGTCGAAGCATGGGTGGAAGCAATCGAAACCTATTGGGGAAGAAAAACATCCGATGCTCAAACTCTGCTTGGAGTCCGGTTATGGTCACAGTTTGGACTCGGGCTATTCAGGAAAGGCGTCAGCATCCGCTTCCTTACCCGTGGTAAGGTTGGCTTGTTCAGAACGAAGAGGTACTGCTTGCTTCATCAGTCGCGGAAGTGTGGCTGTCTGCATGGAATGTATTCGGCGTAAGACTGAAACTGTGTTATATCGTCACTGCGCAAACTGCTCCTTTAAGACGACCGCGGAAACCGCTAAGGTAGCGACAGAAGCGGCGAGAACATACTAGCCGGTACAGATATCATTCTCGAGGAGCACGGAAACAGTGTTCGGCGAGAGCGTAGTCAACTTAGGTGTGGTATCTGATCGGCTGCGACCTTCATTGAATTCATTCGGTATGGGATGAACATGGATGCAAAACAGAATGACCGTGATAAGCAACGTTGCCGTTCAAGCGGTGCTCGGAAGTGGACGTCTCCAGCCAGCCGTCGAGCATCGCATGAATCGGAAGATTCTCCGCTGCCAATTACAACGAGAACATGGGCATTCCTCGCTTCATTTCACCATTGGATGAAGATCTGGAACAACGGTCACCGGTCACGGTTGAAACTCCTGCTCGAATTTAGGTTAGGTGAGCTCTCCGAGCTCGTGGCCGCTACCGCTCTTCCAAGGCTTGAGTAACACACAACAAGACCCGGAGAATAACGACGTACATTCCAATAAATATATTTTTATTTGAACAGAATTCTCCCTTCTCATTCCTTCAGCATTTTTGAAACGAGGAAGAAGTGGTGTGTTGTCTGCGGGAAAACAGGGTCTCAACTAAAGCCCCAACCACAGGTCCAAGGGGTTCTTCTCCTCGGACGCATAATTGTCCGATAAGGGATCACGCTTATGACTGTCGATCTCTCAAAGAAAAGAATCGACTCGGTTCCGGCTCAAGAGTCTCAGGAGTCAGAGTTGGAGCTTAGAGCCGAACCGGAATTTGCGTGGAACGGTGAGCCACGTCACCCATCATGGAGAGTTTTTTAATCCGCCCTCAGTTTGAATGAGGAAGGTTGTTTCATCGAAGCTCGGGGTGGGTGGCTCCGAGAAGATTCTTCGGTTTTAAATGGTGAGGATCGGCTAATGACAACTAAAATAAGATATATGATTTACGACACGAGGGAAACTCAGATTCCTGGCGAAGATCAAATCAATGCATGATATTGATATAGTGGTAGATTGTTCCGAGTCCGTGTTGAATTAAGCTCGGGATCGCGAGTACGTCAATGCAAAAAGTTCATCTTTGAGAGGTGTTTCCTGATGTCAAAGTCGAAGTCCGTGCATATAATTAAAGGCTCCTCTTCCGTAAGCGACTGTCCTGCATCGAGAGAGCTTCGTTGGCGATCGGAAGACTCACCGACCTGCGCCCAGTTCGCGCCGGCTGTGATGTATGTACACGAAAGCCTAGAGTAGTGTCATTGCGATTGATCAAGATCCGACTGAAGCAGACCTATCCGCAATCGATTCCGGCTGTCTTGTCTTTGGGTCTATGGGTGTTGCGATGGGGCGTCATGTCAAGGCGATTCTCCCTCACTACGGATGGCTTTCTCCTTCCACGCGAGGAATCGAAAGTCGGCGAAAGGCATTATCGTACCACGACTCCTTTACACGAGGGGGGCTCGCATCCATTAAAACTGCATCGGACAAGAAGGATAAATAAATACCAATACCAATACCAATACCAAGTCTTTCACGTGTGTCGCTAAATGTTGGATATTGATATTGAGTGAAATGTCCCTGGCGAATTCGAGTTTATCCAGAATGATATGATCAGCTGCTTTGACACGATGGCTGCTCACATCAATCTCTCGCCATCTCGCCGCGGGGTCACATGAAACACAGTCCCTCCCTGAATATTGAAGTCCGCGCGAACGATCTGACAGCCGCCTGGTCTCGCGATTTCGGCTGTCGGCTGCTCGTGAATTCCGAATCCCGCACGCATTTGGTCGCCGGATTGCGAAAAGACAAGCTTCAAGACTACAGCTAGATCACAGGCGATTTAGATCCCCGCAACTGTTTTTCGAGGCCTCCGGGAATGTACAGTCAAGTCTTCCTAAATTGAACCCGCCCTAAATTAAAAACCCTCGCTAAGTTATAATTTGAACCAATTTCCAGCAGCGCTCCGATAACTTATAACATAGACTTTCACCATAGAAATATTAATAAAAGATCGCTGGAAGAGGAAGAATAGGAAAAAACATGAGCCTTCGCTAACTTATAACTTATAATTTTCTCCGAAATCGGTCTCCCGAGAATTATAACTTAGGAAGACTTGACTGTATGTGAAAAGTCCTTCGAAGTCGGGCCATCCCTCTCTTCGAGGTGAAAATCATTGACCGATCATGAGTCGTCGCGTCACGTCCATTTTCATATTCTACATGTTCCGATGTATACATAAGCGAGCTTCAAGACGCGTTCTACGTCGAAATCTCAGCGGAGGTGAGGAGGCGGAAGGGTGAAGGGGAGGGTGATAGGGAGATGGCAGCGCGAACGCGCTCGTCGTAGTTCAATGGAGGTAAATAAATAGTCGCTTTTATTGAAGTCTTGGGTAGTCCTTACTTGGTCACATCCAACATCTGCCTAGAATCGCTCATGATCTCTCTTTGGACAGTCACTCGCGCGCGCGGGCGGGCACGTAGATAGACGCTCAGACAGACAAACAGATATGCACTCAACGACATACACGCCACTAGGCGGAGGCCTCGATTCGAATCGATGTCATGCCATCCGGGAAATTAAACTTTGTACAAAACGGCGTGCGATCTACTCGGGGCGAGTCAGGCAGAGGATTACGTCATATCGTTTCTACAACAATCTCCTGGAATCATTTTTTATTTCCCTTCCTGTCCTCATCTCGCTTCCCGATAACTCCGTTTGCTCCATTCACATGAGTGCTGAAACATTTTCTTGCCTAAACTTGCGCCCTCTCAGCTTTGTGTCTCACAAGCACGATCACTTTGGACCAATAGCCGGATGAGTCGAACGCATCAGAAGCTCATCCTGGGAATATCTCCAGCTAACCTGCTCCGCGGGAAATGGAACGTCCAGGACTAAGGACAGTAGCCTCGCATAATTTTCAGGATAATTGTCGCGATCGACTCGAAGGGAACTTGAACAATAATTAAGTAGTTGCTTCCGTCGGTCTCCGTCGCGAACGCTGTCGCGGTAGTCACTCGAGAACATTTGCCGTGTTTTCCGTCGAACAAGCTCCTATGTACAGGGATTCGAAGTCAAATAGGGTCGCTTATAATGGAATGTCTGATTCCTCTACCCCAGTCCAACTTGACCTTTCCAGGTCTTCCGATCGGATCTGCTGATCTCAACCTCCCCAGCTTTGACGAAAAAATTCGGCGACTCCACAGCTCAGATCTGATTCCGCTTGCTCTGTTGCGGGCCACAATGCGCGAACGGGCCGTCTGATTAACTTAGCATTATTATTTACACTTCTAATTCTCAGCCATCTCACACGCTCACGCATCAGTTCCACAATATGTGTAAAGACTAGATTGACATGGTGAAGCAGCATGCGGGAAATGTCACTGCCTAAACCTATGGTGTAGATCTCCTTGGGCACAAACCTACGCTCCGATCATCTCCAACAATACGAACTTTGAACCGTGCTCTCCCGGCTATCATTACGACAAAATGATTATCTCCGCATGGTGGGAGGGGACTATCCCCAAACCCAGCAATGCTTCAAGGGGAAACAAGGTGCGGAATTGAGGGGCTAGAGAACAGAATGGGTTCGTCGTGCACCAGGAAATGACGTCGCGCTGCGTCTAACGGTCCCTGGTGATCCGTCAGCGCCCGCTGATCGAACGTGATCGATGCCTCCCATTCATTCGTTTCCCCGATTAAAAATTTTTTGTCGCTCGATTGTCGAGCTGTTTGCTTGTTTCTTGCTGATAACGTAGTTGTTTCATTATGTTTTCATAGAGTCTGTGCGAGGAGAATCGGGCTCGCAGTAAACTAGCTGATGAGCGGTTGCTGAGAGCTGTCTTCACCAGTCTACGTACGGTCCTCGTAAGCGTGGAGTCGACGGCGCTGTTGGCACGCGAGGTACATCACAATACAGGCCAGCGTGATGCAGAGGATGCAAGAGATGAGGAAACCCGCCAGAAGCGCGTTCAACCAATGCCTGTGAATCGGGTGAAAATTCGAGTGATTCGCTGGGTTTGAGGCTCCCCTTGGGAAAGGATCTCCGATCTGCATATCTCTCTTGACCTCGCATGATACGGCGACGGATTTTTTCGGTCGGGAAAGCGATGGAGTCTCAAATCAAAGAAGCCATTTACCAGCGCACTGTCATCTGCTCCAGAAGATTCTTATTATAACAGTATCCACCCGAATGTAGCAACGAATCTTCGTAACAGCCAATGCACTGGTAGTCGTTCGGACCGGCGCACGTCTTGCACGTGTAGTGGCACTTTGCACACAACTTCTCATCGGGACGGGTGTTGAGAGGATAGGTTCCTTCTGTACAGTTATCTAGAAGTATCGATAGAGGAGTTAGATGGAGTCGTTCCCTGCTCGTATAGAGTATAATAATTATAATCATCATCATCTGTAGCGAGTCCACAAGCATGAGGGTTATTAACGGAAAACGATGTCAGACATTCGCCCACGCGGAACGCATCCATCATCGAAGCCACCGGAGAATTGTATAGAAAGCGGAAGGAAATCCTCTTTTCTAGTTGGGACGCCGTCGGTTTCATTGGCTCGGGTATTTCCATATACCTAATTAGCGATTTCAGCGAGCCGTCGCAGCGGATGGACGATCTGTATAAGCATTGGTGGGAGCCTTGCGTCAGAAAGCGCGGCTGTCCTCACCACCGAACGCCTCTCCTCGAAAAAAACAAGCCGGCAGAGCGAGGCGGACGTCGGTGAGGGACTATCGGTCGTTCGGAGAGGATTTCAAGGTCATAATTATTGTCGTAACAATCCTTCCAATCCTACAGATTCATTGCTTTCACTCATTGAGCCCAATCCTGTATAGCTTCGCATCGGAGCTTTCCGAATCGTACGTTGCTTCAAACCTCCCGATCCGTTGGACCGAGACTGCGATTGTGGATTCGGATCAATGAGTAGACGGCGAGTGTACAAGTCATTATAAAAATCACTGTTTTATTCAATTGGTTCACTAAGATTTCAATATTCATAACAACATGTCCGTTCTCTCGGGTGAACGCTATCTTTGAAATAAACGCCGCATTCTGATTTTCCATGTATATTCTGGTGTTACAACTCGAATGGCTCATGAGAGCGAGAATGAAAGCATTCGTCGATCTTCAGTATTCAATCAACAGCTTCCAAGAAAACGACGTATCCAAGCCAGCAAGGTCGAGGAACTCGCTCCGCATTCATGGGTCGCCGGCCCAGTCGGTAAACCTGTAAGTCGAACCTGGGGGTGGATCTGGGGCTACTGATAGAGGTGCATCAGACGTGCCAATCAACGACGGGGACTCTTCCGGCCGGTACTGGAAGTCGGGGCGGACCGAACCGCTGAACCAGACTGCTGCCTGGGGGCGGCCTTCCGAGAGGAAGCATTTGTATTTGACGAGCTTAATCGATTTCATATCAACAGGAATTTCGAATGCGTATCTCAGCGGCTACTATCCAGCGGCGTGAATCAAACCGATTCCTCGAGGGGACAGGCAGCTGCTTTGTTACCGTTCACGGAACTGCTCAGACCGATGAACATTTTTGAGATCAGAGCGAGATTTAAGCTGCGCAGAACTGCTTTTGAGAGCTACCCTTCGACAAACTTCCTCGGATTAGGGGCCTCGTTCAACATCGTAATCTTTGTCACGAGCGAACGGAGTCTGCCGTAAATGATTCTCAAGCAGACCGCTCCACAACGCCGCTCATTGTAGATCGCGGATAAGTGTACGCAAGCACGTCGCTGGATTAGTGACCCGCACGTGCGCTCGCTCTTGTGAGGCGAAGGCGCTAACGCGGAATTTTAGTGTTCCTCCAAGCCGGCTCATCTCCTTCAAAATCAGTCGCTGCTGAAGTTCGTGTCGTAGTTAGTGAGTATCGTGATGGGGAGTGCGAAGAACGCCTCAGCAAGCAATGAGCGTAAATGAGTGCTGCTCCAGGGCGTCATGACGAACATTCAAGACGAACGGATCTAGTTAGTAGTCGATTAGGCATCCAACGGCAGAAACTTAGTCTGTTACAATCTCGTGGCGGCGTGTTGAAGATTCTTCGCGCGTGCGGTCCCAGGCAGGGGAAAAATGGGGGAGGGGTTCGTTTTCCAACCGGTTCGGCGCTTTATTACAGACAACGAGATCCATCAGGCTCAAAATGTCAGCGACGCTTCAGCGAAATTTTCCGTGCCGCTACCGTGTGCCTGCCGACGGCTCTCGATACGTTCCCGGGCGACACGTTTTCCGGGTAGACTTATTCCCATCAAAAGTTCCATCGGCTCTACTTTCGGCTCCATCTTTGTTTCTTCTTATGGGAAAGAGCTCATCCGTCAATTCTTAATCTGTCTTCACACATATGGAGCTCCGGGCAGGCGGACATGCCTACTGCAATGTCTGCTACCAATTATCACGCATCCTCGGCGTCGTCATTCAATGAACAGTGGGTTTTTACCTGAACGCTGCCGTGGAATCGTTCGCAAGTATTTGGGCGAGTATTTGAGATTGTTCGGATACCGTCTCCTATCACACCTATGTCTACAGCCGGACCGCAAATTCCGACGCCTCGTCGATTCGTTCGAGCAGAAAGTGATAAAGTACAATTAACGGAATATTAAATGATGAAGTAACCTAAATTTAGTGCAGCCCGGGAAGAACAGCGAACGGCGAATGCTTTCTGAGGCTGTTCCCCCTCTCTTCAGTTAGAGCAGAGCTCAAGAACGACTAGTCGTGGGGCCGGCGATCGGTTCTGGGAGCACGCTCCATAATTTGGAATCCTCTCCTCGGATTGATCAAGTCGAATTCCCGCGCCGGTTCATCATGTCCCGCCTTTAGAAACTTGCTATTCGATCCGCCAGAGTCGGTATCTGGCCGACACCATGAGCTACGCATTAATACTAAATTCACGGTATGACCGAGCGCAATCGAAACACTCGACCGTGGGAAACCACTTGGCCATACATGTATGTCGAGAACGCCGCTATGAACAAGTTAGCATAGACTCGATGTACAAAGGGCGAGTAGAAGGCAAGGTATCACTATGAACAATAGACCGCTGCAACGAACGGCTCCGCCCAACCGGGGGGGTGGAGGGCCTGCTGAAGAGGACATGCTAACCGAACTGCGCGAGTTCAGCACCGTGTCGCTGTCAATCGCTGCAAAAAAAGAGACACCGCTGTCAGCCTCCCGCTCAGCTGAGCGGAACATGTTCATCATCTCAACAACATCATCATCATCTCAATCAACAACATATGGATCTCTTCGACGAACACCTAATTCCACGTTCGTTCTGCTTGTCCTTGCACTCCAATTTTTCTTATGCCTGCCTTTCTGACCGTCTGGGCTCTTCTCGGGGACTGCCGAAGCAGAAAGCCGCTGGGATTTTCTCAAACTAAGTATTCACGTTTTTTTAAAAATAATAATTCATCGGAAAGTCTTTACACCAGCCCATTGTTGTCTGCTAACATCCAGAAATTGGAGCCGAGATGCCGCGATCTGGGGGGGGGGGGGGTCTCCCACGTTCACAACCGACATGAGGCTTATCACGATGACCACGATAGCAATGCCGACGGACAAAACTAATTGAGAACTAGGAGAAGAATCAAACAAATTATCCGGGGAAAAAATTAAATCCGGTGGTGATTCGACGTATCACTACGGACGATTCAACGGCGAACGATTCCAGCGATTTCTGTCGCTCATTGAGACAAGTTCTCTCGCTGCCGAGAACGGCGACGTGCACGGCGACAATTAGCTTTCACGTCGAGCAACACAACGTCGGGAAACGATCGGAGCGCCTGCGCACTACTGACGTGCTCCGGTATATACTGATGAAGAACTCAACTGGTGGAATTCGAATCGTTTGCTCCGGTGGCTTCGTTCTACGGCCGTGACTACGCTACGTTCACGAGTGTGCTTTAGGAACGATTGCTGACGACAGAATGGAAAGCAATAGCAGCAGTAGCAGCAGAGGTAGCGAGAGCATTATGTCATAATAGATTCGATGTCTCATCGCTCAGAAGCGCCTGAATCGCGCGCGGAAGCGGATCGAGTTTGCTCCCGATCTACAAGCGCGTTGCCTTGCAGATGGGAGAGGGAAGATGCGAGAAAAATCATGTAGAGTCGGGGCGCCGCGCCGCGACAAGATTAATATGATTATCGCGAAGCAGCGGAAACCGGACTGATGCCCTGCATGATCGAAAGGTAACAAAAGCATCTCTCTTGTTGTTAAAAAGAGGCAGGAGAAGCAGAACGTTTGATTACTTACGGTCTCTGACGCCAGCGCTGCGCACTCCTGAAGGAGGCTCGAGATCGCCTAGATCGTTGCTGGGTTCCGCCTCCCCAGCGGGTTTATCGGGGAAATCCGTCCGGAACTGCGCATCGGGGTCCTCCGCTGTGCCGAACATCGATAATGCCCATTCTTTGAGGAGCGCCTTGCCTGGAGTGGAAACACCGGATTGAAATTCCTGAGAGGAGACCGAGGCTTCTCCGGAAGCGGAGGAGCTTCTTCCGAGCTGTCAACGTAGAGAGGGAGAACGTACCCAGATAAGAAGCGTCGTTGTGGATCTCTAGGGTCCAATTTCCGTTTGGGTTCTCTCCCCAATTATGCACCGTCATGAACGGCCATTGATTGAAGCCTTGTCGAGAATCATCTCTCGGTCTCTGCGTGAGCAGTGTACTCTTCGTACCGGAAGGTGACGAGAGATAGATATGAATGTCACCTCGGCGCATCGCTTGCAGTGTGATCTGAAGAAAGAGCGTGACGATCGTAGCCGTTGTATGACCGGTCGATTGATCTCTACCGCATCTGGGGACTCGAGTCTCAGCGGCCTCGGCCCCGGGAACCTCACCCCACGTATTAACGTGAGCTGTTCACCTTGGGTACTCACCTTAGAAATCGTGTGCTCGACGTATTTGACATTTTTACATTCCACGAACAAATGTAACAGCAGCGTGCTCTTCGGAGGAATGGGCTTGTCGCTCCTGGGAGTGCTCACCGTGCAGACTTTCTGTGGCGGAGAGCGTTTCCATTTCTTGGAAAGTTCCACCATTTTGTGAGCGTCTAACAATCCGAAGCCGAACGAGTGCGAAACATTTCTGCCCACCCCATTCGTAACCCAATCCGGGGCGTTTAGGTTCGCCCGCCTGGTGGCGCGCACCGCTAAATGCTGCATGTCCCGCCATGTGAGTTGCGGATTCGCTTCGAGGGCCAGGGCTACGATTCCCGCGGCCAGAGGCGCCGAAGCCGACGTTCCGGTGTGTCGCTCTGTACAGTTGTGATGGAGATCAGAGGTTACGATTTGACCTTCATTGTAGTTCCCCGATGAGTAAGTAGTGGCCAAAGACGCCGCGCAGCTTTCCGAGTACCACGGCACATTTCCGTTCTCGGTCGCAGCCGACACGGCTAGCGTGAAGATTGAATTCACGTATCCATCACAGTTACAGTTGTCTTTCTCCTTGCCGCCATTACCGGACGCCCACACAAATATACTGCCTGTAAAACGGAAACAAAGTCGTATCACGCTACGCATGATGTCATGGATCAGGCAATCAAATTGGAAATAGCCTCACCTAAGCCGCGACGGCCGTTCCGTATGCCATCCTTAAGTGCTTTATCAGCGAGTTGGCCTGGACCGTCGACCGTACGTGCGTCATCGTCGGGACCCCACGAAGCGGAATACACGTGGATGTGTTGAGGGTTCAGTGCCAAGGATCTGCAATGCAAGAATTAGAGTCGTAGCAACGAGGAGGGCGACTCACGCTCAGACCGCCTGCCCGCCAGCCAGGAGTCCAATGGCTTATTCGCGGGACAAGTCTCCTCGAACTCGCCGGTTCCGGTTGTCTAACGACAGAAATAGAACAAATTTCCTTGACGTTCCTCCCTACCAGAAGCCGATCTCCATGTCTACACATCAGGCATTGACGTCACTTTTTGTATCTGACAGGTCTTAACGGATAAAGGATCTGAGTGGGAGAGCTAACAAAAGAAAGCGATCTTCCGAGTTCGCCGGCAAGCAACATCCAAAAACATTGCCACGCGTAAGCGTTTATTGTCACAACAGAAGCCTGTTGATGAAAGCTTGGGTATATTTTCCGATCATGAACAACGTGGGTCGCTTCGACTTATTTATGGCTTCGGATTGAGTACAGCTTCAAAGAGAAGTCGGCTCAACAGCGCCGGACGGGACGAAATTCGAGAAAGAAGATGCGGCCAGCATCTCTAAACTGGTCCAAGAATCTCTACGCGAATCAGCCCCAACTGTTTTGCGAAAGCTCCTGGAAAACGACGTTGCTCCTCGAGGAGGAAAAATGTAAAATTTCTCTCACCTAGCCTCCACGGCATCTGTCACATCGCCATCGAGCATTCGGATTCCACCGATCGACGCTTTATACGCTATTCCCACGCCGCAGACCTGGTTGTCGCGCAGGCCGGCAACTTCACCAGCACACCGCGTACCGTGACGATTCGAATCGTTTACTTCATACCGCGGCTGAGGGTCTGGAAAATGAAGATCGACGAGCTCACGATTAGAAGCTATCTTTCTAGTTTCGTCCCATCCTGGAATCATATTATGGACTCGGCGAATTTGGGAAAACAGGAACGCGGCTTCCGTTCGGACCGGTGACGATTCTGGGTGAAGTTAGCGCAACGGAGCAAAACGAAACAGTTTCTCAATGGACTTCGCAGAAGCGAGTCAGATTCTTAAGCCCGCCTTTCTTTGAAGTGCATTCGGGGAAAAATACAAGACACCTTTCGTGGGCCCGCTCCGGAACTTCCGCAGCTCATGGTTTTTAGCGGATTTTCCAACCAGGTGAGTCTCTTTCAACTTACGCCGAAACGACGTCCAGCTATCACGGATATTCTGAATTGGTAATTCGGCCACAACAAATTTCTCTTTTTCTTTGTCGACGTGAGAATGAATCGAAAACGGGAGACCGAGCATCGCGCACAATCGTTTTTCTTCCGCTGCTTGCTTGCGAGCGAGACTCGATGCATACGGATTGAATGGGACGATTATTCTTCGAGAGATAGCAATCTGATACGGTCACACACCTGGATCCTGATCGTTCATGTCAAAGCTGGCTAGGGCATCGTAGTTCGATGCGATGTCAGGATGATCTTTCTCCAGACCATCATCTAAAATAGTGACAACGACGCCTTTCCCGCTGACGTTGAACTCACTCCACGCTTTCTCGACGTTCATGTCGAGGCCGCCACCGCGATTCAGGTACCACTGGAGAGGCCATTTCGGATCATTCATTTGCGTCCTGGAAAATCAAATCGGGATCCTTCGGTTTGAGGGGAATTCCGAATACAGCTGGTCTATCCGAGGGCATCGTGTAATCATCTCACGAGGGGCGATCTAAATCTTCTTCCTTATTTTTTCCTATCCTCTCTCCAGGGGATGCTCGCTGAGTTTCGACGACGAAGAGATCTGAGGCATGTTGAGACAACAGAGTCGTAAACCCGCCAGAGAGAGAGCTTCGCACAACGAGAGATCGAGTACAAAACGAACGAGAGAAGTTCGAGTAGGGAAGGATTACATATCTGAGAACAATAGGGAGGCTATCTAAGATTTTGTACGATGTCGTACGTACTTGGCCCTTTCATGTCTATATGCAGCTCTGATCTGTCTGCTCAGCTCGTCTTCTGTCTCGTCGTCTCGCCACCGAAACGAACTACCCTCTTGCGTAATACCGTAATCGCGTTTCTTTCGGATTTTGACTTCTTGCTGTATTCTCTCGTGCCAAGGTTCGGCCGAGCTATCTGGATGCAAATCGAGCGATCGACGCGCCAAGCGTCTGTGTCGGACGTGATGAAGATCGTCGAAATTCATCTGAAAAGAAAGGGAAAATGTACACTTGTTGTTGAGAGAAGCTTCCCAGATCATAGGCCTGGACCCGGGCTCAGAGCGAGAGGCTGGTAAGCTTGTGTATCCAAGGATTTCGCGTAACAACTGACAGTGTTTAGGCGGCAACCCAGTCGGAACTTGCTCAGCGATGAATTGATGGCGGCGGTGTGGTGACGATCAGCTGAACAGCCTAATACATACATACATAACTGTTTATGGAACACTGATGAGATCCCGTGTGGAGCGCACATGGTCGCTGGATTAGAGTTGGCGACGTATGGACACGTGACCTTACAGAACGCGGTCCTTTTTTCCGGGCGGAGTTAAAACTAATGTACTAGTCTGATACAGGCCGCCCGGGGTGCTTCATGCGCATCTTGAAGGCGCTTTCCACGATTGGTCAGATCGGCGCAGCGATGTGAATGACTGCGACTATTGAACTCTTCTCTCAAATTCGACATAACAAAAGCCGTCAACTGCTTAGCGGAGCGTCAACCCGCACTGCTGGATTCTTCCGTGTCTTTTGAGCCGCAGTCATGGAGGGACTCTCATGCTTTCAGATCAGAATGCAGAGAAAACTAGCCACCGCCCTCAATTAAGGCCTCGGTGTCCGGGGGCTCCGGTGGAAAGTTTGGAGGCGCTCTCTGAGTTATTGCTTTCATAATCGAGGCCAGCGAGGCTTCAGATGACGCCCGAGTCGAGAAGCACGGCGAGGGGTCGCGCTTGTCGTACCCGAAGTTCGGGAGCTTCTCTGACCGCGTCGTCGATGGCGATTTAGATTCTTCCGGAGAAATTCAGTACTTTCCCCGAAATCCATGAAGTCAGCCGCACCGCAGGAAGACCTCCGCAATTCGCGAAAGAAGCACTCCGAATATCTTCGCCCAAGCCAATTAGGGATTCCGATTGATCTGTCCTGCCCTGACGAAGGCGTTCCTTGTTGATTTCTGCTGCTCGGGGAATTCTCGCGAGACCTGCTTCCCTCGATTCGAAGTCTAATGCATTTCGTCAACGGTCAAACTCGAAGCATAAATTTCAATGAGCATAATATTCCGGATCTGATCGGAGCTTTTTGAATTGAGAAAAACAGTTCAAAAAGCGATCAGTTCGGGTCCAGAAAACAACGCATGATCGAACCTTTTGGCAAACCAGTCGACGGCGAGCCCGCTCTCGGAATGCGGCGACAACCTTAACAACTGAGACCCGATCAGAAACCAATGCCGAATTTCCATGGGGACTCTCAGGGGCAACCCTCAGACCAGCTCCACGACTTGGGTATGAAGCTCTTTGGCGTCAGTTCATGTTGTGCGAAACTTGATTTAGGTATTTCATTGTTGATGTTCCACAGCCATTTCCTCTACCCGGCAATGTCTCGCGACTGGCGGGCCTCCTGCGCGTTTATTCAGATTAATTATCGAATGCTGCTCATTTCGAATCCATGAGAAATATATTACAGAAGATCGAGCATGGGTGAGCAGCAACTATCTGAGCCCCGATGGGAGACGAGCCGGGAACATTCAAATTACCCTAATCATTCTTAGGCTTCTGGCCGAACAGAGCGTGGCTTATTGCATTCTCCACGCTTGATCAGAACGATGTCCAGGAAACAATCTTGTTTCCGCCGAAGTTCCGCGACAGTGGACATCATAGCGGAATTCGGGGAACTCAACTGTCTACATTGGGAAAGGAAAAACATCTCGTTCAGGGAAGAATTTTGTTTCCCCACGAAATTCGGCCGGAAGACCGGAACGAGCCACATTCCACCTAGGACATAACGATTACATTCGGAAGCGAATCAAAAACATTCACAGTGTGCATATCTGCCAAATGAAATCATTTTCATATGATGGCTTCAACCTTCATTCTGTGAACACGTTCTCGAATTGCACAGAATAACGGGAGAAGGTCTGCATCTCGGAGTTTGTTAGCATTCGTCCTCGACTTCCCATGGGATGAACGAACAAATGAATGGCCCTTATCAAGCCCTGGCATTCGTGGACTGATGAAATCAGTCCGGTGACGGTCCGCCAACTGGTGCATTGCACCCTATTTCACTCCGGAAACTTCAATTCGCGTGACTGGTCCGTGCCACGAGCCTCTGACCGGAGCTATTTCATCCACAGAAGCTATTGTTGTGTTTGTCGAAGTGGTGCGATCCCACTTGCAAACGCTGTTGAATATCCAATCGCTGCGGTGCCTCGTCCTCCCTCACTTACATCGTGTAGGAAAAGGGCCACGACTCCTTGAAGAGCTGACGCCCAGCGGCTCGCGGGGAGTTTTTTCCGGACGGACGAGATTCCAATGATAAATTGCCCAATGTCGCATCGACAAATGTTGCCAAAGTTGGAGGGAGACGCACTACTAGCGTAATCGGTTATCGAGCATTACGAGCAAACTACGACCAGCGCGAAAATTGCACAGGGTAGCAGAATCGTTTTCGAGCTGAAAACTCCTATGCTCGAATGAGTTTCCGATTCCAATGAATCGGTGGATATCGGGATACGGAAGGGTGCCGAAGACATAGGCCCTCGCATTTCTACCGACAAGATGCTGTTCGGCCGGCCGGCACCACGGCGAGAGGTGCGATTCCTTCCTCTTTCCGAGTTCGTTCACCTCGAACACCGTACTGTAGGATGAATCAGTCTTCCGACGAAGATCCATCAAAGCCGAAGTTCTGCAATTCCTCGGAAGGTCCTCAAAAAAAGAAAAGAGACAGAAACGGTACCGACAGCTCAAGCGAGGGACCGTATCGCGAGGAGCAACGTGTCAATTGAATTCGATTGTCACTTTGATCCGTTCCGACCTTTCGATCGGTACTCATGGAGAATATTTCTCCGAAACGCGATGGACGCACACCGAGGAAAAACCTCGGTGACATCTAGCGGAATCATGGCGCTTCCAGCCGTCGTATTCAGTGAGCTTCAACTCTAGACGAACAGTTCGCGATAATGAAAAGGGATGGGAAGATCTTGATTCCGAATCTTGGCCGTTTCGGTGGCGGACAAAGCGCACACGTTTACTCTGATTAACAGTGTCACATTCCACGACAAGAAGAGCAAACATCTTGACAGCGCCACTCCGTCTATGGCAGCAAAGAACAGATACATCAAACAGCTTAGTACAAGCCACACGATTTACAGAAAGACGGTTCTGACGTACCCACACGCATAGGTGCTACCTCCGAATGAGCTCGGATAGAATCAGACCTGGAAATTTCTCGTCTAGTATCAAAGCCACGAGCAAAATACGTTCCGCGACGGGTGGTTCCGAACAAAGAGCTGAACGCAAAACAGGAGAAGGGGCGTTCGTCTCAAAAAAGAAAGACTCTTCCAGTACGTCAACACCGGCGCGAGGCACCAGCTGCGAAGTTCGCAAACCTCATCGCATAATTCGGCCGTCCTCATTTCCGAACTGTTTGATGTTCTGACTGCTCGCCGAGCGAGCTGTTCCCAGCGACGACGACGCCGTTGGAAAATTCTTATACCGCTATTGACTCAGCGGCAGCATGGAATAACTCGTCGGGGTATCGTTCTCTGAGTATCAGCCAGCTAGACTCCTGAGTGGGGTGCCAGATGACTAATCGGGAGAGGATCGATCACAACCAATAGACACGTGGCCCACATTTCACTCGATGACATCAGCGTCCAACAACGGCTACCGGTGCCGCCGCGCAGACACTCCTGGGGCCACCGAGTGTATCATCTTTGACACTTACGGTGGTCGCCGCATGGGCGGTCAAAGGGCGTAGCCACGATGGAATTATTGTCGCCAGTCGAGGGAAAAAAATTGACCTGTTTGAGTACATCGATTTGACGAGCGACAATTCCGACGGAAAGTTTTCATCTCGCCGGGGACTGCGCCATAAGCAGGTCACCGCTCGCATTCAACGACATAGGGCTATTCTCATGAGGTCCTTGTTCTCGAGTAGAGTCCGAACCGTAAACGAATTAATCATCGCAACCCGAATCGTACCCTATCCACATGGGGAGAAAGGGGGACTCGTGTTCCTCACTGGCTCTCACGCGGCGGACCTCGTCTAGGCGTAGAACTTTCTATGTCACCGGCCTATCGGCCGCATGAATGAGCATTCAAACAGAGAGGGATAGGGAAACGCCAGCGGTAACTATACGGTCGTCCTGTGCCCTTATTTCGTCGGCATAGAGCCTGCCGCTGCGGTCGCCTACGTGTCCATTAAGAAGACAATGCGACGACGCCGCCGCCGAATAACGTGCAGTGTGCCGCACGGATGTAAGGCCCCAATCTAGTGTTCCAGTAGGCACACGATTGAGAGAAGTCGTTCATCAGCGAGGAGTCTTTGATGTCAATGGAGCCGCGTCTGACAGTGAACCAAAACTACGGTATCTTATGGGCCCATGCGTGACGTTATATGCCGCATTCGGCTACAGCATGTGACTCGCTCGGCGCTCCTTTGACCGCATCGACTCGATCATACTCAGCACCCTAAGCGATGCTTGAGCTTTTTGCTAATATGTATTAGCGACGTTTGGTACTTTCGCAGACCGTCTGACGGATGAGAGTCTTGACGAAATTAACGACTCTGATCCAGGGACTGAATCTTGACGATTCATCAGGGGGACTGCCACTGAATCGAGTTGTCTGGCATAGGGATCTGTTCCTCGCGGATTGCACAACCCCAACCCCCTTCATCCGAAGCTTGAAAAGGGTCCCAGGAGAAAACTCGGCCATGGGAGAAAATTCTCATCAACAAATACATCAGAGGATCTCGATTGTTTTCGCGGAAGTTTGCTGCTCAGGATCGACCTTTTTCTCCGTTTGCGAATTACTCATCGGAGCGAGCTACTCGTAAGATGTCAGAAAAGCATGAGAACGATAACACGCGTATCAAAGCCAAAGGACTCCATAAAAAGCTTCGCATGACGTCAGCGAAGCATTCTGCGAAAACGAAACGTATTCGTCAGGAGTCAAACGTCTGACTCGTTCCGTCGGAGCGGATTTACATTCTGCGGACGCGGTTCTGTCAGTCGGGATGCAAGCATTGCGTCCGGCTCTGCTGAAGAACCGGGGAAAAATGGCTCATGGCAGGATCATCGCTCCTTGAATTTGTGGCGAATTACTGATGCGTAAGCCAAAATTTGCGCGACTGACGCCTGTCCGTCTCCCCAGGGGTTGATGGTCCAGAAGTGTCCCCAACAAAAGTGCAATCAATGCTTAGTAGCGTCCGGTTGTTGGGCGACAAGAGATACAGCGTCCGGGCTACTAGGTACTCGGTGTTTTTTTTTCTTCCTCTCTTCACGTACAGGCTGAGCTCTTTCGACTCAAGCGAGCTGTCGCTAGCCAGCCATTGCGGTCTCAGGTTACCCCTGAGACAAATCCAGTGCTAGCTAGAGGAGGGCGACGGCCCGATACGGCGCCTTTGAGACGTTTACGCGAAAGAGGGAACGAGTGGAGAGCTTTTCATCTACGTGTGCACAGACAGAGAGCACCTACGCCACGCGAGTCGGTTACACTTGAAAGACTGCGTAGTCCCAAGGTAACCTAATCGACTCACACTTTCAAGCCTAAACGACGTCTAGCGCCGCTCGACGTTTCCTTTTCGAATCTTGGCCGACCGGCCGGAGTTTACTGAGGGCAAACATAGGAGACAGAGAAGACAATTATTCATGGGACCTCCTGTTCCGGCCTCAGCCTCCTCTCGGAAAACGTTCAGTATGAACATACGGGGAGAAAAAACTACCCGAGAATAGAAGAAAGTTGGAGGTGTCTCCGAGATCTACAATCACGGACCTCGAAAAAAATCGCAGATTCTCGCCGGTGTCTCTTCCTCCAGGAGTAGAGTGTACCGCTCCGAGAGAGAAAAATGGGCGCCGAAGATTGCGCGAATGAACGGGGAATTTGAGACGAATTCCAAAGTGGCGGCAGGGCTCCTAATCGGCGCGACGAGATTTTCTAACAATGCCCATTCCTGCGTCGAATCGTTTTCCGCGAGACTGATAAGGCTCGACGGAATCAGCATCTCTTCGAAACCGCCGATCATTCCGTCTCGAAACCCGAGAGAATTCTCTACTCCAGGAAACGAAGAGAAATCAAGAAGAGGGGGCGCTCAAGAAGCCGTTAAAATTCCGTGGGCCGAGGAACTGACATTCGGTGGCGTAATTCAAGGGTAAAATACTCCGGTCATCGATTCAGTGACTCATCATTTGGAGCTTCCCAAAGAGACATCTCAAACTCGCATCCGTTCTGCTACGTCACGGTTTCTCAAGTCATTGTGCCTAACTGAAATTTTCTGTATTCGATCCCAGGCGCGGCCGATTCGTTCGAATGATCTGGGACTTCTGAGAGCCGAGCATGGAGGAGAACTATTTGTTGGACTCGCGGGCCCTGTTCGTTCGTATCTAATGCCGGTAACTTCGCTTGGCTTCGAAGCGGAAGATCCTTTGTCATTGACTGAGCGTTTCACTGACTGAGAGCAACCACTGTGAAGCAACGTTTTCGCTATGCGTCCTAGAATCGCATTAGAATTTGCTTGCTCGGGTTTTGCTTAGCAAATCTCTCTTTGTGGACTTACTCCCTCCGGAGTTTCCGGCGTAAAATATGCACCCGCGAATGTACATATGCATGTGGAAGTCGAATTATGTCCGCGCGTGAAAAATTGGCGTCGTAACAGAATAAGGCGAATAATATCAGAAAATTCGTCTCATCTGAATGAAGAAGACTCCCCCGCATATACTTGTGACCTTCGCACCGAAAAAACGATTCCGCTTCCGTTTGTTTTGCTTGCGCAATATAACAATGATGATGTCTAATCAACATTCCACGCAGAAAGCTTCGCGGGTTGCTCCGGAGAGCATGATTCTCCGACGCCCATACGAGAGTTCATTCCGAGCGCTCTCCGTTGACGGTTCTGGTTTGGGAAACGATTCTCGATATCCAGCAGGTTGTCGTCTAACCGTATCAAAACGTTGTTCGCCTTGCTCAAGGCCTGCAACCTAGACGACTAGTAGACTCTTGAGCACGATTGGACCCAGCTCTTGGCACTTTACCAGTGGCCATCAAAATCAGCTGCTGCCAAATTCGAATGCTTTCACTCGTTGAGTCAGAGCGACATTTTTCGGGCGGCGACGGAGAACGAGCAATGACTTCTGACGCATGGGAAGAGACTAATTCCCGGAGAACAATCGGGTGATTCCTGGCATGCACTCGAGTGAAGTACCCGATGGCGTATTGAGGCAGAAGAGGTCGCGCTGAAGGCTCCGTCCCCTAATCGGATCCGGGAAGCTCAGGAGCACGGATCAGGTGAATGTTGTAGCGCTCAGGCTTCCGGAGAGGGGGGGGGCACGTTTTACGCGACGACATCAGGGGAGAAAGCGAGCCCAAGTGAAAAAGTCATTCCACCGATGGCTAGCTTGTTCTCCATAGAGGCCAAAATTGGAAAAGGCATCCGCAAAACGCTCCTCCGTATCGCGGATCAACCCTCCACCTCGTCTTCTCGAGTCGTTCTACTCTGTGTCCTACATTGTCATGAAATTCGCTTTGGAACTTTCTGACTCGGCTCTTTCAGGACGTCACCGACGAACATAAAATATGGGCGGTCACTACGCTCGGTGAATGAAGCCCATTAGGCGGAGGCGTTCACCTCGGGGGACGCATGGCTGATTCGATGTTTCACTAGACGGAGTCTTCAAGTTCGATTCAGAAATGATATACTTAGATGTGGACAGAGTGTCTTACAGTCGAGGACCGCGCGACCTTTCAGACTAACGTCATTAGGAGAACACTGCAGTCTGCCAGAGGTGATTTGCATCGATCGGGGGAGCTTTTAGTGTGGAGGAGCTTCTTTGCATGATCCAGACATGAGATCATCAGCGGCCATCCTTGTCCTCTGGACCCCGTCGGCGAAGAACACGAAAGCCGCTCATCCTCCGCATAAGAATAGATATTCGTGCTCGCGTCACCATCGGAATGAAAATCAGCCCAAGTCGCTTTGGTTCTAATTCGTCTTCCGACCGAAACTATCAAGGAAACTGCATTCAGGGCATCGGTCCCGAGCTACGTGAGACGTTGGCGGAGGAGTCGCTTTGACTGCCAGCCGAATTCCTCGCTAAACGGCCCCCATAAGAAAATGCAAGTTTAAATCTATCCGAAGAGCTATCAGTGCCAGACGCAGTGCATCGACGGCAATGTCAACGTCGTGGCCGCGAAGTCAGTATTTGCCGATGCAAAACAGAGCAACTGTCACACTGATGGAAAGAATAGAGAGACGGGCGGGTAGGCAGACGGGAAGGCCGCAGATCGCTCCGCCGGTCGACGCCGGAATTCGGGCTACCGACAACACGGCGAACCCGCCCGAGAGCCCCGACGACGAGGACAAGGGATTCGAGAAGCTTGCGGAAAACAACTCGAGCCCAAAGTCGCAATCGTCCTCAAGCTCGGCATCGAGGCCGGTGATCTCCATGCGGACGAGCGACCTTGACGACACCCACATATGATCAAATTTGAATTTAGGAATTTGCATCATCATGGAACGTTGACGCTTCAGCAGTCGCTTCTTGCAGAAACCGAAGCTGGACTGGAGTTTCCATTCGACTCGGAAGTCGATGAATGCTGTTTCTGCGGTGACTGTCATCACTGATCATGAATAGACAACACCTCACACAGTATCTTTATGTCGAAACAGAACTACGCGGAGCGATAAAAAAAAAGAACGTGAAACCCACGGCACGAACAATGATTCCCGTCGACTATGGAAGCCACAACAGTGAAATCACTGTCAGAAAATTCATCCAGGCGCCTCTGATGACTTTGTGTTTGGAAAGATTCCGTGGCGGCTTATAAAAATCACCGAATGTCCCCGCGCCTGGATATTCTGTTTGAATTTCGTTCTAGTAGATTACATCTAGTTGGAAAGTCTTTGTTCGTGCTGCTCTGTCACTAGGTTGGGCGTCGATTCGTTCATTCAGTCGGTCGCTCGTTCACAATCCCGACACAATCTGCTCGCGCGGAATTACCGTCGCAGGGACGAATGCTCCGCTTGTTAGTTACGCTCTCGTCGGACAGTTTTCATCAAATTCCAAAAACAGGCTCTCTCAAGCCCTGACCCATCTCCTCGCAGGGAAGCCCTCAAATCGACCCTTCTACCCTGCCGAATTTTTTTCCGACACTCATCGCTAATGAGACCGGACCGCAATAGCTCAGTCGCATACCGAGCATGGAAATCTTTGGTAGCCCGTCGAGTCTTTCCCCCCTGTAGTTTTTCTCGGTGCTCTGCGATGTTTCCTTGGTCATAGCACGGATGGGCGTCGCTCCGCGTCTTCCTGCTGACGATGACTTTATCGGAGCGGAGACACCATCGACATCGACCATAAAGCTACAAGTGCCGTTTTATAAACGATCATGACTTATGTCGGAGCTCCGTGAAATTCCAGGTCTCTATCGTTTCGCCAGCAGGCGATGCATCAGTCAACGCCAATCTGATTCGATTTAGGACTACTGTCGCCGTCGACCGCATCGACGACCACGATTCTCGTGGCGGATGAGTCTCCCACGAGAAACCGTGACCTCCGGAAGGCGAACCAGACACGTGAACATCTAAAACGATCCGCTTCTTGTCAATCGCTTATTCTGTTAAACATTCCCCACGACGGCGAGCGCCAGCATTGCATGGGAGAGGTCATTTTCAGGGTTGAGTAATGGATTAACAGCGCCGAACGGCTTCAGGAAAGTCCTCAGGGGTGGAACAGGACACTTCGAACAGAAGGACGAAGGCCCAAGAATTTGACCGATGGGTTAACAGATGATTTCAACGGCCGACTGAGAATCCGAATTATCAGCTGATCGGAGAAGCGAGATGACAAAGCGTTCCTCGTACTTCACCAGAAGATAAGCGAGCCTGAATTGAACAATGGGAAACGGTTCCACACCGAAAAAGATTCGATGCTTGCAGGCGATTCTAAAGATTCCCGACTTGAACTTCGAAATTATTTGAGTACGCCGAAGACGCCTTCCGTTGCTCCTTCTTGTAAGTCAATTCCCTACCGAAGATTTTCCATATATCATTGGAGTCTCTTCGGAGGGAACCTCATCTCGATCACCGATGGGTCCGGAGCATTCCGGAAGCTGGTTTCCTGCTGACTAACAGCCTCGTTCACTGCGGGCATTTGAAGTCGCTCACAGCGATCGTAGACTTCAGCTCTTCGACAGCGTCACCGAGTGCATTCGAAAACCTGACCCTACGACGTAAACACGCTAATACGGCATTTCTCCTTGGAACAGCTTCCAAGAGTGTTGTGGAGCTGGGAAAAGTTTACCAATGATCCGAGTTTCTTATTGCGCTATCAATCGAAGCGTAGGCCACGGCGAACAGTTCCCAAAGTTTTTAAGTGGGTTCTGCAAAGTTGCCGAAGTTGCCTCCTACGCGAACCCCACGGTCCTACGACCGGGCGGATGGCCCCCAGCGCGAAGATAACTCAACAAGGAAGTCTCGGGACAGGGAAACGAGTTCGTATGAGGATACACGAGATACATCGGCCTCGCTCAAATCAGCAAGCCATGCCGAATCCCTTCTCGAACTGGAGAAAGAGACAGCTTGGTCTATATCTGAACGATGGGCAATCTGCATTGACTTTCATTCTGATTGAGATAGCAGTTACTGACAGCAGGAAAGGTCATCGCAAGGGGTTGAGCGCCGAACGGGTGGATGAGAATTTTCTTTTCGAACTCTCACAGAGCCGTGCTTACGGGGGATCTCTCGATACTCCAGACCAGTTCCCGAGCTCCGGCGACTCCATGCCGATTTTTCGCGGCTAAAGCCTCGCACTGCGGTGTAGGGCTCCGGGAAATTCGCGACTCGGCTGCCTGAGCATCTGCAGGCAGCCAGACTCATTTCGATGCTCAACCGATGGGGCGACAATTGTAGAGATAACGAGAGCATCTGTGTACATGCGGTCATGCTCCCGCAGAAATAGCCTCCGGAATGACCGGAGAGCGCCAATCGCCGAATGCTGGCTGGTCCACGAACATAGGATATCCGTCTGGACGCTCCGGCTCATAGTTTCGCAAGCCCAGCTGGAGTGCAAATAATCCTGCCAAGTTCCCATCACGTCGTCCCTCGAGGGGTCGGGTTCAGCTAATCGAGGATGAAGCAAGAGGGAAACTCACCGGCGCCAAGTATGTGTATCCATGCTCCTCCGCGAGCTGTCTCACTTCGTCAGGTGTCTTCCCAGGCATTTTCACCACGAATTCGTTGGAGTAGGTTTTCACGGATTCTGTCTCCTGGGCCGAAACTCCGCAGGCGGCCAGCAGCACCAGAGAGGCCATAGTGGCTCTCGCGTCGAAAGCCGGCGTTCGCATCGTGGAGGATTTCAGGAGTTCTTTGCATCCAATTGGCAGACCAGATCAGGGGTGATGATGGTTTCGTGGTAGTTTGTTTTCTCAGAATATGAGGTCTACGTCGGTTTTGTTGAAAGAGTAAGGAGGCAGATGAAAATTCTCGGCAGATGGGCTCCGTTGTTCTTCTCGAGTCGGAGTGCTACCTCTGGAAGAGGGGACCCCTGTCCCCTTCGGGACTCAGCACTTAGTGATCATGCCCAATAGTAGCACCCACTCTCGACGACGATCCCTCCTTGCACTACTGAGTCTGCTAGCCTTCTGCTACAACAACTGCTCTGCTGCTCTGTACTGCCGCCGCCGTTGACTATAGTCCTGCCTGCCACAGAAAACGGATGAACGCATCTCGTGACCGTTGCGGGCGCTCCCAACATCTTCCGAAATCGCGTATCGACCCCAGTCTTGCTAATGCCAGCAGATCTCAAGGGCACGGCGGATAAAGGCTCAGATAGATCTCGAGAGAGCGGTATCACACAATCCTCCCGATCTCATCCGTGCTTCTCGTCGAAACTACGACCTGGGATCCCGTCGAGCTCCCGGGACGGATCCCGCCAATTTTCGAATGTCTGCCATCTCAGATGTACCACGGAAAGAACCATTTAGCACCACGGATTTCCTGGGATGAGCTCGGTGAAACTTGACGTCTTGGGTTGGCTTCAGTTCCTCGATGTCTCCCTCTCGATGTCCAGCAGGAAGTTTGTAAATAAAGGGGTTTCGGACAGGCTCGCAACGGCTTGAAGACGCGCGAGTCGTGCACGACATCGATTGGAACGCCAGAGAGCGCATCGACGGCTTCAGAGAGCGTGAGGCGCATCCGGACTCATGGAGTCGAACTTTCATTCTCGTTGGATGAAAAAGACCAAGAATATACCTGTTGGATCGAGCATCGATTATCCCGGTGCCAAGACCGCCTTATTCTATATTAGATCCTGACGAACATACTAGCTCGCTATTTTCGGGTCATGAAGCTTCCTGGCCGGGCTCCTCCCGGGGGAATCAGTATTCTCTCATCTGTCAGCGGGGAAAGAATTTTCAGGGCTCCGTGTCGATGGACTATTGATTTGCCGATGAAGTATCCCTCGATCCCCCGCGCTAACTATCAGCATCGTCTGAATGCCATCGTCAGGATACAGGTATCCAGCTGATAGAGTCCTTCCACGCGTCGTCGCATTGAATGGGTCGCGAAAATTATTGCTGCCCTATACGTGGCCACGGAGGATGTACTGAGCAGTATCTGTGTGTCCGAGCTCGAGTTGAGCTGTGTCCGCAACTTTTCACCTCGACCCCTCCCCCTTCGTCGAACCCCCCTGAATATCGGTTGGAGTAATAGGCATAGCTCTGTATATGGATCTCAGGGTCCCTCAGTGATTGGTAAACATTCGTTGGCTGCACCTATCGCTCGAAATAATCCCTATGCTTTTGGTAAGCTTGCATCCCGTTGTCGACCTCTGATGCATCAGCTCCGCTGCAGAAGAGTCGGAAGCTGGGAAGGGTGCCGAGCCGGGTCACGCCGTGACCGGGCACAGTCGCCACTTGCTACCTCCTCAGGAGCACCCCTTTTAGTGAACTCATTGAGCAACTGCCAAGCTGTTGGCCGTAATAAGCGTGGAATCCCGCTCCGTAGCCAATGGCATAAGTCATCGGACTCTCTCTAATCGATCTTGACCAAGTTCCAGCTCTCAAGAGAGCCGCGATGGCCAAGCCCCGCGTACGGTGAATCGATGCTAGCCACCATGAACGTACGATACAATCAGCTAGTAGAAGGATAGAGAAGTTCTCGACGGTCCTCGAGCCGTCTCCGATGAGCTCTCTTGAGATATTCTTTTCCTTTTTTTCTCGGGCATTCCGAGAACGCATTTTGTTCTAAGTCTCCTGCGGATCGAGGTACGACCCTTGCCGTAATCCGATGCTCCGGATGTCTCACATGAAGCGCTTCGCCGTAACTAGATACGGAAGGATTTAGAAGGTCCGACTCGTCACGATTGAAGTCCCCTCCAATGTCTCGTGATGATTTGGACGATCGATAGGGCGTGAGAAATTCTCCTCCGAGTATCCCCGCCAAGAAATTCGGGCATCTATCCCCTTTGCAGAAAGACGGAAATCTCATCCGTGCACCTTCCTGCCTACGAGCCACGGTGAACTCGGCGCGACAAGGATGGGCGATTACCGACCACTAATAAATAATGGTAATTCAACACCATTAACCACAAGTCGAATTTTTCCGCCTCGGTCCCGATCCGCTGCACCCTAAACGAAACAGTCCTAGCAGACGAACTTCATTCGGAAAATGAGCCTTATACTTTTCGAATGCTCCACATTAAGCGAGAAACTCGGTGGGTGAACGGTCCGGACTAAGACTTCGAATTCGTCATGCGTAAGGTGAGATTCCCAGAGTGTGATAATTCAAAACGCCATGTGTAGCCGCGATTGATGTACAAGTGCGTTGCGGTAAACTGTACGATGTTGTCGCGTAGTGAGCTAGTATTGAAATGCGCCATAGAAGTGCCTCCGCCGTAACGTCGGAGTCGTGGTACGTTTGTTTGTTGGCAACAAGACACATCTTGGTGGTGGTGGCCATCGGTCGACAGCACCAGCAGAGGTAGTAAGTGGAAGCAGAGACGGAGAAGCCCCACGTAGATCGCATTCGTACAAACGCAATCAGAGTCGGACCCGCTTCAATTCAGGACATTGCGCCCTGCCGAGGTAAATCGAAGCCCAACGCCATCGAGTCGGCTGACTTGTGTGCTACGTACTTTCCGTGTGGGAGTTGCCAGTGGTAGCTATGAGCTTGAGTGAGCTGCTGGCTGCTGCTGCTGCGGCGGCTGCTACCATCTCTTGAAAGGGGCGATTCCTTGAGGAATCAATAATACAGTGATTTTCCTGTCGTAGGGTTCAGAAGCCCTGCTTGTTCGGAGCGCGTGAGTCCCTTTAGATGCAATTAGATTCTCGGCTCGTATTTATGCTCGATTTTGAAGGTTTCCTCCTCTTTGAACGATCCCCTTCTCGATGACAGATGCACTAGAAGGACCGAAAATTGTCCCGTGTCTCCTCATGTACGTGGACTATTCTTCGCGGTCGCGGTGATGCCGACCTGCAGTGATGTCGTGAGGCCTAAAGTGTTCTCGGCGACGATATCGACTCGATTATGAACGCGCTGCTTTGACAGAACTGCGTTGTACACGGCCAGCCATCGACGCTTGATTCGACGTCGCGAGATCAATTCAGAACTGTTGTTGAATTAGCTCCCGTGACGGCCTGACATTCCCACCAGCGAGCAAGGTGCGGGATCCGCTAGAGCTCGAAACGGATTCCGGGAGCTCCTTCGGAATGTCCGAGCTCCTGAGTCGTGGTGTAGGAATCCATTTTGCGATATAAGAGAGCTCTCTCTCTTCCATTCCGTCGACTTGGAAATGACTCAGTCCGTCCGTCAGACAGGCGATTTGTCGTTGCTGCTTCTATAACACCGACGGCACATGTGGTGTTTAAGTTGATCCGAGGTTTCAATTGAATACCCTTGTCATTGAACTGGCGCAATTACGAACTCGGAGTCAACCCTACCGATGGGCGAGTGGTCGATCGCGGCGACGGCCACGGTACGCTCGCGTCAGTTTGCGTAGTGCTATTCGCAAGCATTGAAGACTCACTCGCACTTTCGTGAATGATCCTCAAGCAGCTCCCTGGCAACTGGTGACGCTGTGTGCTTCCGGTTGCGTTCGCCGTCGCAGTAAACGGCTCCCACAGTTATCGTACCGCGTGAATATGATTTTTGCGTAATGGAACTCCTGTCGTCGACGTCGCGGTGTGTGCAGTGGAATTCTCGCTCGCCATAGGGGTGCCTATTTCTAGCAGTGGCCGATAGCAGAGCTACGCCGTCACGTGTTTTCGAACTTAGCTTCGAGTGAGGTTCCATCGAGTACTGCGGAGTTCGTCCCATACTCCACAAATGCCTACATATGCCTTCTTGATGGTCGGACGTTCATCTGTATATTGAATTGCATTACATCTCGAGATGGACGACCGTATGCACTCGAGTCATCGGGTCTCTGGTCTCTAGTCTCACGGACGTCGCTCTGTGGGGACGTGATTACGGGCGAAGCCTCTGTTCCGGAGAACAGCTGATTTCAGAGGCCAGGGGGCGATCGGGCAGAATCGGTGCGGTTCTCCTTCCCAAAGTGATTGAAGCGCTCGCCAAGAAACCTTGATCTCTCGCTTGATCCCATTCTAAATCCGCTTTTCTCAGAACCCATCGAATTCGCTGATATACGCCCATCATTTGCTGGAATGTCGAAGGATTTCACCCGTCGGCTTAGTGCATAACTGACCTATCGTGTGCCCGTTTCTGCCGCCGTATCCTCTGCTCGGTCGGTCGTCTATTTATCCCATTCCGTTCGGTGGGCTCGATGTCCTTAACCCTGAAGCCTAACACGAGTTTACGTCACTGTCGGGGCGGGGAGCTCCGTTATGCTCCAGTCAACAAGAAGCATCGGAGCAGAGAAAAGCGGCACATCAGTTGATACGATCCGGCCACAACCAGGAACATCCTTGATGCCCTCCGATGTCCGTACCTCGGTCCCCCATGAACGACGGCTCCGTGACCGGATTCCCCCGAAACAAGTTTCCGGAATTTCTCAAATTTCCCTCGATCTCTCGGGAAATCTCGCTCTACAGCCGGGAGAGTGCCATCCAAAATATCTAGATCCCTCCTCTAATCATGGCACTGGGATTCGGATCGCTGGCCGGGGTCGTGGGGTCGGAAGCATTCTGATCCATCTCATTCCAGAGGATATCCCGCTTGCTCCGTGAAACCGTTCGGTGCACTCGAAACCGAAGGATTCGCAGTGGAGATTGTGTGGGCTCCTGGTGCCGTCTCGATTTCTTATTTGATAATTTCGTGTTCATTTCCAGGTCTGAAGTGAAGAAGCGGTTTTAGGATACTTCGCGCGTCACCGGAAGGAGGATCCAAGCTTTTGGGGGAACCTGAAACCATGTCGAACAGAGCACAAGGCGGACCGGGTAACGGCGCGACGGCCGGCAAGATCTGTCAGTTCAAGCTCGTTCTCCTCGGAGAAAGTGCTGTCGGTAAGACTTTCCTCCCTCTGGCTCGACTGCTGAGCACTAGTTTCGATCGAGTTAAACGTAGATGAGTTGGAAGTATCACCCGCGCCTTCCCGAGAGCGGAGATTGGAGGAGGTATTCAAAGAGACTCAACTTCTGCCTTGAAAATTGTTTTCCGACACCCTCTTAATATTCTCTGCTCCCTTACAGGCAAATCCTCATTAGTTCTTCGATTTGTAAAAGGACAATTCCACGAATATCAGGAGTCGACCATCGGTGCCGCTTTTCTCACGCAGACTGTTTGCTTGGATGACACTACTGTAAAATTCGAGATCTGGGATACCGCTGGCCAAGAGAGATATCACTCTCTTGCACCCATGTATTATAGGGGAGCTCAGGTAGGTCCCTTAGAGCCGCATAGTCCCGAGCTGTGCCCAGATCTAGATGACCCGTGTGTCCATTGATTTTCGTCCTTCGAAACAACGAGACTCGAGCGCACAGATTCAGTACAATTTCCAATTTGCAGGCTGCCATTGTAGTATACGATCTGACGAACCCGGACACATTTTCCCGCGCGAAGACCTGGGTTAAGGAGCTGCAGAGACAGGCGTCTCCGAACATTGTCATTGCTCTGGCCGGCAACAAGGCTGATTTGGCTTCGAAACGAGCCGTCGAGACAGCGGAAGCTCAGGTGAGTCCCCAATTCCCGCTCTCCCCGTAATTCCCGCTCTCCTCGTCATTCCCGCTCTTTGGAAGTTTACCGCGGCCATTCTCCTTCCCGCCTCCTGGAGAGCAATTTTTCGCTTGTTTACCGAGAATCGAAAACTGAAGGCGACGAGCCCCGAGTCCACAATGGAGCGTCCGCGCCATGATCCTAATTCGACGCCCTTGTCGCAGGCCTACGCCGATGAGAACCAGCTGCTCTTCATGGAGACTTCAGCAAAGACGGCCACGAACGTGAACGATATATTTTTGGCGATCGCCAAGAAGCTCCCCAAGAATGACGCAGCGAATCAACAAGGACAGCGGTTAAATGTGGCTCAGAGCGCAGAGAGCAACCAATCAGGCGGATGCTGCAAGTAGATGCTATCTCCTTCTCCACCATCCACAGCACCATCTTGGGGAAAAATAAGGAAGCATCAGCTGTCGACGCAAAGTCTGACCGTCAATGTGATTTTAACTCCCGATCTTTGCCTCCTCGTGACCACACACCATACCACCATCGCCACCTCTGTGCAGCACGATTCGCTCCCTCGATCGAATGATTTGGTAACAACGACCGTTTCGTACCAAGAAAAAACCCTTCAAGCAAACAAACAAACAAACAGATAGACAAGAATGAATATGCGTCGTTACTCCATGTTAGATCCTTCTCTACGAAAGCCTCTCTTGTTAGCTCCTAATCACGAACTGTCCCTCCACCCCTGTTTGCACCAAATGGCGCCCACCTGTCCCGCCCGAATCCTTCCCGATCATCCCTACCCTGAAATGACATAGTTACTCAATTTCTCGAGGTTACTGCTGTTCAGAATAGACGAGTCGAGTCCGAACTGATTTCTCTTTTGGTTGAGATGTATGCAGCAGAGAAGGTGCACCTCTTAGGTAAGCAACAAGGTGGATACGCTGGAACGGTGGGAGGGCTGTTACCAATAGCGGTGTAGTAATTGAGGATGGCAAGTAGTAGGTAAAGGGCCATTATTATTATCATGATGGAGGGCGGAAACGACGACGATTATCACTACATTTATAATTTACAAAATGAAAGGAAACCATCGGTGACTTGGGTATCGAATCCATCTGGCGGGAACGGTTCCCACGAGACGAGAGCCGTGGATGTGGTTTTGGGAAAGACACGTGCGAACGGGAAACCAACGGCGAGACGAATACTGAGGTTGACCTCGTCGACCCCTGTGCGTTTGATGGAGCTCTACTGATGATTTTCTATGGAGGATGGGCAGATTCATAAACTCAGGCGGGAGCGAAGTTAAAGTAGGAGCGAGAAGCGGAAGAAATTGGTGACCGACCGGACTTGATGAAGTAAAACTACCCATTCCCCCTTTTATGAAATCAAATCTTGATCCCTTCATTAGAGAGCCAAGAGAATGGAGGAAATTCCAGCACCCGACAGAACTCGACATCGAGTCCATCATTCCCATCATCATCCGGCTTACGCTTACTGCATTATTTGATTTTCAGCCCCCTTGATTCTCTCCTGTTTTCAAACATAGAGATCTTAGAGCAGGGAAGGTTGAAAGGAGGAGGAACGATATTGAATATATATATGAGTATATAAAAAAGTCGGAAGTAAAAAAGAGCGGCAATAGAGAAATTGAAACATGTCGAAGAGTGGAAATTCGAAGGAAGTGAGACGTTGGGGAGAAAGCGATTGCGCATCGAGAAAAAAAGTATTACTCTTTTGAGCGCAGAGGCGAGACCACCAACAGCGGCATCAGCAACTGCATGATCCTTACGAGCAAAAAATAAATACAAAAATTTGCAAACTAACTTTTTTGATATTCGCACATGGTAGATCGCTACGAAGCCACCAGCTTTATTCATGAAGGGTGAGAACCCGTCGACCTGGTTGAACGGCCACGGAGCCACTCGGAAAAGGTCCTCCATCCCGAATACAGTCCCGGGGAGCTTGACCAGTTTGATGCGTTGGAGACGGTATGCGGCTCCCTCCGACAGCCGATGTCGGGTAGAAACTTGAGAGGATTATTCTCTCCCAACCGTCATCTCGATGAGGCACTGTCTGTGCGTTGGCGTGCGAGCTTATCCATACTTGGCCACGGTCGAAATGATTCCGCAACATTCACAGAGCTCATGTCTTCCGGAGCTTCGGTGACGAGCCCGATGCATCGAAGATACTTGAGGAGCTTCGAGCTTCAAGACCTGCCCGACGGAGAACTCCGCCTAACAAGTGTTCTAGAGTCATCTGCTCAGGATCCTTGAATAATGTTCACGATTTCTCTCCGCGAGATGGGATTGATTCAGTCCAAATGCAACGACGAACATACATATGCATTTCTTGAAAGGAACGATTCTCCGAGAAGCAGGGAATTCTCCATGACCGAGAATCTCGGGATTCGGGCACGGAAAAATATGGTTCGCTGAATGCACCCTTGTCACCCACTCTCCCAATAATGATTAGAACCTGGCAGTTCGGCTTGCGACCGCGATATTTTTCCACGTCACCTGAGCCCGACTCTGATCGTTGGTTCTCTCTCAAAAACTTCGGGGGAATATCAGCAGACACCCAGACGGACGATGTTGCCGGACTGGATTACCGGACTGATCCTCCCTCACTCTCAAAGCTAGGGCAATATCGGAAATCGGAGCACGACTTGTGAATGTATTTCAAGATTTCGAAGAGCGATGTCTCCAATTTTTATTGCTCCAATGCTTAGTTCGGAGGCGGAATGACCGCTCCTAATACGGGCAACCGAGATTTCCTCGTCTTCCCATCTCGTGCTCTAAATTAGTTTCGATAGAAGCTATTCTGGTACAACCGATGATATTTTCTCCCGGCAATATTGAGTCGGTTTTCTATCAAGTTGATGGCGACTCCGCTGGGTGAACAGATCGTCTCCTCTCACACTCGAACAAATTCTGTTTGATAGTGTTTATACTCGAATATCGGAATCATGCCCCTTGTAAAATAAATGATTGAGATCTAATGATCTAAGGACTCTTCATTGTTTCGATTGCATCCATGTTCCTACCTGCATCAGTCAGGAACCCGTCGAGCGATACTTCGGTATATGCATACGTCACGTAGAGATACTTGATTCGGCGTCGTCAAACCGCGCACGCTTCCCATTCTTACCTCGACTCCCTAGTAGATGTAGTCCTCTTCGTAGGATATGCGCGTCTCAGACCGATCCAAGGAGCAGATGATTTGTCGCGACGAATATCAATGAACACGATTATGAGGGTCAGCACTAGGCGGTAGGCTCGGTAGTTTCTTGTGATTTGCGGGTGTAGATGCTCTTACAAGGACCGCAGCAGGATAGATGACGGCACTGAACCAGCAGAGACGACTTCAAGTCTTTCCACTGATCCACTATGAAAGGCCCTGCTCGACAGAATCGGGAATCGGGAGGTTATCACTTTGCGGGGATCTTTCAAACTGGACGTGAAATTCCTCGGGCATAGATTGCCGCTAAGGAGATCCGACCGAGGAAGCTCCCTGGGCCGAAATAAGAAGAAGTCATATCGAATCATCATACGTTTAGTATTGCATCAAACTGACCCGAGCCAGGCAGAACGGTGACCACGGTTCCAGATGAGCCGATGATTATTAGAGCGATTGATTCCCACAGAACATCATTGATGTCTTCGGTGAAGAAAATCAAACACATCCCCGACAGGGTCAGGATAACCGATGATGCCAGCACACACGAGAGAACCTGAGAATTCACATCTTAATTTCGATTCGCTTCAGACCTATGGATCTTGGTGGGAATCATTGTTGGTTGTGGGAGTCTCAGAATGCTCTCCACACAAATCTCTGTCTCGAGTCCTCGAGTCCGAAACGATACCCGTAGGGCTTCCTCCCTGACATCTGTCGGATTTTTCACCAACGGAGTTCGGTCACTTGAGGCTTTCTTGCGGCGAGGGTCAGTCCTGACCAAACTTTGTCTCTCGGTCGTTCCCAAGCTTCCCGGAGATGTCTCGGTTTCCCTGGATCCCGCGTCGAGATCTGTGGTTACCATGATTCTAAGACCAGCTGATTAGCGGCGGAAAGAAACTTCGTCGGATACCGAGCGAGAGGCTTCTTCGATTGATTCCCGTTGGCGGATATTCACAAGGGACCCTGGAACCTGGAATAAGGTGTTGGAGAATAAATCAAGATTGTACCACGCTATATGCTTCCGACTCTGCTGTCCCTTGAATCCCAGACCCGTACTTGATGAGCTGTACACTGTGAGAATGGCTAAGGTATTCCCGCGGTCACCAAGCTGGTGGTCCCACATGTCACTTTGAGCGAGCAGGATCGTATAATAGGGACCGTTCAAGAAACGCCAGCTGTGGCTGAATATTGGTCAACATGGTTTCGTAAGCGGTACTGACTCAGGAAACGGATCGACCGAAGCTCCGACTTTGAACGGAAACGTACCCTTTATTCCCGTAATGAGCGATTCGTATGAGAACCAAGACGAGCTCACTCGACATCCCGATTAGGAACACAATTTTCCGTCCTTGCCTCCACGATCATTTCCATTGATTGCCTTTCCGATGAGAATCCCCTAAGAAAATCACGAACTAGGGGAACGGGTTCCATTATGTCAGAGATGATCGCGGTCTGCGGAAAAGCCTGCTTCTCGGAATCGGCTGCCTCCTCCTCGATCCAGGAAATATTTTCTCCCCGAACAAATTAAGCATCTTCCTCACCCGCCGTAGGCCGGATCGAGTCCGGGGATAGGTTCATGACCAATCCATCAGACGCACTAAACGTATCGCTCCGCGGATCGTCCTCGACCCGGGAATCGGCGGTTCCATCCGATTTACCGGAGAAATTAACGGATCCTCAGCGGTGGTTAAGTACTCCACAAGATGTACAGGAGGACCTCACTGCGCCCACTCGAGCGGATTCTGGGCGAATCTTGATCTTATCGAGCGGCGACTGAAATTCTGCTCGCCGGCATCACTCTCGTTGATTGTGGAGGAGGTCTGAGAGCATGAGCGCTCCCTCCCTCTCCTCACTGTTTGAGCCTTATCTGAGCGTGGCGGCTTTGAGTGGAATCACACGCGCGCACATACACGACGGGGTCACGAGCAATATATTCTCAGATTTCCATTGGAGGACTCCCTCGCGTAAATCATAGAGCTTCAAAGCGATGTGATATGTTTTTCCTCCGGGAGTATAGAACGTGTCTAGATCGAAGGTCGACCCATGATGCCGGCAAGGATCGAGACGTGACTTGACGAAAACTTCTTTATTCAGATCGTCCATTGAATATAGGATACAATTGGTATGACTTTCAATTTAATTACGGAGGGCCAGGAATTGCTCGTAAACCGCCAGGATGTGAGGGTCCACATCCGATGAGAAAAGTAAACTTTGAAGCGTTGTGATGTAGTTGAAGACATGCTCATGGTGCTGGAAAGAAAGTTATTCGTGAGAACTCCGATGAATCCGAGAGCGATCTGAGCATCGGCAGGAACGATGCTGGCGGAAAAATACGGAGAAACACTGCGGTCGCTTGCGCCGGAGCGGGAGTGGATTCGTTTTCCACAATCGGAACTCACCCTAAATAATACCTCCAACAACCGTCCCACCGTCCAACGGAACCACTGCGTTCTGAAATCGGTCCCTTCGGCTTCGCAGGCAGCGATGTGCTCGGTCAGCTGGATAATGAATCTTTGGAAAATGATCAAAAACAGGTTCTTGAGCTCGCTTTGCGCAGCGTCGAGTTTTTCTTCCATGCGCTCGAGATCTTCAATTGGGATCGGCTCCTCGTCGTCGTCTTCTTTCCGCGATTTGGCGGCTTCAAGATCGGACTGCAGCTTTTTCACTTGTTTTATTTTTATGCGAATCGTGAGGTGAAGTATCTCCCATAGGTAAGGCCTGCGGGGACGTCAGACGGGTCAATGGAAAAATTGTGGAACGAGTCTAAAAATCGCTGTTCGATACATGAGCACAGTCGAATTTACACTCACTTGTGGAAGTCGCCCTTGAGCTCCTTAGAGAAAACCCAGTTGGCGACTGTGGATGCTTCCACGATCTGTGTCTTCAAGAATTTATCGATGATGCCCTGCATCATCTGATGGTGATCCTTCCAGATTTCGTAAACAGAGAAAAGGATCTGGAGCTGTTTCTCGTCAGAGCCTTGGCTGAGTTTTTTGAACACGAAATGAAACTTGGCAATTCCGGCGAAAGAGTGCGACATCGTTTTGCAAGCAATCGCCATTAAAGTATGCACGAATACGTCGACCTTCAGCAAGTCGAAGTTTGCCCCCGTGTCCATCGCTTCGTCTCCAGGTGAGGTCTTGCCGAGCTCTTGGATGATCTCCATGGCCTCTTCGTCGGTGCAGCGGCTCTTGATTGCCTCCGTCAGTTTCTTCGAAATGGCCAGACCCGGTGTGTCGTCCGGAGCGTTTTCTCCGTACTTGATTTTCGGAAGCGGAGGATTCGGCACAAACTGCTGTAAGTCCTGAGGGATGATCTCCATCAACCTCTGGTGATACGAGAGCCTCATGCACTTCGCTAGGGCGCCTTGCAGGAACATGGGCTTCGGATGGAGATGGTCGAAAGAGGCCGCGTCGAGCCAATCTTCCCAAGTCCATCGGAATTGGAAGTTCGACAAATGGTATGCGAACCAGCTGCAGAACCTGTATCGGGGCGGAGCAGAAATCGTGACCCTATCCGAAGAGAAGTTCATCAAGGATATTGCACCAATCGCATCCAGCTGAGTACCAACCTGTCTATACAATTCGTGTGCATCGTATCGAGCCTTTCGTAGAGCAGTTCCACGGTCTGCGCCAATACGAGCGGCATGGTGCTGGGTTGTAATTTACAGAGTTCGAGGAGGAGACTGCCGTAACAGATGTCCAGATGCGGGGAATTCGGCAGAAGGAAAAGCTCCCCGAAGATCACCTCGGTTATCATGTATTCGAAGGGAACTTTACTCTTCCCGTGGAAGGAGAGCAGCGCGGCGGCACACTGCTTCCGCTCCCTGTGGTGCAATCGGATAATTCGATGGAGATGCTCCTCGATCAAGAAGCGCTCGATCGAATGAGCTCCAGGCAGTGAAGGGCCCTGGGGAGAATCTAGCGAATTAAAGGAGAGACCTCCCGAGGGAACATGCGCATACATCTGTTTGGTCGAACGTCGCAGAGCTCACATCGGGACAATCGGTGTAGTCGAAAAGCCTGAAAACGACCCAAGGTGAGGGATACACGAATTCGGTCGAATGTGGCGGGGGAGTGATGACCGGGAGATTGTGTTGCAGGGCTTCAGAGAGCGCGCCGTCGAACGCCAAGTACGGTCTAGCCAAATGGTTTTCGGTCCATTTGTCGCTGCGTAATTTGCAGATCTGAGACCACAGACAGTCCAGATACTGTAAGAAGAATTTCTCGTCTGAGATCCGGGCCGGTCATGAACGCTGAAACTCTTCGGAACACTGTACCCCGTCGCTCGAGCAGAATCGCGGACGCACGAGCCTCGACAACTCATCTAGCGTTGACAGATGTTTACCTCTTCCTGGAGATGTGGAGTGTCCGAGCTCCAGGCTTGGAGCGCAGGCAGGTGTGTTTTCCTACGCCGACCGATGTATGAGTCGATCTGACGGAGCAGCCGATCGAGTTCTTGATCTTTCTTTTCGTGTAGTTCTCTCCCGACGAACGGCAGGCTCGATAAGACCGTGAAGACATACCAATCACCTCGAACCTGCAATGCGAGCAACAAGTTTCGGAATCGGTCCCCCAGGCCGTCGACAGTATCGAGCGAATGTGAAAAAATTCGCGAGAACTCACCTGCGGGATACTCTCCTCGCTGGTTACAGCCACGAAATTCTCCAATAGGTTGAGAATGCTGTTGATGTTGATGACTTTGCAATTGACCAGATCAGCCAGAAAACGGACGCAGTATCTCGCGGTGTCCCACTCTTGGTTCTTCAGCGAGTCCTTGAGACTCTTCGAGAGGACTTCCACAAATTCGCCACCGAAAGAATAGTTTTTCGCGTTCAAGAGTCCCACCAACGTCGAATATATTGTTGTTTTTTCTGGCATCTTCTGAGCACTGGAATTCGATCCAAGAGGTCAGTCGCATCAAAAAAGATGAGATATCCGGCATTGATTTAGCGGGTGATCGAGCGCATCAGTGCTCGGGAGGGCCTACCAGTCGATCAGGATCTTCAGGACATTGGACTTGAAGTTGGATAGATCTGACACAAGAACACCGGATAACTGTTCTAGATTGGATTCCAGCGATGAAGTACTCTGAAATCGCAAGTGATAAATTCGTATTGTCCACAAGGAGATGGTGTTTCGAGTTTTCGCTATCCAAGGATCAAAAGGACTATCGAGGATGATTCGCCGCGATGAGAACTTCGCCGGGAAGTTCTCCAAGTCGGCGAAACCCTGGCAGAGAACTCACTTTTTCTCCAACGCGGACTATGAGCGTTTCGAGTTTATCTTCGATCTCTTGGGGTTCGGACACCATACGACGCCTCTTGCGGTAGCGTAGATCTGCAAAATGGAGCGGTGAGATTCGCTGCACAGCGTCAGTAACCTCAGATGGAGCTCTCGTGATTATCAGGAGGAAGATTAACGATTATAAGCACCAGGACAAGGTGTTAGGTCCCACGGGGATTCCGTCCCATGCCTCGAGCGCCCCGCCGGAAACCGCTGATACATCTCGCTAACGAAGCTTGTTCTTTTTTCTCCGTAGAAAAGTGTTCGATGGTGGTATATCGAATTCCGAGTATGAGAAGTGGATCGTTCCACAATCAAGATTCGAAATTCATTCGCTCCCAAATCCTTCTTATTTCTCGAATATATTTTATCCAGCCGCTCAATGTTGTATATGCGACTCTATGTGATAGAGGCGGGAAAATCAATCCCCCGCGCAGATCAACCACCTAGTGCGTGGACCTGACGAGACGACGAAGCGACACTTCGCTCGTCTCGTCGAAGGGTTCAGTATGCTGGTTGCGACTATTCTCGACAAGATACTGCGTATTTTCCGGAGAACCGCGGTTCCATGCGGTCCTCCGTGAACGCCCCGTGTGATCGCAGAACCGCAGAAATTAGTGTGGTTCCCGGAACCGCGGAGCCCGGTTGCGACAGAGATTTCCATCGATTCGTTCACTCTATCACATCGGACGACGAGTCTTAGAAACAGCTCGGCGACGATGGGTGAGCTGGCGCTGATTTTGACGTTTCTGTGGAATCTTCCCCCCCGTAGAGCATAGGCTCGAAATGGCTTGGACAACACTCGGCATCTGCCGTCCGTGACATTCCCCGATATGATGTCCTTTAAGGAATCCCTTTGACAGCCGGTCGGCGCCAGGCAAGAGCGACGAGAAGTAATGGACGGCTACGCAACTACTTTGCTCGAATTTCTCCGCCGTGGATGAACTTACCGTCCTCGTCATCATCTTCGTAGGCTCGTCGACGACTCATCTTGACTCGATTCTGGTTTTGAACGGCGCGAGAAATCGAGATTCAGCGTACTCTTCAAAATTTTCCTCGCTGACGCGGAGCCTATGAGCTACACCGCCGTGAATAAGATTGTTGTGCTCGTCCTCCTCGGGACCGGCGGCAGCGGAAACCAAAACAACCAGCAGAGAACCTGAAACACGGAGTCGCTCCCGCCATAGAAGCCTCGCTGCGTCTCGCGGACAGCATCCAATGTTCTTGCCAAGCTCACCGATCCAAGATAATGATTCAGTGACTTGTCTATCGCTGAACTTGAGATCGGATCACGCCTGCCCCACACGAATCAGCTTCAGGACGACCCGCCCGGAAATCCGCTCCAGTTTCTCCCTTCCGAGCAGGCAGCAGACTGAGCAGCTTCAACAATTCATTCATCAGTTTCCAACTAGTTCCCCTGTTCGTTCTATCGAATTCTCAATTCATATGAGCCAGCGGTAACCGGACGTATTGTGGAACTTGCGATAATAATGGTTGTCGACTATGCGCAACAGCTGGAAAGGAAGTGTCAGGAAGAACCAGATCTCGCTCCGATTGTTCCCGCGATCCGGATTCTCCTCTCTTGCTTGAGAGATTCAGATTTCGGCAGTATACAAGAACTCCAGGTATTCGAAATAGCTCCGTCTCATTAAGGCAGATCATTCCTCGCCAGGCAGGAAGTACCAGAAGTCATTTTGGACTCAGAAGTCATCCGGCGAGATCGACCGAGCCAAACAGAGTTCTTAGAGTCCCTCGAATGGTGTTCTAAATACCGTTCTCGAAATCAGATCGGGATTCTGAGATAGCTCCCGGGGAAGTATTTCCTCACTCAGATGACTCCGTTTCCCCAGACGAGCCTCAACAATGTCAGCGAGTCCTTGATGACTTCGAGCTGCGCCACTATCGGGGTAGAGAGCGCTTGCGAACTGTTCAAGAGATACATCACCCTAACCCGCCTGGATGTGGACCTGAATCAGTTGAAGCCGGCCCTTGTGTCTCGCGGTGAATCCTTCCTACGAAAAGTGAGCGCTCCCTCAGTATTGCAGCTTCGAAAAAATGAGGGCTCCGATTCCCTCTCTCGTCCCATTCTTTTTCTTAGATCAATTTTCAGAACTTCTGACCCCCGCCATATTCACAGATTTCCAGCGACAGACACAAAGTTGCGAAATTGGCGGCGCATTTCATTCTCAACGGTCACAGAATTCTTGTCCATTCGAGATCGCGGGTCGTTCGAGATGCTCTACTCGAGGCAGCGAAGGTGAGCAGAGTTCACCAATGAGTCGATTTTCGACAAGTCTATGGCAACTGATCAGGGATGAGAAACGTCTGCTCGCAGTCCGGAGGGAGAACTCACTTTATTCGTTCCGTGAGCTATCTGTGACGCTTTGTTCTTCTTCCCACGCAGAGGAGCAATTTCACGGTATATATCACCGAATCAGCCCCGGATCAGTCGGGAGCTCAGATGGCGAAGGAACTCAGCACGGTCGCCGGTATCGAGTGCCATGTGTTGAAAGATGCTGCTGTCGGTTACTTCATGGAACGCATCGATCTGGTTTTATTAGGCGCTGAAGGAATCGTAGAATCAGGAGGGATCATCAATCGGATAGGAACCTTCCAGGTTGGTCATTGCTCATGAGAGTCGCGGCGGAATTTCGCTCCGGACACTATCACCTTGAGTCGGTGGACTGATCACTGCTACCGTAAATTCATGTTTGGAAAAGTTTCCTCGAACTTCCAGATTGCCGTTTGTGCTCGACAACTCAACAAACCGGTGTATGTACTGGCCGAGAGCGTGAAATGCATTCGATTCTTCCCCCTGAGTCAGAGGGATCTCAAATCACTGCCGAACGCTGAAAAAGATGGCCACCCATGCGTGGATTACACATCACCAGATTTCATCCGTCTGCTGATAACGGATCTGGGCACCCTCACACCCTCTGCTGTGAGCGATGAGCTCATCAAATTGTATCTGTGAGAAGCCATAGGCCGTGAGCCTTGTACATGTATGACGTCAGAAACAACCTACACTAAATCATGATATCCAATGGATTTAGACAGAGTAGTTTTCGTTTTTATTCATAGGGAGAGCCTCGAATCTCAACATCCGAGGAGTACGGTTTTTTTACACCATACATGAGAACGATTTCACTCAGGGTACACCTACGGGTCGGCAGCAGTCGGTCCGAATTCCCTTCCCCCCGACTCGATCCGTCAAGGAACTTTTGTCGCCCATCGGAGAGACGTCCCTCGGCCGAGGGACTTATAAGATTTTCCTTTGTGCGAGGGCAAAGGGGCGGCTCCTTCGACGCAGAGATTCCCGCGCTGGTGCTGCGATCAATGCTCAGCTGGACACCCGTCCTAGTGATAAGATCATGGGTTGATAGAAACTTGGAAATCGATCCTTGAATACCACGCCTGGCCTGCGGTCGATGGTTACTTACGTGACTGACATCCACCCAATCTCTAACGACTTCATTCTTGACGAGAATCTCATTCGCTGCTGCGTTGTGCTCCGGGGTGAGAGTCTTTGTACGAGAGGCTACGAAATAAGTTTCTGAGGGGGACAACGATCAATCAGTCGCGCTGAATGAATTCACCTACCGAGAGACTGGGCAATATGGCTCCTATCTTCCTCGAGTCTATTTATCAGCGCCTGCTTGAACGCAGAGGAGAGCAGGTATTCGTAGAGTGCCTCGATACTGGATACCGTTCAGCTCTTCGCGCAGGGTCGTCAGACGGGCAATAGAGATATTCGTTTCGGAGCGATCGAAAACTTTGCCCAGACGATCAGAGATATCATGGATTCTTCTGGAAGAGTCTTATGTGCAACACGATTGCGTTCACGTGTAGACCCCACGTCCATCACCCGGGAATGTTCGTGCCTGATCATGAGGGGCGTGGGTCAGAGTTTGGGAAACCTGACCAGATCATCCATGCCGAGATGGGCGATTGTGAAACTTGCCTCTGACGCCGTTCACTCCGAAACCCACCAAGTAATTGTCGTAGTCGGTTCCCAATGTTATTGACGCCAGCTTATCTCCTAGGAGAGAATCGGAAGTAGCAGAAGAGTTATCCCCGATCGGACGAGACTCTTCCGAAAAGAAAGAATCGATCATGAATCGGCTAGGAGGGGAACTTACTCTGGGACTCGAAGAAGAAACGAGCTCTGTGAGCTCGATCGTCAACGATATTGAAGCGTGTCTCGAGGTAATCGGATCTGTGAACCAATATTCGATGTCCCGCTATCCGCTGCGTTCCGGAAAATTATGCATGTCTCGGTGATGTCAATTTCATTGTCCTCCGTCGTTCAAACTCTAGTGTCGAACTCACTTTGAGTTTATCCAGTGCGTGGTCAACGCGTAGAGATCTTCGATCTTCGAATCGTGTTTCAGATCGAATTTGATGCATTTCACTGAATCGAACAGTTCGAGGTTTCGGCGAATAACATACCAAGTTCCTTGGATCTAGAATCAGATCGGAAGTTTTCAAGAATCGGGAGCATGCCAGGAGAGCGCGCGATCATCGGGGTGAGGGACTGACCAACCTTCTCCGGATCGAATGACTCCATCAGGAGAGCTTTCTTGGAAGAGGCATCGTTCAAGAAGTGGAATACGATTAGAACTTTGATGAGCGTTCCCATTCTTTATCCCTCACTCCGGGAACTGCTATTGACTCGACCACACTAACAAGAGCGGGGAGTAGACGGTTCTTATGTTCACGTCCGAAGGATGGAGCGTCATTAATCAGCAATTCGATTTCCTACCATGATTCGGGCTGGCATTTCTTATCGATGGCGAGGGATCCCGACTGGGAACCATTAGCGCAATATTGACTCTCGGCGTCGGGCAATTCGGGAATTACATCTGTGGTAGAGGGTAGTCTAAGGGAGCTTATTCGGTTCCTACTGACGTCCGCCGCATCCGTGCTCGCCGAATAGGCACACTTCGTATTTATCGTACGCGGCTCGATCACCTGGCCACCTGACGAATGCACCGAGCTCTGGAGGATTCACTCACTCCGGCTTCCTAGCTCCTGCCGAATTTGAAAATTGAATCGATCCCTCAGAAGGGGCGTGCTTGTCAACCCTTCGATCTCCCCATGGAGCATTCTTGTTCATGATTTCACATATGATTGAGGGAATGCCTCTCTGAATCATATTCCAAGGGCTCGCTGGTCCGATTCCCCTCTTGCCGAGCAATCGCCAATACAAAAAATCTCGATGAGCTCCAGAGGTTATCGGACCTCAGAGAATCGCCGGGGGCTGCACGGATCTTCCTCGTGAACTGTCCCCGGAACACACATTCTCAAACTCAAAAACCCGATCCGACGAGCTCCAAGGGTCGTTCCGGATGCTCCCCGCATCGACATCGCCCGCGAAGAACATCGAGAACCCTCGGGAAATCATCCCCGGTCTCGTCACTCTCAGAAGGCCCGACGGCCTGAAGCTTGATCTTTTATCTGCGCTCAATGTGGCTCGACACGGGATGGGTCTGTATTGATCAGCTTCACCGGCTTAAGGCCACTTCCTAGGGCCTTAAGCCGGCAAAGCCTTCCTCCGCTAACGTCCTTCAGAAATGAAACGTCGAATTCGGATGCGTCGACAAGAAATCCCCCCTTACGGATGCTACCCCAGTAGCGCTCCTAACACGCTTTCTCGAGATCAGGAAGTTCAATCTTCAACCTCAGTAATATTCATGCGGTGTTCTCGCATCGGAGACGGGTTCAGAGTTCAGAGCAACGCAGAGCTATATCCCGACATCGCGAACCAATGCGCGATCGTCGTGCGTTGACCTACGATTGCGCGGCGTTCCAAATCAGAGTAGGCCAAACGGGACCGGTGACAATATCTGAGAAAGCTTCCTCGGCTCTGTGTTCGAGTGAACACAGAAGGAGGTTTCACTCATCGTTCATCAGAATCATATCATCTCCGGAGAGGATATCGAGGAATTCACGCCTGTAGGAGTTCTTCGGATTTTCTCCGAGGAGCGTGAGAAACACAGACCAGCGGAATCCACAGGAGTCTTGGCAACTTCGGCGGTAGAAATCGTGGAGAGGTAGAAATTCGCGTGGATATCGAAGTTGTTGCCAGGATCTCACAAAGGACTCATTTCGCAAAATATTGCTTCCCCCCCTTTCCCGCTTGTCGCACACAAACTCCGGTCCGAGACGATTCCGAGTCTCGAGTTTTTTCGTTGTCGCGTTTTCCTCTCGAAACTCCGAGCTCTAGTTATCATGTCTGTCGGATCATGATTCGCAATGAATAAGGGTCCTTATCGAAGCGAGTCATCTTGCGGGTTCCGAGTCGTTAAACATCATTCCTAATTCACGAACTATGCGGGCGTCGCTCATACGAGCTTTACTCTAGCAAAGCTGTGTGACTTTTTGATCCTACATCTCTAACGACGCGTTTGATGTTTAACACACCTCAGGAACGGTGCCGGAAGATCAGGTTTGAAATCGGTTCAATAAAACGGGATCAGGCGTGATGGAAAATGTCTCTCGGCTTACACGCGGATTTTGCGTTATCGGATGGCTCGGAGAAGTCCTTCTCAACGAGATACTCCATAGTTCATCCCTCCGTGGACTCTCCACGGTTCTGCGGCATGAGGGGCTCCGAATCGTGTGGGCAGAGAGGTTCTACTCCACGTGGATCCCTTCCGCTGACTTTGCGAGAAACATCGTGCGTGAGGCCGAGCAAGTCACGTTTCAAATTTGGCGCGTTGACGCTCGGGACTGGTTCAATGTCGATGTGTCGAGTGCTGGCTAGGGATGTCTCTCTGTCCATTCTTAGGTCAAGAAAGAAAAATCCATGGAATCCCGAAGCGCGAGACCCTCCACCAGTGGGCCCGCTCCCTCCTCCCTTTTTGGGAGCTGTCCAGTCGCATGCGATCCATGCTCGATAGGCTCAAGTGCACCGCGAAATCCACCGGTTCTCTTTATCCGGAGCAGATGATTGGCGATCCATGGGACGTCTCTCTGCATCCGCTCATTCATGGGCAGGGTTGCTCTCCTCGGCATAGGGGTCCTGGATCTACCATGCTGTGCTCCGAGCGATCCGTGGAGCTCGATAGCTGTTTTTTTTCTCGACAGAGATCGCGGCTACTCACTGTTTAGTTGTGTGGGGTAGATTCGCGCCTCCGCTGGGATCGCGAGAAGATTAGAGAGTTTAGATATCCTTTCCCAAATCGTGAATGTTGATAGAGGCAATCACGCAAACATCCGCGACTAGATCGATTCGAGTGCTCCCAACGACGGGGAGATCTATTGAGAGCCGCGGGTTTTTCCATAACGGGGCGATTTTTTTCGCTGCAGAGCTACAACCAGAGCGAGATGACTTCTGTGTCGAACGTGCTGATTCTCCTATTACATCGACATGGGATGCGACACCCGTTCGTGCACTTCGAAGGCATCGGGGAGCCCGTGACGCCCGAGCTTCTCGGTGAGACAATAAGATGCATGTCCGACTGTGCCATACGAAACTCAACTCAGCTCGATCAACTGTTCCCTGAGAAATCGCAGTTCTCGACGAGGAGGATCAGAGAGCATAGGAGGAGCTCCTTCCGAATATTCTGCTTCGATCCAATCAATTTCTTTCTTATGGAGACTCCGCTTGTCGAAAGGTACGCTGACTGATAGAGGAAGACTGCAGATGGCTGCTCTCGGACGGCATTTGGCCTTTGAGCACGGGCCGGACGGGATGGCCGCGCTTGAGCCGGTAATCCCTGAAGCGATCGCGTCCTCAGTGCCACGGTGAGGATAAAGACAAAAATTCCTCGAGCTCCATTCAGATCGCTGTTCGGTTTGGGGATTGCTCACCACGGGGTCCTTCTCTCAGGTGCGTGGAGAGCTCTAAAATACTTTTCAAGAGCTTCCTGCACGAGGAGGTCAATGTTGCCGTAAGTAAACCCAAGGCCGGAATCTCGCGGAGGTTGAAAAGCTGAGCTCCCATACTCGATTCTCTCCGACGTTGGAGGTGCATCGTCATGGTCCCTTCGGAATTCACCGCTCTCTGATTCCGTTAATAGAATCGATAAGCGATTCAGCGCACTCGGAATCTCTCTCTGAAACAGGTTTTGAAGACGAATTTCGCGGATCTCTACCACGATATGATCGCGCGCAATATCGACGCCATGATGGCCCATGAATTCAGATCCGACCAAGGCGACCGTGTCAGCGACTACGTGAACTTTTTGAACGAACAAGCAAATTCTACCAAGGAGACACCATGGCAGAAGTAAGTTTTTCCCCGATAGGCTCCAATATTTCGAAGGGACGAATCAATTTTTTATTGGGACCACCATCACATGGATTATTCTCATCGAACATCTTCCCAGTTTGCATGAGTGTTTCGAACTTGATTGGGTATACTTGGACTTCCGCCTCGTCACGCGCGACCGTGGATTGGGGTGATCATGGTGGTGGTTTCGATTCACGAGGGATCGGGTACGAGTTTCGGACCTGGAGCTCTTTCGAAGATCCAGCGCTTCGACGCCCGCCCTTCTGAGAAGACTTCACCGTCGAATCCCCGTACGACCAACAGGTATCAGATCGTCGAGAGTCTCCTTTTGGCGAAGGAAACCGGACATGCTCTGCCGCCGTATGCCGACGAAAAAACGCTTGAAAAATGCCTCAACATCATGAACCGTCAACTCATCAGAGGTTTCGAGGAGATCTTATTCGCTGAGATTGTGCACGATATCGCTGCTCGCTTAAGGTACGTCTCGGTCCCATTCCCAGGAGCGCATCCGAAATCACAACTGACTTCAGAATCGATCTATATCCATAGGGACCTCCCGAATGTTCGCACAAACTTTGTGGAATATTCCCTTTCCGACATAAATATCGTCCCTGTATTGGAACGTCTAGGCCTCGGCATCGATTACTGGCCAGGATACGGCTCGGGCTTCGAAATCCGAATCAGTGCCGATGGCGCTGTCGTTTTGGACGAACTCCGCAACTCAGGTTCGCATGAAGATCGTCTGCGTCGGATATGTTTTCATGTATTCCCGATTATGATATTCAGATATGAATCGATCGATACTTTCATGCAGCCGACGCAGAGATCAGTGAGAGGCTAGCGATCCGCAAAACTAGGCTTCAAAAACTTCGAAGAAAAATCGCGGATGGCTCTTAGGCTGCATGACGTCATGTCATCGGCCCTAATGAATTCAGGAGATCCGCCGGAGGCAGAGGATTCGTCACGATGCAGTCTCGCGAGGAAAATGCTCATCACCTCCATGTGGAAATCCAGACGTGGAACTATTTGGTCCGAGATCTTCTGTTATTGTAAGAAAATAAAGCATAGCTGCCGGAGAGGACTCAGACGCCGAAGCCTTCCATGTTTCGCGAGGCTACACCCTACGGGCCTGGTTCGTTATTCCGGGGTACACTTCCTGAAGGAGCTCGATGGATCAGCTCTATAGATCAAAAGCGCGTGAAGTTGTCTCAGTAGGCGGCGATGAAAAGCCAAGAAGCCGACTCCGTCAGACACTGATCGGACGGAATGTTTGCTGATGGATAGGGGAAGCATACCATGGTGATATCTTGATGCTCAACAAGGTGGAAGTCTCGCAGACAGGCAGGAACCAAGGTTCCTTCCGCCATCTCCCGCGAGATGTTTCCCGCGTAAACCTTAGCCCCGAATTGAGCCGCTTCTCCTCTTTGACAGGATTCAAAGAGCGACAGAAGTGACTCCCGCTCTCCGGTATGACTTGGAAGCGAAAGGAGATCTTGCTGTGAGAAGCACCTCTTCCTCATGAAAGTCATGGGTCATGAGTAGGGTTCGACTTTCGTCGCGGCTTTTTAGCCGGAAACTCGCGGCATTTTCAGGCTCCCAGAGACTTTCATGGGGAAACGCCCCGAAATGCGACGGAAAATCGCGGTCGTGAGTCGAAAGTCGAGCCCTAGTCATGAGTCATGAGGCTCTGAGCGCGCAAGAGCGTTCATTGACAACAGTCTCGTCCAGGCATGACACCAAGTATCGGCGAGCGAATCGATCAATCCTCCTGGAAAATCATTCGCTACTCCGAATCAATTCACTGCAATGGTCTCTCCTGGCTGCTCGCGAGTTTAGACAGCGTAACGTGCACGGGCGCAGCTTTAATTCAACATGTACATGTATTATCGACGGATCCTCGATTGCCAATTTTGAATTTCGAATCGAGTCGGCAAGGCTCTGTGTACATCAGGCTCCGTTCTTACAAAGTTGGTGTGGGACCCATCGCTTGACGGAGAAGACGCCCGCTGTCGGATGCACTTCGGCTAGAAGCTCGGGTTGGGCTCACCGTCAGCTCAATGGGCAGCTTGAACATCGACGGCAGGACCTGCTCGTTTAGGGCAGCTTCCTCGCAGCGGGTGGGAAGAATTCCCAGCATTTCCCGCCGTCAAGGGTCCGCAATCCATAATTAGGGGGGATCAGGTCTATGGCGGCAATGACTTCTCTGGAGAAACCTCGGGCCGGCGGCGCCATTATCATCGGACCCTGTCGGGGAAGACAATCCTGGCATCGTCCTGCGAGACACCTCGAAACCTCGAATCGTCGCCAAGTGACTGAGCAGCACGGCAATCATTGAGAGTCGCCGGAGGCTCAGCGCTCAGCCACAATTTCCGTTCTCGAAGAGGTAGAGTCCCGCCGGAGTTTCGTTTCGAAGAGAGCGTCCGAGATGGAAGGCGGAGTCTCCGCCTTCAGAGATTACTAACTTAGTGAATCCCTCCAGTAGCTTTCATACTTACAAGGAAACCTTCCGGATGACATCGGGAGCGGTCTTCGAGAATGGCTTCTCTGGGAACTGCAAAGGTCGACATAGTGATTCGCCGAGGTCAACTCAGAATCCGAATCGAATCCTTAGTCGCGAAAGACATCCTACGCTGCCGTCGCTCATTCTCTCTAAGCTCGCCCTTTCGCGAAGCACTTCTGGTAAATCGAGTGTCTGAGATGGGAGGAGAGGAAGCCGTACCATTCGGCTTGCTCGCCCAGCCGACAATTTCTGGATGTGCGTAGATTACTCGCGAAAACTTCCTCATTATGAAATCTTAAATGCAGGTCGTAAGCATCCGCTGGAACGCACACATGAAGTGAAAAGCCCCCCTCCCCCCTAGTGTCTGGTAGGGAAGAAGAAGCCCCTCATACGTCTCGGAGTTTGGTTGAGGCTCAGAACTCATTGAGCTTCCCTCATTTCCTCCACAATGAGTCTGGGCCCGTTGGCCCTGACGTTCGTACACGTTCTTTGTCACCGGATCGTGACAGCTCGTCAGCGCCCGCTCGGAACGGGCTTTCGTACCATAGGACTCCTTTCTTTTCGATGGTTCGTCCCGATGTTCAGAATCATACAAGCCGGGAAAATGGGTCGATCCTTGAAGACCCAATTTGAGAATGACAGAACAAATCTGTCCAATCAGAGCTCGTGATTCGCGGATCTAGTGGGAGGGACTGCCTGACGAGTGACGAGTGGATGAATGTCTCTGGGGACTCGCATCTGTATTTATCTTCTTAGGCTGGTAAGGAGTAGAGTCTCTCCAAGGCAACCCAAACGAAACTCCTCCCACAAAGGTCAGGGCATGATCCCCCGGAGGCAAAAACTGAAACCGTTCTGTCAGGACGGCGTGACGTCTCGAAGGAAGCGGGAAGCCTCCCTCACCACAAAGTTTCTCCGAACCGAGTGCTGCTAACGGAACTCGTAATCCAAGTGTTTGCGAAAACTTGACGACTGAGCGAGAGAGCGACGCGAAGAGCCGACGCGGTTACGGATCTGACGTCGCGTTGAGCGGCTCACGAAAAGCCTCCATCCCCGAAGGAGGCAAATGTAATAGAGGCGTGGCTTGGCCTTTCTGACCCAGAATCTTGGTATTTATTGTCCGTGAGGAAGTGACAAAAACGATCCAGTCCGAGGTCTGTTATCTGACATGATGGAGGGTCGAGAAAAGCAGTTCCTGATGTCTCCACAGGAGTGATTTTTCAAACCTATGGAAACGCCCGCGTATGTCGCGCTTTCGTCTTGGCGATGGGAGGTCATCGTTAATTTGAGCGTAAGATCCTCTCAATCCGAGTGTAGGCAGTCGTCAATCTCCTGACCAGTTGCGAGATCAGGCCTACGAGCTGAGTAACGCCGCACATGTTCAAAAATATGGCGGCTGGCATTCGTTTCTCCGTCCCCGAGAGTCGGAGCATAATCCCGACCTTCGGAGAGAACTCGCAAGTTCCACTGGCGGAGGACTTCCGTCGATTGGCCAGACATGACGTTTCAAACGCTCATTAGTGGATCCCACGTGAATCGCATGAGGACGTGGGGCAGCTTGCGACATTTCGCAGCTGAATTCTATCGTTCTCCGGTTTCGGAGTCTTTCATTGCGAGGAATGCGAAACTCGCGAGACGAGCCGCAAAAATCCATCCGACATGCTTGCGCCTCCATAGCGGGATCCTCAATCTGAGATCGTTTTCTCCATGCCTCGCAGAAAAGAGACGGTGCGCAATGGTTCGAGAATGTGCTTATTCCAGATGCTCTGCTTCCTCCATGATACATGCGACTCTTGATAATCGGCCGGATATTTCGGGATTAAGGGAGCACTTTGCGGCACGATCAGCGCTGCGGTGAATCCCGATCCCGAGTCTTAGCTGAAATCAGACTGTCGGAACTTCATGGAATGAAGAATTCCTTGATGGGCCCCAAGGAGAACGGAAGAACGAAGAACACGCCATCTCAGCCCTGAGCGGACGAAGCTAGAGACCTCGTCGAGTCCTGCACGAGGCTGGCCTTTCCGACTTGGCCAGTCCAGTATCCGTCCGGCGAAACCGTCGATTTACGACAGAGCACCTCGATTCGCACATCCTCTAATGCGTAGTTCCCAAGTTCAAGTGCTCCTCAGAGTCATTGGAGCCACCTCGGTCCTGAAAAAATGATAATGCCGCATCCTCTCCGACCCTGACCTCAAACCCTACGAAGGAAATCACGACGAGCTTGTGCGACGAAGGATATTTTCCCGGAAATCGTGGGAATTTGTACTATTGGCTATTTCCGCAAGACGATACAAATACAACGCAAAGTAGTAACGCAAAGTCTCACGGGAATCGGGATATTGCCGTGGTCTGTAGAGATGACCGAATGAGGCTCCCGAGCTCGCTCCCCTCGCTGTACGTGGGGGAGCATTCCCGCGAGGCGGAAGAGCAACATCAATCCGCCCTCGAGTTTTGCATGGTGCTGAAGACATGAGAGCTCCAATCACCATTCCGCAATAAACATCCTCACCCTTGGGCCCTCGAGCGAGAAGTGGACCGGCGAGATTCCATATATTCCATGAGATGTCCCACTGCGAGATATTTAATCAATTGTTGAAGGAAGAGAATACCCGACTGGATTGTTTGTGTTTTCCTTATAAAGATTTCTAAAGTGGTTTCTTTATTCAGCAAGGCCTAAATTCCAGAGAGGTAGAACTCCACAACAAGTCATCAACAAAGCGTCGTCTCCTCAAGAATCCGATCCCGATAAGATTCACAACCGCCAATTATTTTTGGTATGCTTGCACTATTCGACGAACTGACATCTTCACAATGAATACGGAGATTACTCCCTGAGTCTTCGCTTCTCTTTGACAATGGACAAGGAGCGATTCCTCAGAGAGCAGATATCCGGAGCGCTTCACCACGCGGACTTCCGGAGATTTCGAGTAGTCTTCGAATTAGAATCGGGCGTTTTCGAACAATCGGAGAATCATCTAGAGGCAAACGTCAGATGGTGCTTCTTCAGCTCACTGCGACCGATCATGCACGATGTCTTCGACGGCGCAGTCTATGGATCCTTCAAAATTCTTATCACTGAGAACGCTCGACGCGTTTGGTTTGTGCAAGAGCAAGTGAAACCCCTTGAGCATTGCTTGGCAGACAGTCCTTGACCGGAAGTTTGGATCAGTCTCCTTAGTTTACATTCAGGTGTTGTTTCTGCGATGCGGGATACGTACAAGACTCACAATTCCGTTCCGCTCCCTCTGTCCGGATCGATCGTCCGAATATACCGATGATTCCGCGGCAGCAGCTCTTCGGCTTATTTTAGCGGAGCCTCCGTACTCCTGTACGTTCACGCTGACACGTAGCAATGCTTGTCGGAGTTTCGAAGCTGCATTGACTCGCTACACTAATTCTAGCCGACGCTGTTGTCGTCAGCGTATGTATATGTATAGGCTTTGTATTGGACGTCCATTGTCAGATTTCTGCTCGCCGGCATTACCGGAATGCCCGTAAAAAAGCTTCTTGCGCTCCTGTGCTTTCGCCTAGAGCATAGGCTTGCTATAGTCCCATGCGCTCATGCTGATATCGTCTTGATTGTATTCGGGAGCATGTGCCCGGGGTCGAGAGGATCCTTCTCGAGAACCACTGTGATACATTATTTTCAAAAGAGACTGTTTTGAGCTTGCCCTGCCAACTTGAGTCCCCTTGTAAGACAGTAGTGCTCATTCCGACGGTCATTGCTGCCAGCGACCAAAAAACATCTTTCTCGAGGTCCCGACCCCGTATGTACAGAACCTAATGGAATAGTGAATTTGTTTTCCTAGCTACCTACGACATCGGTTGATTGTTGAACTGTTCCCCTAACGACTAGCGTAGTCAGCAGTGCATTGCACAGCAAGCCTCGGATTCGTAGTCGAGTCTCGCTTCGAGACGCCATCCGATTCGAGTTCTTCAAATCTTGGGAGTGAACCACCATTTCGTTTCGTCGGCGGGACACGTCGCTCCCCTACCGTGGTGCCTATAGCGCGCCATCTGGCAGAGGCAATGAAGATGCACGTAAGCTCCGACGATCACAGCTACGTGGAAAAACTGGTGCGAGTGGCACATGATATCAAACTTTCCCGGTACGAAACGCTCTGGAATTCGCAATGCATAGAAAGCTACGCCGATCATGGCGACGGCCGACATGGCCAGCAGCCAACCGAACGCGAGATCGATGAAAGCCCCTCTGAATCCGTGGATCTTTATACCGTGTGAGCCGGGCAAAATCGAGCAGCTCACCGCGAGCCCCGTGAAAACGCAAGCCCGCATCGACCTGTAGTGGGATCGACCGAACTTCTCCCACATCGTAATTATGACGGTCAGTGTACAAAGCGTATACGCGAGCACCATGTAGAAAAGCTTGATTGAAGGAGAGCACCAGAATAGAAAATGAATCCATGGCGTGAAGCAGCCGGCTACGATGCTCACTATGCCGCAGTAGTCTAGACGGCTGAAGAGACGACTGACTTTCTTCGAATGGCAGTGCATCGTGTGATAGAGCGTTGAAATGAAGAAACACAGAAACACGCAGAAGAAGAATACAGCGAAAGCCAATTGTTCACTAAATTTCATCGGTTGCGACGCTAGGAATCCGAATCCCGTAAAGGCGAACATGAAGGCGCCGATCAGGTGCGACCAAATGTTGCCGGTCTCCGTGTGCACGCGGAACATTGATTTTGCGCAGGCCTTGAAGGACCTCAGAGGTGGTCGATGTCCGTTGAGGAGGAAGTCGTTATCTTGAAGCCACTTCGGCAGCACAGAGAAATGACACACGACCCATCTGCCTTGGCTGTCAACGTAACAAACTTGTGTGGCCTCCTCAACGCTGTCATTGGACTCCTCGAAGTCGGCCTTGATATCTAGGAACATGCTATTGTCTTGCAACTCCGTGGAGAGTTTCTGCCTGCAGCGAACGACAAGTTCTTCGTCGATGGCGTTTTTCAGCAAATCCGGAACAACGGCATTCCCTGATAAGCCGTTCGCTGTGGACAGTTTTTCATTGTCGAGGATCATCCAGTCCGGACACTGGGCATTCGAAAGGTCCGTGGACTCCATGTCCGGTCATTGGGGAAGCGTTTGCACGTGGAGGGATTTCTGTGTGGCCGTCGACTGTTCCTGTTTTCGTTTCATGTTTGCAGGTCCGTCGCGAGCTTTTTTTTTCGTCAAGAACTGCTGATGACCGACGTGGCCCATCGAGGCCGCTGCATCAGTCGATAGAATTTCCTGCGCTGACGTTGTCCACAACGATTCGAGGAGAAAATTTCGCTCCGGCCATGTTGCACTTCCACCGGGCAAACTCCTAGTGTTCGATGAATTCTGAGACGTCGAGCCGTTGGGTTCTACTTCTCTGAGTGAGATATCCGCGGTTTTCGAAGTGAGTCGCGGGAGCAGATGATTTTCCGCTGGTGTTCTATTCGTTGATCGAGGCCGAAATCAGGGCTCAGCTTACCGGGTTTCCGGGAAACAAATCAATGAGTCGATGCTTCCCTATTCGGTGAAGTGCGCACGTTCAATGTGGACCTCCCGAAGCCATGCCAACCGCTCGTAGTCTCGAGACCGACTCCGCGATCGGAGGCCAGTGGGTCGCAGAGTTAAGGCACTCTCTGCGCATGTCTCTCCGCGCATCGATTGGACAAGCGGTCCTCGCCGACAGCCGTCTGCTACGAAACTCAGCTGGAGCCTGGAGCTACCTGACGGACAACGTTGTGTCCTCCTTGTTCTCAACCCTTCACGATCGCCGTGAAAGAGGAAATGCCAAGAGAACAGAGCTCGATGGGTATGGGCGATGTCAACAAGAAAATGGAACTTTCGCCCAGCGACTGAATGGTGACTGCGCATCGCTTGCAACCCGCGCACCTCGAGCAGACCCCCCATGCTTTATTCGATGATGATGCAGCGGCAGAATTCTGATCATATCTGGGGATATTCGACAGTCTCCAGGAAGCCCCCTGATGGTCAAATGGAAACGATCCACCGGAAATCGCGAACATCTGTTTTTCTCTGCTGTCTCTCTCGACTCAGAGTTGCCGCAGCCCGAATGCAGGCCAGCGAGCTGAAGGATCAGTGCTTGCGTCGTCGTCATGGACGGCTGATGGCTGTTCTCGACATGGAGGAGGCAGGGCAGCTCGGCTGCTGCTACCGATATCCGGCCTCCGGACTTTGGGGACAGAAATCAGAATTTGCAAATTTTTACGGAGTTTCCTTTTTTCCGAGGAGGCTAATTCCCCCGCCCTTGTGCTTCGAAAATCATTCGATCTGCCTCCATCGGGACCGGGACGAACTTTTCGATTCCAATTCATGCTCTTCCCCATGTTGCGTCATCGGAACGGTCCGGAGAAGGAGTTCTGCTGAGCCAGGTGCCGCCGAGCAAGGATATTCTCAGTCAGTATGGAGTGTGGGTATCAGCTGTAAACAGGAGAGTGCAGACGATGTTTCCTTCGGAAATCACCCTCAAGGTTTCACTCCACCTACGCTACAGCCTGTACTCGGGGGAGGATAAGAATAGCGGTTGGTTGCTATTTTTGGCGCGGCGCCAACATTCGGCAGGAGACGGAATATATTGCCACTTTGCGAGGTCAATTTCGGAGACGGATGACATATTGTCGAGTGGCGATCGCTTAGGTCAGATTGGAGCTCATCACTCGCGGGCCTTCACAATCCGGCGGGAGCCCCTAGAGCTAACCGGGAACACCTCATGTCAGACGTTCGGAGGGTTGAGCGCAAAGATCCTCAAAACTGATTCTGTTGAGGCTTCATTTTTTGTGGCGGTGACGTGCGCGATGGCATTGGGTCAAATCTTCTCCGGGGTAACTCCATGACAAGGCTCTCGCTGCCGTATTGGAGGTCTTCAGGATCAAACCCTTCGACTGAAGTCGGAGCCGCGCCGCTCACGATGCGAGAACAGTGTCGGGTCGTCGAGAAGCCTTACCATGGACAAAGAGCAAACTACCAAAGATGCCGATGTCTGTTCCTCGAGTCTTCCGGATTATATCAATGATTCATGATTCATTTTTCTTGTTTCTCCTCTTACTCAGGTTGAGGATATCGGCCTGTCAATATGAGCATACAGATGTGTACCGAATGTGTGACAGCCGTTTTCCCCCTCTGAGAAGAGGAGATGCTTTGAGCTCTAATTAGAATAGTGAATTCCTGTTAGAGACGATGATGACACAATCTGTGCCGGGAGAGAAAGACAGGCGCGCTTGGAAACGAATACGGAATATTGAGTTCTTACTCAGATGGGCCGGTGAGGCATGGCCTTGAAAATGAACATCTGTAGGGACTTCTGCGCGGACCACCGGTGGCTCTGTGCCAAGCAGTACGGCAGCTTCCTCGGACGGTTTCGGAGAGCACCATTATATTTCTCCATTCCACTTGCGCTCGAGGAAGAAACTTCATACTTGCAATGAGTCGGAAACTGACGGCCCGTCGAGAAGGCGATCAATCAGCTCTTCCTGGAGTCGCTCGTACTGAAAGACCCCCTATAACTGCGGATACATGAACGGTTGGAAGTAAATTCCCCTCCGGAGCACCGGCCATTTCCCCTCCTATCTGGAGAGTCATTGTGTTGAGCTCCAGATGTGTTCTGATCGCAGGTGTCGAGCTCTCGCGGAGATATATTGCCTGGCCGAAAGAATTTTCCTCGGACAAGCGATGAACACGGGTGAATCCTTATCCTGGAGTTTATTGTACCCCGAAAATGCTATCCTGGTGAATTCGAGCCTGTTTCGGGATTTTCGAAAGTGGGTCAGGATCCTTGATAGCCCTAGAGCAGCACAGCTGAGCTGCATCGTTGATTGTGAGGTGTCGTGAAAAGACCTTTTCACGATCTCGAGTCTTCACACGCGGAACGCCCAGTGAGAGCGAGCGGCTGCTTGACGATGTCGATCGTACATGAATAGAAAATGAAAGACTTTCGGGGAAGACTATCGCACTCTTTGGTACGCACGCTCACAGTGGTCCTCCGCTGTTGCCTGATAGAGGACTCGCACGCTGTCATCACGAACTTTTTAATCGTTACCCGGATACGAGGTTAAGGAAAAGTGAACTTTTGTCGTGTCGAATCGAATTTGTCATACTTAGCTCCAGCTCCCTTGGACTGGCGCCATCGCTCGCCATCCGCCTTCGGTTCAGGGGAAGAATCGGATCGGGAAAAATGGGGTGTTTTCCAACTTTTCCGTAAGGGTATCTCGATTTCATTGCTCAGCTTATGGAGTTTTTCTGAAGACGGAAATAATTCTCCGGAACTCAATGCGCGAGACTTTTCCATGCTATGACTTCGCAGTTTCCTCAGTAACCGCTAGGTGGCGCCATCGGATCCATGAGTGGAGAGGAAAATCAAACACGTGCCTGGTCCCAGTCAGTGTGGCAAGACATTACCCTTGCTGAGCACTGAGATGTCCGGAGCCAAGAGATGCTCTCCTCGGATGGAGTTCCGAGCTTGTGAGATAGCAGGTGGTCAGCAATGATATCCCTTGTCGTATCTGATGCAGGAGCGTCGGAATGGCTTGACAGGATTCTTGAAAAATTCTCAATTCTCAAGACGGAGTTTGAGCTCCCCTTTTTTCGACCTCTGGATACTCACGCTCCGCGCACTGCACAGTAATCGATATTTCTCACCGGCGCTGATTAATGGAGATCTTATCTTAGCCTTAGCCATCGTTCGATTCGGCTCGAGGCATCGCATCGGAGCTTCAGGGCAATGATTCTCCCAGCAGTCGAAGGGGCTGGGGGAGATGGGGGAAAATACGTTATGCGCGTATTGATCGAGGAACAGCCTCTTCCCCCGAGGCACACCAGGGACGAATTTTCTCCTCATTTTCCCGGAGGACGACAGATGTACCGAGATTTTTATTGAGGTTCACATGGCGGGCTGTCCCGGCTCGATCGTCGTAAACACGGGACCTTCCGGCGGGCGGGTGGCGGGACCCTCTCCATCCGCAGGAGATGAAGGGTGGCGGAACCGCTAGAGACACTTCCTGATTGAAATGAGGTTTCGAAGCTGACAGTCACCAAGTAAACAGGGTCAGACCCACTGTGCGAAAGACAGTTCTGGCCGGAGCTCGGCGTAAGGTCCGCGTTGGAGCTCGCGACAGAGAGAAGCAACCGATGCGACGTCAAAATCGTGCAACTGTCACTGACCCGGCGCTCTCCTCAATAACAGAGGGAGCGAGTGGAAGAGAAACGAAAACAGAGCGCCGTTTATGGAGCTCCTCTGTCGGTGTTCATGTTGCTGCGACGTTTTGACTTGGAATCCCGACTGGAAATCGCTGCTACCGTACGTCATCCTCCCGCTGCTCCACTTTCCGGCATCGCAATGACACGAAGGCTGAATCACTGATATCCACCGACGGAGCGCGAAAGGAGCCTGTGGGCGAGCCGCAGGTCAGCGACTGTTGCTGACCAAGCAAGAAGCAGAGTTCTTCTTTCTCATTTGTCTCAATCCGACAGTGAAAGTCAATCGTGGAGGCGGGTGAGGATCGCTGCTTGTTACAGTGCAGCCGCGGTCGCCGCTGCCGCTCAGCAGAGAGAAGGATGCCGGTGGGCTGCGAGGGCATCATTGGTATTCCACCGCTTGTGCTTTTTCACTTTCGTCGGAAGGAACACTGAGCACGTGTGTGCTTGACTGACTGCGTGACTGACGGACGGAGGGACCGAGCGAGCGACTGTCAGTGAAGCGCGAGGAGCCACGCTCGGTATCGCGCCTTCTCCGGAATGACACTTGGGCTCTATCGCCAGCTGCTCGACTCTCGTACTCTCTGCTCTCGCGAATAGGAACCCCGCCGCACGATGACGTGCGGCCGCTACGAAAATGAATTTATCGTGGCGTGCGTGTTTTGGATAAATTTCTGTCTCTTCGGACTCCTCCGATCCGGTGCGCTGATCTACGTCGAATTGGTCACCACGTTCAACTGCTCATACGATGTCGCTTCGTGGCCTCTGTCGCTGGCGGGAGCTTCGATTTGTATGATAGGTAAGTGACATCCCCATCTTCCGCGGCGGTACCGGTGCCCAGCAGAGACGCGCATGCCGATTTTCTGTGATTGAGCCGTTTAACGATCGCGCGTAGCCTCTCGCTTGCGTTCGACATGTCAGGACGCGTCAGTCTGCCCGCGATGAAGCATGTCGCCTCCGCTCGGATACCTAGACCGACGGACTGACTTTTATTTGAAAAGCCGGAGTACGCCAAGACCGAAGTCTTCGTCGTCGCCGACAGCCCGAATTTCGGCCTGTGTTCTATCCATCCACCGGGTACATCGGTACCAGGCTCAATACAGTATTTCGCATCGATGCGTAATTAAAATGAAATATCGAAAAACAGGAATGCCCCGAACACCTCCCTTTACTCAAGTCACGGGGGAACTTTGGCGGAGGATTCGAAATCTGACTCCACCGAAGACAGGACGATATCTTGTTCTCGATCCATTGACGGCGATTATTCCGAAGTGGGTTTCGAATGAATCTTAAACTATTGCGGCCTCGTCGACCGGCCTCTCTAACCTCTCGAGATTCTGATAACATGGTTTGGTGGTTTGAAGCTTTTTCGGCAGCCGCTCGCTGACCCAGTGACTCGAGGAAACCTATCGACTTTCCACCGCGGATAGAAACAAAACCTATTACTAGGTCATCAGCAAACCAAAAGAAATTGAGCACCCTCGAGTAGGGACATTGTTTGACTTACATTCCTACCGTCCTCGAGGGGGCTCGCAGCACTTGTGACTCGAGTGCGCCCTCATCTCGTTCATGAGGGATTAATTCTCGTATACCGAGACATAGTTTGATCGTCGAAGATTGATGACGTCATCTCTTGAGGCGATGCCCCGCGGGATTCTCGCGAAAAAGTAGTCGAATCTTTGCCAGGAATATCCATGGGATAAAAATCATTCCGAGATGGGGAGCTCTTCCGATTCAGCAGCTCAATGTTTCGCTAGACCTTGGAAAGGTTCCAGAGCGCTATGTCTGACCTCAGAAGGCTGGGCCTCCACCGTGATTTTTTCCCCGGGATAGCAGCTGACGTCTGATGGAGCTCGTTGTTGCGCTCGTGTCGTCTGTCATCGCGGATGAGGGCGCCTCGTGAAAGATTTCCGCTTGGACAACTGCGCTTGGGGAGCTGGAGACCAACGCTGAGGCGTCGGAGCGTTTCTGAGATCTGAGCTATCATTTTCAATATTCAGGAGGAGACGTCCCAATTCATATTTGATTCCTTCCTTCCTCGTCGAATGACTGTGCTTCGAGACTGAATCGCAAGTCATGGAATCCCTCGTCCTCCTCCTGCCCTCAGATTCCGAATGTGAGAGGCGCTCCTCGTGGAAGAGCGGAGCCAATGACCCCGATGAAGGCTGAATCCAACTCCGAAGGTCGACTTCATCGGAATCGGGTTCCGCTCGAGCAGCTCTGTTCTCCGCCGACGTCGGGGCGATGCTGCGGTGCATCGTGCGCCGAGTCCCTTTCCGCCTTGCGAGGATCGCTGCGAAACTCTTGATGAATCACTGAATAGTCGAGAAAGTCTTGAGAGACCCTATTTGAGGCGACCACTTTCTTATATTCCGATCTATTCCACCAGCATTCGTCGCCAGAGACTCAAGCCAAGCGATGATCCTGTCACAGAGCGTGCGATTGCGGTGTCCATTACATGCATGACATATTCTATCCAAACATGAAAAGATATCGTCGGTCTTCGGCGGCAAGCTTCTGATGTTCTAAGCTTTCTCGCGCTTTACAGGACCGGTGGTGGGCTTGATGGAGAAAATTATATCGATCAGAGCGATCGTAACATGGGGAATTTTCATAGCGTCCGCATCTTGCGCGCTCTGCTACTGGGTCTACGACGTCGGCTACTTTGTGATCCTGATCGGTCTCCTGTATGGGTTGGGAACCGGGCTCACGTGTACGCTCACTCCGGTTCTCCTGAACGAGAGATTCCCTCCCGAGCAGCGTACTTTGGTGAGTAGTCGCGAACGTAACTTTCGCCCTCGAGACAATACCCCATGGATGAAAACCGGGTATCGTTCCCCAGGCGAACGGGATAGCCTTTTCTGGATCGTCAGTTGGATCGTTCGTGTGGCCTTTCCTGCTCGAATGGCTCGTTAAAGAATTCAACCTCCGCGGCGCCATGCTCATCTACGGCGGTGAGTCGAACGTTGACTAAGCTAATGACAAACCCTGAAAACGAGTGAACTTGTCGTGCTTGTTTTCATCAATGTGATTGTAATCAATTCCTCCGCTTCTGATGAGGTTGCAGTAAGAGCCGCCAAGCCGCAACGGCGGAGACAAGGTATTCGCAAAAGTTTCTACCAGTTCTCTTAGCCTCTCGCTCACGCTCCGACAGGTTTGATCCTGAACGCGCTACTCGGCGCCCTCTTCCTACGTAGGCCGAATGAGGTTGCTCGGGACGGAGTCAAGCGAGGCAAGCGCGAGGAGCGCATCGGGAACTCAGACGAAATCGGATCTCTGTTCGATCAGACAGTGAAACCTAGCATCAAGTGTGAGTTCGGAACCCGTTTGTGGCTTAGCGACAGGCATTGTTGCATTTTCCACAGACAGCCGTGTCAAATTGGAGCAGTAATCAATTAGGCGATTTCATGATTCTACGAGTCGGAGCGATTCGATGAGCGTCGAATTGAGCCTTCGACTTCTTTACATCCGCAGTTGCTGAAAAAAAGGAAGAAAAATCCTCGCCTCTGGTCCGATGCATTAAAACGCTCCAGAAGGATCTGAGCGTTTTTCTGGATCCTTATTTTCAACTGATAACTATTTCCCAAGTCTGCTTCCTCTTCGTATACGTCACGGTTTTCATTGTGATAACGGACTACGCGATGGATAGCGGAATTCAACGCTCCGACACCATGTTTCTGATGACGATCTTCGGCATATCGGACCTGATCAGTAAACCGCTTCCAGGTTTGTAATAAATCGTTTTGGGAAAAAGAAGCCATGTCCATGAGCCAGAATGACTCTCTCGCGGCTTGACACTCTCAAATTCGTTGAACTCCCGTCGACCTTGGATGCAATGCCGTTGACTTCTCGGAGAGTGGAAGCTTGGGTGAACAGGCGAACGGGTGAATTTTGTTTGTGTCTGCCCCTCGAGCGATTCACGACAGGAGCCCTCGACGAGCTTTCATTAGAGTGGAAGACTGATGAATAGGTTTCGCGTCGCGAATCAAAAGCCCTTCTCGGTATTTCGTTGCCACGCACTGCGTCGCACCGCCTCATGGAGCGAAAAGGGTGCCCGGAATATTTTTGGGTGGGTCCCGGGAAGCGACACACAAATAGATTGGACACCACTTATTTCTCCTACCAACTTCGAGCGGCTTCACGGCTCACGTTTGTCCACGGACATCGTTTGATTTTCCTCCTACATTGTGACGCGCTAAATACCCTACTCCTTGCAGGGATGCTGACCTACAACAACTTTCTCACGACGAAAGCTTTACTCATAATCGGATCTGTTGCCATGGGCGTCATATGCTTCATCTTGCCGTATACGCGGACCTACTTGTGGTTCGCCATCATAGCCTTCATCTACGGTCTGCTGACGGGTGGTCTCTCGTTCATCGGTCCGATAATTTTCCAAGAGAATATTTCTGAAAACCAGGTCCCATTCGCAATCGGTCTTGGCAACTTTTTCGTGGGTATAACCGGATTTCTCCGGCCACCGTTTATCGGTTAGTGTATTTCGTGAAAAAGATCATACGCCTGTCCCGAGTGAGGGGGAGTCGACTCAGCCGCCCTAAATTATATAATCCGATAGTGCAGATTACCTATTATGAAATATGCCTAATCCACCCGGTCGTATGCTCATTCTTGATTGATGACCTGGAGTGTTTCGTTGCTGATGGGCTGATTTCACTTTCTAGGTGTTTTCAAGGACACTTTCGGGAACTACGATGGACTCTTCTTCTCTATGGGAGTCATCTGCATAGCTTCGGCATCATTATGGTCATTGGAACCTCTAATTATAAGGAGCCGGAGAAAATCCAAGAAAGCAGAAGCGATGAAAGCAGTGAATGCCGGAGCATCGATCGAGCAAGATCCTCTGGTATCCGCTTGAATCGGTGGCTTTCGGAGCCGCACTGCCGGAAGAATCTCGAAGGAACCTCATAATTGTGACGTCCGGAGATCAGATCCTCCGAGGAGGAAGGGTCTCCCCTTAATCCTGCGAACCGTGTGACACTCCCACGGAGGAATGTCTCCTTCTGGACGATGATTCTACTCCGAGTTATTTCGAGTCTCAACTCATTCCATGGATATCACGAAAGAGCGGTGTTGAATTCCAGTAATGCTCTCATTCCAAAGGGAAGTTCCCGAATTCTGAACTTCTGTGAACTCACATTTGTACATGCGACTGAACAAATTGTATACTTTGTGTGACTTTTCCAGAAAATACTTTCGGCGAATCGATATTTTTGTACCGCTCATATTTCAGAAAGTCTGATTCTCGCTTGGAACTGAACAATGGAGTTATCCGAAAGATTTATGTACGAGTATTGCGAATGCTTGTGATTCTGCATTCCGTTGACTGATTTAAGATGAAATAATTGCGGGAGTGAAAGCAGTAGATCTACTAGCCGACGAGATAAGCTCTTCGCGGTGATTTAGGAAAAAATTAGCTACCTACCTATACCGTTTTGGATCTAGGGGATGGCCTAGCGATTTTTGTCATAAATGTCAAGCACTGCAGACTATTCTTAGTTTTCATCAGGGGTGGTCTTTCCCTGCATTCGCAGGAACGCTTAGAGATTGAGTGATACTCATCGGAATAATATTCGAGCTATATCTTCCGACAGCGGCAGCGATCATCCGAATCAGTGGATGATCGGACATCTGAGCGAAGACCACTGCGGGTAGGTACAGCCTGACAAGTCTTGTGCGAGACTTCAATGATGTCTGCGGGAAGGACAATCAATGATGTTTTCGACTCGACTCTGCCATTGAACCTATAGACTCCTTGTGAGCGGATCCGACCGTTCCAAGATACCTCAAAATTGCCCCAGAACAAACTCACGCTCCCCGCTGTGTGCTTCTCTTCAATCCCGGATAAAGGATCCCCCATGCAAGTTTCCTTGAGAAAGGCTTTTGACGGTGATCCTCACTGATCCGTAATCTCAATTAGTAGTCATAAGTCCGAATTACCCCTTCCCGCACCGAGGCCACCTCATGTTTGTCAGATAGACGACTATCTGGGCATCAGCTGATTTTATTAATTACACATTACCCTCGACGTTTCCCTGAGTCAGCGGCATGAGCCGAGAGTCTCTGGATATCCTTCTGCAGAAGCGCGAAACTGTGGACGAATCATCGCTGATGTAGATAGACGGAGAAGCGACTCGCGGAGTCGGCAGAGATAGAACAATGAATCGGATCGATTCGAGCCGCGAATGAGACAAGTTCACCCTGTCATCTAAAATAAGCCCCCTGCTCCAGGGTACGCTTCCTGGATAATAATCGATGGAGGCTTCTATTTTTCTTACAGGAATCTATTCCTCGGATCGGTGGATTAACTTTTTTGCGTCTGAAAAAGTGCATTAAATGCGTTATATCCCAAAGTAGTGCCGAAATACCGGGCGTTCCCATGGGCTCATGACTCACATCCGGGCTGTACTGTTCTGATATCCTCAATAAACGGAGGTGATTCATGTCTGAATATTTTCCTGTGCAGCTCGTATCGACAGAAGTGTCAGGGGGAAACGATGGGAGTCTGCTCGCGGTCACAGATTGGTCGAGTAAAGGAAGTCCCCTCGACGGGAAGGAAATTACTCGCAACCCCCCTCGCGCTTGGCCAATGAAAACTCCATTTATAGTGAAGCCGTGCTCATACAGATATTATTATATGTATAAATTAGTTACAACGATCACCCGCTCACAGATGATATTTCAAGGGAGGGCGACCGTCGAGCTCAATGCAGATTTCTAGTCCCCTCCGGTCACGGGGAGACCGTTCGACGCAGATTGTACCACAGATCTTGTCGTTTGCAGACACTTTTATGGGATCCGGGAGCAGGAATGTAGTTTGTTTCCAATGGGTAGGTTCTCCGCGCGGGTCGGTGCTCAACACCACCTTCCGCGGTAGGTCGAAACACGCGTCGAAGAAACCCACGAGACCAGTGACTGTCGTATCTCGCTCGCTCTTCAATTCGAACGGGGATCGGAAGGACATGGTATCCGCAACGGTCACAGTGTACAAGTTGAAGGTTTTTATCGTCGCGGTACTGCCGCATATGGACTCGGGCGCGAGCTGTCGCACCACTCCATCAGCTATTGCGGGTTCACGCAGACATGACATCTTGAAACCGTAGACGTCATCCCAGAACGCCACGTGCTGCTTGTATAGCTCCATATCGTCGGTGAGCGTTAGATACATGTTCGCCCTGTTGGGAAGCATCACTCCATTGGGCTTGAGATATTTATCCCTCGCAGCGATGACCGTATCTAGCATGCTCTCATAAATGAGGAAATAGCCCATCCATTCCGAAATGATGACATCAGCTGGCTCGAGCTCGAGATCTTCAAGTCTTCCCTTGACCAGATGCACGATATTCTCGAGCTTGTTCTCGCGAACGATATCCATCGCGTGGTAAATGATTTCAGAGAAGTCGACGCCGGTAACCTTCGAAGCTCCGCCGTCTCGAGCCAGGAACATCGAGAGAATCCCGGTACCGCAGCCGACATCGAGGCAGACTCTGTTTTTTACCATCGGAGTGTTCGTTACGATCGCGTCCCGATAGCTCTCTGTTCTGCGCTTGTCCTGCAACATTGTCTCATGGATTTCAATTTGCGAATATGAATCTATGTAGCCTGAATCTTCGGAGACTTTGAGATCTCCAACGGCTCTCGATATTTTGACATCCCCGGGCTGTCCTTGTCTCCCGTCGAGAATCACTCGTGCTGTTTTTTGCATCTGGACGATTCGTTGGTGAGCGATATCCAGCTGCTCCCGGAGGAAAGCAACATCGTTCATCGAGTCCTCGTCATGATTATGATCTTGAGAACGCTCGAAATCCACCCTGAGAAGGGGATCGTTAGGGATGGAAGGCTCCAAATACTTGTCATCGCTCCAGGGAGGCGACTGCGCGCTGGACAGCAGGCTGAACTCTTCCGGCGAAGGCTTTTCTTTCCTCAAATAGTTGATTGCTTTGATCACGTCGAATACGTCCTTCATCCGCGCGAAAACGCTGTTCAGCTGAACACCGTGTTTTGCCGCGCAGTGAGAAATGAGCTCGTGATCATTTGACGAAGCCTCTGTACAGAATACACACGGTATTGCGTCCACCGGTTCCGCATCCATCTCTTCATAGTCACTAGAATCACTTGAAGACATCTTTCGTGCTGTTCAACGACCACAGCTGATCTCCACACAAGAATCCGGAGAAATCTCAAATTCTGAAACTGGCAAGCCAATCGCGTCCGCCAAGTTTCACGCACAGCGAAGAAAAGACTCAAAACAAGACACACGTGCGCACCGTCGGTCCGCCCCGCTGAAGACCACCCGGAGAAGATGAAGACCGTCTGCTCAGAGTCGAATATTTGTAAATAGACGGGCGCCAGCATAGGCGCCGCCATTATTGCGTTCGAAGCTGCGGTAGCGGGGACGGCCACTATCAGTACAATACTGCTTTTTCCTTTTCGAAATGCCCTTGCTAAGCTGAATCCCGCGGATGAGTCGATTGAGTTTTTGAGCGTAACGAGCCAAATCGATAGTGACAGCCATGGGTGATCTAGAACCTCAGACCGTGGATGAAGAAGCATGGTTGTACGAATCGAGAGAAGATTCTGTGGACGCGAACGTTCCCCCGGGTACCGGCGACGATGAAGACACGGGAGCGCAATCACAGGTAGGGTCATTGTTCGTGGTTTTGGGGAGTCCCTCTTGGAACTATTCTCTGAAGTATTTCACGCGAAGCCCCCGTCCTCGCGAGGGGGTCTCTGGATTGAGCTTGTCTGTCTTCCGATAATTCAATGTGGAGATTTCTTCCATTGATTTCGCATCTACCTCATACAGGAAACCAATGGAGATGATTCTCAGGAAGAACCATTGATCGAAGATCCGCTCGCTGGGAAAGCCGCGGAGAATACCGGCGAGGCCGAAAATGACGGCGAGGTCGAAGAGGGTGAAGAAGAAGATGACGACGACGAAGACGACATCGAGGTAGGATTTTAGCGAAATTATTTTTTTCTCGGAAAGACGCTTTTCGGCATACCTAGAGCGTTGGATTCAGACGCCTCTAATAGTGGGATTTCCTCTCCTAGATCACCATTGGCGATACGAAAGCAGTACCGGCAGCACCTTCGTCAGCTTTCCCCGCTGCTCCCGTGAACATAAACATAAAGAAAAGCATAGCGACAACCGCAGTTTCATCGTCCGCGCCTGGCGGGCAGTTGATTAAAGCCCCTCATAAAGGCTTAGACATCGACGCTGTTGCTAGTATAAATGGTTAGTCCCAGCTCTTAAACTGTATCGGATTCGTCGGAGAGGAGGATCTAGGCGGAGATGGACGCTTGAAGACTTCACACTATTTTTCATCATATAATGAGCAATCCTGATGTACAGAATCGTGGAATGCGGATGACGGCGTTGTAGAATCAGGTTTGGATGACGGCTTATTAATCGATGATTCATTCATACAAAATAGGAACGAACATATACGAGTTCAACATCGACTCCCTTGAGGACAAACCGTGGAGGAAGCCGGGTGCGGACATAACAGATTATTTCAATTATGGCTTCACTGAAGATACTTGGAAAGTATATTGTGATCGGCAGAGACGACTCCGTGGAGACAATAATAACACGCAGGGTGTCAAGGTTCGTGATGTCGAATGAATGCCGAGAAACCGCTCGTTGCCGCTTTCAGTGGGACCATTGTAGGCGCTCCGATTTCTGTCTGAATGGAGTTTTCGCGCGAGTTCAACACAAACAATTAACCTTTGCAGAGCTTGGTCAATCAAGTTGTGTCATCGGCTCCTCCATACGAAAAACCGTACCGATCCTCATTCCAACCTCGATCTGAACCAAAAGAATTCAGGAAGAGCGGAACCATAGACGTAATCGGAGGTGCCAACTCAAGGAGACATGAAGAAGCACTGCCCCCTGTGAGTGGATCATGTACGATATTTCGATGCTCTGGGAGAGTTGGTTCGTCGGCGTCGCTCCGAAATTCCCTGGACGAGGATTTTTCCCTTCTAGATGATGCCGCCTCTCGCCGACATGCCATTCCCACCGGGATTACCACCTGGTTTTGATCCCCATGAGGGCATGCCGCCACATCATGGCATGCCTCCACCCCACGCGATGCCACAGCCACCCCCACCGTTTGATCCGAGATTCCCTCCGCCCCCGATGAATATGGCGCCTCCTTTCGATCCTTACGGTGGCCCGCCCCCACATGCGGTTGTTGGTGGCGATTTTCATCGGCCCGATGATCGTCCACCTATGATGCCGGACGATATGGACTTTTCTGACCGAAGAAGACACCACAGGTAAATTATAATTTTCCCCACGGCTTTCGGGCCTGCTGGGGGTGTCGGGGACGCGGCTCTCGTCCGCGTTCCCACTTCCCCTAAGTTCGATTCCGGGTTTACATCGTGGACTGTTTCGCCGCAGATCGAGGGACGACCGTGAGGAACGCGATTACCGCGACGACCGAGACAGAAGGCACCGAAGCGACAGAAGCGAAAGGGATGACAGAAGAGACAGAGACCGAGAAGACCGAGATTCGAGGAGAGACAGGGAAAAGGATAGAGACAGAGACCGAGATCACCGAGATATGAGCGAAAGTAGACACAGGTGAGAGAAAATTCATCGTAGGAGAATGGGGAGACGACCGTCTCAGCTGCGACAATCGATCGCATCGAATGTTTTCGAATGAGATCTCAAAGCTGAATTGTTCCACCCGCTTTCAGGTCTAGTCGGAAATCCCGGCGACATGACGACGACGAAGAAGATCGCAGACAGAAACACAAGCGATCGAAAAGAGACGACGACAACTGAACTCGCCTCTTGTTCGATGTTGGGTCATCGATGGTCTACCATGTACTAGCATCATTGTTTGGCCCTTGTTCTGATAGACCACGCTCTATCGATGACAAACTTCCTGGAGAACACGTCATGAGGTGGAAGGGCACCGAGGACGGTTCATATCCTTCCCCGCTGGAAGAGAGGGGTACGAATAAATTTGTAGAAAGTTTTTGCTTGAACAGACGTATTCATTCGGGAAGCAGACTGGGTAGGTACCCAGGTTATGCTCGAAGTATTCGAAAGGGTCATATTGAACAACGGCGTCCGCATGAATTCGAAAAGCTGAGCCAAATAAGACTCTATCAGGCGTCGGACAATTTCTCTATAACAGTGATCTGCAACCCTCTCCCGTCCCAGGACCCCCTCAGAGGAATCACTTTGCTCCGCAACCCCCTAAGAGGCACACTCAACCCCGTGACAGAGATTAGAGTTTTTATGCCAGATTTCTGAAGTAACACTGTGACTGCGCTATTCACTTCGCGGGGACTGGATGACAGCTCGAAAAGCAGAAGTCGCCAGATCCAAAACTTTCCGTGCGAGTTCTCTGATCAAATCGGAGGGTTGACTCGATAGTTGGGGGCTTCCGTCCAGCATCGAGCTGTCATGTACTGCTCATCTTCACCCTTTTCCCAATCGGCAATGCGGCGCGGAAGAACGCAAGGCGAGAATTTTCAGCGTCGATTTCAGTGCGGAATAGCCGAAGACCCCGAAGCAATGCTTGAAAAATAGCTGGAGCCCAACGACCCCCTGAGCGGGCTCTGCGACCCTATTTTGGGTCGGATTCCAGATCTATAATCATACGGTACGTTCCTAGACTATGAAGATTCCATTCCGTCTCTCTGGATGCAATTCGGAGAACGGGACACGGGGAACATACTCCGACAGACTGGCTCACATGAGAGACCGAGCTGACGGAGGCGACCCCAATATGTAATTGGGCTTCCCGACACCGAATTCCACTCGACGGGGCGAAATCATGTTGAGAGAGTGATGCTGCACGAGAGCGCCCATACGGAACTTGCTGGATATCGAGTCTGGGCTTCCGTGCAAGGTCTCGCGAGACTAAGCTCTGGGCAGTTTTTCTCATTCTCGGACTTATCATCCTGCATAGAGAGGAGGGATCGAATGTGAGCTGCTTACACCGAAGATTTCTTTCGTGTGTCCCTATAGCAGCTAATCGCGGAACGATCCATGTTTCATTGAGGTTTGGACCCGGTGCGGTGGCAACGTTATATAACGAGTGATTCAGCGCTCGCATCTATCCCGAAGCTTCCACTGACCACGCCTGCTGAGTGGTCGTCGAACATTCACCCTCTTCTCTGACCTTTTCTTTTGTCGGGGCCGCGGTATCAATCGTTTCCGGCGGTCGCGTGATTTTTCAGAGTTCGAGTATCTGATCCTAACAAAGTCAGCTCGTGGAACAAAGGGCCCCGTGACGGGATACTCTTCCTCCTCCGAAGCGCATCCTCGCTCGATCGATGCGAGTGCTTCCGCAGCAAACTTTACCATTGGTATTGGTATCTAAGACTCGGTATTGGTATTTATTTATCCTCATTTAGGTTTCTTAAATGACACCTTCACTCCGGTGGCGAGTAGTCTCAGCGGATATTGTTAGTTTCTTCCTCCCACCGCTGTAGGAGTCTCTTGGTGTAGCGTATCATCCTCGAGGAGGGATCTCTGTGAAGTTCCAGTCGTTTCAGTATTTCCTCTTCCTCGAAGAATGCTTTGTTGCATTCGCAGATGACGTGGCCTATGGTTTCAGACACCGTTGGTTGACTACGACTCCTCATTACGATTTTCTTCTCAGGTGGAAGAAATGATATTCGTAGGTCCAGTGGCGTGGACGTAGACAAGGTTTGCTGACACGGAAGAGACACTGAGCCTGGATGGGGGTGGGAATCAAGGCCCCGGGTTACAGTACCCGAGACGTTAAACCTTGGCTGTGTGGTTCAGCGCGAAGAACTTGGGTCATCGATTTGCTCAGCGATTTCCAGGAGAAACCGGGAGGAGAGCCACTCATCTAGAAGTCCCGACGAAATAAGTTGATTTCCGAGGCATTCTGGCTTTATCCGAAACCTTGATATGGTGGAATGTCGGGTCCTCTCGTCACTGTATAATCCGTCTTCCTTTCGAGAAGAACTAGGTTGTACTGATCCATTATGGATGCAGATTAGCTAGTTTCAACAGCGGTATGTTTGCTGATTCCTCGAGTATCGTATAATTTGTTAAAACAGGTAAAGCGGACGGAGCCTGGAGCAAACAGCTGCCCAGTCCGAATAAAACACGTCTCCAGTACCATCGAGATTGGGCGCCCTACCTTATTATTGCTCATTACCCATCGGGATTGGGCGTCTTACCTTACAATAACTCACTACTGGAGTTCCTGAATTTAGAACATTTCAATTTTCCGACTTTCGAATAAGGATAGATCTGGTTGCAGTATCCTCATCCTGGCGTTTCCCACATCTTCCGGCGACGGGGAAAACTCATCAGAGGCGATTGCCTCGTCGATGTGGTCCTCGGTCCTCTCGCCGGTAGTCAGAATATTTTTCTAGTAGTCACTTCAGGAGGCGCCAGAAGTTACGGAATAATCGCCTAGGACTCGCTCCCATGACTTGGCGTGGAGCTTACGAGCACATCTTATTGTTCACCCTTCAATCAATAAAGGATGACAAAAGACACCGAGAGCTGTGGGACTCAGCTGACCTCTTTCTCATCTTTCTGCGTAAGGGCTGGGAATCGACGGCTGAGGAATCGATAGTTTTTATACCCCCCAGTCCCAGCGGAAAGAAATCCTTTCAGTCAGGAGCGACGATTTGACTCAAGCAGCTCCTTCGCATGATGACATGACTTCCTTTAACTCCCGAAAGGGGAGGGATTCCTCTATACGCGGCGCGGCGGCATGACTCGCCCTAATGACCGCATGAATCACACAATATGGCTTTAAATGCTTTCCAGCGGAATCGAAAACCTGATTCATAGATACGAGAGTCGGACGGATCGCCAAATCTCGCAGTCGGTATTGGAGGAATTGATTCGCGAATGACTGACCGGGCGCCGCTATCTCCATCCGAGTCGATTCCGTGATGTCGGAGCACGATGAAAGTGAATTTCCTGCAAAGTTATGGATTCGGAGGTGTGTCCCTGCATGGGGGGGCTCCTCATCTCTCTGGAGCGAGATCGGTGCAGATGTGAGAAGCGGGACTGCGAGCTCTCAGAAGCGGATCGTTTGTCGTTTGCTTGTGAAAACAAAGAACGCTCCTCAAGTGCCCCGTAGATTACGTCGTGACGGAGTAACGGCAACGCATTAGTCACATCGACGAGAAAGTATCCGATTGGGAGGGAAAAGCGGGGGCTTACAGTTCTGCTGGAAACTCTCGGCCATTTATTTCGGAATTGGGAGGCTCACTTAACATAATCACTGATTTTCTCTCGCATCATTGCTTAATATACTTAACGGTTGTTCGGAAAGATGATGCTCGGGACGCTCAAACTGAATTCTCGGTACTATTTTTCTCGCGGAAACGGATCGAATTCGTCTTGTCGCCATCAACTCGCACCATGGTCAGCACCACTCTCATCACAGAGCAGCTCGAAAAATCAGAGATAGACTGAGATTGTGATGCTGTGGTGGATAGATTCAACGCCGTGTCGTCAGAGGAACATTTCGCGTGGACTTTCCAGTGTCCGACGACAGCTACCGTCGCAATCGCCGAGCAAGCTACTCGGTCCAAAATAATGTATAGAGAGAGCGTTCTTCTCGACACAGCTATTTACAATGACACCCTCTCTTTGGACACTGATTTGAAGTCTACCTCGACAATTCTTGTGACTCCGTGGGGGAGAAGACACGCGATGCGGCTCCTCAATAATGAATTAATGAACCTTATAATGGTGATCACAAGCTCAGAGAAGGAAGCACACTCACAATCGACAGCTTGACTTCATCTTCAGCGTGACTGGCGTATTCTTTCCAACGATCTGTCTTCCTAAAGCCTAATATGCTCTCTCGACGAATGATCACTCTCCCTCAGATGATCCATGCATATCGCGGGAATTGGGAGGAAGAAAGAGAAGGAATCGATGAGCCAGGAAAATCCCTCAGAAAACAGGAGGGTCGCTGGGAAGATTGAACAAGGGGTAAATCCTCTCCCTCGATGACCGTAGTATTGATGGTTCAATGAAAGGCTATCGGTTCGTCCACCGGTCTTCAGCTCACGCTATTGATTGAATTGATCAATTCATCCGTACGGACCTCGATGCGGCGGGAGCCTCATAATAGACACGCTCGGTATAATTAGATGGAAGGCGCTCGACTTCAAATCGGGTTAAGTCGTTGTTGTTTTCACGATTGGTCTTTTCCTCTTTTTCGAAAAACGAAACTCTACAAGACAGACGATCCCATTTCGATCGACAGGGCATTCAGATACATTGGGGCGCCCTACGCAGCTTACGGACGGTTCACCGCACACCTTAACTTTTGTATAATATTTGTATATCACCTGAGAGTTGGAAATTTCCGTTTCGAACGGAACGGAACACGATCGAAATAAGGAAGGGGGAAACGAACATCTTCACAGCAGTTGCTGCTCATCGTCGGACCCCATTTGGGTAACGCACACCATTTGATTTTGAGGTGATAGTTCCGCCGATGTCGAGGGACCGGCGACAGTTGCGTCGTCCAGCGGCTCCGGCCGGTGCCTGCGAGATCGTTTCTTTTTCTTCAATTTGCGTCTCGGCAGAACCTCGACTTCATCGTTCAATGAGTAATGACCTCCAGGGGCGAAGGCTGCCGAGCTGGAAGCCGCTCCAGCAGGACCCTCAACGTCCTCGATCTGCACCTGGAGGCGGAAGAATTTTTTTTATTCACTCGAAAAAGAATCGATCCTCCAGTCAAGGAGCACGAGTTCCGGGCGTATGTTCTCGGGGAAATTTCAAATAACCCACCTCGGTATGCTCGGGTCTCGGTGATTCGTTTCGAAATGTCCCGCCGCCCGTGTCGTGTTGATTGCTCAGCAGAGGAGCTGTCTCATCGTCGGAGGAGTCTTCCGGCATTCCCGGTAGTATGATTTTGCGTTTACAGAGGGGGCACACCCGACGATTTTTTGTCAGCCATGGGTCGATACACTTCGCATGGTAGGCGTGCGAACACGGTAGTACGCGGAGCTTATCTCCTTCTTGATATTCATCGAGACAAATAGAACAAGATTCGTATCTCTCGAACTCCGGAGAGCCCTTCGTCCACTTTTTCACGGGCAGCTGTTTCAAGTACTTCTTTGCTAATCTGTACCTAGCGTTGCGACGTCGTTCCCGATACCAACGGGCACAATGTTGAGCGACGACTAGAGAAGATATCATGATGATGCAGAGTAAAACAATTATGATACACGGAATAATGTATCCGAGCAGGTTGAATTCCGTCGTTGGATACCATTCTAGCAAGTAGCCTTCGTCGTAGGTGAATTGCTGGAGCGTCCTCCCATCTCTTTTCGAGATGAGAACAGCGTATATGCTGATGTCGCTCAGACCGAAAGGACGAGCGAGAAGATGTTCCTCATCACTGTCGTAAACTATGACACCGGCGTAGCCAGCTCGTTGCGCGTTTGTCAATTTTACATAGAATGTGCAATCATAGCGGCGCACCAGCAGGAACCACGAAAAACTATCGTTGCTCGGGTACGGTACATTCGGTATCGTCGTACAGGCGTTGACGGGCGCCGCGATGACCAGTCGACCCAACGCTCCATCGTCGGGAGGAGTGCTGTACGTGATGCTTGTTCTCTCCTCGATCGTGAGCAAGCTCTCGTTCGAGTTGCCGCTGTATACTCTTATGTAAGACTCCGACCAGTCGGGCAGGGAAGCAAGAAACACTATTGTTGACAACATCCACATCGTGCACCGATCACCGAGTCACCGAGAGTCACTTTTCATTCAGAAGGAGCGCTCGTGTCCTAATTTACTGTCGTTCGAGCGCACCGGGAGCGACACCATTGCTTTTATCATAACGATTCACTCGCTGCTCACCCGAACAACTCGCACGGTTCACCGACGGCAACGCGAGATTTCACGGGAGCTCCTTGCCTTCCGTCCGACCGCCCACTTCAAGGACAGAGCGTCATCGAATCCAATTCAACTCCGACCGTGGACGATCCTTATCCGGGACGAGCAAGCCGTAACCGTGGTAGGAAAAAACTTCAATCGAGCACCTGACGAGCATCAGCTGCTCTGGATTTGCGCAGCTCGTATTCTGCACTCGAAAACAGCGAGGTAAACAATGGCTAGCAGACGACCCATATGGATGATGATCGTGATCCATCAAAAGAGCCCGACCCTCGGCTCTCGGTTTTATCCCGGATCTCAACGTTCTGAAGGAGAGAATTTCCAAGTATGCTGTCTCTTGGGAAGCGAACGGGTGAACGTAATCAAGCCCTCGTATCTCGGCTATCAAATCCGAATGGTCAGCTTCGCGCGAAATTCGACGGCTTATCCACAGTGCTTGCGACTTGCGACTCGCGATGATTGAAAAGAGTTGACCACTCTCGTCTGTAGGGGTTCCTGTCTCTCAATGAAAGACTATCAGTGGTCAGAACAATGTTCAGGTTTTGGGATTGTTGGTCTTGCCCGTCGTAGAGAGAGGCCACCACGGCGGCTGACCCGAAGTCATTGTTCGTTAGGGCCTCTTTCAGATTTCCCATAGGCAAGCGGTCATGCTTTCCGGACGGATTCTGTGAGGATTCCGCATGCGAATTAAGCACGAATGCACTGCACCCCCGGGAATTCCCCAAGTCTAAATCGAGCGTAGAGAGAAGGTGCCTTGTACTGCTCAGCCATAACGGCAGTTGCCTCGGCTGACCAAGAGCGAGCGGTCTCACTCAAGTTCCGTAATCAGAGGCAATCGTTATCACTTATCACTGACGGAATCACCATCAAATCACAATATGTGACGGATAAATGCGTTCGGTTTTCAATCGTTCGCGTACACACAGAGGATGGACTAATGCGAGCATGGCGAAGAATTATTGGATTAGGTGGTATACAAGTTGCTTTGACCGCGATGAGATCGACCGTATTAGGCTCATTGACTGAACGAGACGCAAGAATTCGTTCACTCTCCGAAGTCAGGAGATCATGACTATCGGGCCGCACAAGCTGTCTCGCCCCTCTTATCGCCGGTTCCCTCCACTCCTACGACGGGATGCTTCTCCGATTCGCTCTCATAGCGCGAAAGCTCTCCGTTGTCCATCCTCTTGGCTCTAAGGCGAACGATCTCTTTGTGAGCTCTCGTCACTACCACAGAATCTGAACCTCCAGGAACCTGTCCGCAAACAGATGGAAGCCATGCGGGGGTAGCTGGTCCCAAAACCGCCTTGTTCCCCCAACGCCGAATCATAGCAGAAGTGATTCACACTCTCGTCGGAACGGTCATTGGCAGAGAGGAACGACCCGAAAGCTGTCGAATGAAACGAGTGCCTGATGCTTATTGCAACTTCTGATCCGCAGAATCTGTACACAATATCTCTAATGCAGGAAATCGAGATCGGATCCATCTGAAGAGTCTGTCAAAGAATAACACATTTCCTCCTTATCTCCCACGAAAGCCTTAGGGCGATGATCCAACTCCGTTGAATAGTGAATCGTCGAAGCTTCTTCACTCCCCGAACTCCCAGACACGGACTCGTCTCGTGAAACGTTTCGAAACAGCTGGGACCCCCGTTCTGACGTACATGGCACTGACGGAGATCAGTCGTTGAGAGGAACCAGGAGTTTCACAACTTCAGAATCGATAAGCAGGTGAACAACCTTTCATCGATGATCTTTGTAGAATTGCCTAGATTTTTATCAAGAATCCCTCGAACTGAGCTAATTGATGTGTCGGTGGGAGTCCGTTTTCTGGAATCGAGTGAATTCCATGCCTCCGAAACCTCGCACGCTGACGCTGGCCTTTTTCGGTTGGAATCCTTATTTCATTTTGATGCCTCCATACTAGCGAGAAGGGACCCGAGTTCCATGGATTTTGCGTCCAGGAGGAGGAAATATTTTCGCAGGTCCCACCATGCGATGTCAGATCTTGAAAACCACCTGACAGAGTCCCTGAAGCACTATGGTTTTCATGAGAATTCCCCGTCGAGACATGGGCATCCAAGTCTGTGACACATGTGTGTTCTGTTCCCGAATTGTCACCCTGCTTCACTGTTCCGAGTAACGGCCTGATAACTGCGCGTCTCTCTCATACCAGGCTTATGGGGAAGCAAGCTCTCGTTCCCGCGCCAGCTGGCCTGGCATCGCATCGTCTCTGCGACCCGAAATACCCATTTCGATGCGTCGCGACATGTCCGAGAAATACTTTTCTCGAATTTTACGCGGGATTTCCTAGGAGAGGTCATCAAGAAAGTAAAATCGTTCAGGGCGAGCATTTCACGCGAGATGGTGGCTTATTCATCGCGCGGAGTAGCTCCCCGATCGGGCCTCTATGACTCACATTCTGTTGGACATGCTTGAATCTAAACGGATCGGAATTTCACCTCGTGATCTCGATATTCGACGTTCTCATTGCGCCGCGAGAACTGGGCGCGTACTACGGATAGGGCCGCACTCCATGTCGTGGCACGCGTCCGGAAGTTTCTGACTCTATCGCGATTTGCATTCATTTCAGACTCAAGTCTAACTTATCGCTATGGCCTGGACTGGTTATCAATTTTTCCTGGCCGGCCTACTGGTCTTCACCGGCTCGATCAACACTCTCGCGACGAAGTGAGAAGGCTCCCCTATGTGGAAAAATCACTTATAATCGTCAGCAGGATCATCGTACCCGAATATTAATCATCTTCTCCCTTTCTTCGACCAGATGGGCGGATAGAGGCGTTGCTCCTGGTCGACCCGATGGCGTCATGCGCAACGGAACGAGCACTTTGACTCCTCACACCTTCCAACATGCCTTCTTGCAGGTATGAGAGCTTCTCGAGAGATGAGAGCGCAATCCCCTCGTCGATTCGGCCTTGAGGAAACAAAAACATGCGATCGGAACTTTGCTTAAAATTGAATTTCCGAAAGAGCTACTCGCATTGGGATTCCTGTCAGGAATTGTTCGATCCTCTATTTTCCGCAGGCGCTTGGAATGTTCATTGGAGAGTTCACATGTCTCGTTGTCTTCAAACTCCTTTTATGGAGATACGTGGGCTGGAATGGACGGGAGGATGAAGATCAAGATACGATCCCCTCCGTACTCCGGGGAAGCCGCACCTTCAACCCACTGATATTCCTACCCCCGACTCTCTGTGATATGATCGGAACGACGACTATGTACGTTGGTCTCACCCTCACCTTCGCATCTTCCGCGCAGATGTTCCGAGGTGAGAGAATATTCACAAGTCGATAATGGTATATGTGCAAGAGACGGTAGGGTTGAGGCTCCTCCGACCCGTCCTTTAGTCAGGAGTCGGGGCAATCTCGTCAGTGATCTTGACACACGCTCTGGTCTTTTTTAGGTGCTGTTATTCTTTTCACTGGACTCTTCTCGATGATTTTCCTGAAGAGACAGGTGCGCCTGTTCCAGTGGATCGGCATCCTTTTTGTTCTCGTAGGTCTAGCGATAGTGGGAGCTGCTGATATAGTCTACGGTGGGAATACTTCGGGAGCTCCGAATGTGTTTTTGGGTAAGCTTCGTCCCTACGTTCTCAAGCAGGAGTCGATCTCTTGGCGGGTGCCGGTCATGCTCGAGATGGCATCGAACCGACATTCCAACACAATTGATATTTGATCGGCGATGATCGGGGGGAGCATAAGGGATGACGGCATGCATTTCCTGATTTTTAGGTGATGTACTGATTGTGTGCGCTCAGGTAGTCACAGCGACCCAGATGGTCCTAGAAGAAAAATTCGTCGTTGGAAGCAATGTGCCTCCTCTGCAAGCCGTCGGCTGGGAAGGTCTATTCGGCATTCTCTGCATGGGAATGCTCCTCATACCGCTAAACTTCATCCATTATCACGGTGCTCCGATAGAGGACTCGATCGACGGACTCTACCAAATGTACAACTCGCCGCAAATCGCCGGCGGTTTTTTCGGAACCGTACTGTCGATTAGTTTCTTCAACTTCGCTGGAGTGTCAATCACGAAAGAAATTTCAGCAACGACCCGCATGGTTCTGGATTCTGTTCGCATCATCGTCATTTGGTCATTCACAGTGCTCTTCAAATGGCAATCATTCATTCCGTTGACGCTGGCTGGCTTCTTCGTACTCGTGTTGGGAATGAAAATTTACAATCGTATCATAAAGATTCCGTGCTTACCCGGCTACGAGAGCACAGAATCGGCGGAGATTCAGGAGAGAAGACTGATCGAAGACGAAGATTAGCTCCCACAGGACCGGAGTTGGGTTTGAAAAATGACCATTGGAATCTCCTGAGTACGTCTCGACCACCAGTGTTCCAGGAAGCTCACAAACATTCGTCAGCAACCAGGGGGTGCCGTTAATGGGGGAAGCCCATGGGAGATAAGGAAGATCTTTCAAAATCAGGATTTCGGTTTTGATGGTGAATCTGTTCTGTAAATATCCAGCGAAGCTTGAGCTTTATCCAGATAGATAGATACGCCTTGGAGTTTGTTCATAGTGATACTCTTCGGAGCCTATTCGAGAAAACTTGGGAGCGCGTCTTCCGATAGATGAGAGCGAGGAAGCAAGGGAAAATATAAAAGCGCTTTTTAAACGAGCTGACGCTTTTAAATCATTGTCTCATTCTTTGAAGGCGCCTATCAGCGAACCGTCATCCCGTACAGCGAATGGACTCGGGGTGCGCTGCGATGAGGCTTGGGGGATGGAAGGAATAGTAATTCTTCCTCTGTGGAAAGCTTGAGGGGCAATGTCGATAAGATCCCGTCGGAAGCGATCGAAAATCGGGAGATAAGTGCTGAGTCTGCTTTGATATCCGTCCTCCCTCGAACGCTCGTCCGTAGGGATCAGATCGCTCCGTATCGAGCTTTGGACGAATGGATGGATGGATGAACGTATTCGAAGGGTTGGCGCCCCGATCGGAGAGCCTTGGAGCTACAGTCTGAGACCGCAAATAGCTCCCGCGACCATCACTCAGTCGATCGACAGCTGAGCGATCCAGTTGGGAGACTGTCAGGGAGAGATCCATTTCCATCGACTGCCCGGGAGCTCGTTCCCGCTGATATGCGACACCCCTCAGTCTTCGATATTCCCGATAGTATTCCGCGACGTTCGTGTCACGGCGGCGTGTGGCAGTGTTCTTACTACGCAACATGTGCGTAAATAGTGCCTGAGTTCGAAAAGCTCGAGAATCAGAATGCGTCTCCGTTTCCTTTTACCGGCTCATTTCATCGGGGCGATTCGTAGGAAGGTGAAAAAGAGAACGATCTCGTCGACTCGGAGGGAGTCCCAGTCATCTCTGGAGAAACTGGAACGGATTCGCAGCATTCCAGAGATCGAGATCGAACTCCCGCCAATCGAACACATAACTGTTCCGGAGTTGGTGGTGTCCGAAGCTGCTCGTCTAGAACCTCCAGCGGAACTACACGAAACCATACATTCAAGTGAGTAGATCACCGACTTCATACATACTTGACTTGAGGCCCAGTGATGATAGTGACTCCAGGCGTACGACTTCGTTTCCCTGATCATGAAGCTCTCTGGAGTATTGATCCGGAGTCATTCGGACCACTTCACAGAGTGATCCGCCCTCGGACTCATCACGACTCCGAAGGTTCGAGATCCGCACCCTGCGAGAACGCATTCGAGGCTTTCGCAGGAGAGGGTTACGATTCGAGGAAAGGTCGAACCCAACATATTGTGCGAGAGTACTTCAGGGAACTTCGCGTCCTCTGTTGGATGGATCTCCATGAGTCTCTCCGTCTTGCCGTCTGAGTCCCTGCTGGAGTTAGTGAATGGCAAAGTTTCAGCTGTCGACTCGGCGGGAATCGCATTGAGCTTGAGCATTGAGAGAGGGGAATTATTTTCAAACCCGCCCCCTTATAAGTTCCTCTCAACTTTCTAGCCTCATCCCGAGGACGCAATGGATACCGGAATCACGGATATTCTTCATTCGCCTCTAGCAACTCCAGTCATCGCATTGGATACAGGTTGAGAAGACCCGTGAAAAAGACGAGAAAATCTAAAACACCGTTCCAGAAAAAGATGCATCTCTTGGCTCACTTGCTCCCACTCTTCCACGACACCTTATCTATGTTTCATGACGTTTGCCAAGCGGCAGAACTCATGCTGCAATTTCTCAAAAGTACCCTGGACACTTGTCGACACCTACCTATCGTGGTTCTAGTGATATTCCTGGTTTCGAGCTTAGAGACGATTTTGACGATTGTCTTCTCGACAGTGCTCCTGGCTTTGCACATATACTCCCCGAAAATATTCAGGCCCCGATGTAAAGTGCGAGCGCTCCCTCGAATATCGATACGGATGTGTATAGTTTTCCAGAAGAGCATTTCCTTAGCCGCCGTGGGCATAAATGTAGTATCCCTACGTGGCGGCGCAGCTTCGGTCTCGGTATGGATGAGTGCTTTGTCTTTGTTATATTTCGGACAATTCATGGGTTATCTGAATTCTTTCAAACTGGCAATTTTAATCTCAGTGCTTCTGACGAAAGCAGCACCACAACAAGCTTTGAGGTGCTTGAAACATTTCAAAAAACAAATCAAGCAAGCTCCCGGCACTGAGCTTTTTCGAACAAATCAGAAAAAATAATCGGCATAGGTTTCCCTGAGATGGGCGTAATATAAGATAATTCTAAATTAAGCGGATTCTGCGCCGCGAGCCGCGTGATATGACGGACGCGCCGTCGGAAGGAATAAAATGCCTACCATCTTCGGCAAATTGAAGAGAGCGTAGCCGGTAATTCATGAAATAAGCTATTTCTCTCTTTTTATTGGTGCATCCTTGGTACGTAGGTTGATATTTGACAAAACGTGCCCGTGGCTGGAGGATCTCGGGCACCGTGATAGACGTATCGCCCGAGTTCGCCGGAGTCGATGAGTCACGTAATCTTCGGGCTGGGTTGTCTATTTGTTACGAACGTCACCCAATCTCGAATGTATGTACACGGCACTGTGTATGCGGTGGAGGAATCGGACAGAAGTTCCAACTCCGGTAAGCTGGAAGACGAAACCCGCGCGAAGTTTTCCAGTAGAGGCACGTAGAGTTCCCGGCGGAAGAAGCGAAAAACTCCCATCTATGTATGGCTGTCCGATCTACGGCGATTCGTCATCGAGTCCGAGCATGATAAATCCAGCAACGGTAACATGATAGGTATGTGTGTATTCATTCCATTCAGCCCGGACTGATCTAAGCACGCCGGCGCCGTCAGAAATTCACCTTCCTTTCCGTCGGAACCTCCGGGCTAAACGACAATCTATGATGATGAGTTTCCTCGAGAGGTAATTCGATAATAATAAATGATATATTTTACAAGGTTCGCTGAGCGTTCCAGAAAATGGTGATTCGTTGTCTCATACTTGTAGCTGTTTGTTGAACCAACGTTAGAGGAGTTCCATCACGATCGTTGCGTCAACGAATGCGTCCGTGTAATGTTATAATCAGATGCGACAAACGAACCGGTAACAAAGCACTTGTGAGTGACTGCTCTTCAACCGCGATCGAGGAGCAAGCATACAGGCTATGTACAACAAGCTGAACCAGCGCCACAGTATTCGTTCTCTCGGAGCAAGAGGTGAGCCTGTCTTCGATTAAGGTTCAGACGAGAGGCAACTAAGGCAAGTGTTGTGAACGTAGTGTAAGATATGTCTGTATTTCCCTTGCCGTCTCGATTGTGTGTATGCTTGTCGTGTCCACTACGTGTATGTATGCAGGTTTGGTCGGAAGTCGGAAGATGATCGCAGTCACACGAGTCTATGTGATAACTACTCCTTTGTGTACACAAGGTCCATTTTCAGCTTCCATCAGCGCTGGCCACAGGTAGGTACGGATGTGTTCAGAACTCTGATTCGAAGAGTGGAATCGCACGTGGTAGTCTGAGCGGAATGTGCGGGTTTCAAACTCCAGTCTGAAAATTCGAATGATTTCAGCGTTGAGCGAAGCTTATTCGGGAACGAGGGGGCAACGGACGGATATCGTGGAAATCGACGTCGACTCTCTGCGCTCGATAGCGATCGGGCTGCTCAGAGTTGCTCGACCAGGACGGGGGCCGTACACCGATTACCCACCTGTAGGGAGGTGTCTGAGTTGATAAGGCCCAAGCCAACCTCACACTGTCTCCCACGTAGGTGATCAAACCTCGACAGTCTTTCAGACACGGGTAGTCGTAAAGTGTTGCTAGTATTTGTTGGCAGACATCCTAGAAGAGTTTGAACCAGATTTGACGAGCGAGATTCGAATATAGGGAATGACGCGCCCCAGTAGCGTGCCGTTCGGTGGGTAGGAGATATATGCGGAGTTCGTGGCGAGAGCTCATTTTCAGCTAAACGAGTAGTTATTCAGGTCTTATGAACTTTTTGAACACCTGAACGCTGGTAACTCACTTGTATGTTTTTCGTTACGTCGAAGTCTTCAGCCTTGCTTCGAAGATAAAGTTCAACGCTAGCTTCAAGATCTTCAGCGTAAGGATCAGAAGCGGCATCCTTGACTCTCAGAGCTCTCCTCACCTGGCTCTTCATGTCAGCTATGGTGTTCTGTACGGACCGGAATGCGAGCTGCAAATCATCAGAAATGTGTCAGAAGTCGGAATAATCGGGCATTGTCGGACGAGAATGGGCGACGATCCTACGCGACGTAAATCGAAGGCTGCCGGCCCGGGGCAATTCCGGTCACGCGGAAGGAACCATTCGTTCCGATGATAACAGCGAATACTTACCACGACAACAGAAAACAGCAGTTTGGATTTCAGCTCATCGCAATCGCTAAGCTGTGGGAGTTTTTCGAGTGCATCGAGAGTGTCGATTCTCGCTTGCGCGTAAAGAGAGCCATAACGCCGAATGAGAGCTGAAGGTCTTTTGTCCAACGTGCAATTCGCCGAAGAACTCTTGTCCGAGGAGCCGCTTCGTGGAGCGTCCGGAGCCGCCGCCAATCTTCAAGCAAGAACTCTCCAGTTAGTAGAACGCCTGGCGGACAGGATTTCTGTGGGGGTCGGGGGAGGCAGACGACCAATGTGATGACTCGCCTGCCCGGGATCTATGTATACCTACTTCAGCATCACAGCCAGTGCTCAAACTCGAATTTCTCGAAATGATTGGGAGTCAGCGGCATAGTTTCCCTATCGAAAGGCTGATAAATTCGGGAGTATATAGCCAGAAGGACAGGACGAACGGGGAGCGGACAGGACGAACGGGGAGCGGAGTCAAGAACCTCAGAATTCGAGACTATGACGATGTCGCTCGCCACGGCTCCATATATCTTGTCGGGAGCGAACGAGCTCCGACGCCAGTCGTTCTCAGCGATTCCACGATCGTTCTCAAGCGTCGCTCCGACGGAATCGATGCATTGGTATGTGACGGGACGGGTTCGCACTCCTCTACCGCTCATGAGTGGTATTCTGGCACGGCTCTTCGAATCATCCCTCCGGAATCCGAAACTGGAGAAAGAAGGAGAAACTCACCGTTGTTTGAGTTGTTGTTCGTTCTGTTGCATACTATTGATGGTCTGTCGCGCCTTTTCGAGTTCGAGTCTCAGGGCCTCGAGTTCTGATTGTACATTAGGTGGATCCCATGCTACGGCAGGGGTTGTCGACGACGCTGATCGGCTCGATGGGCTTGGACCACTCCCTGAAAAGCAAAGGAATCATTTTCACACCCAGAAACCAGCGAATAGATCGGAAGAGAGGTTCGAAGAGGGTTCGCGGATAGCTGTGATGAGTTGATGAGCGAGCACCATCTAATTTCTAGTATGGAGGAGAGTGCTCGAGCCGCGGTTCTAATAGAGCGAATTGAACCCAACCCGGAACTCCCACCGTTCGTATACCGAAGGAAACAGCCATGCCTTGGCAAACCGCAGAATAATTCGAGCCGGAGCTCCGAAGTGGACGTTCGTCCGGGCTGCAGACGGTTGGAGGAAGCGAGCAGAAGAACAAAAGACAAGCTCGGGGAATTTGAAAGTCTCTGACGTTCGTTAGGCTACTCTGAGGGCTAGCTCATTAACCCTGGACTCAGTCTCAGGAGGAAGGAGTACCGGACTGCCTGCCCGATTGACTGACTGCTTAGCCGAAAGTAAGCGAGCCAGGCGTACTTTTAATTGCAGATCCCTTCTGTTGCTTCTGTTCTATCGCCAGACGACGACGGACGCGACGGCTACCGCCCCCGCCGCTGCACGTAGGTGAGCCGTCTGAATAGCTGCTCGCCGCGCAGACGCACGGACCGGCGAGCGCGCTCACTGGCTCCTAGCTAACTGGATAGGTCGCTAATCTACATTAAGTGAGTGAGCCGACGAACGAACGCTTGCGTTTCCTCTCTCATGACTCTTTATCTCGTTCACTGCGGCTAACTTTAAGATAAGGCTCGCACGTTGCACGATGATGCCTTTCGCTGACTGGTGCTGCTGCAGTTAATTCAGCTTTCGTTCGCTAACTTAGGACATCAGGGAGCTATTTGGGCATCTGCTCTCACGACCGCGCCGGCGAAAGCAACAACAGCAGCAACAACAATCTCCACTCCTGTTGTTGTTGTAGCGGCGCAGCGGCCGCCGCTGCCGCCACCAGTCGTCCTGCCGCTGATTCTCCTGTAGTTGATGTTCCTTTCACAGCCGGAGGTAAGCAGTTTCATTTAGAATCGCTTAGGAGCTCGAGCTAAGTGGCTGGGTTTTATTCGTTTAACGCCCTCGTGCCACGTTGGACGTGTAGCTTCGCTGCCACATTCTCATTTGACGATTACCTCAATCAGAGCAACATTAAGCCGACGCCGCACGCAATGTGCTTACAAGCCACGATTCGAGTCCGCCTCTGATTTCATGAAGTCCTCGCATACGTGGAAGGTTCACATACCCTCTGAAGGGGAATGGGAGTGGCGATAGAGAGGCAAGCCCCGGCTAAGTTCGCGAGCGTGCCGCTCGAGTTGGCTTGTAACATGTCAGCCGTAGATAAGCGTTTCCGGAGCGAGTCGCTGAGGTGTGTACGAGATCCGGAAGAATGCGAGAAAATTGTGCGCAAGTGTTCCGCCGAGTGGTGTTTGCGCCTCAGTCGGGCATCACCCTGCCGCTCCCGGAGGCAGCAGGTGCCGCAGACACCGTCTCTATGAAACCTCTCGGGGACCCTTAATCGGGAATCACTTAGAGTTGCTATCTCCAACTAACCTCGAGGTCAAACTGTTGTAGCTATACAACTCCATGGGGGCTCTGAGCTAGCCTAAACAGCCTGCTGCCCCACTAGAAAAAAAACCTCGTCCGAAACCTTCGGGATGTTCGGGACTGCAATACAGCCTCCAGCAGCGAGTTCTTCGTGCACAACTCCACCTATGCCATCACTAACAAGCGATGGCCATCAGTGGAGAACCCTCGAACTCCAAGCATATCCGAGTGCAGTAAAGCCCCGGACTATTCGTGGTTGTATTTTCGCGGTTTCTAGAATACGCGGATGTGTGGAGGTTGTGAGCCCTCGCTGTATGATATCAATAACGATACTCAATAATTCGCAGCTCTCGTTCTACTAGTTATATGAATGTCAATATCATCCGCCGTATTCCCACGATTAAGATCCGCTCTTCGCGAATGCATCCGATATCATGAGAAGTTGATAGAAATCTCGAAAGATCCGCGGAACACCTCGTATCATAATTACGTGCCGACATGAGCGCGTATCGGAAAGCAACGAACGATTGTGCTTGCGGACTCATATTGGAGGGAAATCTTGTGTTCTGTTGTGTAAGTGAAAGTCATCAACTTATTCCAATAAAATTATGAGATTCGTGTGCAAACATAGTCGATTGAGCGCTTCTCATCGCGAGGCGTGTTTCAACGGAGAGTACGTGGTGCTCGGTGTTACTCTTCGTCAGGGAGAAACTCGTGTTAGTTTGCATACATTCAGAGCATGAGAAGTGTTTCCGACATTTCCTCAATACTTGAACAATCCCGAAAAAAATACTTCGAACTTGAGGGAGCTCGAGTTTCGCGGGAGACTTCGGAACCCGTTGATCGCAAAAAAACGAGGGCTTACTGAACGTCCATCTCGGAAGAGGCGAATTTTCCCTGATCAAGGGTCAGGCCAGAATGGGGTCGGGCTTGCTCCCTCAGTCGCATTCGATGCTCTCACGGGGTAAAGTTTGAAATTATGTTCCGAACGGAGCCGGGTTTTTTTTGGCTCGAAATCACTGCGAGTTCGTCCGTAGGCTAGCGTCAGACAACACAGCGTAATAGACCCCTCGAGCGTTGCTACTAATGACACACGCACGTACATACACAGGATACCGACGCTACAGGAAGCACTGATGGCAGGAAGATTAGCCACAGGGCTTGAGTATAGATGTTCGGCGGAAAAACATCCCGTCACCAGTTACCAATGGGCCACTAAATGTGTATGTGCTTTTCGACTCAAGGAGTTGGAACCGAACACCCCGATTTGCTCGAGGACGGTCGTTGTCGTTCATCGCGCAGAGATCACCTCAATTGAAAGGCAACGAGGTATTCTTCGTCCTCCGAAGATCTTTCGTGGTAATACCAGGGTGAAGTCCGAGTCGGTACTAGAACTCTTGTGAGTCGAATCCTCCTTCCTCGCACTCTAGAACGATGTGGGTGTCCGTGTCTGGGGCTCCGCACTTGGGACCGCTCTCGTCGATCGAAGGGTCTCGGGCGTGTTGCCGACTCCTGGTGTTGAGCATTCCTTCCCTTGCATGCGCCAGGAGTCGGTTGCCTCGCGTGTTGTCGTATATATTACTCTCCCCTTTTGTCTTTAGCTTGCCGACATATACGTAATGTGGCTTTGGTGACCATGTTCTCTCGCCATGAGTCATCCAGCTTTTTCCGCACCCTCGCTTTGAGTTCTTTGCGAAACACTGTCTACGTTTTTTGTCCCGATGTAGAAGCAACTTTCGGAATCGGACTTCCGACTTGACACCACTAATCCAGTTTTCAGCCAGTCCGTCCATGAGTCGGATTCACATCGCGCGCGAATTTCCCTCCGCGGAGAAATATCTCCATAGAAACTGAATCGGAAACAAGGAATCTGAGTTACTGATATTTTTCCATGCGAAATCTTCCAAAACGAATGAGAATAATAAATGCTTGGAGGAAAGAATTCGCAGCTACATATGTATGTATATTTCTTCCCCATTCGAAACTGATTCCGTTGACGTTAACCGACATAAGAGAACGACGTTCAATGTCTGTCTGAGCTTTCCGATTTTTCCTGATCTTGCAGCAAGTCGGGACGGTGCATTGACTGGAAGCACAGCAACCAAGAGGTAGTCGACGTCTTTTTACTTTCATGGAAAATACGCTAACGTTGAGCCGACTGACTAGGGGTTTCGTCAGAAGAAGCCCCACTCGAGTCAATTAATCCGGTAGCCGGAGACATTTTTTTGCCGGGACTAATTGCTCTCATTACAAGCACATGATTCCTCTGATACTACTCACTTAATGATGGTCACGTCGTCGCTGCCGACTCCGATTCCCGATGTCGACGGTATCGGCGCACGCGTTTATTGGCGAATTTTCATTTTGTAAGCGCTCGGTGAGTGCTTGGTTAGCTTTTCGTCTCGGATTCAGCTCAAGCAAGTGTCAATAAACGTATGTCAGTCAATGTGCTTCTCATTGCCGGCCATCGATTAATTCCCAGACTGCTGCGCCGATGGACGTGGTTCAGAAGTTCTCGAATCCCCTCGCAGCTAAACCCACTATTCGAGGACCAGGTCCTGAGGAGCCGGAGACAAGGCCTAGGGTTTTTGATCTTCCTGAAAGTCTGCTCCTTAAGAAAAAGCAGTATTTGGGAACAGAACTGGAATTTCAGAGCCCTGGAGTTGACGGAAGCCGACGAAGTTGGTGAGCGCTGCAGTTTACAGAGTCGCTCCGAATCCGGGAGATTGCAAGGAGCGCTCTTTCAATCAGCGGCGACAAAGGAGTCTGTCAACGGGAAAAGAGCAAATATAAAGAAGGGAAAACTCGGTGTCGACAACGGCGAATCAACCTGACGAAAAAAGCGACTGCGAGAGCGAGTGAGGTGAGCTGAGTTGGACAACCAACAAAGGCTTCAATCCGAAGTCAACCGCGCGGTCGCTGTCCCGAGGGACTCGTCGAGCGCCGTAGTCCACTGGCACAGATGGCTTGTCCTGTCTGTTCGCGGACTACGACAACGTAGCAGCGGCGGCAGCAGCAACGACATTTCTCGTCAAATCAGGAATGATCATCGCTTGTCCAAACTAGGGGAGAATAGAAGCGGACAGTGTCGACGGCTGCGACGACAATCGGTTCCCGAAACAAGGGATAGATAAGAGATGAATGGCGAAATATTTCTTCTCTCCTCAGGAGCAGCTCTCGGGAGTTGCTTGTCTCGTGCGAGAAACTCCGACTCCCCTCAGGTGCTCGCTACTCTCCGTTCCTTCCCGTGGGCGGCATCGAAACGAGAAGTGAGTTCGTCTCACTCTCGACAGATTCTAGCATCCCGATCCCGAGTATTCCCGAGGAATTCGGGTTCTGTGGAGACACTACGGATACGCATCCACGTGACGTTGGAAGGCGTCCTAGGAATCGACCTGGCGACGTCCTGACTCCTTCCATCCTAGCCTCCCGCTGGTACCGCCGCAAGGAACTACACGAAGCCCATGCGCGGGGTTTGGGCTCTGAAGCTTTGTCGGCCATGGTTTAGGGACCCAAAATCGACGCCCGCCCGAGAAGTACGGGACCGTTGGGCCATCTCCCGCCCGAAACTGCGTCAATATAGTTCTTGCGAAGCCGAATACGATAAGCAGACCATCGTGACCGCTTTGCCCGTCGTTCGCTTGGAATCCTGCCCCGAAAACCCGCTCTCAGTCAATTGTGGAACGTTCACAATCAGCAACGCGATCGGGAAGGGGATGAGCTGAGATAGGTAGCGAGGTGGTCGTATGTACAGTCGACAGAAAATGTTGTTCGTTGCATTTGGAATTCTCCTCAAATGGATGCTTCCCAGATGACTTCTCCACAGACAGGGAGGAAGGAGAGACTCCATTCCCAGGAGGCGGTGTGCGCCTTCCAGATAACGGCACCCGCTTCTACGCTGAGCGGCGGGCGAGCGCCCAGAGAGGAAAAGTCGCCGAAGTAGACAGACAGACTAACGGACAAGCCAACCAACCGCCACCCAGCCACCCTACATGCGCGTCCGAAGCCTTCCGAGCGAAGTTCTCAAGCTCACCCTCTCGAGCGCCCAAGAACCTAAAGCGTGGACGTGCCGGTTGCGCCAAGTGCGAGAGTATCAAGCTTGCAGATGACGGCGTTTTGATGACCCTCTCATCCCTGATCCCTGTCTATCTGATTTTTCGCAATCGGGAACTGTCCCCGGGTAGGATGGAACCTCCGAACTCGGCTCGTGCCCTAGCGAGTCTGGATAGCGAGCAATGCATTAAAAAAAAGCCGGGACCTTGATCTCATCGAGTGTCGATCTATATTTGACGAACGCATGAAGAACTTTCAACTGTTGGATATGTGCGGTAATTAGATGACTCACGGTGAAAAATCGTCATCGCTCTGTCAACTCGTACGATCACAGCGGCGATCACAGTGATGGCCCGATCCACTCGAGGCAATGATCGGTTTCTGTGAATCTGATATCCGCATATGCAATGATGAAAATAAGCGATGACAAGGTCTGGTGGAGCGAACTACTACACAAGGTCGGAGCTCCAATTGAACCCTAGGTGAGCCTGAAGCGAGTCGAGTCGCTTACCCGCTGCTTGTGTCAGCGGCTTGCGGCGATTTTCGTTCGCTTCCACAGCCATCGGCTAAATACACCGGCGAGAGAATTATAATTGACAATAGCTGACCGCCGTGCCCATGTCAAGACAGACGGAATTCGGCAAACCGTTGAAAAGGCTCGGCTCGCCGTTCAGTACCTTTCAAAAACAACAGAATGTTCGTTTTCGTCGTTCGTCGAACGAACAAACGAAAAGATAAATCAATGAATCACGAGATACTGAAGCTTCGATCCCGACTGACGGCGGGATAATGCACAACAGAAAGCCGTTCTGCAATTAGATGACAATTACGAATGACGATTATAGGTTGGAAGCAATGAAAAAAAAAAGAAACGACGAGCACATCGTTACGAAGCGCGTGACGTGGTACCGATGCAGTTCCCGAATAATGAGATGTAACCAAGGCTTGTTGTCATTAAGGGAGCTTATTCCGACGATTGCAGGATTTATAAAACGATGCCCAGAAGGGATTCGAACGCAGCAGCTACCCCGAACACAGATCAAGTCGATCGAGTGACTGAGTGAGACTCTTTATTACGGCGTTGATGATGATTTTAAGAACGATGACGACGACACAAAAGAATAACTGACAAACAGGAACTTTCCGAACTGAAGGTTAACTCTCCATCAATACACATCTGTCGCTTTCGAGTTTCCTGAGCCTGCAGGTTCGACGGGCCTTGCACGCTCCTGCCACCTCGACCTTCGCCGGACGCTATTGTGCGAAAAATCGGGAAATCCACGGCTTGAGGCGAGGTCATTCATTACTCCTCTGAGTTCTTCTCGAGCTGAATACCAAGAGCGTTCGCCTGCATGAGCTTCCGATGAAAATAGTCGCAATAGACTAAGTGAGTCAATCCATCAATCAATCAAATAATGGCTCTCCGTATTTCGGAATCAGAAGGTGCAGCCCAATCTTTGATGATTTATCAAGCCGTTGATATTCTGGTTGAAGGTGACCCTTTACAAAAATTATTCACCAATGTCAACGGGGGCGGTAGTACTACCCCTCCCACGACCGAAGTTCAGGATAAACTCCGAACATCAAGCCCATCAAGTGAGATGCCAGTCTCCGAAGCTTCGATCTCCGAATCGGTAAGCTCTCACGCTCCTCGAAAGTGAATGAATGCATCGGGTGATTTGGATAAGTTCTGGTATCCTATCAGATAATCATTAAAAATCGCCAGCAGTGGTATAGCTCCGGTTTTATCTTTCCTCTCCCACGATCCGTTTAACATCCGCTTTGCCGCGCGCCAGATCCCAACTTCCAGCGATCCGACCGCTTTCTGACATTGATCTTGGGGGAACGGTGGGTGGAGAGGTGGAAACTACATAAATATGGACACCGATAGCGCCAACATCAAGAACGTGAGTCGACGTGACCTGAGCAAAAATGCGCACTGTGAGTATTGGAGGGCGCTTTCCGAGAGCTCACCGTCGAGTATACATGCTTCCGCATCTAGCGGTCGATGTCTCGGAGTTGGACTCGCTGGATGTTTCTCTTTGCACGCTGCAAATGCGTGTTTTGCAATTTCCGATTCATTTTCCGAATCCTGATCTCCGATGTCGTGGTCGCAAATGGTGCTCGATCGGACGCCATCGCGGAAATTATCGACGTCTCTCATTCTCTAATGATTCATCTGAGATCGAATAATTTTTAATCTCGCTGACTTTCCCTGCCGCAGTTCATCACGCTCGCTTCCCTGGTGGCTGCTGCCAATGCCGGTGGAGTTGCTGTCGGAGGATACGCTCATGCCGCACCCGCTTACGGACATGCCGTAGCTGCCGCCCCGGTTTACGCTCACGGTGTGGCCGCCGCTCCCGTCGCCTCCTATGGATATGCCGCCAAAACTCTGGCCGCTCCCGTCGCCTCCTATGCTCATGCCCCGGTGGCCTCCTATGGATACGCCGCTCCCATCGCTAAGGCCGCCGTCGCCGCCCCTGTCGCCTCTTACGCACATGCCCCCGTCGCGGCTTACGCACACGCTCCCGTAGCGTCCTACGGATACGCTGCCCCCGTCGCTAAGGCAGCGATTGCCGCCCCCTTCTTCGGCGGTTACAACGCTCCCATCGCTAAGGCTGCCATTGCTGCCCCCGCCTATGGATACGCCGCGCCTGCCAGCATCGCCAAGTCCGTGACCTACGAATCTCGATCGGTCGCTCCCGCATACCACAGCCAATATGCTGCGCCCGTGGCCTACGGCGCCCATGCCGCCTACGCCGCTCCTGTCGCGAAGCACGCCATCGCTGCCCCCGCATATGCCGCTGCTCCAGTTTACGCCAACCACGCTGTCGGCCACTATGCCGCTTACGGACATGCGGCCCCGATCGCTAAAGTCGCCGCGGCTCCCGCCCTCACCTATGCCGCCGCTCCCGTAGCTAAGGCCGGTCTCCTCGCCGCTCCCGGCCACCACGGCTACTATTGAATCTCGCTGATGTGATATTTTGTGATCCTATGCAGACACTATGTAAAAAAACCGCGTCGGTCACCGAGACGTCGTATTTAATCTTCGAGAAATTATTAAAAGAAATGATTCCCGTCACGCCATAGTGCATGGAAGTCTTCATTTGATCGATTTTGGAAATTCAGTCCTCACCCCATTGATCAATTAGGGCATAACGGCGCCGTTCAAGAGGAAAAGGATTGACTCGAGATCCTCATCGCGCGGTTTCGGGAAAACAGTGAGAACAACGAGAATTCCAAAGCTAGACCCGCATATTGAAGGGGAATCAGGAATCAGGACTCAGGACTCACCATGTTGTGATGATACGTTCTTGCTGTTCGATATCAAATTCGACGATCGAGCACAGTTCGAATCCGAGTCCGAATGATAACCTGCACTGAGGTCCGTGGATGAGTCGTCTTCGTGATCATCGAATGTTGGATTTCCTTGGGGTTCCACTTCTTTCATGAGGTCGATGACCTTCTGACAACCCCAGGAATAACGCATCAATGCTTGTGATACGACTGATGCATCTCCGTCGACATCCTTCGCCTCTTTCCGGAGTTGAGTGAACTGAAAGGACAACGAACGCTTTATTCAGATCATGACTGAAATATTCGCTACGGAAAAGAGGCCATGCGCTCGAAGATCCGCTGCAACCACTGAGTTTCGAACAGCTTGAGCCCTCATTGATCGGATGAGGGGAAGAGGATCCCCAAAGCATCCCGGAAACCAACCGATCCGGTGATATTCCCTGGGCTCCGAATCTCAAGACCGGGTGCGAGCTCGCGCTCGCTGTGAGCAAGGGATTCCATAGCTCGGTGCTAGCCACTGACAGATTGCGCTTTTTGCTCTGGCTCACCGTCTTTATGGCACCGCAGATCAGAATTGTTTTTAGAAGGAGCTGCCAGTGGGAGGACGCAGAGGCAGGAGCTCCCAGAGACCCAAGTGCGGAGGTCGACTTGCCTGGCTGCCAGTCCGCTTGGCCTGCAGTGCACTGATAAGTTTTTGGGCCGGAACTTGACGCAGTCGCCGACGCCTCTACGGGGAGTTTTGGGACCTTATTGTTTATCATCTCCGATATTCGACCGAATGCGAATTCAGGAGCGATTCTCCTGTTTCTCGACCTCATGAATTTAGCCAGCTGCCTTGAGAACTCTCGTTAATGGGCTCTCGACATCGATATGAAATTCCGGCGTTTCGATAGTTATCAAGGGTATTCCTTCGTCAAGCTCTCAGAAGGCAGAAAAATACCACAAACCCTTCACTCCCCCTCACTGACGCCCTCAAAATCATTTTGGCACTCGTAGTATGTATCGGCGCCACCGTATCGCGTTACGGGAAGCGGGGGATATCTTTTTTGTAGAGCTATATGGAGGCGTAAAGCTTATCTTATCAGCTCATATAGGTCGCTGGCTTTAGGGCTAGGTCGTTCGGTCGGCGGCTCGGTCCTTCCTCGGCGCTCGGTCTGTCTCTCCGTCGTCGTCGTCGTGGTGGGTCTACAGACGCTCATAAGTTCGAAGCCATTCCTGAGTGCATCGAGGCATCCCACGCTCTGTGAGCCCGGGGCGGGACGTCGAGTTCCCAATAGAGGCCAAACATTCTCAGATTAGAGCTGAACGCTCCTCGGTAATAACTCCTCGTTTTCTGAGAGGGTCGAATATTCGAATCTCCTGGATTGTCGGAGACATCACTCGATTCCAACGGACCTTCCGAGGCCTGAGTAGTGGTTGAACGCACTTCCTCAAATATCTTGCTGCATTCCGAAGTTGTGTCGTGTGCTTTCCGATTCGGCAGGAGGAGAGGGAGCTAACTGACAGAGGCTCATCCTGACAAGCAATTCATTAAGTTTCCCTGAGGCCGAGCGCAGTTTATTCTGTAGACATTCTATCCAATCGGAGCTCGAAGCCGAAACCCACAACGATGGATCCAAATCAGGCTGCCGAGCATGTCTATGCGACTCACGTCGATGACATAATTGTCCCGCAAAGTGAACATAATCGAAATGATCCGCGGAGAGGAGGTCATGCGCTCCCCGCGAGCAACGCCCCCGCCGCGCGGGGTATCACTCGGCTCCGATGACCTCAGTGCCTCCTAAGCAACAGAATTAGAAATCCAAGGCGTCCAAGTTGAACTTGGCTACACTTTTCCGCGAGATTCCTCATAAGCGATTTATTTTGGCAGAAATAGGTAAAACGCCTCCCGAAAAGAAAACTTCCGTTCGATACCAGGAGAAAGTCTTCATGCAGACGGCCGCACCGTGGAAACGATCGGCCCGAGCGAAGAAAAACAAGCCAAAGACAGAAGCGTACACATGTCGAACGGATATGGGAAATGGAGGCCACGAATTTCCACAAAAGCAACTTGCTTTCCTGACTGAGCGACCGATGGCCCGCGGGCTTGTAGACCCGAGAGTCTCGAAGGCAGCTCGAGCGAGGTGTCGCCTGCTCAGAAAGCAATATCCAGCTGGTCGACTGGCTTTTTGAAGCCGCTACGCTCAGAACAAGAAGAGCCGTACGACCTGTCCCGGAGCTCCAGGCGCGACCGTCCACGGATCGGGATGACCGATATAGGATACCGAATGGCACGCCAGAAAACTCCTCGACCTGTTGTACTCTACCGCTGGGGACCGAGTCATCGGGCTCATGGCTCCAAAGCAGCTCGAGAGCCTACTGTGGATTCCGTCTAGGAATCGGGTCCTGTCTTAATTAGATGATGTGTTTTGCGTCAGAGTCCGGAACCGAGCTATGGCTCAGTGCTAACCATGTTCCGAAGAACTGTACCACATTTTGAAATTCTCCTCGAGATTTTCTACATCCTCGGAGTATCCGAAGAAGTTTCTCGTGGTTCCGATGACGATTGACGCCACGGACGGGCGGAGCTCGCTGCGCCAACGTCAAATTCATCGGGAGCTGAGACGAAAAAGTGAGGAACCTCTTCCCCGCGAAAGCACGACAGAACGGTGCTTCGAGTTCGAACGTCTCTGCAAAGGCTCAGGAATTGTCGATATTCGAAATCTCTTGACCGTCGTCTGCTATCGGAATCTGAGAGAATATCGTTGAGGGAGGCAGAGAGCTCCGATCGATATTTCAAAACTCGATTCCGTAGGCTACCAACGTTCATTGCCGTATCTGTCGCTCTCATGGGGGTAGCCAGAGCGTTTCAATGTGGGTGGGCTCGTTCGAGAGTTAGCTACCCGGCGATCATCGTCCATGCATTTTAGATCTTTTATTCAGTATCGCCGATCTCATTCCTTGTTTGCGAGCCTCGGAGGCAGGTCAACTGAGAGCTCGGAGAACGAACTCGTCAAGGCATGACGCGCGTAACTCCGCCAGGAATTCGAGCGGCCAAGGCTCGTTGTCTTCCGAGACGCTACATTTCGGCTCATTATTATCGGGAGAATTAACGACGGACGCGGAAGAATTCAATAAGACTGTCGCTCATTTTCTCTCGGCTATTCTGCCGCTTTCCGACAGCGGCTCCAGCAGCGTGCTTGTCGGTGACAGGGGCGTCGGAGCCGACAGTATTTGCCATACCATATATTTGGACAAGCAGAATTCTCTCCTGGTCTTCCTCAGAGATCATAAACAAGGATCGGTTCACGTTCTTCGCCATGTCCTACTTTCCCTCATCGACTTGATGGCATTCTCAATAAGACATTCCTTTCCTAAGACCGGTCGCATTATCGTCCCTCCCGCGTTTTCCTCTTTAGTATTTCGGCCCTGGTTAAGATATATCGTGGGAGCGGAGAGACAACAGCCAACAATAAAGACGACGTTGTCATCGTTGGTAGCAACGGCGAAGGCAACGATTACTCGCAAGCCCGCGCCCGCAACGAATAAAGCGATACAGAGTCACTTAGTCGACCGATACCGCTGAGCGATTTCGCGCTCTGGAAGATTTGTCGGTGAGGTACTTGGAGCATCGCTTCGAACTGCCGGTTCGAAACAGTATCTGACTCTTCTGAAATCATACATTCTCCGCTATTCACAGGGTCCGAGCGATAGTTTGCGAGAAGAGGAGCAAACGGAAATTTGGAGATAGAAGGGCTCGAGAGCGTTTCCGGTCTCCGTCGAATAAGATGAAACAAGGTACCTCAAGCTGACGATGCGGCTCCCTTGAATGAGTGCCGAAGCTTCTTCGTCGGCGAAAATGACTCGATTAATGCGTATTGTATTCGACGATGACATCCTCTTCATTTAGGCCGGGACGCGCGGATACCAAGCCATCGGACAAAGGCGCGACAGGCCATCCTGCACGAAGTCTCGGTGTGAGCGGGGCTCGCCATATACCATCGTATACGACTGGTCTACGAGGCTCTCTCTATTATTAACGCCTAGCAGATCGATGCGGCGACGGTCGCCCGTCCAGCCGGCCGCTCCTGCAACGACGGCCATGGAACAAGGGACCACCAGCTTTCGTCGTGCGCGTTTGTTTTGACTCTCTGTTGCCGTGGATACGACGGATTCATCTTTGGCTCACCGACAAAATGGAAGAGGCTCATTGAGGAATATTTTTGAACCTAATTTCCCGCAAGTCGGATATTGAATCGAAGCGAGACTCCGCTGCGCAACTATTCAGCGGTCAGGGGAACTTATGAATGTCGACAGAGTTTCGTGGACGCATACGTGCGATGTCCTTCTGCGTAAATTGCGATCTCCGTCGAACGGATCTTCAATGATTTTCCGCCAAAGGAAGCCCTACTCTAGTATTAGACACTAAAAGAGTTGAGGGAATTTACGATGTGTCTCCTGGTTGCTTCGAGTGGATCCTTATCGCTCCAGCCGCGTACTCATTGGCTAATATGTGTCTCTCCTGACGGAATTAGCTCGTTCCTGATCGAGGTCGGGAGGCGTTCTTCCACTTGTTCCCCGCAAGCATGGGGGAGCTCTCTTTTCAGACATCCCCGTAGCTCTCAGCAAATGGATCGGAAAATTGGCAACTCCTTCGTGCCGGCATCATAGCCGCTGTTTTTGCTGCTGCGGGCGGTCGTCGTGTTGGTGGACATCGATGATGACCAAAGCAGCTTCGGTTAACCAGCCATTTCTCTCCCGTTTCCCGTAACCAACGCCCATCATGGTCGGGCGAGCGAGCTTACGGGTCGTCTCCCCCCCAAAAAACAGACAAGGTAAAAGATGCGCATAGTGGGATCCGGCGAGTGGTCTAGTGTTTTCATATTGCAACCATAATAGGCGTGGGCGTTCCCTACAGCCGCTGCTGCCGGAGCCTGGAGCTGTCCTCCGTGCGCGGATGAGATGCTACCCACGTTCAGATTGGTCCAAGAGAAGGAATTAACGAATTTGTGAGACCATGTGTATGAAATTCGATGCCTCGCCAGTACGGCGCTCTCTGACGCGGCCGCTTCGACCTTGTCGGGCAAATACACGCCATGTTTTTGCTAAGTCCATCTGTGCGAGGATTTGATTACCTCCCTCCTGGGTCATGGGCTTAGAAGGAGGAGGAATCAAATTCTCATTCTCACAGAGCGTCCTGCTCTCGGAACAAATCATCGAGCAACGAGAGACATGCGCCCCGCTGCAACAAGGGACCACGAGCAACCCGATCGACGATTGATTCGTTCAAGGTTCGATAAACGACGATCTCCCCGCTGTTGCTACCGGGCCTAATGATTGAGGCGCGAGGGGCAAACTTTACGGCGAGCTGTTCGTTTTGACTTACCTGGAATAGAACGTCTTTGTCAAAATCAATGCGTCGTTGGAGAACGCCGAGAAGAATTTCGAGGTTTCGATGATTCGAGAGCGCGGGATAAAGCACGTTGAGCAGGCTCTGATTCTTGATGAGTCGTTCCTGGATTTCGCCTTGTTTCAGAGATAGTTGCCGCTGATGAGAAGCCTTCGTCGGCGCGGGACCGTGAGACAACGATCTCGCAACCGGAGTTTTCGGAGCTAACGACAGTTCGTCGAGTTTGCCGACCGCGCTCTTGTACTGCGACAGAATTCTCTCGAATTCCAGCTGAAAATTCAAGATATGAGAGTGACAAGGAGGCTCCGAGCTGGCGTATATCTCGTGTCTGAAGCGTATAAATCCGTGACTCTCAGGTTTCTTTGAATGATAACGTCGTTTTCTCCCTGGTCATTATTCACATCCAGACGGGGAAAGTTTGCATGCATGCATTAATGGTTGCGGTTGGTATACCTTGAGCGCGTCGTGCAAATTCATGAGAGCATCGTCCGACGTCCCCACCAGTCCGTGTTGTCCGAGACTTTGAATCGCTCTATCGAAAGCTCTCTTTCGTCGGCAGATCGTCGCTCGCAGCTGGGGTTCGCTAAGTATTATCACCTGGAAATCGAATGGAAGTCAATCAGTGAACGAGAATCAATTCTCCCGCTTGGGGAAGATGTTATCGGGGAAGGAATTCCTCGGAAACATTCCGAGCGAGGACTGCAAGCCGATATGTCGGAGAAGACGGCGTCTCGTTTCCCAGACCCGAGCAGACTTGACTGTATATGAGAGTTACATCTCTCCGAGTGACGGAGATCAAAGTTTATTAATGCGCGTCCATAAAGCCGACCGGCAAGCAATCCTCGGAGAGTCTTTCTTCATTACGGAGCACTCTTTCTGCCTTTATTTCTTCAGCCTATTAACCCTCTGCCAGCCACCCAGCTCGCCAGCCATCATGGACTATTACAAACGAGACCGTCGCACTGCAAGAGCGCTTTCTGAGCGAGACCTAATGGAGATTTCCGAGAGAACTCGCTTCTGACTTGAGTTTCGGAGTCAGCTCCTTTCGGTGGGTCGCACCTTGCTTGTCCAGGACTGAAATTCATGAGCAGCAATAAATAAACCAGTGACAGCGAAACTTGAAACAACTGCAGATTGGAATCTCTGCGTCGAACGAAGCAATACGTCCAGAGTGAGCTGTCACGGTCTGGCGGAAGTGGGTTGCCTGACGGCAGAGCTTTCCCCTTGAACTTCCTCCTCAGTTTGGAACCATGTTTTTCATGAAGTCATGAATAATCAGGCTCCGATAAGTTTCATCCCTTCTCCTTCAATCGGAATTTCCGACTTTCGAGCAGAATTCCGTCGGCTACTCTCCCGACTACAGAGTCGATTCGTTCTACTCCGAGTCGTCTCGACCCCGCAGCCATAGGTCTGGTAAGAATGAATAGCACGCTCCCTCTCTCAACTACAGGCATAGAGGGTCAATTTGGATGTTAATCCAACAGCATGCGCCTTGGGTGGGGCTTTGATGATGATCCCAGCGTACACTGATGGATTTGATCATAGGTTTGGTTTTAGTGCTATGAGGAACACGTTTAATGAGGGTGGCAAGCAACTCGGCGCGACGGCGTGCATGCCGTCGAGTATATGCATTCGCCTACAAAACTCTTGAGGGCGCTTCTTATGATATGCGGGTGTGAGCAAGAGAGCTCCTCCGATGAGAAGCTCTTTTGGAGAAGCAGAGACCTCGTTTTCTCTTCAGTATCGTCCACATATATTCAAGACTAGCCGTGAGGGCGCTTCGCGCCCCCACAGCCTTAAGAAAATCGAGTGTTGCTTTTCGTTGTCAAAGGGGGAGGGTATGCAAGCAATAGATGATGAGTACTGATGACATCATAGAAGCAGCTTTGCATTTTGTGAAAAATAACGATTACTGGAGAAACACGTAAATTTCACGGAAAACATGCGGTTAAGCAGTTAGAAAAGTATAACTCGACCTCACTGGAGTGATTGCGCAACGATCGGGAAAATTTGGGGTCCGTTCGTAGGTGGAGAGCGCTAAAAAGTGGTCCGGTGTCAGACAGACATAGCGCTTTTATTATATAGGGGGAATAGGGGGATTCCGCCGTGCTTCTCAGGAAAGGTCCTTGTCGCTTAGTCCCGATTCATGGAGGTCGAATCGTAAACGCTCGCAAGAGAAGTCCCGATAGGATAGCTCGCGCGTTGCTGCGGCTCGAGAACAACAGGAGCGACGGGAGCATTGATTTTTAATTTGTTATTTTTTCCTCTGTTGAAGGAAAGCTGGCCTCGGGGACATTATCGCTGCCCACAGCCGGTCCTCTAAACGGCCGAGTTGGGAAAACTCACTGCCCCAGAGAGGACCGGAAAACGGCAAACAATGAACGCTGAACTTTAAATGGTCCTACAAGAGGTCAGAATTGGAGGACATAAATCTTCGATGGACGTAGCGCTTCCTAATAGTCGTCTCTGATCCGAGATTCCGCCCACTTCCAAGGTTCATATGTTTCTTCACGGGAAGAATATGTCTCGGAGAACAACCTCGCATCGACTGAGCATGGGAAACGATTTTCATCGCGGATTCCGATGGAATTCCGCTCGAAGTCCCGAACGAGTCGTCGCAAGATATCTGGGAGCTTTCCCATCCGTTACTCTCGGGAGCGTAGCTTCCAGCTCCCATTGCGACTTCCGCGTTTGTACTCGCAGCCGCGGCATGGGTGTTGCCTTGTAGAACAGCAACCAAATGATGAGAAGGTACGTTTCCAGCCACCGCGTGAGTGATTTGTACAAGGAACGCGCAGTCGTGACGTCAGAGCACAACGGTCAATCTGTCCTCCGCATATTGTGATCTGCAAGGAGTTCCTTTCAGGAACCTCCGGCGTTCGATGTCGTATCGATCTTACACGTCCAATAGGCAGTCTTGTGACGTTCCACGACACGATCGGTCCGATGAGTGGTTGACAAAGCGGTCAAAGTGGTGGGTCGGCAATGGACCCGCGAAGTCGTGGAAAATTCGCATGGGATATTCGATCGATGTACCTCTGCGAGTAACCAGTCCCTCTCGGGTACGAATGAACTACTTCACGTAGTTTTCATAACGTCACAGAATAGGTCCCGGGGCTCCCGATATCTCTCCGCGTAGATGGGAGCGTCTCTGGAGCTCGTCGTCAACTCTCTCGGAGAGCGTCCGCGAATGAAATTACGCCCACGCCCCCGCATCGGGACCTTTGAATATAAGTAAACTTCGCATTGAGTTTTCTTCAAGACCACGAGGTCGTTCAATCTCTTGTGTTCTGGAGGCTCTTGTCATGCGAGTGCCTGAGCACCAGTATTTTTCCGCCCCGGCTCCCTTCGCACATCCGAGGAGTTCTCTCCATCGATTACGGTCCGTCCGAGAAAAATCTCTCGAGACCTGTAGGAGGCACTCGGGACATGAGATCGCGGAGATTAAAATCTTCACTGACTCTGCCTCTCGGGTTTCCCTTCGATCTAATCGTGAGTTCCGGACGAATGACTCGTCGTCCCGACTGATTTTGACTCAGATATTCGGCATCGATCCTACGAAATGAATGATCCGCATGGCAGATCCATATTTCAGACGTCCAAAACTGTCAAGGTTATCGAGATTCACTTGGAGGCAGTTCCCCTTCTCGATAGCACAATGAAGTTCGATAAAAATGTTTACGAACAGTGAGCTTGACGTCCGCTCCTCCACTACATCTTTGACAACGACGGAAGTCACTTGCATTTCAATGGTTCATGGACTGTTGAATGTATGATCGGGGAATCCGATCGGAGAATATTCTGCCCGGCGATTGCATGAATGGAGCCCGGAGATGCGGTGGTTCGAATCCGCCAGATTCACACCTCGCGTTCCGACGGTCGAATACGTCACGGAGTCTCTTATGGCCGCAAGGCTGGCCGGAATCGAAGGCACATCGGACAGATCTTGTCAACTAGCAACAAAAAAGATCAATCTTATCATTTGGCACAGAGTTGAAGCTCCCTGCGCAATCAATGATCCCAGGAAAATCCAAGTTTGATCGGAGAAAAACACGCATCGATCAATGTCATTAACGGGCACGGAGTGGGTGCGGCTAAGAGATGGTCCAGGAGAAGGCTGCCGCCGCAGAGGCCACCTTCACGGGCGATGCGCCGACGGGCGAGCAAGCGTTCCCTCATCAACTAAGTACCGACGATCCAAGCGACGACTGAGTCAGCCCTATCTCAAACTGCTCTAGAGCGGCGTTGGCGGCGGTCCGAAGTCGTTCTCCTATATCCTTTCATCGAGTGATGGCTGCCGCTCCACTTGCTGGATTGCTGAGCGGGAAACGGGGGCTCAAAGACAGCAGCAGCGAGCGGCAGGTCCCTCTCCTCGACCGTTCCTCTCTGTCGGCTGACGCAACGGCGGGGCTTTTCCTTCGCTTCCCCCCCCTAGTGCGGGGGAAACCGCTTGATGATCAAGTACACTTCTCGTCGACTATAATTACGCTACCGGGGAGAAGGTGGACCGCGTCTGGGTGCCGACAGTTAGTATCAACAAACAACGATGGATCGAAACAAGGGAAAGGTAGTACAAAGGAAATTCTTTGAGAGAGGGGGAGGGGAAGGGGTTTGTGGAGTATCACGCCATTTTTCAAGCTCCACACTCACATTCGACCGATTGCAATTTTCAAAATGGGAAAGCCCATGGATCAAGTGAACAATCCACAATCATAGACCTCGGAGTTAAATTACGTTGAGTCTCCTCGGGAACTGGGCCGTAAAAGTCACTCAGGTAGATGGCCGACTCGAGGTCGACTCCGACGGTCCTCGACAGAGATGCGGATTAAGCAGCGCTTTTGACGGAACACCTTGCCGATAATCGGTCTCAATCATCTCGATCCCGCAGATAGCGACCGAGCAACCGACCGACCGACCCACCGACCGACCCACCGACCGACCGCCGACCGGGCGAAGGTCGTTGCAGTCGCCTAGGAGTCTAAGCTGTGATTCTTAGTCATCACTGAATATTTCACTAAGTGAGTGACTGTGCGGCGGGGCTCGGCGGTTCCTTGCCGGGCAAGGCCCTTAGCTTCGGATGTTCGTCCGTCAAGTTTCTCTCGACTGAGTGAGTAAAAATCACGATCATAACCACCTCGAACGCGTGACTGCTCCGAGAGAAACGGAGGAGAGAACAACCGATATTAGAGTTAGCTCACTCAGTTTTTCTTGCGTCGGCGTCGCTAGTCAGTTCGTCCGTTCGTTCGTTCGTTGGTTCCTTGCTCGGGCCGCTTGCTTATTCAATATTTGAGCCTCCGCTCCACTTGCCCGGTCTCCGCCATCGCTCGGGCAGGTGTCAACGTCGCAAGCTAGAATCTCATTAGCAGTCCAGCTTGTTGAATGGAGTCGAGCTTCGGAAAAACTTCTCCGTTCTCATATGCGAGCACAAAAAATCACATTTCGCATTCGAGCTGTTTCCTGGCTTTCTCCAGAAAGGAAATATACCTACCTATATTTCGCGTGACCTTGGCGGCAAGCAGAAATCTCCCTCCCTCTCCTGCTCCCCAGACCGTGAAGTTGAGCTCAGGATGATGAATTCCTTGTTAATATAGAATTCTGGAGCGACTGGTCGACTTCATTCAAATTCAGGAGGTGAACCGAAAAACTCAATTATGACTCGAGCACACGGAACGTAAATCTCATCCCTGGGTCTCCGGGTTCGGGACTTTTCTGGGTGGGACCAGGGGAGCTGCAGTCGAGCTTTTCTCGTTCGACATGGCACGGGGATGGGTGAGCACTTTCGAAGAGAGGGTTCCCTTAGAAGCTTGGAAGGTAAGCCATTTAATTGTGGACCGCAGCTTGGGGTTTCATGTTGCCTCTACCTTATTAGGGAGCTCAGGAACTTTTGATCGGCGAGCGATTGCTCTGAAGAACTTTTCCCGATATCGTTCGTGCTCAAGCTGCTTTCCGGCGGGCACCGCGGGACGGCAACGCGCTCGGTTTAGATACAGACGCAAGTTCGGTAGGCAATCGTGGACGTCGGCTGTACTCCGAGTATCAATTCGGGGATTCGAGCACGGAGGTTCACGAGAGAAGTCCGACCGCTTCGGACGTGAAGCGGCTGGACTTCTTCATCTACCAGAATCTGGATGAGTCCCCGGCCGAACATTCTCGGAGCAGCAGAAGGTCGACGAAAATCGAGGCCCTTCACCTATGACGCGGAGCGTGAGCGGATGCGACTGAAGTTCGAACTCTTCTTTTCTCGCTGAGACTTCCCTCTGATTCATGAAGCCTTTGCCCTCCGTGATGAGTTCCGGTTAACTACTTCCCTCCGTCCTTCTGGCGTACGGAGGCGAGAAAGAAGGGCGAAGGGGTCGACAAGGAGGCATGCATACGAGCGAGGAGCGCAATCCGAGGGAGCGAACGATGGGTGCTACTCCGCCGAGGGATACGGAGTTTGCCTTTGTTGCTGTCGTCCGGCGGAAGAGATCCGTCTTACGCTGTAGGGAACGAATTCAGTAGGAGCAGCGGCGCCACGATGCCCCTCTCCCCGCTGCCCTGCACAACGGATCATCGTACCCTTGTTGTTTCTGTGTCTACTTGTCCGCTCGGTTTCCCCCTTTCGTTTCAACCCATTCCTGCTTGCGTGCAGCATTCCGGGTAAGCGACTTCTTCTCCCTCTCGTGAGTTCCCCTACGATCTGCCGCAATTCGAATTCCTTCAATTGTTCCTTCTTTCCCCTATGGCAAGTCATATGCAGATCTCAGAGCTTAGGAATACATCGTCCCTGATTCGCAAAGCGTTCGCCCAGGTCTGAATCGAATTCTCGGCTTGGAGATCTGGCTGAAACTCCGCGATGATATGCCCGGGGGAGAGACGCAAAGCGAGAGACGGAGCACGTTTTGAAATATGGAATGCTCCGGCTGAGATTCGCTTTGTTTATCTCAAACTTAAAGACTCCTGTCACTTCGACGATAAGGCGGTGGCGGCGTCGGCGATGGAACCGGCGGGGACCTTTATTTACAAGCCCTGTCAGTCAACTTGTCCGTCGCCGTGCTGCCGATGCCCCCGGCCGCTTAACTGAAGCCTCCCGTCTCGACTCCCCGTCTCCTTTCTCCACCCCGCTCCTGAGTGCGTGAACGCGAATGAGCGTGTTTTACCCTTTTCAGTCCGCGGTCCGCTGCCGCTCAGCCAACCCGTCTGACTCGTGCGTTGTCCGGACCGCCCGGCAACGGCGGCAAGGCAGAAGCGTCCTGTGCTTTCTCCTCCGACCAGATTACCATAACCCCCTCCTCATTTTTCTATTCCCACGCCGCTCCCTCGCTTTCCCCCCAATCCCTTGCTCCCAGCCAGAGACGTCTCTCACGATTTTTTTTTTTTCCGGACGGCCCCTGACTGTATGCTATGACTACAGAATGAGGAGAATCGCTTTCGCGCACCGCACCATTCAACCCGGTTCTTCTCTACCGTCATCGATGAAGTGGAATGACAAGCGTTGGGCGGACGGCAAGACGCCGAGCTTCACTTGCTGGGGGCCCGAACAGCCTTATTGTTGACGGTGACAGAATTGGGACTTTCTGGATTCAGAAAACGCATCGAGAGCTTCACCTGGCCCCGAAACAGGGGACAAGAGAGGTTTGAGGCTCGTTCTGGAGCGGTCACTTTTTTTTCTGATAAGCATTCTGTCAGATGAGTATATTTATTTCATCTTATTTATCCAGACCAGCCGCGAAATCTCGAAATCTGTCTTATTTCATTCAAGTCATTTGGGTTAACTGCGCTCCATCCGCCGCTTCCCACTCAGTGAAACGAAACACAGACGGAATTTGATCACGGATTTTCCCGGTCGATTTTCCTCTTCCATGTTCACCCATGCTGCCTACATTTCGGAGAGAGCGTGATACTCTGCTTATTTAATCTTAGACTTTTTACCATCAGCCAGCGCGAGCCAATCCTTTTTCCCCCTGCAATCGCTCGCTTCGCAATTGTACAGCAAGCTGCTTTTTGAGCCACCACTGGACGCTATACGGCGTGGATGTACGAAGATTAAGAAGAACGAACACAAAATCCGTGACAAGCCGTCTTTTCGCACATTAGTCACTGACAGCGGACGAAGAACGGCGTAGCCACCGAGCTTGCCGACCCCGCCGGCTAGTGGCTTGAAGGAAGAGCAGAGAAAAGAGAACTGAATGGGTCTCTCATAACTCACCACAGGGATCTTCTCGCCAAGGGTCTTACTGAGTGAGTCACGAGTGGAGGAGCTCGACCACAAAATTCTCGAGTTCTTTCAAGAACATCATAGCTTTCTCTCTGGTTTACGCCTTGGCATATCGCTCGCTCGAAATCGAGAGTTTCGAATACCCTGTCGAGGACTCTCCCGGTTTGGAACCTTACAGGTATTTATTCCCCCTCTTTTCTTCCTCCGTCCGCCGCTGTCTTCGCTCTTCGCGCTGTCAGTCCCCTGGGATGAACTGACAGAACTAATTTCGTTAGTTAAGCGAGCCCCACCAGGAAGTATCGTTGCATGCGGCCAAATTATTCTTACGACGACCCAGCAGCGCCTGTTTAATCTGTTGAAATCACTGGAAAATTTCCTGCCATTGTGCGGCTGGAGCAGTTGCTCATAAGTAACGTTGTATAACACCGCCGGCTACGGTGTGCACACAAACGAGTCCTGTCGCCAACCCGAAGCTGCTGCTAACAGTCCGTCAGCGTCGGTCAACACTGTAAACGTTTGCTGCTCATGCTACCATCGCATCCCGGACGGGTCGTTTTCATTATTCAACTAAATTGTCATTTGGAGTTCTGAGCTCTCCGGCAACGCTCCGGAAACTGGGATGGCAAGCGGCCGCGAGGGAATTTTTGGAGAATCATACGTGTTCAGCAGGGTTCTCCCCTCGACGCGAGCGGAGTTCACCTGTTTCCCCCACTCGTTTCGGGGGCATCCGCGGTTCACGTCCCCGAGCCTGGGAGTGGGTTCCTTGACGCATGCTTTCTCGTATTCCGATATGCGGAGCGGCGGCGGCGGCGTCTTGCGGTCAGTGCGAAGTGTCCTAGGGGGAATAGTTGTGCTTTCGGAAAAGCGATAACTCACACAACTACAAGTTGTCATCGAATACACCAACAGCTCATCTCGCGGCTAATGGAGGCGGATCAGCCCGAACGCTGCTTGCAGCGCGTCGAGATCTTCCGCTGAGACAGCAAAGCCCCGCCGATAAGAGTTCCGAAGCGCTGGACTTCATTCGGATGCCGTATACCCTCGAGCATCGGCTGGCTCGGCCTCTCGCAGCCAACCCAACTCGAGATATTAAACGGGAGCAGGGCCACGCAGATAAGGGGTGAACAGAGCTGAATTGTTTTCGTCGCTGGAACGCTTTTTGTCTGGACAATCCATTTCCGCCAAAAGAATCGGACACTGGCGCGATCTCGGGATCCGAGCCGGCCAGACGCGTTTTTTACGTTCATACGTATCACATGGGAAGTTTTCCGTCGGTCATGCTCGACGATTTTGAATTTCGTCCGAAGTACCTTCCCGGATTCGTGTGGGCTCGCCCTCAGCTTCACCGCGCCTCCCGTCATTCCTCTCCACTGGTAATTAAGAATTTTGCCCCTGAATCATATCGAAATTCCGTTTCGAATGGTATTCCTGAGCTGCCCAAGGAAACCGCAACTTCGTGAATGTCCTGGGAACCGGAGCCCTCACAATGCGGGAGCGTAAGGCGAGAAGCGCTTCGCAAATACGTATCCGTTGAAGTATCAACGCACTTGACGGGCCACCGTCATCGACCTCGTGTCAAGAGAAGTGTGATGCTATCATCGAGTGACTATCGAATCGGACATGAAGAGTGCCAAAGAGCCTCATGAATTCCACGGAGCGATCAAGAATTTCATTTCGATACCACCAATCGTTCCAACCAGCGTCGTTTTCTTCTCGCACAAATAAATACTCCAAGGATTATTCAACGTGTTGCAAAGCTCAAGCGGTATCCAAACACTTTTCTCTGCCGGTTTCCACCATATCCGGATTGGAACGGAAGGATCCGGAATTCGAGGAAAAAACAGACGCTCCCGATTTCTCACATTGTCGGCCCTAAGCTTGTTCTGTCATCTAACGAGACAGCGAGTCGATGCTTCAGAGTTGACACTACTACAATGTTTCGAGGAGCTCCAACCCTCCCCCGCGGGAGTTTCCCCGCTACCCCCGGTGCCAGCCGAATCTCGTAGCAGGGAAACGCGCATCGCCCGAGTGATAAATCTCCGCTGACCACGCTCTGGTCCCCGGAAAAGGGCTCGAAGCCAATACATGGAGGCTCTCGGAAAAATGGTCCAAGAATAGTCTTCTCATCGTACGGTCCAAAACATGTGAGTATCCGGGCCAATCTTCGACGGAATTATATCCACAAACCAGTACGTGGGAAAATCAGATGTTCGCCCGGAAAGTAATATGGGGACATTGTTTGCTCAATGAAGTCGCCGGCTTTGAGATTCACCCACTCGCAAAGAGGCTGGGGATGAGATCTTTCGCGTCGGATCGATAGCTGGATTCTCTATTGAAGGCTCCTTTGTCGTATGCATTGTTTGGCGACGACAACTTCGATCTCGCGGAGGGAGGTGACGCAAACATTGGGAGAAATGATTCTCTATTTATCGTAACCAAGTAAAAATAAGCGAAACAATGCGAACCCAAAATCTACCGGGGATTGTCGGTCCATCGACTTCGTCATGACTTTGGGTCCCTTGGGGGATTCCACGAAAAAATTAAGGATTACTCGTTAAGGAGTATCGCTCCCCGACTGCGGTTCTCAACGTGACTCAACTTTCTATTTTCTTTCCTAGAAACTTCGCAGCCGAAAGCGTCAGGAGCGGTCGGCGCGGGCTCGGCTGAGCTGACTAAGGATAGCTCGACTCACGCATGACTCTTTGACCTTTACCACGAGCTGGCAGACAGACGAACGGACGAACAAACCGAGAGACGGATGCGCAGGGAGAAAGGGAAACGAAGATCATAAGGAAAAGATCATGCGATCCCGTTCCCCGAACCCGCAGTTCCCAAGCTATCTGTGAAACCACCAACATTCTTCTTGCACCGTTGACATCGCTGTCCGCTGAGCCCACTCTTGTTATTCTATGGGCTGCCCGACGAATTCGGGCGCACCTCTCACAGCTCACCACAAAGTCATCGTCGCGCGGGAGAAATTCGAGGTCGTCACGAGACTCTTCGGAGGGAATCCCCCGTCGCGACGTCGGGAGGTCGGATATTAATATCGATATTATTCATTAATATTAATTCGATCCGCAATCCCAAAACGATACTGAACCATCGCAGATCGAACCCCTGAGAATTGTTCTCGAGGGACGCTATATTCGCACGGATTGCCCTTCTCCCGAGCGATTCGCATCGGGGTATCCCTTCCGGTGTCAGCTCTCAAAAATCTTGCTGAGAAGAAATCGTACGCGTTTTCGGTGCGCTAATGTCCAAGTTCTGCGACTGCGGTAAGTGACACCAGCGCGGAACGTGAGAGATGCGGAGAACAGGCCGTGGGAATATGATATTCAAGCTCTCCTCTCCATTCTTCACCATTGTGAAGAGTCGTAATTTCATCGAATTGACCTCATTGTGGAGTCCCCGCGCGTACGACGCTACGCTCGATGTCGGTGGCGACCGCGTCGTCAGTCTGCTTAGCCATTCGTTGGGTCGATCGGTCGTCCGTCCGTCCACCCATCCATCAATCCGTTCATTCATCCGAATGCCCATCAAAATATATTTCTTCGGCTACGATTGTTTCTGAGAGAGCGGAAGAATGAACGGGTGAACGTGTCGTAAACTGACAGCTGATCAGTATGCCGGTCAGCAGTTTTCCTCCTTCTTCTTCTCCCCCACCATCTGGGGAGGATTACAGCGATAGATTTTATTAACCCGATGACCAAGTTCGTACACGTGTATGTACATCCGGAACGTACCATTTCGGAAAGCCGAGACTCTGTTGTTTTGCTTAGCAATCGCTCGCTTCCTTAACGACAGCCGACGAGGTCCTTGAGTTTCCCGCCTTCTCGTGAGTTCACTTCCCCGGCCTGCCAGCTCGCGGATACGTCGTTACGGTTTGTTCCTGCGTCTCCTATCTGTCGTCGGGAAGCGCAGCCGCTTTCCCGACTAAATGCTCATCGGTTCCCGTTCACTTTCCCATGGACATAGTTTGCCCCGCGGGGAAAACGGCTCGACTTGCCTCGACTTTTGGGGCCGTACGTGGGGGTTCGCGTCACCGCCCGAGCTATCTGTGCAAATTGACGGCTATTGGTGAAGGACTTCCGGTCCGGCTTCCGCCGATAGTTCCATCGAAGCGAAAGAGAGAGATGTCGTCGCGAGGTGAACCTGCTCCCTTTTTTCCACTCGTTTGTTTTCGTTGACATCCACGAAACCATGTTACGATCGAGCTACTTACAATTCAAAGATTCTACTCTAGAAAAACCACAAAAGCAGGTCTCACGAATAAGGAGAAGGATCTCCGCTGCTCAGACTCGAAAATATTCGGGATGGGCGCCACTGGTTCACCGGTATTTTCCTCCGACCAACAGAAGGATGTAAAGTTCCGGAGGGAGAATTCGAAACAGGGAAGTCGTTGGGATCTCGGTGGTTGAGAGGCGGTAGCAGCGGCGACGACTACGAAATTACATGCGCCTCGGCAAGTGAAAAAGAAGCGCTCTTCGAGGAACAGTGAAGCTGGATTTGATTCCGAAATGCCGCGGTGCTCACAAAAGAGCCAGGTTAGCGCTGGTCGGGTGACTGCCTGTCGCTGTTCTCTCTGACTGTCGGTGGTGGCAGTGGGGATGTGGGGCCGGAGCGCTAAGTCGGCAATTACAGACGATCACGTCCAACCATTCCATTCTCGAGGGTCTCTTTTGTGGTTGAATCTGATACACAGCCCCGTACGCGTTCTCCTCGTGGCCGCTAGCTGCTATTGAAAAGGAGCGATTTTTTATGAGTGCGCGTACAACCCACGCTAAACTGATTCGATTTCACCGCGAGTTCAAGGCAGAAAATACGGAATCGCGCGTCCGGCGAGAGTCGGTCCGGCATCCCTCCCCGTGCGATCACTCGTTTCAAGTCCAGACTCCAGACCCGGACGTGTTGTTCTGATTTCGAGGCTTGACATGGAGAGCCAGACGAGAATCTACGTCGACATTGTCGCTCTCCGAGACTCTCAGAACGCAATTCGTCACGAGCTTCCGTTCGGAAATAAGAAACCGTGTGAAAGTGACAAGCGTTCTGGCTCTCTGGAAGATAACACCTCATTCCATTACATGACCGCATTCGAGCGGAATTATGCTGAGCAAGAGAACAGAGAGCCATGGAACTACCTCTATCCTGCCCTGCAGACAGAAAGCGTTCGTAACACCGATCTGAATAATCGGTGCCTCTGGCAAAAGATACGTCGACTGCCATCTCAAACCGGGGGGTTTGTACCCGTCCATCCGCTCCTGTTCTTGGAAAAACGTCACCCCGGGGTATGGAAGCTCGAGTCCGGCCTCAAATTCTCAGAGCTCACAATAAACCGCTGAGCGATTAAACTAACAAAATTCCAAAGGGATGGCATCCTCTGGGAGCTCGCCTTCCTTATGATGCATCGATCGGCGCTCTTAATTCTCTTCCTTGAAGAACTGACCCGACCGCGAGCCCCGACCCGGGTCCCTGCTGACTTGTGGGCATCGTAGGGTGCGCGTGGCTGATTTACCTACCTGCGTAGATGGATACAAATGCGCTGTCCAGGGTCTATCCAAGGCTGGGTCCTAATTCGGCCGAGCGAATTGCGAGCTCAATAAAACTAATCCACTTATGGTTCCCACCTCACCCCACCTCGAGTCGTTCCCCGGCGCTCCGTGTAGCATGAATTTACGAGTTTGGCCGGCGGATATTCCATTCGGGGGAATCCTCATGTTTGCTCTGCGTCACAACTTGAACGAGGCACCTTGCTTGTTCGCTTTTGGGATTCCTCTGGTTCCCCGGGCTAACTTATAGCTCTCGTTTTTTCTTCCGAAACTCTCGATGGAGCCCGGACTGACGATTAGTTATTTTGTTCCACGCTTGAAAAAAATCCGGGCCGCTTCTCGAGACAGCTCGCCGTGAAGAATCCGCAAGCTCCACAATGACGACAGCCCTCCTTTCTGCTCGGAATTCGGCAAACAGACAACGATCAATAGCCTTGTACCGCTAAGTCGGCAAAATGGTTGGTTGTTGCTCTTAACGGCTGTGCTTCTGCTCCGTGCTTTGCCTCCGACGGCATCGCGGATCTTCCGTCGGCGCCGTTATTTCTTCGGAGTTGTTGTTGTCGTCGGTGACAACGACGACTCCGACGACCGCCGTGATGATGCCGGTGGAAGCGCTCAGACATTACCCAGAAGTGTTCCGACCGAAAGACAAGACAACCCGAACACAACGCGCCAGAAATTGTCTGACACCGTCTCACAGAGCTCCGGCTTCTTCCGAGCAAAATAACTCTCGTGCGCGATTTACGTCCTGAAAATGCGGCATAAATCCCCAAGTACGGCATCAAGCACTCCATTATAGCTCCGCCGGGGAAACCGACTGGTCACTTCCATACTCTCGGCAGAGGAACGGAAACGCATGGGACGCCTTCGATGGGCTTGCTTCAAAATCAAACAGAAATAGATTCATCGGCGGAATCTGAGAACCCCTTGAGTAACTCATCGGAAACCGGCTAAGTCTGCGAATATCACAATCGAGATTCTATTTCGTGCGTCAAGCGAATCATTCAGAGTTACGACACTCGCATCGTGAACAGCAAACTCTTTAGCGCTTGTCCGCATGGCTCCCCGGGAGATTCCCTAGATAACGGGACGTCCGTTTCAGCGAGGATCAATCAATGATTTTGCTGCCGCCTCACCGCCCGTCATCGCGGACTCTTCACTCATAGACCCCGCTGCGCGTTTTTCTTCCATTTGAGCGAGTACTGCACTGATGTAAATCGATGAACACGCTCGAGGAAACGAGAACCCTCAATTTTTTTTCGCAGAGACATCCGATCTACGACCATGGGAGGTGGACTGTGGACGGATCGTAATCTCCACGTGAAAATAAGCGAGTAGAAGGAGAATATGCATGGAGATATCTTTTGTAAGTCACTCTGAGGCGATTCACTAAAAAAACTTCGGAGACTGTATGAGGTAATTGAAGAAGAACAAGACCGAGCCGATTCTGTCGATCGATCTCATCTTATGCGAGTCCACTGCGGATCATATCGACGTTCTTCATAAAATCTGGAAAACCTGCTCAATTTGACAGCGACGAGAAAAAAACCCGTCGAGATCCATTCGAAGGTATAAAAAATCGCTGCTGCCCCACTCTCGTCGAAAAAATCTCCGAAGCGTTGCGTGCAGCTGGGCTGGACGTGCAGATCTTCTCTGCAGGTGGAAATGAAGGGGTTCAAGATCTGTCGTTAGATTTTCTTCAAATCGATCAGAGGACGAAACTCAACCGAGGGATGGAACGCGTAAAGAGCGTTGGCGGGACAGAGGGAAAAAATGGTCAATGAACGAGGCAATGAAAAACTGATTCTCGTCTCGACAAGAGAATCAGTAATTTTTTTCCGCTGGCTGTCGTCCGAACGTGGTTGTTCGGCGTTTTTCCCCCGAGCGTGGAAGAGGCGCAAAAGGGGGTCGCAGAGTTGGGCGTCCGGGGCGCTGGTTAGCTGGCCTTGGGCCGGAGAAGAAGAGCGGGACAAGTACCAGCACAAAAATATCCACCGATTAGCATGGTGAGAATAGCAGATGAACAATCTTCTCTCTATCTCAGCCGGCTACAGAATCTTTCCGAGACTCCTAATGAGGTTTGCCGTTGTTCCAACGACCGAACGCCCGGCCGAACGAGCGACCCACCGTCAGGCCCGCGGAGGGCAAAAAGATTGTTCGATTTATTCATGATCGCTATCAAATGGTGGTCATCACAACGACAGTGTTTTTGATGATGTCATCGTTAAGAAGACGTCTCTCGGAATATCCTCGGCGTGTATATTGGGGGTAATATCATCGTTTATAGCGGGAGATAGTGCCCGAGATAATCGGCTGTGGGTTCGCCAACGAAATATTCATAACACTCGTAAGAAGAAGAGCGAAAAATTAATTGTTCTCGGTTTGCTCATCCGAGAAAGCTCATGGGGAATTCCGGAGACAGATCAATCATTCAGACCTGGGCTCGGACGAGCCCCGCGCTTATCGAGCTGCGTACAACTCGCGCTGCGATTTCGCATCCGCACGCGGTGGCCGCCGTATGATAATGATCCAATGCAGGAAAGTCCAATCGATAGCGTGCCATCCGTTGCCCTGACATTCTGATCTTGAATGATGTGATCGCGTTGCGCTTCACACTGCGAATCACAGCCTTTCCGGAGAAGAAAGCTCCGGGGAATGGGTGCTGGCATATTGAAAACGGAGTGGTCGTTGCTGTTGTTTCCCTTGTTTAACGAGCTCCTCGCGTGTGTTCTCAGCCGTCCGAGTGTCGCTGAACATTTCTAAATTCGTTGTTGCGCCGTCTCATATAATTTTCACCAGCATTATCAGTGACGTTGCTGCGGGTTCTCTGCGGCAAACATCAACAGCGAACGACGACTGCATCATCAGAGACAGCATGGGGACACTCGCGAACCACGAACCAGTTCCATTCGCTCATCCATGTCCGTAGGACTCGTTGATACCTCCATCAGAGAATGTCATTGCGGCGGTCACATTTTCCTCTATCGGTGAATTAGCCAGGGAAGATTTGGTCGTCGTTCGGTGACGAGCTGGAGGTCACCTCACCTTTCCGTTCTGATTCGAGTCAAATCGAACCTGAATGAAGGAGGATTCGACTTCGACCTCAACGTCGTCGTCAAGCACAACAATAGATGCAGCAGGCTGCAATGACAGTCACAAGCTCACTCATATTGAGTTGTCCGTTCGGAGCTTGTCAAGCTTGAATATCTTGAAATCACTTCATTCGAAGTCTGAACCGAGGAAACGAAGCGGCAGGAAATCTCCATGTTGGCCGTGGGTGAACGACGGGACAAAGCAAAGCAGAATTCCGAGAAAAAATCGGCGCTCCCAGACACGGGATATTCCCGGAAAAATGTCACTCATACATTTCTGTTTCGGGAAGAAATCCGGAAACATCGCGGGTCAGCCGCAGAATGCTCCCTCGATGACGGTCGAACGGGAGAAGCCCCCGTGGCGGGGGTAGCGGGTTTCGACTAGGCGAATCTTACTTATTACGTGAGTTTTATTCATTACGTTCCCTCATAGGCTTTTTCCCCATGCGCTTCTGTATGAGACGGATGTCTCATTTCCGGCCCGTCACCGATCAGATGCGGCTGAATGGCGAATGGAAATATGCGAAAACGTGTGCGAAAACGTGAAACCCGTAAAAACGGAGTAAAAAAAACAGTGTGCGAAGAATGAATAAAAACAGCTATTTGTCAAACTGTTACCGAAATGCATAGCGGGAAGAATCTGCGGTCGAAGCGTTCTCTTCTATTTGTTGTGACTGTTTCCCGGAGAATAAACTCCCCGTCAGCATATAGTTTCCGAAGAAGACGCCGACGTAAGTATTCATTCATTTTCACGATGGGTTTCCGTTCCTGTCGGACTCTTCCCAACAAATTAGAAAAGTTCTCAGCGTTTCGATCGCCGTTTTCGCGATGAAATCTAATTTCGAGCAATCAATGGACATCCGCTCGGGGAAGGAAGAGAAACAATGACGAAAGCGATACCATCTGTAGTTAGCGGCTCTCAGAGAAGACATCCGACGATGCCCTCGCCACGCTCCGAGCAGCTGCGGTTGGTCGGCTGGTTGGCTCTCAAACGGACAGAAAAGACAATCCCATTCCAGATTGTCGTATTGTCGAGTCGGTGGCGAGGAACGGAGGGAGAAACGAAAGAAAAAGATTCCGCTCGCTCGCTCGCTTGCGCGTTGAAAGAGAAACAGGTCAAAGGTCCCGCGGGACTCATTGAGCAGCACGCTATTCTCGATGCCAATCGAATCTATCTATTCCTCTATGCGTCTCCTCCGCAACGAACTTGAAGAGAATCGGGTGTCGAGGAGCGTTCCCAAATTGTATTGAAAACGAATGAGACGGTCCTCGATGACGCCGAGCATGGGCCATTTCTCCTTGACCGACAGACGAATATTCTTCGATATTCCAAAAGATACGGAACCAGAATCAGTATCACGATCAACTGATACCTCGGAGCTACGCCGAGTAGGTACCAGGACCGGGTGTGAAAATTCTGGATCATTCGGAAATGTCACCACGCTAGGGATGTCCGCTCGGGGAGTGATCTCGCAGTTCATCTTCTCTCATGGATCATGGACTATTCCCAAGAACCCGAGGGTCGTTCGAGCGGAACACACTCGGTCAGTTGAGGTCGCCAAGAGGTATTCTTCGATTCCCGGTCGGGGTCATACGTCATCGACAAAAGTACCGAGACTCACACAGCAGCCCCGTGCATCCGATCTGGTGTAAGGAACCCATGCGACATCTGATAATGGCATCGAGATATCATAATCGTCGAAATCGTCGCCGGAGGAGAACACTCGCGTCGCTAATGATTTTCAAAATTAACTGCGAAGCGCTTCCGTCTCCCCCACGGGAGCCCCAATGAAGGAGAGCTCGTATCCTCAGTCTGTTTTAGCGCAAAAAGTGGCAGTTTGATGTTAGCCAGCTGTCTCCCGACTTGCCTCCCTGCCTGCTTCAGAGGCTTGATGCCTAAGCGAAAAGAGTGGAATGATCTCGCTTCCCTACTGAGAACCATCTCGAAAATTAGAAAATGTTCCGTGGAGGAGTAGAGATTCGCGAGCCTTCGCTATTGTTCCCCCGCACGCTTATGTCACGGTATTCGAGAATATTCGAAGCGAACTCTCTTGTCCTAGACCGACGTCGCATCCATCGATCCGAGATCCGACTCGCGCATTCGATGCTCTCGATTTCTGCGCATAAATGTAAAGACGAACGAAATTGGAATAATCATGAGATTCCAAGAATTTCCCAACTCAGAATTCGTCTCTCGGAACGACCGTTCGACCCTGGGTCGGTCTGCTGTCAAATACGTGTGGACGGCCGACCAGGGGAACGAAGAAATTCGTTCGATGACAGCTGACATCTCATTCTGCGCTTCTTCTGACGATTCTTGCTGTGCTTGCTCCGCGGACTATCCCGTATGCTGCTCTCAAAAAACAACAGCAGTAGCAGCTGCGAGAACACCGACGACTTCGTCGATTTACGGCGGCATCGCCGCCACCGACGGAAAAACGTTCACTCGGTTCGACTTCAACAATGAGAGCGAAAATTGGCGACCGTAAACTGCTGCTTGTCTTGTCTGGTGGGTCTGTGTAGATGCGTCGGGATGAAAAACGCTTCAATAATAGAAGCGACTATTAGCCGCTGCTTCTTGTGGCTCAGCTCTCGTCACAGTGGCATATATTTAGCAGGTCTCCGTCTGAGCAAACTATTTTCATATCTCAGCAGATGTATCCCTTTGTTAAAGATTGTTTGAATTCCCGTTACGAAACCCCTTCGTTTCCCCGGCAACCAGCCTCACGATTGTTATCCCAACTATCACTTTGTGACGAACACGGAAAATCATCTCGAGAATGCCATCGCTCATGTTGCCGTCACGCGTCCGTGCCGATATGAACACGAGTATAGTCATCCGGTAGAAAATTTCGAACTCCTGCTCTGAGTGAGAGGGGGGTCGAATCGTCAAATGTCGGCTCCATGAATTGGTTCCGCAAGAGCGTTCGTCAGGACTCGCTTCCCTTTCGGCCCGATCGCGACCGTCGCGTTTGTATGCTGCGAACCTGGACTTGATTGAGACGTCTCCGGCTAGATAAACTTAGATTGATTTGTCCGAACAAGAGCCTTATCTGGAGCAATTTTCTCCCCGTCAGCGGAATAATCATCACCGCGAAAGCATGTTTCTGCGTGGTCTTCCGCCGCTGGATAGGTCTTCGTTGTGATCGATTTCCCCACCGCGCGTTGATCTGAGGAGCAGATTGTGAAGAGACGACTTCGCGCGCGGTCATAAACAGCCAAGAAGCTTCCAATTCAAATTTATCAAAACTCGACAAAGACTGGCTTTGATTGATCAGGCCCTCGTTCACGTTGACAGAGATCGCGGAATGAGTTGCCGCGATTTTCCTTTCGGGAGCTCCGTTCTGAAGCCCAGAATCATAACGAAGAAGATATGACCCACCGAAGAAAAAACATCTTCAATCATCGAACCCGCTGAGGGCCATTGTCGACACGCGAAACCTCATGAAAAATTTTCGGTATGCTCGTGCGCTTCTTCCAACGCGGCAGTCAGGACACAGCATTGCTTTATAAATGTGACGAGATGACCGGCGAGTAGGTTGAGTTTTCCTCGCGGACAGCGAGCTTCACTATGAATGAAATGTGAAATGCGATGAAGATGCTTCGTGTCTTCCTTTCGCTGCGAAAGCTACCGAATGAGCGAGCGATACACTCGCACACACGAGGCAACTAAGAGAACAGCGGGAAGCAAAAATGACAGCGACGACGACGGTGGCGGCGGCGGCGAAACCAACAATGGCAACGACGACAACTGCGAGGAAGCGAATATCGTTTCAAACGTCTGCAAAAGACAGTCAGAAATTAATTCCAAAGAAAAACGTGAACACCGAAATGTGTCAGTGGACTTCCCCTCGTTTCAGCTTTGAGAAGTGCTGAATGCCTGTCCCCTCTGGAGTTCTTCCATTCTGGAAGAAGCCCGCCAAGTCAGAAGTACACACACCGAGTGAGAAATTCTCTGTGTTTTTCACAGGAGCTCCGGAGAATCCCAAATCTGTTTGCTGCTTATCTAAAATGGGCTTCCAAGGGTCAACAGCTAGGTACACGGCTCGCCCTGAGTATGTATGACTAGCTTTGAGCGAGACTTTCGGGCTCTTACTGACGTTGTTGTTTGTCAATAACGTCAAGTCGCTGTTGTCGTCGTCGTTGTTGTTGATGTTGTCGTTTCCGTCTCCTTCGCTAGTGGTCTCACGTCATCGCATGAGCCAGTGCAACGTGTCTTCAAGCTCCCGATCACACTGACAACGAATCGCGGCCAATTAAATTCATGAACGCGAGAAAACGGGAGCAATTTGTCTCGGAAACGGCTCCGAGGCGTCGTCGTGGCTCCGAGCGACGGACAACAATCTGTACTTTGAATCGTTTTCTGCGCTGTCGATTGCTCGTCAATTTGCTCGTGCAGCTGGGAGGAACAGTAGCCCGATGCGACGACCGGTTGCTCCTGGCCGAACACATAAAGGGATCACGATTCACGACGACGTCGCTCGGTCATATTGTTCACTTCCGTCTTTCTGGTTCGGCTTCGATGAGAATTTTGTTCTTGCTCCTCTCACGCACTGAACGTCCCCTTTCGGTACACCGCGCAGTGATCCGACCATGTCAGCGACGAGTCACTCCGTGAAGCGGTGGCAAGCCGTGCCCAAACCAAGGCGAGCCCAACCGGACACGGAAAGGCGTCTTGCCTCGTCCCAAGACCGCCGCCGACATAGCCGTCGATGGGTCGCGACGAGCTTCTGAATACGGTGCCGTACCATAATCGACGGCATGAGCATCTTCGGCATGAGAATCATCACGGGGGAGAGTGTCTCGCGTATTTTCCTTCGATCTCTGCCGACGAAAAAACAACGGGGAAATTCCCCGATTCCGCGTGGAAGTGCGCAGAAAAAAATAAACACGATTCACAAGATGACGATCGAATCGGGTGGCTTTGTGACCACTTTCACGCAACGGCACGAACAAACGAGACGAAGCCAGAACTTGAAGCCTAGTGGTACGTGAAAATGTGCAAATCATTATTTGCATTTGCCAGTCGCTCTGTGCCGTTGTAGCTCGCTCATGGGAGAATTCGTTATGAAAATATTCTTCCGTTTTTCTGTGAACCTCTGCCGAGGGTCCGATTCGTTCTTTCAACCCCAAAAATTTGACGATGAGCGACACCAAGATTCTCAGCGTTTGATAATGATCAGTGTCGCCCGGGAAGATCTTTTTTCCTCGCCCTAAGACGTCGCCCATGTGATTCCGCTCGGTTTCTCCTCGCAGAAACCCGTCATAGTGGATCTCACGAAGGCTTTTTGAGATAATTTCCGAAATTCCCAGACATGAATATACGTACTTGCCTCCCGACTCCCGAATCACTCAAGCCCCGAAAATCTCGAAAAGATTTCCAGCTAACGCCAAGCCGCTGTAGGCAATCTTGTCGAGACAAGTTGGTACAGGGCAAGTTGCAGCTCGAAACTTTGGTTTCGGCAGACTTTAAGCTCCGTGTCTCGTTCTACGAATATCCAACGTCGTTTCGTGCCCGCGGAAGAACGAGAAACAACGAAAACATGAAAAAAAACCGACTGCCTGCCAGTCTGCCGCGTTAACCCGCATGACTTGCACGGCTGGTGCCTTCTTGTTGGAGGATTGGCTGACTCGAGCCTCCGTTCCCCACTCGAAGGATGGGCGGCGCAACGGCAGAAAACAATCCTCGTGGAATTGATAAGTCACACCAAACTCCACAGCTTTTTCCCTCTACAGTTCTCCCCCCGTCCCGGTCCGATCGCATCTGCGTCGGTCGTACTTCGTTCGTTCCTATTCGCGGCTCACTGGCGTTGGCTACGCGCTCGTGGCTCAGCCACCTCAGTCGCGACGCATGAGCTCTACGAGATTGGGGTTTCGAGGGTTCCGGGGACCGGGCAGGGGTCTGGAGGGTACAGAGGTTTCGGCAGCCTCGACGGGAGACACGGTCGCAGGCGAACTCGGCGAGCCGAAGGGCCCCGAGGGGAACCACGAGAAGCGAACGTAAGCTGTATTGAGCAGAAGAAGCATAAGTGTGTTGACACTACTGAACGGCGACGATCCTCGACACCAGGAGGCGAACAGCGACGGAATTATCCTCCGTTCAAGGATTGCTCCGTCCTCTCCCTTTTCGACTGTAGCTGTCCCCTTCCGGCAAAGTCTTGCGACAACTGAATCGTTGCTTATTGGAGAGACAGCTCTGTAGCGAGGTGGACGAGTGACGAAGTACACGACGTCTTTGGAGAACGACGCCACTCGAGTAAAGATTCGGCAAACATGGACCGAGGGAAGCAGATAGACTTCGCTCGCCGCATCCTTCAAACAGGCGTAATGACTGTCGTCTGTGGGGTGCGCGGAAAATGAGCGCCACGAGCAGAGCGAGCTCATGGGAACCGACCGTGAGTCATTCGTAGAATGCGGGTCAGATTTTCAGCGGAGACTTTCCGTACTCGATTCAACCTTCGCGACAGTGGGATATCAACAAACAAGGCGATCAAGTTTCACAAGCCTGCCACTTATTTCTTGTTTCTTCGTTGTTCCGCGTCGAATGTTTCGGAAGCTCTCGAGTTTATTCGTTTCCGATATCCGCTATTGGATCCGTCCCAAACTGGGGATGATACTCGAGCTAAGACGATCGGATTTGTGAATCGCAAGTCTAATTATTTCCAGCGAGCTGCCACAGCGGAAGAGGACACCACAAAAGCAGGGAGACGGATCGGGGAACTGAATTCATATCTCTGAAGCGCGAATTAAGATTCTCTCCTCCGGCTCCAGCAGTTTCGTCGAGTCGTTGCCTTCGCCACTTTTTTTTCGTGATCATGAGCAAGGAATCCCGAGTTCTTCCTCTCGAGAATGGGCGGACTCTGCCGGGTCGTTGTCTGCTCGTTCTCCTAAGACCGAGTTGGCCGGTCCGAGGATACTTCGGGGATACTGTTTGGGTGGATTGAATTTTTGCATCTTAGAGAAGCTGCAGCTGATGTTCGTAAATCTCCCTAAGAGCCTCATCGTTCGTTGTGTTTCGTTCTTTCGGCTTTAAACCAAATCCGCAGCCAAGCCCTTGCCCTCCCCGACGGACCGTCTGGTGTTGCGTCGAGGGGACTGCTCGAGACGAGGGACGCAGAGATAGCGGACGGACGTACAACGAAAGTAAGTGACAGCGAACTTGAGAGCGGGAAAAAAGCAAACAGAAAGTCTTGTCCAGCCGAGCTCCCGGCGACTCGTCGGTCGGTCGTCTCTAGTTCCTATTAGCAGTGCTGTGGATGAATCTGGGAATCAGGCCTCGTAATCCCAGATTTCGGGACGCACTTTGCTAATTACGGCTCCTCAACGTAGTTGAGACAAGATACCTGTCCGTATGGTCCCATGCCAAGCCCCCGACTCCCGTTGCCCTGACCGTCAGCACCGAGCTCTGGTTCAGAGCTCACAATTAGTCAAGACGCACTCAGTCATGTTCTCTGCTCAGACGTTGAGCTCGGATCATCTGCGAGGACCTGGGATGTATCTTTGCCTTGGATATCCCGGACTGGATACACGACAACAAGTAGTCGACCCCATCGCCTGATACGCGCTTGGGCACCAGAAAAATTCGCTCTTGGTCGTCTTGCTTCTCTCTCGGGCGTATCTCCCGCTCAAAGGCCGAGCCCGACTCCACAATCTAGCGGGGGGTCAGCCAAGCGGTCCGACATTCGATCGGCCGGGCAGGGGGTAGACAGACGCAGGAAAACAAGTGGAGGCGCCACCCGAAGAGGGAGAGCAACTGAAGGACGTCACGAGATGACTATTCCAGCGGAGGAATCCGTCGCGTTGCGTCCCATTCCCTAATTGCTGTTATCATCATTCGATGTCCTCCTCGAGACCGCTTCGTAAAGATCCGGAACTCTTCTCGGTCCCGGTCGACTTCGTCATGACCATCGTCCCGTCGACGCGACGCCCGCAACGACCGACCTCGGCTCGGAGCTGCCTCCGTGTTGCTCTCGCCTCCATGGATGCATTTTCTCTGTTTCAGGCACGGTGTAATTAGTTCTATGATGCCAACAAAAAGATGCGTGCATGCAAGCGTGCCTTGGAATCCCTCAACATTCCCACCGCAAGAATCACTATCTTGTACACAAGTCTTACAACTAGTTCGGCAGACTGAGGAAATTCTCGTCTATTGTGCTTTCCCAGCTCGTTTGCCCACCGCGCTCATCACAGTCTGATTATACGTCAGAAGTTAGAACCTAGAGTTGTAGAAATAGCGAGCTCTCTCACATCGTATACGTGGGCTACTTCTCCTGGCGAAGCTCACTCGCGTGGAAGTCGAGGGCCGGACAAGGTTTCAATAACTGAGGTCGCCAAAATAAGCCCGAGATGACAAGGGAATGGCTCGCATTGTCGGTGATGGAAGGGGTTCTTTGGATCTTATGGAGTCTTCATGGCCATTCGACTACCTACGACCGAGAGTACTCGAGTCGCGTCGGGACCGAAGGCTCCTCCTATCCTACTCTCTCCGTGGTCATCCAATGGAATAGCTTCTCGCGGTCCTGAGGCCAACATCCTCGCCATATAAGACACTCACCTGTAAGAATGGAATCCTTAGTGCTCGGCCTCAATAAATTTTTATAGATGTATAATAGTCCACAATCTATTCAGACCTCACTAATATCTGCCTGTCGCGCTCGAACAGGCGAGGTAGCTATTGAATGATGATTGGGCGAAGCTCCGGAATATCTCTTCTAGGCTCCAGGTTGACGCAAAAAAATAAATTGTTCGCCCTTCGTAACGCTCAAAACCCGAAGGTCCCTAGTAATTATAGTTCGACTCAGAGATTCATTCCTTTTTGGCTCGATTTCGTACTCCTAACGCCGACTCGTAGACAATCGGATTTTTTGTTCGGGCGAAATAGTTTCGAGTCGACAAAGCTCAACGTGTCGGTGCCGACATAGGAAAATCCAGCCACCACGGTGTCGCAGAGCTCTTCGCTGTAACAGTTCTCCGTATTGTTCCACACGAACTTCTGACATCCCCCCATTTCAAAATTGAACAAGATCCCTCAGTCGACGACGAATTTGACTTTTTTTCGGGCGCTCGACGTGACAACGGAAGCAAAACTTTCGGAAGCGAAACCATCATCGCGGTATAATTGCTCCGTTCGAGCTCTCCTAGATATTCTCTTGCGGACCTGAAGCTTTCGGTCTTGTTCTCGCCTCTCTCAAACGATCCGTCTCACTACGGGAAGCATCCCAATGGCAAGCTGGCCCGGACCCCGTGTCAAAAGGAGGGCGTGACGTTCGAGGACGTCCCGCGCGTCTCGGTGCGCATCAAGCACATAGGAAAACAATGTTATTGCCTAGTGAGGGGCAGAAGTATCCTGTGCAGGTAGCGAGTCGATCTCTTATCCTGAAGTACGGCACCGTCGCAGCAAGTTTCACATCTATTAGGTAGTTGTGGGATCGCCCATACCTTGTGTCCCGCCGAAAGCAGGCGTAATCAATACGATGCTCTTCTCGGTCACGTAATGCAAGAACCGTGTCTGGCCCCAAGAAATATCGATATGTGCGTCATCGCGTTTACAGGCGCTCCGTAGGCGGGCGGGGTGGCTCCTGCCCCGCTCTGGTCGACCTCCAAGAAAACGAACCCCGGGTTCGGCTGAAGCAGACGCCCGCTCTAGTCCATACAGAGACAGCTCTGTGGAAGCTTGTTCCCTTGCACTCGATCTCAGATTGGGGCGGTTGTCCGTCTTGAGACCAAGATATCTGCCTCCAATCGGATCGACGCAATTCATATCGAATGGCACACTCTCCTCCGCACGATCATGATTCTCCCACGTCAGGGCCGCCGGACAGTTTTCCGGATTGCGAATAGCGAGCTTAGAGCAGAATGGACAGCAGAACCCTATTCGCTAGAGAGCACATATTGAGTGCAGCTATTGAGTGGGACTTGGCCGGCGAACTCGGAAAGTGTTCAGCCGCGAGGGCCCCACGAAGTGAAACTTGCTTTTTAACGCCATACATACACCGTGATTGCCCCGCTTTCCTCTGCCCGCCCGCCCGCCTGCCGCCCGCGTCGGACAGTCTGGGCCGCTTGCCACCTGGCTGCCGCCGTCGGATAGTCGCCCGACGGTCGCCGAAGCTGCGCGATTGAATTATATGGCCTCCAATTCCCGGGCACGTTCAGAAGCCCTTAGCACGTAACCAGAGAGATCGACCCGGCGAACGGTCGTGCCGGCAACGGAAAGACTCTTTCCTCAATACTTGAATCTTTTTTCGGCTTTAACAATTTCCTCCTTTCCGATGTCAGTCGAGTGCGTCCGTCAGCTGGGGCCGTGTGAGAGAGGCCTCAGTCGAAAGTCACTGAATGAACCGCTGGTCGGGGAGCCTACGTCGCGAGATGAATTTCTACGCAGCTCTACGAAGCACGTGCCGTGATAGAGTCCTGTAAGCTCAGGTGGGAAGCTCAGGAGAACTTAGGTACGGACAGAGGAGAGCTTGGAACATTCGACGCTCGTTCATCGAGTCAACGGGTCGGTGAGCCTACAACGATTTAGTCATGAGCTTCTCCTCAAGAGACGAAGAACGAAAGAATACCGAGCGTATTTTGGGCAAGCAGTCTGTCTATCTCTCTATCGAACCGCCAGGGCGCTCGTTCTCGCTTCATGTCATGAAAACGAAAGCCACGATGACTCGAAGAAGCGAAACTTCACTGTCGAAACTCACAGTCTCTACCTCGTAAGCGTAAAGTATACGAGACCAGCTCCGATCAGCAGATAGGATCCGAGCCTCGGACTCCGAGCTTGATTCCGCGAGAAAGAACTCGCCAAGTCGACGGGAAAAATTCACATGGCACATCGAGGAGAGACCAGAGCATTTTTCCTAGCAGATCGGTGCTCGTTGCGTCTGTCAATGAACCCATGGAGACTCGTGCCGACCATATCGCGTTCAAAGACCCAAAACATGTAATTATCCGAGCATATTGCGGCGGTCGCGCGGCCCTCCGGACATCCAGTCAGCCTCACCCTAATATCGCATACTCTGAGTCAAAGGTAATCTGTATGTAAATTGCCGGCGCGGGTTCCTTCTTGCTTTGATCTTGTTGAGCCAGGAGTGGCTTGATCTGAACAAACCACTTCTCAAAAGAACCCTAATTCCATCCGGCATGGTTTGCTGACTTAGCTTCACCGCGTTCAAAGATATTGCCCGAGAAACGAAAGATTAAACCCTGCTTTCCGAGGCTCGCTCACGTCCGCTCCCCTCACTCGATGCTCCTTCCGGTCACACGAACGCGACAACGAGCGCGGACCTTAAGCGAATCCATCGAATTCCGGGAGCGCGAGTTGTGCCCCCGAGGCGGGTCTCGAATCGAATATCCTGCCGTGAGGAGACGCGAGAATAATTCCGGCGGTGCGTGAGGAGATTCGATGAGAAGCGGCGATTCTCCAGTTCTCCACTCACGAGAAGACCTGGCATGCCCCGAACCCGAAACCGACAAACGGACTTGCTCGTGACACGTCGCCATCCCATCCGTTCGTTTAGGGAGCCACCGAAGCCACTGCTCTCTGAGCTCATCTGCGGTCGGTCCCATCCGCCTCAGCTGTAGATTGGAGAACATTTGCAACGAGGACGTATGGGTAAGAGATAACTTCGGCTAAGCTCGGGGGAAGTCGCAACGCTCACAACGCACCGTCGGAAGACATATCGCATTTCTATTTCGAGTACAAAGCGATTCGACACGTCTGCCGCCATCGCTTCTCTGCAGCTCGGCGGCTGAGAATCACCGCGCGAGCCGATCGAAAAGCTGTGACAGGACCGTCATCGCGAGCGGGAGCAGCAACAGGAGACGACGATGGTCGTGCGAGCGAGCGAGCCGGCGAGAGTCTATGGCGACAACAAAGAAGACTAAGCGTTCCGGAGACGATGAATGGCTCATTCGCTCCATCGCAAGGGTCAAGCCGGAGCGAGCGCAAAGGTTCTCTCCGCAGTGACGTCGCTCCGGAACATCAGCACGGCATATTCAAGCGCGGGAACACCTCGGAGAGGACCTCAAAGAAGAAAATGGTTCTCGTGCGCCGTTCTTCCTAGATGTCCGCGCCGATGGCCTTCGACGGAAGAGCGATTTTTATGCTTTTGACATCTTTTTCCCTCCAATCCAAGCATTCCGAGGAGCTCGACTTCCTCAGACACGCCCCCTACGCAAGCGATTTCTTAGAAAATTTTTACTCGAAGGGGGCAAGGAACCCATCGACGATGCCCATAGATAGTAGGGAGTCCTCGCTCCCCTTCACTCGGATCAGGAATCGTTCGCCAGTTGTTTCAGGGCTTCTCCACACGGCGAACACAGACAAGGAACGACTGAAAGTCGATTCTCTCGGAGGGGGGGATTCTCTCGGAGACGCCATCACAAGCGCCTAATTAGCATGTTGTGCTCTGTATCGGATTGTCACAATGGTCTCTGCATGGAGTAGTGCATAAGCTCCGGGGCGGCTTGGAGCAGTAGTCGCTGAGGTAAGATCTTGGATGCCTTATGGATCGGTCCGGGTGTTCAGTGTCGGCGAAGCAGCGGGACTGTGGTGGTCTGAGCGAGGTAAGCCGACGATTTGTCCACTTGTCACGACCAGGAGAACCCCAGAACCCCTTCCGCTGAAATGGCTTTCGAAGCTCTTTTAAACAGCGGAAGAATGAACGGGATGCCTTTAAATGGGAGTCGGCGGAGAGAACTTTCGAGCGACCGTAATTGTAGCACCGCCCTGGCCATGGGGCATGGGGGCCGGTCGTGCTCCGAAATGAGGGAAAGATTCGCGTAGGTGACTCCTTCGATGCCTCGCATTGCTTCCAGTCGAGTTTACATCCCAAGGTTCTCGGCCGCGGCCGAGAGGCTCTGAACGAAAGGGCACGGAAAATCCGAGCGCGGGCAGGATACAAGTCCGGTACTCGGAACCACGAATAATTCCTTCCGCGGAAGCGATTCGTCCCGAATTCGTCAGTGCCACCGATGGGACGCTCACGAGCTCCGACGATGTTTCGTTGAGCGACTGGGCTTGATACTCTATTGAGATAAGCCGAGCGGAAGTACCCATTTCGCAAGAGAAAAAAAAGCGCGAAGCTCGACGGAGCCACGTAAAAGGTCCACTGATACACGGGTAATCGAGAGCCGCTTTTCGCGGTGGTGTGTCGGCAAACGAGATTAACTCAGCGGGAGGACGAAATCGCCTGTGAGGGTGTCTGTGCAAGTGTATTCGAACTGACTGACTCGATTCACGATCACAGATCCGACCTGCGAGCCAGGCAGCTGACCAGCGAGGATCCGGTCAGTCAGCTGGCCATCCGGTCAGTCAGCTGGCCATCCGGTCAGTCAGCTGGCCATCCGGTCAGCCCGTCGGCGTGCCACTTTCCAATGAGGCAACTTCCATATTAGGGCCAATAATGTACTCCAGCCGTCTCTGCAAATAACTTGGGATGTCGTCTTCTTCTCCAACTCGCTCTCGTCGGCCCTGCTCTGCTCTTGTGTAGATATCGAGACGGCAGTCAGACAGCATTTAATCAGCTTTGGCCCAATTAGCGACAAAGTGGGAACAAGACGAGAGAAGCAGGGAGACGACACGCAGACGCTTCGACAGCGACGCTGAGGCTAGGAGAAAAACGTTCGAGCTCGCTCAAGCTGTTTCTCGGCTCGAGTTCTCCCCAACTATGCCCAATGGAGCTCAAGCGGCGAGCAGAGCCTTGAGCCGAGGAGGATTATTTCCACGAAATAATCACAAAGGTATGTATTCGTGGGCGTCATGAGGTTTGTTGACTTTGTCTGTCGCGACACCGCTCTGTCCGATGGAACGGACGGGCTCGAACGAGATCATGCGTTCACGGCTTCGTCACGACGAGATCCACACGCGATACGCTCCCTTTGCACATTTTATTGCTGTCATAATTTTCGATGACCGAATGAACATTTGTGAACATGTTCGTCCTTCAGCGAGCTGGTGTCGGTGCCCGACCGAACAGGCGCGGACCGTAAACGCAGACTCACATCTCGTTCATCGACTTGCAAGGTGGTATCTTTCCATCAGCGCATTTCTCGTTTGACAACCGTGCATTTGCTCGTCGGCGGGATCCCCCACCAGCGAATTTCGTCCGTACCGTAACAAACTGATATTGTTCGGCTCGTCTTCTCCTTGTCCCGCTCTCTAAGGCTGTTTCCAATAACTACCGTGCTGGGAGCGAGGCAGTGGTATCATTTCCTCTTGGTCTACTCGCAGACGTGGTAGACGAACAAACCAATGAGGCTAGCCTAACTGACAGGCGGATGGCGGCCACGGAAGGCGAAAGTCAAATAAGAATGACGTCGGCCATCCCTGGAATAGATGAATGATCCGATGCATAATGAGCGGACGAATTCACGGATAGAGGCCTGGAGTCGATGGATGGAGGACACCCGAATAAATGGCCAAGTTGATGGAACAATCGATGGCCCCCAGAGGAAATCCCGCGGTCGTGTTCCTGGTACGATCCACTCGCCGTTACCCGCATCTCCGCCTTGCCTCGTTTACTCCGGTTGTTCCCTTTGGCTCTTCGGCTGAACGGAGCCGGCAATGAGAGAAGTCGCCGAAACCACCCGACGACACTCTCGGTTTCTGCTCGATAATATCGAGCCGATACCGAAATCGGCGCGAGTTCGCTTCGTCATGGAAAACACGCAAGAGAAGATGCGTGTCGCTCGCTGTCTAGCGCAATGAGCCTGAGCTCCCCGCTGTTGAGATCGATGCCTGAAGAAGACGCACTCGCTTGAATTTTGGAGAACTTTCACGTCGGCGGAATTTCGCAGCGACCACTTCAGAACGTCTCAGATCGCCGTGGCCACAGGTGGGGACTTTCCTCACCAGAAAGAAATACTAGAGAGGGGCGCGGGGGGGGGGAGAGAGAGCTCTCTTGAGACAGAATCCGGAGCTTGGGGGAGTGCTGACGCCCCATCCGGCGACACAATGGGCTGCAAAACACGCGGATGGGAAGAATTTCATACTTTTCCTCTAAACGCGATTTTATCGTCCGACGTCATTTGCCTCATTTCGCGGCAACAGCAGCACCGACAGCCGCGTCAGGGTTTTTTGTTGAAAGAAATTCTCTTTCTTTCTCTTCCTGAGCCAGCGGAAAAGCGGCCGTAAAGCGACGGTAAGTGGTTTCGCGCTTTCCCTACGCTCCTCTAATCCTGAATCTCTGTCAAGCCCGTCAGCCTATGCCCCACGCCTACCTGCTGCCCCAGCGCCCGCCGTTCTTTCCCCGCACTCTGTGGCTTCCCCCGTTTGTCTGTTTACAGGGCGGCGGGTCGCCCGACTGCGACACCACCTCGCGGAATGCGGTGTGTTTGAGCTCCGGGTCGCTTAGTCGCTCCGAAACTCGACGTTGTCGAGGTCGGCAGACCTCCGGAATCGGATGACTCGCCTTGCCGCCTCTGGACCCGCAGCGAACTCACGGCACGGGCGGCTGGGTGGAGAGACGGGAGCGTTTCACACGTTTTAATATCAAGCTCGGTCAGCCGCTCGTTGACGGGAAATCTAGCGAACGTCGACGACGACGACAACAACTAAAAACCGAGCTTTTTTTGATGGCGCTGCTGCTCTCGGCGCGCTTACGTGTAAGCTCAGAACCGCAGTCGCTCCGAATGATACGCTATCAACGAAGCTGGCGAGGGGGTGAAGGGAGGGAGACATCACCACGAAATTGAGAGGAGCAAAACACGCGGCTCGAAGGCAAGCTCCAAATTATTCCCCCCATTCCGTCCTCTCGGGCTCAAAGTGGCGACGGCGACCGAAAGGAATAGGCTAAAAAAACACCGACGCGACGCAAGGATAGCGAGGGATTGAGGAAGAAAATGCTCGGGCGCGGCGTTTACTATTTTCTCTCTGTTTGGCCGAATTCAAAGATTGCGGATCACGTTTGCTGAGCGCCAAGCGACGGCCGCGCTCTCTCGCTTGCTCGAACCGAAGAGCAACGAAAGCTAGAAGGAAGAGCCCGAGGAATAGGGAGAAAGCGCTCTTCGCTCGTCGCGCTCGTAGACCGAGAATTCTAAACGTCGTCGTCTCTAACGAGGCTCGAATTCAAGAGGAACGAATTCGGAATCGAGAGAGAAATATTTCGGGGAACGTTCTACTGTTCCCCAGCTCTGGATGAGCGACAAGAGTTTCTCTCAACTCTCACACAATGGCCCCCCGGACTGATATTATCCGCTCCCGTTTTCTCACATCCGTGGATGTTGACGGGATTTGACACGAGGACTTCTAGGAAGAAAAAACCGGGGGTTTCGGAATCGAAAGTTTCTCAGTCCCTCGATGCGGAGTCGATGCGCCGAAATTCCACTGTATTTCTCGGTCAGATTCGAGTGTTTCCGGCGAGGAGAAGAACCAGTCAGGAATCCCCGTATTCGGCCGATGCAACAGCTCCGAGCAAAGAGCCAGGGCCCTGACGGCGGGACTCTGGACGTTTGTCCCTCTCATCCACGCCCACATGATGTGAACTTCCACGGAGCGGACTGAGTCACTTGATCTCGTTGGTTTTCAGATCTCGTAACTTCTTCCATCCGCTGCATTCTATGCTGGTCATTGGAACAGGTGTACAAGACGGAGAGACTTTCCGAGGAAACCTCGAGATTACACCGATATACAAAGGCTCATCCTTATGGAACCTCTCTCGCGCAGCTCAACATTCTCGTCTTTTCCAATAACGAACAACAACGGTTATCCTTCCGGATCAGAAAGGGATGCAGTTGTGACTGCTCAAAATCTGTCGGGTTTGTGTACCTCGTTCTGCAGATTCGACGGGATAGTGACCCCTATTTCCATCGGTATCTCATTCGCTCAACAGTCGGTCAAAATGAATCTAATTGGACATGATGGCGGCGGAGTCCAATCTCTGATCCTCGAATGAGGTCACGGAGAGACCCCGGTCAGGGCCCACGCCACGGCGGCGGAAAGATCCTCTGGGAGCTCTAATCGCACGATCGCGCGGTCAACAAACACAAATCAGGTCGTCGGATCAGCCGTAGTAGTACCTGAGAGGCATATTCTGATCGTTACGAGGACATTCAGCATCGGTAGCGTATTCCCGCTCAGGCCACATTTTAATCGGAGGAATTTGTAAGTCCTCGGTGCCACATCCGAGGCAGCTGACCGAGCGAAGCCGCCACAGTCGGCTGGATGATTTATCATTCGAATGTCCTTCCCGAACTTCGTCGGATCGGAGAGAAATCGTAGAGGCCTATCGCTACAACGGTAGCAAGGACAACTTTTCGGGGATGAGAAAACGAGCCGAGACGACGGCACGACTCAGAGCACAGCGTCCGCCGCCCACCTCTCGCTGCACTCGCAGAAGCTCCGCGGTCAAAATGAATTTTTCGAAAATTCGCCCTCGGAGTCTATTCCACTCACGGATGCGGTCATTCGAGATTCCAAAAGAGCTCTCTTATGAGAATCATCCGGCTCGACGGACGCGAAACTTTTCAAACGACCTCAACGATCTCGGTACAGGATCAACGATTGATGATGATGAGAATTCAGGGCCTTTACAGGCAGATTGGGTTGCGGTAGGATAGATCCCGGAGCATTGAAGCTCGCTACGAAACGACATATTTCGGTATGCAACACCACAACTTACTGTATACAGCCATCACGACGCCGTCGTCGAGCGCTACTGCAATCGCTCAGTGAAAGCGAGCCCATCTGTGCGTCGTCGGTCGGTTTGTTGGTCGGACGGTCGGTCGGTCGGTCGGTCAGCATGGACAGTCCTAACGAGAAGCGGGGCTTGACCCGATAAGTGCTCGTAATGGCAACGGTGCTGGTCATTAACGCTCGGACGCGCCTCAGGGAAATGTATGCATGTGTCGTCGTGCCACCGCTGCTGCTGTTGTCGCCCGCGCTCTATGTAGACTACGTTGCGAGTCAGCGTGATTTGAGGGGATTCCGCTCGGACTCTCAGCGGACTTCGACAGGACCTGAATCTGCTCGAGTGAGCCTCGCAATCTCTATTGCTGATCGGAGTGGCCCTTGTCAGCGCTACTTCTCGTCCAGGTGCGAAGCGCGATATCACCTCATCTCGTTTTCCCTCCCAAGAGAATGAGAGATGAGCGTCCTGGTCCTGGATCGATATAATTCCGATTCAGACGTAGATGCCAAGTTTCGCGTCCTTCGTATCTAGAGGTGTAGGTTTTATCTCGAATTATATACTTCTTCCAACGATTATAAATTATCGTGACAGTGGAACAATCATCGACTCGATTGATGACGTACACACGATGAAATATTATCTCATTTAATGCGATCCAAGAATACGTCATGTCGCAAAGACCGGGCAGACTTGCCTAAGCAGATAGATGCAACGACCGTCCTTTGTCCTGTGATCGGACGCAAGTGACAGGACAGATTGGAGGAGAACAGAACTGACTTGGAGGAGGACACCGGAGATTGTGAAGCTGTCGAGAGGAGGACATCTTCTTCCCACGGACCTGGCCACGAATAGCAACGGCGACGATGGCAACCGCACTAGCAACAGCAGCCATCCGCCCCCCCCCCTTGCCCCGCGTCACCTCCGAGCTTGAAACCTGGCCGAATCTGATCGGAGGGCTCGCACAGTGCGAAATTTTCCATGCTTTGATGTCTTTCTCCCGACCGAGAACTCCCCCCTCGTTCCCAAGCTCTATCCTGCTCTCCTTCTCATTGTCATGAAATCCGACGCCGTCGCATGCCTCTGCGCCCCACGACCGAGTCACGCCGCGGCTTTTTCTCTCGCGGGAGCTCCCGTAGCCGACACGATCGACGCTAGCAGCGCTCAAGCTCTCCGACAGGATAAAAATGAAAGAATTCTGCTCGGGTTCGAACCGTACCGACAATCCTAGCGACGTTTTCTTCGACTCCAGTTGATCAGGACAACTGACTTGATAATCAATGCGATTTCGTTTTCGATCGGGTCGATCTTCAACGAACGCGGAGACTGCGGCCTCGGCCGGCACGGACTCGATCCAGTTCAGCTGTCAGTGGCGGCGGAGGCGGAGCGGCTTCGGCGGCTCAATCCGTGGGATTAGGGTCGTCGCAACTTTCGTCACGGGCCGCAATATATCCTTTACACCAAACTCTATCAAAGCTTCGATTGACAGCACGGAATCAGAGGCTGAATTATGAGACGAGCGCGCTTGTTCTGGTTGTTGCGGTCGAGCTTCCGCGAGGGGATCCGGGATTCCATACCGTCGGGAACGCGGCCATCGCATCGCCGGCTGCTGACGAAATGGATCGCCGTGCGAGGGTATTCCGGTCGAGCGCATTCTGTTCGCCGTGAGAAATGCACAGCGGGAGCACAAGGTGTTGAACGAGTGGGAATTCGTCTTCTCCTTTTTCCTCGCAGGCTCACCCGCCAAGTTCGTCCGTCCGTCCGTCTAACAAATTGGATTAGGATCAAGCTGACGGAGATCATCATCATCACCCACACGAACAGCAGTACATACCTATATGTTTCGAGCGAATTTCCGAAGTCGAAACCGAACTTGCTGGTCGAGTTTCGGAACTACAGCGACGCAATCGGAACAGGGCGCCTTGGTGGAGGAGGAATTCCCCCGAATGACGATGATTGCTGGCGTGCGTCAGTAGGGGAATCTGTTTGAGTTCCGAAGCCTTCACGAGGCCAAATACCAATTTCCTGCCGACGACGCAAATGCGGAGCTGCAGGAAAACTCGGGATTAACTTATAGGGATTCGTCGATACTCTCGTCGGACACCTCCTAATACAGCGTTGGGAATGAGACTTCCCAAGTATAGGGCCCTGCGTCAGAAAATGGGGTAGCGGAAGCGCAAGAGCGATTCGACCACCTCCCGGAATCGAAACGGCGAGAAATACGTCTCTCAATGATTGTGTTCTGAGTATATCGTCAGTCAGGGAAAAAGATCAGCGTGATCAGTTCCAGGTCTGTGAGTACGAGAGATTGGGCCATAGACTCCATATTTCGATCCATGGGGCTTCATGAGCTCCTCTCACTCAATGCGGTTAGTCCGGAAGTGTCATCTGCACTCGAGACCCACTCCATTAATTGGATCTCCTGAAGCGCTGATAAGAGAAACAGCCGCGAAGTTTTGATTGCTGCTCTAGAAGTTCAAGCCGTGATGGGTTTTTGAGGATATATTGCCATTCATTATGCCGCTAGGGACTTGAGACTGAATCCACAACAACCGAATAGCTGAGCCCAGGAAGCATCGCGATGCTCCCCTAGAGGGGGAATGTAGAGAGGATATCGGGTGGAATCGGCGAGGGGGGCAAACCGCGGGGAAAGAGAGAAGAGTAGGGGAAAAGGCTCCCTGGGACGCTGCCGGAGAATGAAGAGGGCGCGGCGCGTGTTGATTTCTCCGCAATTTCCGTTCTTCCTTCTCATCTCCCGGAGGAGCCATACTAAGAGCAAGGCTCCATCTCGGAGAGAGATAGCGCGAGCCAGCTGAAGGGACTGCTGGAAGCATTTTCTGATTTTCACCCGTCGTCCAGCGGTCTCATTCGTCAATCCTTCTGGAGCCGACCATGAGGGGAGGGAGGATCGTTTTTGATATTCCCGGAAGCTTCATCAACCACGAGCTCCCCAACGGTCACCTATTCTATCTCCTTTCTCGTGTCCTGACGATCGACATTGAGCGGTCCTCGGATGGCTTGAATCGTTGCGAAAAACCTTCACCTCCGAGCTACACTTCGCACCAATCCGTGCATCGGGTGGCGAATCGAAATAGTCCGAGCGCTTGCGGAGGGAGTCCAAGGCGGCACCGCTCGTGACGGGCACAGAAGGCGTTGCCGAATAAAATTCGCCTATGTTAAAATTACCTGATCGATTGATGCTCTCCGAGTAGATCTCGAGCGCCGGCTAGCGAGCTCGGTCCCCAGGAGCCACCTCCGACTTGTGTCCATCAATCTCGAGCGTGAGTAAGACGCTTTATAGCCCTCCTGATGTTGACGGTTTTGGACCGCGAGAGGGGAACGATCTAGTTCGCAAGAACTCTCGTTTTTAGCCCGCCATGCGGAACGATCCCCAACGGCTTCCGATAGGGATCGGTCGAGGCCAAGAAGTAACCACATGATAGCCACCGATAAACCGTATGAGTTTTCCGATATCGCTTACGGTGCGCAGGAATTTCTCATGAGGAATTTGACTTGAGGAGGAGAACTTCAGTCGTCCGGAAAGGCACCCGAATAATGCATGATACTCCTAAGATACCTAGCTTGTCGAGACTCAGGGCGTAGATTGGAGCCCGACGATCCTCAACCTTTCTTGTCACGGTCCGCGGACGCCGATTGACGGAGCATGGGCGCTAGAAAAAAAGCCTCGGTGGGCATCCAGTCCGTTTCGCGTCTGCTCTGGTCGCCACAGGGCGGCTTGGCCTCTCACGGCCGATGTTGCACTAAGAAACCTCAAGGGCCATTGAGGGCGGCGTTGACGGCACCGTTGAAGGCTCCACACCCACCCATCCGGCCCTCAGAAGGACGGACGGACGGTCGGTCGGATGCTCAGACCGACCGGCCGGCCGACCGACCGAGCGAGCAAACAAGAAACCAACCCGAGGGCAAGCAAGCTGCTTCTTATAATGGCATCCACGGAAGTCTTACAACAAGCAGTGTGCTGTTGATTAATCAGCTGCCGCCACCGCTTTCGCCGCTGCTATTGTTGTTGAAAAGATGTTCGGCATGCCGCTTCTTGCACGCCTGCGTGCTTTTGTCGCCCGAGCAGACCAACAATGTCAAGCCGATCCCCGATGAAGCCCGATCTACGGTTTCGACTTACCTGCAAGGAGAGAAAAGTCTCGTTAATTGATGTTTCGCTCGCGACCGAATGGCTCGATCCATCGCAATCGTTCTGAAAATCGCTATGAGCCCTCTCACGTCGGAGGGGGATCACTGGGTGTTGGCAAGAATCGTGCCCGCACGAGACGCTCAGAAACATAATTTCCACGATGGTTTTCCAGACGGACGAGGATCATTTCGCGTCTGACCCGTCGTCTCACGAAGCGATTGTGGCCCGGGCAAATCTACATGTAATGTGCACACGATTCCAGGCCCTCGGCTCTACGACGGATTTCGTTCGCCGGGAACCGCATAGACGGGGGTGATGAGCGAATTCAGGAATATCGCGTGTGTACGCTCAGCGGCTCGTACAACGATCCGCGGGAAGATATGAACGCCGAATTCAGCGTGGGATGCGACGAGTGGTGCGACTTCCATTCCAGCGGTCCGACCAAGTGTTGGGGATTCAGAGGGCCGCGGTGAACTTGTCGTCTCGCAGCAACTCACTCAGGTGCTGCAGGTGCCAGACTCCACTTCAAATGGCAGCCGGTTAGCCAGGCAAGCCGGCTGGTCGCTCGACCACGCATTCGCTGCTCGGGACGGTCGGTCGGTCGTTTGCGCTGAGTGCAATACAAATGACTGACTGAGAGGACTTCAGACAGCCTGCTGGTTAGTTGGTGAGCGGACCCCACGGCCGTTGGCTGGCTTTTGACCAAGACGTCAGCGGCAGTCTTGCTTCGTGAGCTATTAAGTCCCACCTGTACAACAGCAGCTACGACGTCGGTGGCAGCGGCGGGAGTCGACATTGGAAAAGCGGGGGCGCAGGAGCGTACGCCGACGACACGAGAGGACGTCTGAACTCGTCGTTCGGAAAGCATGAATAGCCACGAAGCTAAGCCCCTAAAACATCTGCCACCGTTTAATAGGCCACCAGTCGAAGAGAGAGAGACGGCGAAGAAGCCAAGAAAGTCGAACAGACTTCAAAACCAATACAGTTTCAGCCTCGCTGTCTGCCCATGGATTCGGGTAGCTGTCTGACTGAATGGCGGGTTGGTAGGTGGATAGGCAGGCGACCAGTCCCACCAAATTGGCCGACATTCAAACCGCCTCGTATCGACTTCTCATTTCTTCGACTTCGCGACTTGACTGAGCCTGTGCCCGTTTTTACGCACCTTCAAACCAATCTGTGGATTTGATACCTCCGCATACCCCTCGCCCAGATACTCCGGGACAAGCCGGTTCGGAAGTTCGCAATCATTCAATGAACGACCATGCTTGTTTTCTCGGTGAAATAATTCGATGTTTCGGTGAGCGGAATCCAGGGAGCCAAGCCAGCGGTTTACGTGAGCACATGTCCGATACTTCCGTCGTCCGACAATAAACAGGGGAGAACGGAGACGTTCCCAAACGTTATTCTCAGAGAAATATCTCCCAGGCATTTGCGCAGCCGCTTCATTGATCTCTCGATAGCCCCGACGGTCGATAGACCCTCAGAGAAACTTCAAAGTTGACAGAACCGAAACTTCTGCTCCGATACGTACTTAAATAAAAATGGCGGCATGAGCGGCGAGCAGTCGAGCGGGAATCTTAAATTCATGAAACGGCTGCCGAAGTTTCTCTTGAACCTACAGACATTCCATAACTCGTGCTTTGTGACTCGGTCGGCTTCCTGCCTGCCTTCCCGCCTGCCTGCCGACCGGGCAGCCGACCGCTCGCTCGGCAGGCCCGCTTTCGGACGAGGAGCAACGAACGAGAAAGGAACTCGGCCATGGGGATCCGGTCGATGGGATTCTTTGGGCGGACTCTGGCGGCTCGCTCGGAGCTGCGGCCGCAACGACGACAGCACATTACATACAAAAGCCTTGACAGAAAAGGAGAGAATTATTGTTCGTAAATTGTTTACCTCTAAACAAACGAGAGCCGAAAGACCTCAACCACTCACTTGAGCAGGCGGTTCCTGTGAAGCTCGTCGGTCGAGAAGGTTTCTTCAACCTTAGGGAACAACGGGGTAATATCCCTTTGTTCACTATTCAATCACTATTCCTTGTCGTTGCCTCTAACCTCCGAGAACAAATAGGAACTCCCGCCAAACGGGTCGACCTCGATCATTTTTCGTAGAACAAGCCCTGTCGCAGGTTCCCTTGTTGTTGTTCTCCCTCTCGAGACCTAGCTCCAACACGTCCGGACACAACTTTACCCCTACGGGACTCGCCGAAGGAACAGCGCGGAGGTGAGGAGACCGATGGCCACAGACTGTGCTGCCTTCGACAAGTGAAGACCGGAGATCCAACGTTGAGATTCCACCTTCGAATACCCCGCTCCCATCGATCTGAGGGTCGAGACATCGCGAGCACCTGGCTCAACGTGTTCTGGGCCCCACTAACGAACACATGCGAATTTATGAACTTTCAGTGATAGGAACTGTCGACGGAAACTGCGCCCGAAGCACTCAAAAGTCACCGGGGATGAATTCTCGGAGATTTTGGGTCGGCATGCCCCCCTCCTCCCGTCTCCTCTCACGTAATACGTACAACTATGTAGGAGTACCATTAGGGAGGACCTGAATGTAGAGTTCTTGGCGCAAAGCAGAATTTGTCGCGATTCCTTTAAGGAAAGGGGAAAAAAACCTTGCCAAAGGGAGAATAACAACGGAACGATTTCTCAGCCGGTGGGGGCGGCGGCCGTGGCGGCAGCGCAGACTTCATCTCTTCAATATCACCAATATATATTCAAATCGACCAGGCGCGCCGGCCTTTCGCACACTGAACGCGAGACGGCTTTTAGTGAAAAGATTCGCTCTACGTAACGGCCATCGACCGCTATGTGGGTGTCGTCGGAGTTTCAGCTCGCTGCTATCACTGGACCCTGTGCGGTCTCACTTGCTCGTGGGGTTTGCGGTGATTCCGACACGGCTCCCGAAAGAATGTTGTCCACAAACCTCGCCGTAACAACTTCATCATCCCTTGTCAGGCTAGACGTCGATACGCGAGGTACGACCGAGGACGTGATCTTTTTGTTCCCCGTTTGGAGTTGGAGCAAGAGTGTACTGATGATCGAGCAGAGGATTACGTGGGTCGGGTCACACTGTCCCGACGGAACGAAGCTCGATCTCCCGCTTTCGAGGTCTTCTACCATCAAGTTCTCTCGTCATCGGATGTCGAAGGCGAGAGGAGCTGCGTTTTTTCGCAGAATATTTGTTCCTTCATTCGCTCATCCGCGATGTGATCACTTCGCTGTCACAAGCGCTCCACGCGTCGTGGTCGAAACCCCGTGGCTGGTGGGAGCCGTGACGGCACCTGTTCACCTGAGCCAGCACGTCTTCCGTAACTCATTTTCGCCCCACTGGAATCTTAATAATGTCACCCGGTCTCTAGATAAGAAGCGGAGAGCGAACGTCCGTTTCGTACCGGTTCGTGGCTCGGTCGGGGCTTGTCTGACTGGCGTGGATCATCTCTGGTGGCGACGTATCACGGTAGACCTCCGATTCGGCCTGCCCGCCGGAGTTCTTAGGCCAAGCAAGACGAGTTGACCACAACCGCTGTCACTGACACCGTTGCAAGCGTCGCGACGACCTGCGGCTCCGAAGACTGCAGCGAGAGACCCGGATGAATGGAAACGAACCTGTTCGCGCACAATGACCGTTGCCATATTTCAACTCGGCGTGAGACCGAAATATTAAAGCGGGCTGAAAAACTCGCATCCATCCTACGAAATAGGTTCAGACTGCCAGTGGAGCCGACGATCTACGTACCTATTGTCCTTTCAGCGGCTCGGAAAACGCACTCTACATTTTATGGAATGGCTTCCGGCATAGGTGAACGACAGAATACGTTTTTTCTGGAAGAAATGTTCTCTCCAGCGAGAATGCCAACCTCCTCCGCTCCGAGTCTCGGTGCGCTCCCCAAGGCCACAGATGAGATATCGATCCTGAAGCGCTCACGAAGAAGGATCATCCGCGTCTGAATATCTCTGACGGAGGGGTTACCTGTCAAGCGTATGGTCGAGCAATGTTCAAGGCTTCCCCATTATTTGAGCTTTGTGATCCCTTCAATTAGTCTCTCCCGGAGTCTCGATTTCCCCACTCTATATGCTTTTCTCTCCTTCACTCTTTTCTCAGAGCGTGCTAGTTCATTTTGTTGCCCGAGATTCCTCCACGAACTCCCGGGGACCACGGGAGCTTTCAGCAGACTCTTCTCAATCTCAATTCGTCCGAATCACAAAAGCCCGAATGCATATACGACGGCTCAGGACGGGGAAAATCGCACGCTCTTTTCCCGTGTTCACCGGAACAGGATCGACGGCCCAAACTCGGACGAGGCTCGTCCGATTTTTTCCGTACGGAGATTTTCCGGCGCCGATTCCTCGGCTCAGTTCCGATCATCAACCCGATCTGGAAACGTTTCCGAAAAGGTGGGACCTGAATTGATTCAATGCAGCTGTCGAACCCGCTGATCCCGAGTCATGCAATCGCCTACCCGAAGTCGTCCTCGATCGAAGAATTCGCAAATTATCGGAAGCCATTTGGGAATTTTCCTCTGACAAATGCCGAGAGAACGATCGACATAAATCTCAAAGTGCTGTCGTCTGCGATTCCTCTTGGCCGCCGTAAATCTCCGTCTGGAAGCCTTCTCGGCGGAGGAGAATCAATCCTCGGGAAGAAGCGGATCTTAAGCAGTGATTCAGCAAACTAGATTCTGCCCAGGTCGCTCGGTCGGTCGGTCCGTCGCTTCCCTCGTTTGGAAAATGGCTTCGTTGCTGGTTTGTCGTAGCGATCGGAGAGCTTCTGAATCGTGAGGCCGGGTTGCTCCCGCCACCGACTCCGTCAAGAATCGAATGTCTCATTCTGCTGACCGGGCAGTTACCGTCACTCTGAGCAAACCTCAATTAGGTCGCCGGGTTTAGCTCCGTGTTGATCCTATGCGATTGTTCCTGATTCGGAGACTCCATCCTGACTTCTACTCGGAAGCTCCTCTGGTGAGAGAGTAGCTCTCTGGGATCCCGTGTGGAACTCTTCGCATCAAACTTTAGAGTTGCGAACCCGACGACGAAGGTGCGAGCGAGCGGAAACCGATCTCACTCCCGATCGACGCAACGATTCCGGGGAAGTCCAGGGAAGCCCACATCGTCTACGGCCGAGTGGCGAATTATTCATCTCCGATCATGGGATAAACGAATCGGAGGTTAAGGAGATTGTCACAGGAACAACGCGGTACGATGAGCGAAGGGATCTAGATCTTTGAGAGAGTTTCACGCGGAATCGTGATTCGGTAGTTCTTGGCTAGTTCTTCGGATCAGTCGACAGAAGAAGATCTCTGGATATTGCGCGAGACCGTGGGTCTGACTCCGTTCCAGACGATTATTATTAGCCTGATTATTATGGGCGCCGCGGCGCGAAGCGTCCCGCTATTCCACGCGTTGCTTGCTTGTCCGTGTCCGTGCGTAATTCACTTAGATACCGGGATCAATTAGTTTATCTTGATACGAGTCTCAGCCGTTAACAACATAACGAGACCGGCATCCGCTCCAGATACTCCCTTGTTGTCTCGCACACAAGAACAATAAGGAACACATACCAACTCCCCCTCCTGGATTCAAGGACCTTCCGATAGCATCGTTCGGACGATTCTCGCCGGAGAGCCTCGCCGTGGCGCCGAACAGTCGATAGCTACTTTCCCCGCGTAATTTCCGTGACCATGATCAAGTTCCGTTGTATGCGAATGTAATCATAGAACTGACTGACTTAAAGAGGCATTACCGCAACGATGCGGATGAGGGTTCGATATAATAGGAGGGGGAATTCAATGAACGCTTGCGACCTTTGCGCAAACCTCCCACGTGTGCTCCTCCTCCGCCTCCTCAGATGGGAGAGGGGTTTCGGCTTCCATCAGAGATGGATTCTCCATAAGATCTACTTCTCAGTCCCCAAGTGCACACAATTTCATCTCCGGCTCGGATAAGGGTCTCTCGAAGTTGGAGGCGATCGATTGGGATCCTCGCCATCGGAGGGGCAAGTCATGACGAAGCTATGCCGTCTGTTTTGGCTTCCCTCCCTTAAGGAGCTCATTCCCTCGCAGTTCGTGTATTTTCTTCCCCGTGAGAAACCTCGTGGGAGAAATTTCCAAAAGATGGACTCGACGCATCATATCGCTCAGACCGCGCTGTTCGATATTTTCCGCAGAGAAGGATCGCCCCTCCGTGAAGATGCAACTACGACAGTCATGCCAACGCTCGTGACCACGATAAACGCCGAGCTGAGGCGTCAAGGTCTCCAGAAAGGAACAGCAAACATTGAAGATCGAGCAAAAATAATTCTTCCCCTCATACGCTGTGGCCCGCTGAGTGAGACTGTCAACGGGAGCTCGGGTGAGTTTTTCCGTTCGACCGTTGCCGCTGTCGCCGCTCGACGTCTGACACGCTGATCGCAGCGCAAAATCCCGATTCCTCGATCGTAGTCGTCATCGCCGCGTCGTTTTCAAGAGTTTCACAGTTCAATGGCCACTCCGAGTTGGCGCCGACAGCATTAGGCCTTTTAGCATCGGAGCCTGGCGAGCTAAAGCGGGACCGACCAGGACCAAGACGTCGAGGAAGGACCACGAACTCTCCGCCGTCGCCGCCGCCGCCAGTCAAGTCAACCGTCCCGCGGAGCTCACTTTCACCACCTCTCCCGAGCGCTAATCACAACGCCACGCAAAAGGAACCGTCGAACCACCATATTTGCATATAGCGTGCGGTGTAAGGGAAAAGCTGGCCCGTCGTCGGTCTGTCGGTCGGCCGGCCGTCAGAGTAGCGAAAGCCGGCAGTACGGCCTCGTCCGAGCGAGGACCTCAGCGACGTGTTGGAGGGTCCGATGAAAAATTCGATGGATGGCGCGTAACAATAGATCTTCTCGTGAATTCCCGTAAAGCGAATTCTGAACCATCCATCTCGAGAGTTTTATGGCGCACATTCTCGCCTTTTTTTACCTCGCATGAGCAATGGAATCAGAGAACATGCAATTCAAATGCTCCTTTTCGACTTTTACGACAACAACGACGCCAACAACGAGTCGGAAACGAACGCTCTCTGCAAGATCCCGGCCCGCACTGAGATTCGAGCGCGCTCGATTCATCTGGACAGTTCGCTCATTAAATCGTCTCGGTCGTTTCATTGAGCTCCTAGAAAGCGTTTCGTGACGAAGTCGGCAAAGCAAGGAGTTCACCGCGAGTCGGAAACTCGGTCAGCGAGGAATGCCGGAGCTCAGGTGGAGCTTAATTGCGTCGTAACAAGTACGTCGGTCGTTCTCCTCTTAGAGGAATCAAGCGTCGGTCGCAACGAAACGATGCTAATGAAAACTCCGGAACATTTTTCTCGGGACGAATAACGCGACACGACGCACTGTGTCAGCAAATCGATTCCTCCGAATTTCACCTTCCAAACGCCTCTCCGTGCCCGCCCCCGAACCCAAGCCCCACGTCGAGTGTCCCTGAGCAATCGAACAAGCGAGTACTTGTCGCTCCGACGGGAGAGACTGAGACCTCTTGAATGGAATGGTTGCATGCTCGTTTTTTTGGAGGAGCGAGCGACGCAGCTGGGGAGGGAAGAGTAAATGACTTTTCCTCAGAACTCGCTGCCGCGTCATGAACAAACAGGGAAATCAGGGCTCGCGAATCGACGATGGAAAAATCATCAACAACTTTCAATCAACTCTGACGCGACGATCCGCCACGACGAGAAACTTCCCTCGACGACTGGGAATGTCAGAACTCGAACCGGAGCTGCTCGGAACGGACCGGCCCCGATCGCTAAAGGGGAAGGAAACCAAAAACCGTTTGCAGCACTGCCGGTAATGTCGCATCCACAGGAAGTGTGTCTTGAAGCTGACCGGAGCGCAGTTGAAGCCTTACGGTAGGCTTCGTGTGATTATTTTGCGTTTTTCTTGTTTTTGCTTCAGAATTGTGCTCTCCGTGTTCTCGTTTGGAGCACGGGGCCCAGGCTCGGTGCCGGCTTGCGACCGGAGTTGGCCTCATGTTTGCAAGGCCACCGAGCGAGGCCAGCGAACCATCGAAAGAACGAACGAGGAAACGACGCAACCGAATTCGACCAAGCAAGAAGACCGAGCATGTGGTCTCTATTTACTGCTGCGATAGACAAAACACTAGCGACACGCTCAAGCATACAGGCATACGGCTGGGCGGTCGAAGGGTCGGTGGGTCGAACGAACGAACGAACGAGCGAAACAGCCAAGCGTAGATGCCGGCTGGCTACATTTGAAATTCTGATTTAACGCCGCCGTCTTCTGTTCGCTTCTGTAGCTGGCGCACACCGTTCGTTAGGTTGTTCGTGGGTTCCAACGTGCCAGCAAGCTGGCTTATCAATCTACAAACGTCCCAACTAGACGGTGAGTGGACACGGTGACTTCAGTCGTCTTCCGATGGCGGCGAACGGCCTCCCCATTCCGCTCGGAACAATCACTCGCAATCACGGAGTTTCCCCACGGAGGAACTTAATCAAAAATGAGCCCCGTTCCTCACGGGAACCTACGCGAGTCACGGGCTGAGGTCACTCGGATGTAAACGCAGCCCTCGCTTTCTAAGAGTGCTAAATGCGTTGAACTTGTCCACAATCTCATCGTTGTATCTTATCCATGTTGGACGTCGGTCGGCTGAGTCAAAATGTGGCTTTCTCATAAGATGCCCTTCCCACTAATTCCGCAAAGCTCGGTTTCTCCATTCTCCCTCGGCTCCCTTCGTCTGCTCTCATTACTCAAATACGACGCCAGCTTAATTGGCTTATTCGCCCAACTCTAGCCGAGGCACCAACTAGCAAAGCCACCGAGCAACCACCCTTCTTCATAACAGTCTACAGAGATAAAAGGCAACAGCAACGACGACGACGAGCCAACATTGTGTGATCAAGACTCTGCCGGCGAGCGCCGATCTGAGAGACACACCACTTTTCTTTAAGTGTCTCAGTACATCCGGGGGTTCCCTCTCGAGCATTTTCCCTGTCTCTTTTTTTCATTCTCCCCCAGCAGAAACGACTCATCGCACAACGAAAGACTCGGAGGGATCATTATCAACATCAAACTGTGCTTTGCTTCCAGATTGCCGCCGCGGAACGATCGCCCGCGGCATCCAGTCCCGGAGTTCCCAAGGCGGGGAGAAGCGAGGTCGGCGAGGATTCCCGCCTGGGGATCCCTCGCCGACAGGCTCGGCGACGACCTCGAAATATCCGTCAGATATCATGGACCGTCTCGGCATGGACGGCCGGCCGGCCGGCCGAGGCTAGCCGACTCGAACGAGCAACTCCTTACCGTGATTGAACGTCAGACGTTCGCAGAGACAATGTGGCGTATATTCTAGGATGAGTGATAGGAGCACTTATCATTCATTGGCTTGGTAAGCAATGACTTTCTTTTATACAGTCTCCTCTAGTTCGTCGTGATGACCGCACTGCTGCCCTTGAGCTCGGCTCGGGACCGTAATCACTTATTTTTACCCCAGGAAGAGAACTGATTTCTTTGTCCGCCGCGAACGATCCCTCGATACTCAGCGCCCATCACTGACTGGATATTCTCCACGGGACGAGATAGTTTCCGAATGAGAGCTCGCGCGGATTCAAGTCCGTACGATTTGTTCTTTTTTGAATCCAGAGCAACTCTGATAATCTGCGCTGTTTCCCGGAAATTAAACAAGACTCGGGATGTGTGTCTCGGAGCGACCTCGCGTACCCAACTGAGCGATAGGGAACTGTGCCTCTCTCTTGGAGATATTTTTTGGAGGATTGCCATTTCGAGATTTTTCCCGCTGCTTGCTCCCTCAGTGCGACCGAGAGGACGGTCGGCGCAGCCAGACCTCTTCGTTTGCGCATCGATTCCGAGGTCATTCCCTGAATTTTCTCCTTTGCGAGTTTCGGCGTCTTGGTGTCGTTACATCAACAGAGTTTGTTCCCTAAATAATCATCATAGATCCGATCTATGCATGGGCTAATATATTGGGTTCGCTCCTCTCAGCCATGGGAATTGATTATGGCGTGTCTCGGAAACCCCACTAATCCTCGTCAAGCTTCTTGCCTTGATCTGCGATCGCTCGAGCTCCCATTATGATACACGACAGGCTAGAAGATTATCCTCCGAACATTCCCCCGCAAGTTGTGATGACTCGATAAAACTATGACGGAGAAGAGTTTGATGGCCCGTCTGGGCTGCCGTTTACAATGGTCGCTAAATTCGACTCTCCTGTAGATCCAGAGCCCGCCTGGAACGACCTCACTCATACGTCACCACAGGCAGCGGAACGAACACAAGACAAATTACTGGCGTATTTAACCACAACGTAACGCAGAACCCGAAGCCCGGCAGCGGGAGGGAGTTGTGCTCGGGAGGCTCGGGCTCGCGTCTCATGGTCGAGCGGCGAGTAGTCTCTACGCTCGCTCTCAATTACATGAATGTCATAGTTCGCGTATGAAAGCTCGGTCAGTCATTAGTTCCCCTACCCGCCGCTGATATATTCGGCGGTCTCTTCGGAAGTTTCCCGTCGCTCGGTGAACTCGAGATTCCTGTGGGTAGCCCACAGAGTTGGACACGGACGGGAAGACTTGCTGAGCGGTTTTTGATCTCCTACTTCTGTCTCGATCTCGGATACAACAGGAACTCCGCTTGCTCGGTCGTTTGGCTGACCGCGTACCTTTGGTGGAACTTTTATAGGCCACCAAAACGTTTGAGCGAACAAGATGGGACCACGTAACCTCCAGCTGGTGGTTGCTGGACGCACACCCACTTTCCGGCGTCGGTCCGTGTACCCCCTCTGCCCATCGTCGCGTACACTTACTCCGCAAATCCCTCAAACACAGACCGGATGATCCAGCCCCGAATTCCCCAGTCCACCACGAACTCCATCGAACGCAGCCCGCAGGGTTCCAGGGACCATGCGTCATTATTGAAGACTCGCTTTCTCGCGCGGCCTTGTAGCGAGCAACATCGCAATCGTTGTTCGTTTTCGTTCGCTGTCCCTTTCGTTTCGTTCCAAGAATCGGCTACCCATAATAGTGTTTCCGGAAATTTCCGATATACACTCCTCGCCCACTATTTCTCTCGCCTGTTGTCGAGTCTCATTGTTTCCATCGATCCGGTGCACGACGCTTGCTGGTTTCGTTGCGTTCGGAGTAAAAACCTACTGGAACGCTCCATGTACACGGGGTTACCCGCTGTTGTGATATAGCGGACAGGGGGGACACTCGACGTTGATTCGGAAATGAACGAGGAGACGGTTCAACGCTGATCGAATGCGTCCGTATCGGAGAGCTCTCGCTCCCCTCGTAGCGCAGAGTGACGTGTCGGAACAGATAGTCAAGTTTGCATTTCACTTGTTCAGATATTTATTTGCAGTCGGCAAACGAACGCGGAACGGACGGGCTACGACCTAATCTGGCAATCTGTTCTCCTTGTTCTTCTACTCCCTCGTCACCGTCACGGCTCGAACTCTCAGTGCCTCTTCGTCGACGACACGAAGGGATTCGTCTTCGACCTCCACGGCGTTTGTTAGTCGCCTTTTGTATTCTTCATCTGGATCTCGCCGGCTGTCGCATCGATGGTTGTTTGTGACTCGTCGGTATGTTCTGCGTGCCGATGTCCAAAGTGAATATTCAGCAGTGGCATGTTGAGCTCTCTGTATTCTCAAGTGTGATTGGGTCGGACAGCTTGGAGGGTCCCTCCACACGCGACACACAATGGATATCGTCAGTGTTTCGGTCACGAAAACTCACAGTCTCCGAGAAATGCGGACCACCCGGCGACCCGAGCGTGCCCCGATGGATTTTAATGAGCGTATCTCATTTTTCGGCTGCGAGCTATCGTGAATCGACCAAATCATCCGCTTATCCATCCGCACGATCATCTAGCCTTCCTGCTTCGCGTACCGCGAGGGACGAGGATCCCCTTGGGATATATTTCGCCGTCGCCGCATTCTCACCGAGTGAGACAATGTTCCCGAATTCGTAGTGAGCAGTAAAAAGCCGGACGAAGAGGCGAACGACAACGAAACGAGTCCGTGGGAGAAGTTCGTTTCTCCCTGCGTGGATTCTGAAAAATTCAGCCGTTCGCCGACGCTGCCTGGCAAGAGGCACAGGTTGGTTTGCGGCTGCCGGTGCAAGGGCTCGCGTGCCCGGAACAATCTCACAGTCATAGTGGATCTATCCAGAGGGAAAGCAAAGCGTTCAGAGCCCCTCCCACATCTCATTTTCCCCCAAGAATTTTTTTGTCGTCGACGTCTCCCTCGTGTTGCTGCCGACTGAGTTGGTGTAGTTTTCGTCCTTTTTTTTCCTGTTGGTCGCCGGGGTTCGCTTCATGGAGCTGAGACTCCCTTAGACAGAGAGAGAGAACAACGACCACCGTAGCGAGATTTATAGCTTGCAGCGGAAGGATGTCGGCAGAGTATCTGCTCTCGCTTCTCATCCCCGTCGTGCTTTTTCCTGAGATCATTGCTCATATATATACACACATGTATACATACATACTGGCACGAGAAACTCGAGACCCTCTCTCGTAAAGGAGTCGCACGAATAGAGAAGAGAAGAATGGGCAGATTCCCCCGTAATTGCGACCGAGCAGGTGGCCTTGTCGTCACGCAACCTCACCGCCACAGAGCAAATGATCCTCTCCTTGTTCTTCGTCTCCTGGAATCTGAGAGCGGAATGGGATCCGCCGACTTCTCAGCCGAGAAATTTTCGTTCGAATCGCGAACAAGGGGCGAGATCGATATTTTCAGGAAGCTATTCGTGACCTCTGTCGACCAGCTCTCCCAGGGAGCAGAGCGGTCGAAGGGACTGTTTCTTATTCCTCGACGGTAGGCGCCCCATTCCGTGATAGATTTTCTTTCTTTTCCAGAACTCTATCCGAGTCATCAAAGAATTTACGCATTTTTGCCATTGCAGGCTCATGCCAGCACAGCAAGTCTAGATACGATCACTGACATTTTTTTTCTATAGCAATAACAGAGCTATGGCATTGTCTTTGTAATGCGGATAGAGTACTCGGTCGGAGTGTCCAGCTCGTTCCATAGCAACAGGAGGGTAGACAAACAATAGGTGCAGGTCTGCTTAGCCGCCACAAACCTCAGCATGAACGCACACAATAACCTCAGGACAGTCAGACAACTTCTGTCAGTGACCACGAATAAAGCACGATGAACAGTCGAACGAATAGAGCAACAAGAAGAGCGCTCGTCTGCTCTGGCGGATATAGTGTATATATCGTCTAGTTTGCGGACCCGAGTCCACCGACCGACCGACCCTAACCCGTCCCCCGACAATCACGATCGCTAGCAGCGATACTCAAAGAGAATTCAGCGGACCGTGTGGCTCGCCGTATCGCTTGTCCGCTGGTATTCTCCGGCGGGCATTTGGCGGGCTTGCCCGCTCGCTGTAGGACGTGAGAGGCCACGTACAAGTGGCGACTCCACCTACGAACTCACTAGAATTAAGGGACTTCATCTGTTGCTGTCTTATTTTTCCAAGGTTCATCTCGCCTAGCAAATCCTACGGGACAACGGTCGGATCCCCAGAGAAGGAGCATAGGTTGCGCGTTTAGCTGCCACGGCATCTTCTCCCATTCGCCCGAGGGAAGCAAGAAAAGGCTCCGGAAGCCCCGACGACGCCGATAGTTGCCCCCAATCATTGATCAAGGGGTTCGAACAAATAGTTTACGTTGGAATTCTGCCCTTATCCGTCAGAGCGGTGTCAGACTCGATGCCTCATCCATCAAATCAAAAGTTCCCGCCAACGTTCGGGAAGATGTGCTTCCGTGAAATTCATCCCGATAGAGCCGACAACTCTTGGAGAAAGAGCTCCTTTACGCCATTCACTCGGGCGCGGAGAGATTGAATTGAAACGTTCGTCGCCGGAACGCCACGGAGACAAGATATCCGCCGCTCGGATCCTCACGGAAGGACGCGACGGGAGGAAACAAATGAATCTTGGTCCGATTTTTAGGTTCGCAATTTCCTCTTCTAGGTGCCGGCTCCGACGTCTGCACGCCCAGAAACCCTGTTCGTTCCAAATAATTCCTACCAGGCGCCGCGGATGACCGTGAAGAGAACAATGAGCGAAAAACTTCGGAACACGAATAACTTCCCGACAAAGTTGCTCTTGTTCTTCCGTTCGTGTCCGCGCACGTCTGATTCGGAGCTCTGACATTCTCGCCGCCGGTGGAAGAATTTCGGACAGTCGAGCTGACAGCGAGCTTTGCCGAGTTCGAGGAGGCCCCCCAAGTTGAACGGGGGGGAAGTCTCGATGTTTGCGGCTGGAATAGCAGCCGCAGGGACTCTATGGGCGGGAGGCTCGCTTGCGGTCCTCAGCTCTCGCGGTCGACTCGGAGAGCGAGGCAAGATGGAAAGTAGAGGAAATATCCGTCTCCTTTGTTGTTGTCTCCCGCCGCCAACGCTGCCGACGTTGTCGTTTTCTTTTCTACTGACTGCATGCTCGCCCGCCACCCATGGCACCCCTTGCCCGTCACCGGACCCCTCATTTCATACGCTCGCCGCCGTCATCACATGCACAACCACCGATCATCAAGCAGCGCAAGGCGGAGAAAGGAAAAATGTTTGCAGCGACTCTGGTGTGCTCGTCTGAACTTCACCCAACTCCCCACAAGATCAGATGGATCGTGTGGCGAGCTTAAAAATGCGTGTTTGAAAGCGCTGAATAAACACCGCTTGCATATGCAATAGCTTTTCTATTTGAAACTTTTTTCCGCAGAGAGAGTTTTCGAGATCCAGAGCGAGCTTGAGCAGGTCCTCACGATTCGTTGTTCTCCTGAGTGAGTCGAGTTCAGGAACACTGACAAGTCTTCTACGGTTTTGGTGGTCGCAGACAAAGTGTATGGGGCTTCGCGTGTACTGCCGGAAGAATTTTCGGCGGAAAAAGTGTTCGAGGAACGTGAAACACGCTTCTGAGCACATCCTCTTCGGGGGCGAAGCGATGGCGCGCGAGAGATCCGCGGAGCTGGGGGACTCGTAGTCAGAGTCAGAATATTTTTTTCTCTCCGGCTCCATCTCGTGTCGCGTGCTCCCCAGGTAGGACTCGGCAGCGGCTCTAAGTGTATGAGTCATTCTCATCCGAGCCCGGAGAGGGGACGCACAGGAGTACACTGTCGACCTCAGAGGACTCCTCCGCTCAATCCACCGCGCCGATGTTAGCAGCAAAAGAGGAGAATTCGAACTGAGCCTAGAGAACGATCCGAAATTCCCCTGGTCGGGATACGGATCCCTTTCTGCTCTGCGTCCACCATGGAGACGTGGAGATCCTCGCCGTGGAGCGAGAAAACCAATCGGACACGTAACTAGAAAGTATCATGCTTTACGCGTGTTTCGAATCTTTTCGACAGACGGATGCAACCCCTACCTGGGCAAAGAAACCGCAATGGCCGCTGCTTGACCCAGATGACAAAACTTGGGAAATTCCGTTCTCTGACTTAAGATGCACTCGATGAGTGGAGAGCTTTTCTACATGAAGGGCGGTTCGCTTGGTATTCAGCCGCACAATCATTTCTTGACCGAAGTCATGATTGGGGATGACGTAGATCACGCATCGGAGCGAGTCTTGACTCCACGCGAAACATCGGCAGGAAAACGAAATTGAACGGGGATCTCTTGACACTCCTCCCGCCATCTGCATTGGAATTTTTCGGATTGACCAGATCGAGACGTACCTTTAGAAGTTTTTTGCAGGCTGAAATTTCGCCCGCCGATGGCTGTCCGGTAGAATTTGAGAACGGTCCTGATTCTTTGGCATCATCTGGTTTCACACTTGGTGAAGGCTGATCCTGAGGAGCCAGAGGAGCTGAATCCTGGTGGCAACTTGCGAACAGCTTTACCATTTGGAAAACAACGGCGTCGGGCTTAAGAGGCTTCAGAGTCGGTTCGATTCCGTCTGCGAGGAACACTTTGGCGTAAATTGCTTCAAGCATTGGCAGGGTTGAAGGCATGGTCTCGATAAAAACTTCGATGGGCAGATCAGACAGAATCGAACGAAAAGTCGACTGGTTCAGTCTGTTGATGAAGTTTGCAGCCTCTTTGTGTTGCGCGCTTTCGTACATGCGGAGAATCCGCCGGATCGCGAGACCGGGAGACACATCTGAAATTGTCATCGATTGGATCCTGGCCTGTGTCGACGGCGGCTCGGCGTCAACGGAATCGGCCTGGAAGCCGGCCTGCCAGTGAGAGCTTCTCCATGTCAATTTCTGGACGTTTCTTCTGGTAGCCGCGCGTTCCGGCTTGAAGCGATTCTCCCCGGAGCCTGGTTGCCAGACAGGCTGTGAGTTTAGCGCACCCAGTCCTGGGGCAGCCATCGAACGAGTTGCGGGACGGCTTCAGCGGCACAGCGGTGATCACTTCACGAGTATCCTTCCGAAGCAAACAAAACTGTCAAAGTCTCCACACCAACAACACTTGCAACAAGAATCAGCACCCGATCCTCGCAGTGGCGCGGACACGCGGCTACTGGCACGCGGCTGGGTGAGGGGAACACGTTGCACACAGGGTCCGCCTCCCGGGTTCGCTCTCCTGCGACGACTCTTTCCTTCGTTTGAAGTTTGTGGCGCGCAGTGCCAGCCACAGTCCCCCGGTTTTGCCTTCGCTCGCTGTTGATGCCACGGCTGCCGCTACTTCATCTGTGATCCCCTCTGACGGCTGGCTTGCCGGTGTTCGGACGCAGTCGCCATGGCTCGTTGCTTCTCCCGATGGCTTGAAGCATGCTTGTCTGTTTTCCTATTTTCGGTGTCAATCGCTGCTGCTTGTGGGGAAGCAGCCAACTCGGGAAGCCGATGAGGCGTCCATGAAGTCGATGCCGGAGGAGACACCTGCGCCAAGCCTCTCGTAAAGTCTCCCGAAAGAGGAGGAAGGAGGAAAATCTTGGAGTACAAGTGCGTCAAGGCATCGTAGTCGGAGTAATGGTCTTGGAGCCAGCCGCCGGCAGATATGGATTCACTGGGGACTTCGGGGGAAAAACTTTAAAAGTTCGAAAGCTGCCATTGGAACGAAAAGGGCCTTCCGAAGTCCCATCCGAGCGGGAGAATGTTTTTCCACACGTGCCCGCTCAGAGGAGCTCTTCGCGGTATACGCTCACCGGGAGCAGTCCCTTCGATGCGATTCGGTAATTATCATGTTGATAATTACGATTGATCTTTAGGTTAAGTTCTCGGTACTAAGAAAGTTTTCGGTCGATAGCGGTCAGCCACTACCCCACAAGGCGAAACGAACAAATCAAGACAGAAATTGATCGGGAACGCAACAGCCGCATAAGCTCCGAAATTTCGTCTTGTTGAGGCTAATGTAAACAGTCCCTTCGCTGCGCTACTCGACAGAGCTGGATATTCGCTCCGTCCCTCATCACTCACGGAGCGGACTTTTGTGGGAGTTGTAGGTTCCCAGTAGTTCCGAAATATTTTTTTCTCAAAATTTCTCCTTTTTTCCGAATAATACATCCCGCGTCGCTTACCATGCCCAGATCGTAGTTGCCCTTTTATCCGCTGGAAGGAAATTATCCTTGGAGAGCCTTCTCGTGATCGTCGACGGTGAAGCGAGGGCCGAGAACAAAAAAATCCATAAAGTTTTCAATGATTCTGCCGATTCCCAAAGACTGCTCATATAGTTCGCTGACTGTCTCGAGAGCAGGCCCACTCATTGAGAGATTGAGAGCGCGAGCCCGTCCAAGTGCTCGATTGAACGACAGGCGTTCCATCGATCCCCTAACCTCTTGTAGGAGCTCGGTGATGATTATGTTTGTACACACGTGCTGTCTCGCATTCATCATCGCGTGTTTTTCCCGCAGCTCATGTCAGGTGAGCGGAAGCGTCGCGCAAATCATCTCTCTAATCCATCGTTAAGTCAGAAAAGGAGCTGAGGCTCCAGAAGATGTTTATGCCAGAGAAAGATAAGGACTCGTCTCTCCGCCAATGTCGACATGCTGAGAGAATCTCCTATTCGGGACACAATAATGTTGGTGATGAACTCTCTTTGACGATGCTAGATGCCCATACATTCCCGTGTATACGTCTCCATCGGTGTGTATGTGCCGGAGCTAGCTCCAAGCTCAGGAACACGTCACGGCTCGTGAAATGAGTGCTGCATGACGCTCCTCGAGAAATTGGCTCGTATTCTCGCTCGCCTCCCCGTGAAAAACGTGGCACTAGAGTTCTACCGTCTACGAATTGTGCGTGTGAGACTCTTTCAAGGTCATGAAGTCGGCAAATGGAGACGACAACGCCAAAACTACCTCTTTCGTTCGGAACGATACTTTTATGAACCCTGCTGTCGGTTTAATAATGCGGACTCTTCTATTCTTTCTCATTGGAAGAAAATCGCCAGCATAAGCCTTCTTCGGAAGCGTAGCTCCAGCCTATACCGGATTCGGCGATTGATGGTTAGAATAGTTCTTCAGCCGCCGATACCGCTTGATGTACTGAGCGCTGGGCCATACGGCTAGCCTGAGAATCTCTTGAGGAAGGGCTAAACAGCAGATCCATTTTTGACTCGTGGAGAACAAAGCGTTCCTGTCGTCAGTCTCTTCCGCAAGCGTTCAGGCTCGGCATCAGTATCGAGGAATGAATGCTCCTGAAGTCGATCGAATAATTTTCCACTCTTTGCTCCCTCCGAATGTCATGGCTAGTTCGGAGAATGATCGGGGACTGGAGAACCCGTGGGAAGGGATCAAATTCAACACAAATCTCCTTTCCGTCATGGCCACTTCGGAAATAGCGCGTCAGAGTGTGCATAAGCAGACCACTGGATTCGCATCTTGTGCAGAGCGAGACAACGCATATTGGTCACAAGTGTGGCTATATTTTGGCTTGTACCGATGAAGAAACACTGTTCCGAAGGCGTCTGGCAGAAACTTTCGGCGTTTTTTATACGAAGTTCTTGACCCTTGTGCGTGGTTTCGAGACTGGAATTCAGCGAGCGCATCTCTGCCAGTTAGGGAAGTTTTTGGCATGAATATTTCAAGCCAGGCAGAACAACCACGCTGTCTGGACTAAAATTAGAAAAGAAGGATCGATGGTGCGTTAAGTCGTCTTCGAATGTCGAGTGGGAACATCACGACCCGCCGCTGTTGTCCGCATCTTTCAGAGCGTGAGAGATTATTAATTTCACTCCGAAAGCGGAATCCATCGCAAGGCATTCCGTCGGCGTTTGTGTACGGATCCAATACTGTTCCGTTCGCACACGAGCGGACACCAATTTCCGCCGATCATTGGACGCGATCGAATATGCCCACTAAGTTGCCCAAGACTAGGGCTCCCAAATACCCGCCAGTTTCGAAAACCGCGATTCTCGGGTACCCGAGAACCGTGGAGTCGGAACCGCGGGTAGAAACCGGAAAGAACCGAATTTTTCCTCCTCTGATTTGGGACTGATACCTGGCGAAACTGATCGAGAATTTTGAACCTACCCATTCTTCGGAGCCAACGGACTCAGTCGAATTAATTTTATTCCATCAGAAAGGTATATTTGCCGAGTTCAGTCTCCGTATTCGCGGTACGGTCCACGTCGGCCAGCAGCGAGAGCAAGCCCGCTCATCTGTCGAGCGGCTACAGGGGAAGTGACCAGAACTGCCCCCTCGCGATTCCGAATAATCTGACCCCCGAGTACAGTAAAAGCTCGTTACAACGACCCCCGTTAAAACGAATTTCCCGTTACAACGAACAAGGAATTTCTCCTCCTTTGGCCAGCTCGCCATGGGGATAGTGTTGAGCGGCATTCGTTACAGCGAAAACTCGGTACAACGAACCAATTTCGTCGGTCCCTCCGTGTTCGTAGTATCGAGCTTTTACTGTATAGGTATGTAGGCGGCCTGATTATTAGCGAGATGTAATGTGGGGTTTTCAAAACCCGGGTCGACCTACAAATCCCGCGCTATCTCGTCTAAATCGCGAGGGTCAGTTCGAGTACTTTCCTTGTTAGCGTGCATGAGAGAGACATTCAGCCATCGAAAACATCTCGGCCTGGATTCTTACTCATTTTGGAGCATGTCAATGGTGGTTTAGACGCCGGGAATGATTTGACTTGCCCCCTCGGAACCGCGGGTAAGAACCGAGAAAACCAGTCGGCTCCGGATCCGAGAGAATCGGCCGAAACCCGCGGTTCCAGAACCTCGGGTAGGAACCGCTGGAAGCCCTCCCCAAGACTCTTTTCTGCGTAAATGTCTCCAGTTTGGCTTCAACGGACATTCAGAGAAAACTCGTCCTTTGTGTGAGGGGATCCTGACCCTTTCGGTAGCTGAGGACCGTGCTTGTACAGTTCAGATTTCTTCATAATAATAACTCACATCCGCTCGTTGCCTCACAACGAAATCCCACGGGAAAGCCTGCCATTGAGATTTGTCTCGCTCCTGAGGGAACGGAGCATCCCCCGTGGGCCGATTCCTGGGTTCTCCTCGAACTTCACCGAGCTGTGCGTGAAACGGTGTTTCTCCTAGCGCGGGACATTTTTTTCAGATCTGGTTCGAGTTTCACGAGTTCTTCAATAGCGCTCTCGAATCCAAGACTGGACCAGCGGACAAGCTTGATTTCTATCATTAAACCGGTCACAAGTATCAATTTCTACTCAAACTCGATATCGTTGCTGAGAGTATATCTGTGCGGACTCCCGACTTTGCTCGAAATTCTTCTGGAGAGCACGAATGGTCGTAGAATCAGGTCGATACTTCAGGGCGGAATTCAACTCCAAGAAACGATCCAGAGTTTCCGAGCCTCCCCGGTCAGGGTACATGCAAAGCGGACACGAAGAGACAAGCTTCAACTATGTAGGTACAAGAAGCATGGGAGCCTGACAACTGACTGCAACGAGTCGTTCAAGCGTTCGGTAAGAAAACAGGGACGCCCACGACGAACTGGAACACCCTCGCTAGAGTTGGGACGGAGAGCGGGGAGATCACGACTTTGGGGAGGCTCGACAAAGATCCCACTGCCTGGTGACGGCAACATCAAAAACATGACAAAGGAGATCACAACTTGAAATGAACATGAGAAACGACACGCAGCCATATGCTATGCTGCTTGACGTATCACGGCCTAGCGTGACGTATCACGGCTATTCCACGGCCAATGCGGTGCCGGTGCATTGAAGGAGTATGGTAGACTGAGACGATCGCGTACTCTTCACGAGTACAGACGGTGGTGTCGATGACCGCACCACCTGCTCGCACATTCTCGATGAGACCACTTGGGGCATGGGACTGCGCTTCCTTGGCGTCGATTCAGTGGGCATCCGACCCCCATGGCACAATCTATAAGCATTGCACGAGCACATGAGTAAGCCCACCGAGGTCGAACTTCCCCGGGAACCGAGTCCGGCTTTCAGCTGTACAATCGGACCGATTTCTTCCTGAGTCGCATCGAGTGCTTTGCTGCCGACTAAGTAGACTGGAATGAGATACCTACCTACGGAATTTTACTCAGGAGCTCTCCGGCGAATCGAGTCGAAGGAAGCTCACTGTCCGATTGATCGGAACCCGGATCATGGGATGACAAGGGAGAAACAATGACAACGCAACAAAAACAACGCCTAGATGTCGCCGACCCGCCAACCCACTTCGGACGGAACTCCTTGCCGTTGAGACCCTAAACTCCTAAATCTATCCGCGTCGTCTTCGATCGTTCTGACAGGGAGTGCAGCTTCCGCTCAACGAGGAAGAGTAATGAGTCCGAGACTACATACCCCCGATCAAGCGAAGAGGCATGCGACGATGCCTCCTTGGGCGGAATTATTCGTGGCTGGAATCCACTGCGTGTTTCTACAGTCATGAGAACCATGAAAACTTGGAAATATCTAACTCTTCCAGGGAAAAATATGCATAAGCTTCATCAAGGGACCAGTTGAGTCATCGGATCGTTTTCCTCAGTCTCGAATCCACGGGGGAATAGATTGAGACCCCACTGTGGATAGTCTGGATGCTCATTGAAAGCGTGTATGACCAATCTCATTCATGTGAAAGATGTAACACCTATCGGTCACTCTCGTTTGTCTAAAATAAAACTTTACCCCGTGGATCGGAGAGAGCGAAGTCAGTCGACAGCCCCATGCCCGTGGTGCCCTCTATGTGATGATTGGGTGAACCTTGTTGCTATCGAAACCGTTCATACTGTCGTTGGTAACCGAAATCTCCCGGGGGAGCACACTACCAAATTCGTGGTGTCAACGTTGCCCCACTTAACATGGGCGATTTCCAATCGCATGAAAGGCGCAATTGGCTCCTCCATTGGTGCTACGTACGGAGCGACTTCGCGAGTTGTGAGAAACTCTGTAAGGACGCGCTAGCGCAATCGAAAGGTCTTTCCCTGTACCCCTTGACAATCAACGCTCTGCTGCTTCGCCAGCAGGGTAAAGTTCAAGAAGCGTTGGAACTCTTCGAAAACTGCGCTCTCATCCGACCCTCTGTGGAAACTCTGAAACACATGGCAAAATGTTACTTTTTGCTAGGCCGCCATCAAGACGCCGTTGACGTGTACGAGCAGTGCGTCAAAGCTCACCCGAAAGACTGGGAGAGTCACCACGGCCTGGGAGTTTGCTATGCAAAACTCGGTCAGCCGGAGCAGGCTCAACAAGCTTTAACGACCGCCATCCAGATCCGTCCCGTGGAGAACAGTTACACGGAACTTGGCCAGCTATTTCGGAAATCTGGAGATCTAGCCGGCGCCATAAAGATTTACCGGAAGGGAGTCGACCTGTTTCCGGGAAGCGCCACGCTTTGCAGTGAGCTGGCTCTGCTGGAAATGTATAACAAAGACACACAGCAAGCCTACGATCGACTCGCGGTGGCCTTGACTCGTCAACCTCAACGACCCGACGCACTGCTCATCACGGCCAATATCCTCCAAGGCTACGGCGATTTAGACGCAGCTCTCTCGAAGTATAAATTGGTGGGAAGTCAACGACCGCATTCTGCAACACTGTGGAACAACATCGCGATGTGTTTCTTCGCTAAGAAAAAATACGTAGCGGCGATAAGCTGCCTCAAACGCGCACAGTACTACGGCCCTTTCCACTGGCAAGTGCTGTACAACCTAAGCCTCGTGCACCTGACCATGCAGCAAGGCGCATCCGCGTTCCATTTTGCTCAGGCGGCTATCATGCTCGGCCTGGCGAGTCACAACAAGGAAGCCCTATCGCAACTCTATCAAGTCTCTGCTCTGGCGTTGGACAACGTACGAGACGTAGAGAACGCACATAGAGCGTATCAACAAGCGATCATGCTGAATCCGAAAGACCCGTTGATCGCCATCAATATGGCTGTCAGCATGTATCGCAATGGGAAGTCCGAAGATCGAGTCATGGAAGCGTTACAAGCATTCCAAGATAGTCAGCCGGACAACGAGGCGCTGATTCACATGGCGAACACAATCCGGCTCGGACTGGTTGAGCGTGACGGAGAGGAGAAGTCGGTGGACACACAAGAGGATTGAGGGAACAAGCGATCGAGTGATCGATCGAAGTTGGCCCATACATTGTGATAATTGATAGGGTAAAATAATTCGATATCTGGATATAGTTCGTTGATTATTATTTATTATTATTATTATATATAATATTCGCCTATCTCCATCAATGCTGTTGGCTCTGAATCGGGGAATAGAACCCTCCGTTTCCCACAGCGAATTATAGTGGCATCAGCATTCATCTCGGAAATCCCATTCGCATCAGATCGTACCTTATAATACGCCGCCCTGAGATCGATGGTATGGGGGGAGGCTGGAGCGGTGCCATGACATACCGATTCGCGAAGTCAGATTCAACTTTCACTTATTCAGGAAGCCCCCCTTTCAGTCGAGCAACCTGTTTTTTTCGACAAGGGCCGTGGCATGATCCCCTCTGCCCCGAGGAGACTCGAGATCGAAGCCCGCGACTAGAAGCCATCATAATTATTATGGGAAAAATGAACGAGATACGAAACATACTGAGGAGGAGCCTTTCTATCATAGTTCTGCACACGCAGGGAGGGAGCAGACTTCCCGGAGGGAGAACTTGCAAGCTGCCACCGAATTTCCGCCAGAACTTTTCCGTGAAGCGGCGCTCATGCGATGACGAGCTGCGACAAATTATGCGCTCTCATTCTCTGCGCGCTATTATTCCGTCACAATAGGCGATCGTGACTGACATGTGTGTCAACAACGAGACCTCTAGTTTCCCCTGAGCATAATAATTGCTCGACGCTTGGAAGACTGATGATGATGATGATAATTGGAGTGATCGCTGATTCGCCGACTCGTTGATGGAAATCCAATCGAAAATGGTCATTCAATTATTGATGAGATTCGTGATGAATAGCTCGGCTGATGATAGCTGTTGTTCCTCCACAGCGGGCGTAGATTGACGATGAGAAAGCGGGGTTGATCGAAACGCTCGCCCAATGATTCTCGTATAGGAAATCTCGAGCCTTCAGTCCGGAGGGACTGATGAGTTCTCGCTAGTATCCAGAAAATTGGGCAGCAGATCGCAAATAAAGGAATTAGCGTATGATGGAATCCGACGCAAAGGGAATTCAATTTCTTCCCTGCATGTCTATGGTCGCTGAAAGCAACCGAATAAGAACCTTGGAGCCTGATCATCGTATCTCCCTCAGGGCATGATTTGTAAGGTGATACTTGAGCATATTCCGCCGCCGAGTTTTCGTCATGTCACAAGGCATGAAAACTCATGGTTCACCGAAGCATCATTTCCGCGCGTGAAAGTTCCTCGTCAGAGGCGATCTCACTCCGCATCCCAGCGGATCTCTATATCCAAAACGAATAATAGCCTATGAGTCCCTTATAGCCCCAATCATGCGAACCTCATCTGAAGCTCAGGCATTGGCCATTGGAGCCCTTTGAGTGCAGTCCTGCAGCATGGACCATCCTAGGGAAATCAGGATACGCTTGGGGCGCAGTCCCGGTGACTCATTTCCATTGCTTGAACGCAAGCAAAGTCTTGAAAACACGCTCACCGCGCACTTTCAATCGAGCATATCGTCCTCCTAGCCGAAATTCCACGTTGATCGCTGGGATCCCATCTAATTAATCCTGTTTCAGGAGCTAAGTCCCGAGTCCTGACTCACTGGCTCTACTCCCTGCTTGTCGAACGACGCTTCTCTTCGGAAACCGGACCTGGACTTTTCGAGCATTAAAATGATCCAGATTGGGTGATGTAGCAAGATAAATCTGGACTCGAGGCAATGGTTCCAGTCGTGACTCACTGTCATCAACACGGGACACGGATTTAAAGAGTTTTGAATATCGGCTACCAAGTTATCGCTCACCTCGTACCGCTAGAGACTCAAGACGATTCCCGTCTTCCCTCACCGAACGAATCATGGGCATTGAAGCTCGAGATCGCGGGAACTGAAGCCCAGACGATTCCTCAGGATAATAATAATCTGATGGCTCCGCGATGACTGAATTCATTCCCCCGGTGGGTCCCCCGTTGCTGGGAAAAATCCTCGTCTCCCACGGCCTGTATCGCTGGATGGATCCAACTCGGGAAGAGCGACGTACCCGGGTAGCGCGGAGCAGTCGACCAAACTCTCGCACGGAGCCAATTGAACACCTGAGCAAGCTCGCTTGCGCAATAAATTCGACAAGCTCATCAAGTCTGACTGTTTTCTGCATCGATATTTTATAAAAACGATCGATAGACTTAATTACCATTGTGACTGGCCGTCATTGCAGCGCTGTCCCGCTGATGAGGGTAGTTCGCCTCTGCAATGAGATCGACGTTCCTCCTTCTCTCGGGCTTAGCTTCTGTGTGCTTCGCAGCTTGGGTGCCCAATACTTTCAACCCGTGTGGTGGGTGGAAAAATCCTACATCTCCCGCCGCTTGCTCGATAGAAGTCTTCTGAGCACCTTATGCCGGGGATGCTCCACCCTATGTTCCAGGATTCCTTTCCCTCATACTCTTACAGCTCTCGACGCAGAAATCATGGAGACGCTCATCAATTGTGGCCTGCCAAAAGCCCCACCGAAGGTTCGTATGACGGTTTCGTATCCGGAACCTTCGAGCCGAAGCAGACCGATACGTGAATATGCCTCATTTGAACTGGAACGGCTCCCGCTTCGGAATTCTAGGCACTGGAAATTTGGAACAAGCGTACGCTGGCGATTCCCGGCATGAGCGCGACCGACCTTATCTTGGAGGTTTGTCGCATCAATGGAAACGCAGGTATGATTCCTCCGAGGCACTCAATTTTGAACAAAGCAAACGTGTGGAAGGATAACGAAACGAGTTTCTATAGGCTACACGCTCTGGAGTCAAATGATGAGTGAGTACGACCCTGAAGATGCTGCGATCGTCGACAAGAACGCCTACGATTGCCTAAAACAATACAATCTCCTCGTGTGACCAGTCCTCGGAAGCTTCTTCCATCTTTGCCTTCTTTCTGCTCCCGGCGACGACGCCGACGTCTCGAGTGAATAAAATGCGAATCGATCGAGGCCCTCGATACTTCGAGCTTGACGGTGGATCATTCAAAGCGATGGATGCCACTATGGGCGTTCGTTTCCTCGAATTCATTTTCAAGACTCAGCATGGTCTGCTATCAAGGTGGATTTGAGCTTCAGTACGGGACTGTTGAATAGATCAAGAATCGGCTAAGACCTTTGGAATGCGACATTCAGTGGTATTGCATCGGTGACGATTTCCGTAAGGAGATGACCCCGACTTGAAGTCCCCGTATTCGATTGGGAAGCCTCCAGGCGAATCCGCGAGGTGAATTCTAGTCCACGACGCATCGATCGGAGGCAGTAGCGGGGATGCAAAACCTTGGAGACATTTCCCAAACTCGTTTTATCGCAGCGATCTCATCCACCCGATACTGCCTACTGTAAAAGCCATCTGATGACTCAATGCTTCCGCTCTTTTTGACAACCTACGGTTCTCCTCCGTAACCCGACCGTCAATGCTCAAGTATGAAGAAATGCGGGTTATATCCGGTACGAGAACCAATCTTTATGCGGGTCAGTCCATGGACCCCTGATTCATGCTCATCATGAGGGATATGGGAACGGAGGCTTGCAAAATCTCTACCAACTTCCACCAACCCCCATTCACATGGATACAAGCCTCTCCTCTCCTCTCGCCTCAGTCTTTTCAGGAATTGTATGAGCGCGAGACGTGATAGTCGTCCTGGGAATGTCCCCAGATGATGGCTCCCACTGGTTCTATCCGGAGAAAGCTATATCGAGTATCTAAGACAATTTCTAGCAAGGAACGAGTCTATTGAAGAATCTGGAACCCGGATCGAGTCTTCGTGCTTATCAGACATTCGTTGAAACCGATGAACTCATTCTTTCTGATTCCGGTCGGGGAAGAGAACGCTTGCTCCATGGCCGCATGGCTACGCGTGCGTTTTCACGCTACGGCAGGCCCTAGCTGCTCGATTCCCGCGGTGCTCTTAGATCCTTTTCCCGAAGGTGCTACTTCTCCCGTAGATCCTGCGATGCATGGCTCATATTCAGAGTTAAGCATTGTATCACATCTGGAATCGTATCATGTAGCCAGAGGACGCATGGAAATTGATATGAGTCTTTTGCTGAACGAGCTGGGTCAGCGAGCGAGTGAGTGAGTTTGTGCCGAACCCTTGAAACAGTCGTCAACCACGAGGCTCCGATGTCGCATGAGCAAATGGAGTGAGATCCTGGGGGAATATAAGAATTGCCGCATGAAACTCCCAGAGAGCTACTTCCGGGTCCGTCGGGGGAAGTCTAATCTCGCAATGGAACTCCACAGATCTTGCCGCGTCTTCAACTTTTCGCGCATTGGAACGACTCCGCTTCGCATGATTCCTCAAGCCACCTTTTCGATACGACGAGATTTCGGAGCCGTCGGGTGACGAGTCTTCGATGACGTCTCGAGTGTTCGCATCGTCTCAAGATCTAATTATTGTCCGAACAATAGGGAGGATTTCGCCGGGTGAATCCCTTGCCGCATTCCGGACAGGTGTTCAGTCAGCGACAATGACACATGTCGGTCGCAGTAATCGCATTCAAGGCAGATATGACGTTTCACCGCAACCGTGACCAGTCGTACGACACCATTCTACGATCATTTGCAGTCTCTAGGAGGATAAAGACTTCGATTGTGAGTCGCGATCGGCTTCGATCCGCTTCGAGCAGGCGGAGTCCTGAAATCTCGCGGACGAATCGCATATGCACGGTAGCTGTCGACTCGACGCACAGATCGTGGTCTACTGGAGAAATTACGGGAATTCCCCCAGACGGTGAAGAGCCGGCAACTGCACCCCTAACGTGTGTTCGCTTCTATCCATCCCATTCCGCCCCTTGTTGAGTCATTTTAGCCCACAGGTAATTTTTCCTGACAAGAACTGAGCGGATGCGACGCTGCAACGCCTGATGTAAACATCTGCTTCGAGCCCAACACCGATCGCCAAAAAGAGCCCAGAGACGGTTGAGATTTAGGGGAGAACGACTTCCGCGAGCAGTATCCGCGGCTTCTCTCCGAGTGTGCTCTGAGATTTTGTTTCTGTCGATCTGCTAAACCATCAACGGAAGTGATCGACGCTTGGATACTGAGAATCGCTCATACATGTACATATAATGGCCTATGAGATCGATGGCGTCTCTGCGGTACAGAGGCGGTGTTTGGGGCAAAGTTTGCAGGTGAGTATTTTCGAAGCTTGCTCAAGATGTGCGGTCGGCAACGTAATAATCGAGCTAATATTTTTCGACCTAGCGTAAACTAGTCAAAACCGTCAGAATACACATCATGAAGGATCACGCTCCGCACGTGCGTTCGTTTTATTCACGAGCGCTTCTAGAACTTTTGCGGGATGATCGCTCCTACCGAATCGAAATTTCGGATCGCTCCACTTAGTCACCACGAAATAGCGGAGGTTCGTGCCAGGGCTACGAGTTCGGCACTCTTTGGTCCGAATCGAGTTTTCCAGAATTCATAGGATAGCACCTATTCGATTATTGTCTTCAATCGCCACACTGGGAGCAGAGCTACTCGATAGACCGATGCTCTCGAAATGCATGATACCGCTCAGGGTACCTACTCGGTGAGACATGTCCTCGAGAGATGACAGATAAACCCTCGTGGAATTCAGGCCCAAGCCGTTGGAATCGAACTCCTGCCTCGACGTTCTGCCAGGAAAAACTGGAACCCGAATAATCACTTGATCCCATCTCCTTCATTTCGGGACGCTCCGGATCGTCGCAGTGCTTCCTCCTGTGATATCACTGGCGGAAGTCTTTCGACGCACCGTTCCAGTGCTCCTCTTTGGAGAATGCTTCGCGTCGTGCTGACCAGCCGCGCTCCATTCGGATGTACGGCGCTTCCACGAAACCCGCTGAAAAACCCACCAGGCCATGAATCCGATCGGAACGAGACGTCCCCGATCTCGGAGCGCAGCGACGACTCGAAATGCTCAAAAATCACCATCGGTCGCATGCTTCGGTCGGATGAGAACTCGACGCTGTAGGTGGTTCCCCTCGATCTCCAGCCTCGCTAAGCTTAAGCACGAGTCGACGGACGATTTCGGTGGTTTCTCAGTGCCGCTCGGTCTATTTTCTATCTTGAGCGACGAGATTTCCGCAGCACATCGATAAATTACATTCGCGCTCGGATAATTGTGTCGGACAACGCCACAATGCCAACACATCGGAGCATTCATGTGTCGGCCTCGGTTGCTCCTCACATAATGATTTCTTCTATCAAGAGATTGTTTCCCGTCGTACGCAAGCAGACGATCAGCGGCGCGAAATAAGTTCCCTAGAACTCAATATCTCTATTCCCTTCTAAAGTGACCGCTGGCGATATAAATTTCACCGCGGCAGCCTAGCGGCCTTCGCGCACGGTTTTCAAACGCCACAAATCTTCATTAATCTGCCTCAATTGCTGAGAAGGTCTCCTGATTTAGCGCTGTCCGATAACAAGCGTAGACCTTACGTTGGGCCAGTGTAGCACCCACGTAGTATTCGTCATCGAATACTGCTATTCTGCTCACTCATTACCCGGACAGACGGAAGAATTGACCGCTCGGCGACTCATCGGATATCGATACGAAGACACCGCTTCCACCGGGAGCGAATGACCCGAAAAATATTCGGATATTCCAGAATCAGGGAAATGACACTCAATCCATAGTGACACGGAGGGCAATTTCTCATCATGAGGCATACGGTCGATCGAGGATTCCGTATATTTTCTATGGAAAATGCCGTGGCTGCTCCCTCTTCCTCCGCAAAGCCGGTTATCCGAGACGCTTCGTTACGAAGTCTCATGAACCCAAACAATCGGGTTCATAATTTCACGCAGAGAGATACAGCGTCGGCGAGAGACGATTTTTGACAGGTGTCACGTGCGCGGGCTGGCCCCGAAAGCGTGACTCATCGTCGAGCAGCATGCCCGACGCAAGGGCGGCTTTGAAGATTTGCAAAAGTGCCGCGCGAGGCCGCCACCATCAGCGAGCACTTCTCTCTGTCTCTTTCTCTCCTATACGGAACGTAAAGTACCCAAGTCAGTAAATACTAGTGTTCACATGGCATAGTGCGAGCCGATATGCAGCCGGGCTGATCAGTTCACCATCGAAGTTCGATAAGCTCGGACAAAGTAGCTCCTAGTGTTGATCCTTCGGAGAAGGAGCACCTCGTATCCTTAGCGAGAGGGGTACCGTTGTTGTGACTTTCTACCGTGAATCCGGTGCATGGAAGCATCGCTTGACATGACCCAGAACTCAATGATATCGGTGGCTGTCTCCAGACCGGCGGATTTGGATCTCAGTAACCTCATCCCGAGAACGAGGCCCCAAATGCTCTCGAGTGACGTAGCGTACAGTTTCGAATCGCATGAGCCCGACTATCAGCGGTAGGTGAAGTCCGCTTGTCCCGAACAGAGTTTCCAGACCGCTTCGATTCCGTTCACGAAGCTTCGTGCCGAGCATCGCGCCTATGCGAATCGGACAAAAGCATATTCGTCGCCATAATGCGGCGAACGCTGAGCGCGTCTCCTGTCTGTGACTCCCAAATTAGGCACTCACGCAAGTTATCAGTAATGCCGTTCCCGCCGATCATGTGAAGCAGCGATTGCGCGGATCCGCGCGCCACGAACGCAGGCGGCCGCTTCACCTCACGCGGCAATCACTGTCGGACTCGAGGTAGCGATGGAGCCGTGTCGGAGTGCTTCAGCACATACTAAAAGCTCGGCACCCAGTCAGACGATTTGACTCTCAAATTTTGACACACCGCGTACGTGTTCGTTCGCACGTAGTTCTCCTTCAGAGCAGGGCGTCAGCTCTTCAGAGTCGTTGCAATGGTCCAGGAGCTTCCCTATTCGCGGAATTCCCTCCAAATCTTCTCGCTTCGGGATTCCGACTCCGATTCAGAGATACATTTGTGTACGCGCCCTCGCGTTCGGCTTGAAAAGCGCCGCAGATTTCGCAGAAATTCTGATCGTGCGGGAAATTCGAGTCGCTCCCGAGAAATGTTCTCCGAAGCCGCCGGGGGTTCGTACATCGGACTCATTCAGAATCACACTCAATCAATCGAGTCATCTCCATCTCGACGGAGTTGGTCGAGGGCCGAAACACGAGCTTGGATTCACGGTCGAGGCTTCCTGTTGTAGCTCTGTTTTTCTACGAAAGCTGCCGTATATCAGCCCACTCCCTTGGGGAATCCTCCGGAACATTTAGCCTGCGCTATCTGTCGCCTCTGCCGCTCGTCGGTTTCGAACGATGGAGCTTTGTCCAACCGCTATCATCGCTAATAATAAGTTCTGTCCCTTCTCAAAACTGTGCGATCATTTGCTCGTACACCGTGAGCGGCTATGGCACATTTTACGATAGCGTCTTACACAATACCTGACAAGCTCTCCTCTGGGACCGTGGAGCGCGGCAGAGTCGCGGACCTCTTCCAGTAGATGTACCGTGACGATGAACTCTTGTACACTTTTTGAAAAAGTGATTCAGACATCATTCATCACGACCTGACTCTGGACCTCGAGATCCGACATGTGTCGTCCACTGGGCGGTAGCGAGTCAGATCCCTAATCAGCCACAAGGCTCCAACGGAGATGATCAAGACTTATCTGTAAAGGCGTTTAATTCGAGGAAAACGCCATGGGAGTTGTCGGCCTTTAAGCCGTTCCAGCATTGTCGTTGTCGTCTTCCTCGCGCTTGTCTACACACTGACCGGCCCGCTGAGTTACCAAGGAGCGAGCAATGTATCGGCGCCCGCGATGTTTCCACCTATCATCTTTCCGATTCAGGCTATTGAGCGTTCCTTGTCATTGCTCTGCGCATCGATAAAACCATTCGGGAAACAAAGGAAACATCGCAGAGATTCAATCGAGTTCGCACGCGAGCATGCGCTCTCTTTCGTCGCCTGTTCGGTGTAAGTGTGACTCGAGGTTTCGTTGTTCCTTGCCCAGCAACGTAAAATCCGAAAGAGCAGAAGAGGGAAGTCAGCCTCGTACAAAGGCCTCAAAATTTATTCAGTTCGCTCTTAAGAGTGCACATTGACTCCATATTCTGGGATATGCTAACCCAAGCGATTCTATTCGGAGCGAAAAAACGACGAGATTTAATTCTACCCCTCCCGACGAAACCAGCCACCAGGCGTTCTCCATTCAACACGACACGGCACCAACATCGGATGTCCATCCTAATTGTTTTCCCTTCTGGTGTTGAATAGAAAGATACCTCCATTCACTGGTGACGTCTCTGCTCATGCTAGTTTCGAGCCCTGCGATATCGCTGCTGGACCCTATATTTTCTGTTTGGCGCCATAGCGAAAAAAAAGTCACAATTCCCCACCGTGGAAACATTTGTGAGTCGAGCCGAACGGATCGGAACATCACATGATCCCGGACGCACGTCAGTCTACGCTTCCATCGAAATCACTCAATCTGAAAAGTATTCGCGAATCTCTCAAAGTTTCGTCCGATCTCGTTGAATCTATCAGCTGATATAGGTTTCCTCAGACCCTCGTAGGAACAGGAGTCACCTGGCCGGAGGTCTACGCAGGTCCGATCCGTCTAAAAGACCGACTTTCTCTCCCCAGGGTGGACTGCGGATCCCCGATCATGACGACCGGGAATATCGTGTGCTCCGATACAGAGAGTGGGGAACTGTCACAGGAGCCGCGAATCGTCATCGGTGTCAGGTTCATCCCAGATTTCCCTCGTCGGAACTCAGAACCGTCCCACGGAGTAATCATGGGCTCTATTCTCATCGAAAAACAGGAAGAACACATGCCAGCCGATGAAGTTCGAAGGATACTCCTCTGCCAGCTCCCCGACGCTCCAGTGAAATTCCTCTTCCTCTCCCGTGATGGGTAAGTTGCGAGCGAGATTTCAGCCTCGAACGCTAGGTCGCCCCATCCAGTCAGAGTTAGCTTTCTACCGGTGAGGAGGTAGCTTTCTTGCCTAAATTCGATCGACATCAGAGCGGCAAGCGCTCCAGGTCGTGAGGTTGGAGCTCGGCGGGATGACAAGTTACTGAAATCGAGAGCACACATTTATTCTGAGCCACTAGTTTTTCCTCCTCCCATCGATGCCCACACCACATTGTACCACGCGACGGCGCCGCTCTAGGATCTGATTGAGGACGAAATATGCTTTAGAACATTGGCAAGTGGATTACCTGCGGCATATGACACGTTCTCCGATGGGCGTCACGATAGTTTCTACGAGTACGTCATGGCTATTTCACCCCGTCGTCGGTGCTATTGTTAGTGCATCTTGGACGACTCCGGCAATTGTTTCAGTTCTAGCCATTATTGTAATCGTGGGTCATTCATCTGTTTCAATGCCCGTCCTTGCACGCGCCCCGGACAAAGTGTTCGGGAGATCAATACAGAGACTCCGTGGATCGCTTTCGCGTCTCATTCAATGACTTCCGTTGATAAGATCGGAGCCCAACCGCAGACCAAAGTACGAGGTCCGTTCGTCCGGAGTCCTGGCCGTCGCGTCGTGCCGCCATGGGTCATTCCCGCCGTGCCGTGGGACATGCCCTCTCTTTGACAAGTTATTTGTTCCGGCAGACGAGAATGTCCTGGTTTAATCCATATGGCGCATATACCATGGTGTACCTCCCCCTCGTATGGTCTGATACATACTCACTAGGCGTTATGATATTTTTTCTCTTTTCCTTATCCCGACTCATTCGCACATTTTCACTCTTCGATCGGGGGCACAGACCTCATTCCCCGGCCGGACACGGGGATGGAATCCGGGACCTTCCCGACGATAGTCGCGTCACGATGGCGCGCGGCCGCATGCGCCGCGCGAATCGACCATTCTGCAACCGCGCGAGTGTCTACAGTGTGCACAGAAGTAGGTTCTACCACAGAACCGAGTTTCCGTTCCATTGAGGCAATCATCATTTTCATTCGGCCGCCCTCTTGTCCGCTCTCGTTTTTGATCGCTCTTAACAAGAAGAGCCGGCCACTGCGCGCACTTGGCTTCAGAGTACCGTGTATTCCGATATGCGCTCCCCGAATGCATCAGGTCACGCGTGATGGATTCGGTTCCGGCTGCTTCCGGCGTACGATCGCTAACGCAGACAGCCACTTAAGCTTGCTTGTTTGAGATGACATGGAAGTGTAGACAAAGTAGATGATACTGACAGCTGCGAGATGCGCAATCACAGCGGCCGGGGGAAGGTACGAGATACGCTCAATGGGCAGTCCAAGTTGGTCCGTTGGCCCAGTTTGAAAACCACGTGGATATCGTTGGAGTCTCGCAGTCTCCGTTCTCACTCAGCTATCTGATCGGCAGCACGTTGTCTCCTTTTGTGAGAACGAAGAAAATTATCTCTCTGGATTACAATCTTTCCTTATCTACCTGAGGAGCGTTGATGGCGGGCATACTGGCGAGTATATCCGCGCCGGGTATGCCCATCGCGCGCGTCGATTGTCCAGTCGGGATGCGTCAATCCACGCTATCGCCATGTCCCCATGTATTGTCAACATGAGCTGGCCGGCAACTCGACGGGCCGACGCTGTTGATGACCCTAATATTCAGAGGATAAGTTGCCGCTTGCTCATAAGTAGGAAACCGCTCACTGTATCAGCGTGAGTCGCCGAATACGTGCTCCGCAGAAACGGCCTGAGCTGCTGGTGGCTGATGTGTATCACGGCTGCTCCTAGCTCGCACATTGTACAAGAAGCGATAATTGTGCTTCAAACGCGGAGACTGAAATGATACAACGAACGAAGAAAGTATCAGATGATAACGCTATCGACGCGAGGAATCCGTCGCCGACCGTCAAATTGACGGAATGCTCGGCAAGTCTGGACAGAGCGCCGATCAAGAATGGGAAGGTCGGGCAGACGACCGGTCGTCCAACGGATCGACCGCCCGGACCACCGACAGAAATCGTCGGCTGCATGACCACGACCATTTACGGTTCTGTTCAATGACTCTGGAGTTCGGATAATTCGTGGTTTCGGGAAACCACGGAGTCGATCTCGTTCCTCGATACGGCTCCAATTACCTAAAGTTGTCGTTGCCTCTCGGCACCCGAAGACGTGTTCGAGATCGATCCTCACTCGGCAAAGAGAACTTCCTCGAAGTGGAGATTTGAGATCTCCGAGCCGAGACTGTGCTTTCTGTCTACGCTTTCTACGACTAAGTTTCCTTGTGTACGTGCCGGGATTCGACTCTGTGCTTAGAATTGGAGATCCGTGGGGGCTCCAACGTCGCTCCCCTCCAATGTATTTGGTTCTGATTGAATTCACATACGGCCATCGCTAGCCCATCATGAAGATGCAGAGATAACGAATAATCCCACTTTTGCTCCGTATGTATCAAGGGATTAGGAAAGTCGGAATTCTGTATCGAGATTTTGACGGAAAAAAATCTTCTCGACGCTCCAATCTAGAAAGAATTCGAGCAATTCGATTTTCCCCTGGAGACTTAATCCTGACATTTAGCGAGAGCTCCTTTCGCTCGTGCGGACTCCTTGCGGGCTTACGCCAACTACGTTCCGACGCGTATCAGTCGAAACTCGGCGAGGTAAACATGAGAACGAGTCCGTCACCACGAGCCCGGTCGTCCGGCTCAAACCACGCTCATAAGCCGTCAGCCCTGTCGAACAGAATGAATCTCTTAGATATGCTCCAATGGCCGACAATTGTTCTGCCTTGGTGTGATCGTATGTGCCCGCTCCCGGGACAAAATTTCGCCCAAACAAGCTCTACCACACTAACATAAGCTCCGAGCAAGTCGAAGCCACCGATGACGGATGGGACTTGGGACTGCCCGATCTGACTCCCGCAACGCATAGCTGGAGTGAGGACCGAGGACCCGTACCGAAATGTTTGGGGTTGGGGAAGGATTGTAGGGGAAAAATAAGGACCATTCCGAAAGGTGATGCGGCGGTGAGCCGTCTGAAAATCATCCTAAATCCAACTTTGGTGGATCCAGCTCAAGTTCGCTCGCTCTATTGTTCTTTCAGAGCTCCAGTTGACTTTGCCGAATCACGTTGCGTAATCAAGTGGTCGTGATAGGTCTGATCTTGTTATTCTTACGAACGGCTCCGTCGTGACATAAGTGAATATTCTCCCTCGGAGTCGCTCCGGAGCGGATACAATCCACTCAGCTTCCGATCTCGGTGTTCTCCGCGGCTTGAAACACCGGGAATCGGAGGAGTTTCGCATCTGAGGTCGCCGCAGGCTCCGAACGTATCTCATCGCTGATTTTCGATTAGCCGCGGAACAGTTACTCTTACTATTCGCCAAAACGATGAATAACTTGAACGGCGCCAATGACTGAGACATGGAGTGATGCGTAGTGTAGTGTAGCGTAAAGCAAGTTTCACAAGTTGCGTTGACTTCAACCGAATCGTAAGCCATCCATTGACTGCGTGATGACTCACCATGGCGGGGTGACGTCAGCACAGCAATTCATCGCGAATCTGGCTAACTTCGGCATTTTCAGCGCTCGTTTTCTGAGAAGTGTCGCTTGACCCTGCCGCTTCGACTCCGCTCCGTCTAGACGAGCATTCACTCAGACGGGCTCTTTTCGTGCGGCGTGTGATCCGAAGCAGAACCGGACGCTTCTGATAAGACCTCGAATGCTTCGGCAGACGGACGGGCACATTCTTCAATAGATACACTCTTCCGAGTCGTTCCCCATCCCCCGTTGGAGCTACTCATGACCGAGTACCCGAGAATCCAAAGCATAAGAGAGACCTCTTATGGGGGATTTTCCGTCTGAGGAACCTGGATGAACACCAATGCGGATACTCGGAACTCGGAGGCTTGCCGATGATTGGTCCTTCGTTGGGTGGCGATGACCTGCCGTGAGCCTATCGCGTCAGCCTGAGAAACTCCCGTTCGTATCCTCCGTTGTGGAATCGCTCATGGCCGGGCGAAGCAACGCTGGATTATTTGCCGTCGGCAATGTAGGTGGACGGAGGTGTACGTTCCGTTACCGAGAATCGTATCCTTCGAAGGAGCTCGTCTAATCAATTTCGCGTCTGACGCACTCGGCGACCCATTTGAGAAGGCTGACCTAGCGGAAGGTTTCGGATGTTTCCATCGTGGGTTGTTTCTCTTTTCCTACGAGCGCAGGATCGAATGTAGGCACTACAAGCGCGAACGTCTGCTGCGTGTCTCGCATGCTCAGCCGACTTGACCTCGTTGTTGTCGACGTTGCCGTCGTAGCTGTCTTCAAGCTCGAGAATCTCCCCATCGTCCTATGGAGTTCCATGTCGGTGTCACTCTCAATAATAAATCAACGATAAGCGAGATATACGGTGAGCGGAGCTCCGGATCATCGACGAGTCCCCAAATCGCCGACTCTTGAGCATGCTCCTTGCTTGCCATTGATTTCTTATCATTGACGCGCGTTCCGGGAAAAGGGGTCCGTTTGTCTCATCAATGCCACGAAAGTGCATTCTAGTCGTCCTAAAAATAGCGCATGAACGCCGGTGGTGCTAGCCTCAGTTACGACTTGACGGAACTCCGGCAGTTTCGCTCTTTCGCTTTTCGTTCGTGAGCAAATTGAGAGTAATTATCTAGAAGAACTCTTCGCAGAGTGCAAGCGATGTCGCTGCCCGCTACCATATACAACGGCCGCTAACGGTGTTCGTGTGACAGACAGCATCGGCGGCGATGTTGACAACGTTTTTTTTTTCTAATGGCGGCATCGTGGGTTATTCCGCCGACTGACCTTGACGTGGTCGACGGGCCAGTCAACCAGCGGAATCAATGATCATTGTCACCTCGGTTTACTTCCTCCACGTAAATACAACCTCTCCGCGCTCCTCCGTTCACGCTCCCTCGCCACTGAGTCGCAGACTTGCTTTGCTTCGATGGATTCAATTCGCTTCTGTCGGCGATTGAGCTCTGGGAAAACCCGTGTCGTTTCACTATCTGTCCAAGCGGAAACAGGGAGAGCGATCAATTCTCGTGGCGGCGCGGTTTTCGTAACGAGGCCTTCCGAAAGCTAGACATCAGAGCCCTCGTTCATTGAAGGCACGGATACGATCAAGTCGACATCTCGGTATCTAATCGATTGGAAGGAAAAAGGTGATCAGTGACAGCTCGAGTTATTCCTGATCAAATCTGAATGTTGCTGGTCGCGGGTGGAGGAATTCTCGAATTGAATCAAGCCCGGTCGACAGGTCAGCATCGAGGCAGGCTCGGGTTCTCGTATCTGTGTATAGCGATCGGTGGCACGCGACAAATGAACGATGAAAACCGATCGCCCGTTAGGCCGAAGAGGGAGCATTGGACATAACATTTCTCGCATACCCCCCTCTCGCAGGGACTGGTTTGATCGTATTCACCTTTTCCCAGATTCCCCCCCCCTCACACCTGATTCGACGTCACTCACCAGAGGGAAAATGCCTCTTTTTTATCGCGGAGGTCCCTCAGGGATCGTCACGAAAGGAATGAGAGCGAGCAATTCGGGGATTCAATCCACTCCTTCATTCCTCCGAGGATGAGGCTTGAGGATACGCAGTATTCCATTCATTTAGTAATTCCTCCATTTCTACGCGAAAGGTCAACAATCAGCAAGAACGCTTGATACTCCATCAGAGATTCGCAGCGGCGGGCAAGCTCAAGGAATGCGCTCTTCTCCTCTCTTCTTCCCGTTTTATATTTTTGTTGTTACCAGTGGCCCAAGATGATAGGAGGCTTTCCGAATGGCGCTTAGAGTACGTTGGCCGAGGTCTCCGTTTCGTTGTTAATCATCTATCCCGGCCTAATGCGCTCTACCACAGTTCCTGTCAGACTTGATACGACGGGTGAACGAAGCGAGTACGGCTCCTTGAGAGATAGTCGCGCATTGCTTGCCGTCCTTATATAACGAGCGAGACGGGGGCCTTGTCCCGGAACTCGTGGCCGCTCTGCAACAACGTCGGCTCGTAGAACCGGAAAGTTCCGGAAAGCTTCTCTCGTGAAAAAGAGCTTCGAGGAAGACCCGAAGATTTCTTAGTGAGCTCTCGTGGACAAGAAGCCTTACCAATCAGCGAATCGGTCGAAGTCCTCGCGACAAAAGGCGAAATTCCAAAAAGAGCGTACGGCACTACTCGTTCGTTCTCTGACTCGCATAAAACGATTAGGCGTGATCATTCCAATGACCCACGGATGCGAACAGCTTCCAATGAAGAAATAACCTGGCGCCAAGCTCCCCACTAATCTTTAGTGAGGGTTGTAAAGCGGCGTTTCCTTTCTCGTTTCGGGAGATCCCTAGACGACATTGTTCCCATGAGGACTCGAGAATACTCCTCTCGCGGACCGAGAACTACGAACGGAGGTAGTTCTCTCATGACAAGACCTCCAGACCCAGCTGCAAAGAACGGTCGGGGCTTATGGTTGGGACGGACAGATTCGAGGGGGGATTCTCTTCCTCCGTTCATTCCCGACTTCCGAAGTTGTGTCGCTCCTCCTGTCCGCTCCCGGATGCTCTAGTGTCCTTCGCACGCTCTCCCTCACATTTCACTGCTAACACCTTAGCTTTGTATCGGGGAACATTCGCTGGAAAATACTCTTATGTGTTCTCTCGCGAGGAGAAACGCGAAAGGCATCACAGACGTACCCTCGGGCCGATTCAAAAGTTTCGTACTGGCCTCAGCGTTCTTCGTCGTTTCGTGTTGACCTTGGGGTCACCTGACCACCTGAGCGTCCTCTATCGCTCATTTTTTCGTTGCTTCACGGTGCGCTCCTCCGCACTCGGTCGGTTCACATGATCCCGCCACGGAGTCTTTCTAAAGCTCCAGCATTGCGTTTTATTTAGAAGAATCTCAGGTTTCGATGGGAAATTTCTCAATGAGTGATTCCAGCACGTTCGGTCAAGTAGAAACAACGTCCATTAGTGAGTTTTTTTCTGGCAAGGGAACTCCCGAATGAAACAACATGAAAAATTCGGCTTTCTCTAATTCACTCGAGAATACGACAGCCAGGAAATGCCCAACGCCGCCGTCGTATTCGATAATGTTGGGAAAGTACGTTCATTCAAAGCGTGAACGTAAATATTTCTGAAGCGGGAACGACAGAAAAATTTGTGCGCCGCGATATTTGATGGCTGAATATTCGCCGAGACCCGAGTGGATTTGAGCCGAATACCGCACGATCTTCTTGGAATTTTCCCGTCGTGCTCCCTCGCAATCGAACCAATAATACATATTTTCGATCAATCATCTACGAGAGTCGTGTGGCCAGGCGCCGCGCTCCGCGCACTTTCGGACATGAATGGGCCGAACGATTCTCGTCGCGGACTTCCGCGCGTTGATGTCTGCCGGGAGATTACGATTATTTTTGTTTGCCTCGTTCCAGATCTCCAATAAAGATAAAACAAGAGCGGAACGTGACGCTGCAGTGTCTAATTGCTGAAAATCAATCGCTGCGTCTCGTGAGACAATATGGTGAGTTCATCGAGTCGATTTCTCACGCGATCCGCCCTGAAACAGAAATTCGCATCCCACTTGTTAAGGAACAGCAGAATCAATCCTTCCGCTGCTCCCTTCATTCGAACTCATTAAAACGTTACACCTTCGGTGAATCGCAGAGAAACACAAAGTCGGCGTCCAATCCGATCGGAATCGGAAATTCGGTTACGTCTTCGTCGAGAACAACATGGTCTTGCGGCAGGTCCGTGACGTGATCTGGGAGCAACTCTTCATTGACCAACAGGGCTTCGACGACGTTCCCTCTTCGAACAACTCATTTAATTTCCTTGACTCGTATGGCTTCCCGATCGTCTCAAAACAAGAGGTGTTCTTCACCGTGCTCGACATAGTTCACAACTACACTATCACAATCCAAACGACACAAAGATTCTGTGCACTGGATCAGATCGATCACTCGGATAGGGAGAAGATTGAGCCTGTGAAAGTGCCGTCTTTCGCCAAGGTGCCGCTGCGGCAACCCGAAGATAAGGACACGCCGAAAAGATCGAATAAGAGTGTCAGCATACACGAACCTAACGAGCAGTGAGTACGCATTCATTTTCTGTCGCAGAATTCACACGGGAACGCCCGGCTCCCGGGGAAGGATTTTTCCGGGGGTGGACTCGATGTAGTTGGGGGCTCGTAAGCTACAATATACGATTATATTCGTCTCTTGCAGTTTGAAATGGGAGATCTTGATCAGTTATGCCCGAAAAGAGACCGAGGAGCACGCACTGCAGCTGAAGGAAGAACTGACCAAGAAAAATCTCCGAGTATTCCTCGACGTTCATGAAATCAACGGCGCTGACGACTGGGCCGATTCCTTGAACAACGCCATTAAAAATTGCAAAATTTTTGTGCCATTGGTCTCTCCGCTCTATGGTATCACGAAATGGACAAACCGTGAGGTGGGTTCGAGAAATAAGATCCTTGATGGATGGAAATCCGAGAGCGCTTCCAGAGATCCTCCTGGCCTCTGTGTTCGTGAAAAGAACGAAATTTTCACACCTGACTCGATGGCGCCGTTTCCTCGTATCACTCATTCTAACAGGAACTTCCGAATCAAACAATGCAGGTGAAGATGGCCGACAAGCTGGAAAAGAAGATACTTCCGGTTTCGTTTGTTGATAGCTGGCCTCCAGACTGTCTCGCTATCCAATTAGCTACGATTCAGTACATTCACGCGTATAAGGGAACGACAGATCACCACGACGATGAGGGATATTCCGGGGATTCGCATAGTACTAGTCTTCCTCTGACGCCCACCAAAAAATGGGACGCCAAGCACGTCAAACGCGTTGCTGACGACATTTCGAGGATTTTCAAAGCTGAATGTGACAAAGAGCGGAAGAATGCCGTGCGTAAATCTGTCAAGAGGATCAGTAGCTCTCGCGTAAGTACTCTGCGCTCGCCTTCGATTCAGGAACAATCAAAAGACCAAGTACCTTCTCCGGCTGTCCACCGACATTCGCACCGAATTATATACGATACCGGTACGCCTAATTGAGTATACTTGCAGCCAACGCCTCGGAATTCGGTCCTGCTGCAGACGCCTGTCGAGGAGGTCGCCTCCTTCCCGCTAGGCGTCCAGGAGGCGAGCGAAACAAACCAGAGCCCCAAGGTCAACGAGAAAATCGACATCCTCATCTCTGCTCATCCTAAAGAGAAGCTGAGAGCAGATCAGGTCATGCAACATCTCAAATCGAAGGGCTATTCGGTCTGGTCGACGACGGAAATGGACAAAGAAATACAGAAATCGGGACTCATCAGTCCTCTTGGCGATCCACCGCACGCCCACACGAACTTCGCGTTCTCACCTACGAGTCGGAATCTGAACTGGATTCCAGAGAGTCCTAGTGAAGGACAACACACGCCCGCCTCCAGAGTTGGATCCGGCGAGTCGGCGCGCCTCAGAGTCGCTCAAAGTAACCATTTTTCGAAGAAAGCAGCTCAAACAACGCTCGTCATATTCCTGATTTCTGACAGTTTCCTGAGGAGCACAGTGTCGATGCAGCAGGTCTACTATTGTCAGAAACGGAAGCACGTCATCGTCGTGAAGACTGAACTCTCTAAAGATCTTCCCTGTTGGTGGGACTCTCTCATGGGCGCGGATAGCATCGACGTAAGTTCTGAACGGGAGCTCGGGATTCTTCGGGACGAGTCCGACCCTGGAACCCGAGGCATCCCGCTCGAAAAAATTATACCATCTTTTCCTGCTCATGACCGTGCGAGGACGGTATTGCTTGAGAGTTGTCCGAAAAGATCGCGAAATTCCAGATCGAAGCTGCTGATTTCAAAGCTCAACTGGATAAACGGGTCAAGAGCGAGCTCAAGAAATCGGATCCCGCGAGCGACAATGAAACCGAGGAGAAATACATCTGCGAGAGGTGGGAGAACGAGCTGAAGAAACTCCCCTCCCAAGACGGCTGCGTCTACGTGTCGGGCTCAACGAGGGACATCGATGAGCGAACAACGAAAATCTGCGAGTGAGTTCAAAGCCTCTGTCTGTGTTATGCGTCTGGATGGAGCAAAGCCAAATCTCAAACGTCCAGAAAAGCAAGCACCAGGAGCAGAAGCGACCGCTCATGACGTTGAATTTACTAGCCTAATAAATGACCAATTGACAACCAGCTCATTCATTCGCCAGGCCGATATTGATCTCTTTCGATCCCGCTCCAATCCCGCTTCAATGTTTTCTCTCGTCCTTACAGTGAAATCGGGAAAAAACTCGCTCTGGTAGCTTCAATCACCTTGATCACCGGAGGTTTCTACGGTGTCCAACAGCTGGTGGCCAGAAGCTTCTTCGAAGCGCGGAAAAACCGCGCAGCCGCTGCCGACGCTGCACCGTCGACTGCACAGTCCTTGTTCCACCTTTTACCCGTGAGAGATTCCGGCAACTACGCTGACGATGCACCTCAAAATAGCGACGGAACGTTTCGAGATGCTGAAGGTGGCAAAACGCTCTACATCGGGGACTCGATCAAGGAACGGGAGCTCCTCGTCGGGAGGACATTCAGCATTTGCATCCTCATTGGAGGTCCGTCAAGGTTTAGTCGGTCGAGGCAAGCACATTTGAATTATGCATGCGGGCACGCACCTTCGGAACTAACTCTGCCTGCTGCATTGTTCGGACCGGTGCTCCTGCAATCAAGTTTCTCAAAAGATTTGTGCCTTTCTATCTTCCAGGGGACGCCCGCGCTGCCCACGAAGCGGAACAGTTCCTGTGGAACGACCATTTTGTAATACCGATAATATCGACGGGCGGCGCCGCAGGTGGCGACCACAACCTTGACGCCAAGATACTCCAGGTTAGACTCCAGGGCATATGACAGAAATGGAAAATCACTAAATCAGTCGACTGCTGAGTCATGAGCTCGATCATCCTCCACGAGACCTTCTTTTATCCGTTCTGAGTAGTTTTGCTCATCCTCAGAGCCCTCATTGTGTCGATGAGGCGAAATGGGACGTACTGAAAGCTTCAGACGTGCCGCCGGAAGTTCTCGCCGAGAACGTTATCGAAATCTGGGACCGGCTACATACTCAGATGCTCGCCTTGGGGTAAGTGTTTTTCCCACTTTTCCAAGGTCTCGTCCTTGGCTCGACGTCATACCCATACAGATTAATTTAATTCATTTATCGGAATGATGAATGCTTTCGCAGACGGAGACCCGTTCGTCTGCTGCGCCATCGACCGGTTGTCGTGAAAAAACGTCGACGCTTTCGACCCGACGCACTCGACGTGGACAATGCCGGGGAGAACAGCGTTCCGTTCATGGTTCCGGCGGATGATGAGGATGCGTCATCGCTGGGCTCCATCGAGAGACCGACCTATCTCAAGAGCTTGAAATGGATGCGCGCCTTCAGCCTATTTAATCGGATCTCGACACACTTATAGCAATGGAGACTCGGTGCCCGCAGGTGGCGCTTCTGCTACTTCACGCGTCGAACGAAGCTTCCTGCTGGTGCCGACAGGAAATCCTGAAAAATCTGCCGGCGGCCTCGAGGAAAATCACCCGCTGGCCGCAAATTGCGCGCAAAACTCCCCGAGGGAGGCTCACGGGATGTAGTTTTCCCGCTGACTAAGTTATGATGTTTAACGAATGCTTAGGAAAATTCAGTTGTAATGTATGGTCACAAAGCTGGGAAGAACACGAACGTGGTCAAGGGGCGAGCGAATCGACGTAGTATTCCCCGAATGTACGGGAGGGAATCGTGTTATCACTCCTCGGAGTAAGATCCTTCCATGATAGATCTGTATGGCGAAGACTACCCTCACTCACGTCGCGTCGTATCTCCACCGATAACACTACAGGACAATGATCGAATTGCGTTGCGAAAAAGCGTTGACGGCTTGTATAGATTGTAAACGTACAAAGTATCATTGACGGAGATATATATTCATGTGTACATAAGATATACAAAATAGACGGGACAATCGGACGGTGCGCTATAATAAAGAAGATCCATCGACGATAATTCCCTTATTCTTCCGCGCCGCTACTTACTGCGCGGATGGTTCAAATCGCAGTCATCGAGTTAACACCGCCCGACTCCATCGAGTACCCTGAAAGGTTAAAGAAAGAACTCCTCGCTGAATCAGAGAGCTTTTCTGTCACATTTCCGAAACCGGTTCTTTGACAGTTCGTTAGCTCGAACTATCCGCGACTCGTCGGATAGTTCGATCGGTGTCGGAGGAATGAGTCTTCCAAGGGATACTCAACTATAACAATTGAAATTGCAATCCGTACACGGAAGAGACGGAGTTCGACGGCTTTGTTTCCGTTTTGCAGAGCTTGTGAAGATGGATACTATCGTGAGCGTGATCCCCCAGAGAAGGACTCCTTCAGAACAGGATTCGCTGGATGTACATAGCCCATACCAGGGAATTTCAGAGGGAGCAAAAGGAAGCACCTACCTTTCTCAGGGCCTCAGGAGTGACTGTCGATATTCTTCGACATTCCGCAAATGATATCATTGGTGGCGGGAGTGTCTCGTTGAATGCGTGCATATGGTATCCCCAGGAAGAGCTCAGAAATCATGAGAGCAAAGCTCAATCCTCTCTCGAGATCGTCATAGGAATGCCCAGGAGTAGCGGAGAATATCATCGGTCTTGTACATAAGTTCCGAAACAAGGGTCAAAATATTCTTTTACCGCGCTCGCTACCTTGCAGAGAATGTCGGCAGCCAGCGCCTCGATAAGTCAGTCCGGCCAATGAAAACACAGATTTTTTTGTTTGTTGGCAAACATTGTTAAAAAAATTTCTTCGATGGGTTTTCTTTTATTTACATTCATATGCAGTACAAACTGTATAGTGTCATCATGCTTAAAAAAGCGAGAAAGCAAAAACCACTTCATAGACTTTCATGGATAACACTATAATCAATATCATCGTATTAATGATCAACTACAGCCGTCGCACAACCCGCCGTTCTCGGGCCGGCGACGAGGGTGCCGGGCTTCCACCGGAGATACGCTCTCCGGTGGAGACGCGACTTGTGTTCGAGAGCCGATTTTGCTTGTTTTTCAGCAGATATATCTGAGATCTTTCGATATTACATCACCGTCTGCAAAACCTTCATCATACTTGATTCGATTCCTCTCACTCTTCTGAGGGGAAACTTCGTGTACGGAGTGTCATGTAGATTTGTCTGTTGAGTACTCACGTGGTTAGTTTAATTCTCAAAACTGACAGCGCTGCTTCCGGTGGAGAGTTGGCCAGAGATGCGCTGTACTCGAACCCGACTCGACGTCGTATTCTCAATGTCCGAGACATTGTTCGTTCCGGTATTTTGTTCTGATTTCCAGGATAAAATATCGAGCCAGAAAATTTAGCTCTGCGGTTGTGTCGTGTTCGTGGTTGTGCATGGGCGTCTGTTCGTGTATAGTTGCATGCGGTGAGTTGATTGATTGGTGGGTCCTCGTCTCTTAAATTAACTGTCGAACTTCATCGAGGACGAGAATTAAACTCGTTCTCTGTTTGTCCTCTGCTCGAAATCCGCTTGGGTTCAAATATTTATTAGTGGCGAGATGAATTCCCTACACCTTAATATTATTAATATCGTCGTAGTTATTATTGTTACCATCATCAGCCTCGTCCTCTTCAATTTCCATTACCGTCATTATTGTTATCGATAGTATTGTTATTATTGTTGCTTCGTAGGCGACATCAAATGACTTCTGCGGTGTGAATTATGTTGTTTTCTTTGTCGTTGATGTATCTCTCCCTAATTGTTTCTTCCTCGCCTCGAGAGGTAATGATAGCTATAAGTGGTCAACTAGTGCTCTGATGTTTGTCCACAGACCAGCGGAGCGGGCAGGCATAGGGAACCGGGAACTCAGTCATCCGTCGTCGTTGACGCCAGCGCTTAAAACTCCGCGCAGACGGTCGTCAAGACTGATTTCGGCTGAACCAGACAGTCAACAAGAAACAAAAACACACTCCGAACAGCCTGTGAGAGTTATTCCAGTGAATACGGACTCGCCGCCAGCGGTCGACAGCTTCTATGGAAGATGGTCTACGGAGGTCTGCATACCTCCGAAAGAACCAGTTCTACTTTTTGGTTAGCGCCGCGCCAGCTGAAGTCGGCCGAAGTCCGCCTTAGCGGTCACTCGGAATAGAGGCGATCGAGTAGTGTTCCTCACTGGTGGGTTGTTCGAACGGTTCCCCCGGGTCAAATCTACTCTAGAAAACTCACAACCTCCTGCCGTCCAGGTCAAGCTAGCATCTATAGAGCTATGTTTTAATAGTACTGGTAGTTGTAGTAGTAGACGACGACATGGTAAAGGGACAACAGCGAGCTCCTTTCATCACCCTCATCATTATGATGAAATCGGAAGAACTCCAAACAAAGTTCCTTGCAAGTAGGTAGTACCACTAAACACCGTGCCACTCACTCGGGCGGAATGGCCCGAATGAATCTCTGGGGGAAAGTTCATCCCGCCCGTTTTAATGGCTTCCCGGCGCTCGATGAAAGCGACCGGATAACGCGAGTAATTCGGGAACGGCCGCTTGCACAGGTAAGGCTCGTTCCTGCTTGAGTTTCTGTTTGTCTCTTAATCAATAGTTCAAGTGTTGGCTGGCTGGCAAAATGTATGCGTCAGCGCCGAGGAGTAATCGTCTCGGACTTGATCAAGTTGCGAGTATGAGTAGTAGTAGAAGTAGTAGTAAACAACGTTAGCCTCTCGGCTGTAAGCCGTTATTCAAAGCTACATTCCCTCCCGATAAATTATCATCAACACATCAGGCGTTCTGCCGCACGTAAGAACGTGTAGAGGCGGTGAGACAGCGTTCAAAAAACATCAGCTCGTACATAGGTGTTCGTCCGTCAAGCTGGTGAACTTGTTCCTCGCACACTTACTGAGAGAGAGATTGAGACACGAATCAGCACACGGCCAGTTTTCCAGACGGCTGGCGAAATCTAGTGCGTTGAATTTACAGGACCCAGATCTGGCAGTCCACCTCCGCGACTCGGCTAATCGGAGAGTCGGAAATTCGGCATTTCGAAGCGAAGCGGGGATTCAGCTCGATTCGAACAGCCTTCATGGAGTGCCAGCCTATGTTATTTCTCCAGGACGGATAATGGTAGACTGCCTCGATCAATGCAAAGACTGCTGCTTCTAATGCGGCGGCGGCTGCGAATGCTGCCTAAAGACGGTCCACGATGACCTCTCGCGCGACGTCAGAGACGGTCTTCCACCACTGGTTCGACAAGCTCAGAAATGTGTAGCTCTATCACCGGCCGAAATGACGGTTATAGTTTCCGACTTCCGATTGGATTGGGGGATCGATCGTTCTACACTTCTGAACTCGAATTTTCGCGGTGGATCGTTATAGAAGCGATTTCCTCACTACTAGAAGACGGATCATTTTGGGACGAATTTTCATCCACGACCAGACACAAGCACTTTTGAGTGCTGCGGGAGACCACGAATATCGCTCGTCCTGGCTCTCCGACGATGATCCCGGGAACTGTTTCCTCTCCGTCACTGCTGATGAGTTCCCCACAGGGTTGGCATACGGCCGTTGCGATGATGGCTCGTGGATTCTCAGAGCCTCAATAAGATAAATGTTTGTTGATCGTGGGGGTCAATAATTTGATCTCTGACGACACGAGTCACACGACCTTTGTAAACAGTTTGGGTTTTCGAGTCCAGCAAAAGTCGCCGGAATATGAGAGTCAACCATCTCCGCATTCGAATTGAGTAGCATCGGTATCCTCGATTCCGGCAACATGAAAGCGGGCGCGCCAAGCCCGCAAATCAGTCGTCTGCCCTGCTGATCTCAGTCGGATGATTTTCGATATTGTCGATATCAAGATTAATTATCTAGAAGAATAGCTGTTATCATCATCATCAAGAGTCGCAGAAGACCAAAGCGTTTCTGCTTAAAATGGATATAAACTCTATGTAAGCGAGCAGCGAGAAGCACTAACCGGTTCTCCACAAGGCGTCAGAACAGTTTAAATGGACCGCCGACGCCGAGGGAATTTTATGTTTGTCAAACTCACGGTGCTCAAATAGGTTTTCACAACCACTACTATCGTATGTCTCTAGGGTGTCCCCCTGTCTCTCTTTCTCACGCTGTTGCCTCCTGTCGTCGGCTCCCTCTGAGAGCCTCGTGAACGATGTGAGATGTCCTCATTCACTCTCCACGAGATAGAGCTGTTCAACGAGACGTAAGCGTCAAATATGCGGTCACGTTAGTGGCTCTGTCTCCGGAGATACTGACCGTTTCGTTTCACATCAGTCAATTACTCCATCAACGAGGCGGGAGAATCGATGACCACTGCCTGCGCAATCCTCTTAACAACGCTTGTTCGAACGTGAACCTTCCACGCTTGTCCGATCTCCCCGCAGCGGGTCACGACCGCGCACGACAAACCCCCGAGGGGAATGAGTACCGAGCACATCCTCTTCAACTGCCCGCTTGGAGCTCACTGTGTTGAGTACACGTTTGCGGTTTTCCGTATTCACGCGGGAGGAATTTCAAATCCGATGCGGATGACTCGCCATGGAGCGATTTCTTTGGGATGAAGGTACCTAGTTTTGTTTGTCTGTAGCTTTGTTTGTCTGCCGGTTTAGAATAGCCGTATCTGTTCGGTGTTAACTGTCGTCTACTATTGTCGCCATCGGTATTCGACCATATCGTTCTGATTACACAAGATGAATTTACAACGTGTCCTACAAATGGAGGACTTCGCGTATTCTCGTCGGAGTATCTCCTGAAAACCACACTGACCGAGGGCAGCCCACAGAGTCCAAAATCACTAACCAGAACTAGCACGTTAACTGGATACGAGTGCGGCTCGCTCATCTCGTGAATCCAGCCAAAGTCGAAGCATAGAAAGAGTTGGGCGCGCCTCATTTGGTGGTCTTGAACAAATATACTGTGGATCTCTGATCAACTTGTAATCAACTTTTCGTCATTTCTATCAAGTGAGTAGCTAAGCACATCACTCGATCCGCATCTATGTATAACCTGCGTTCGGTAATGACCTATCGAAGTTTCACATGTTTAGCATTCTTGCTCGTTCGCTCATCCGATCATTCGTTCTACTCATTATTACAATCATTCCTCTGTTGCACACTTACATCTCTCCTGCATTCATAATCATCATCGTCGTGCTACCGGTCAGAGAGTCTACGTTTCGTGTGTCCGAGCAGTCACACGGGCGAAACTGACAGCGATACAGCATGAGGATCGCGTCATCTGATTCTACCTTTTAACGATCACGTATCTCGACGATGTTATTCTGCTTAGGTCGACAGCTTGGGTCGACTTGCCCCGCTTGCGTCGCAGAACGCTCATCCGCACCGGTAGGTAAATTGGTATAATTCTTCCTAGAGGTTGCGCGAAGTTTTATGGGTGTCGACGGCTAATCGACGGTCGGAGAAAAGTCTTGTCGAGTCCTCGACTCGTTGTCGTAAGCTCGATGTTTCCATTCACGCTCGCACGATCATGAGGGAGTGTCACAGTATCGCTGCCTTTTGTCTCAAGTTACTCCGTATCAGTTCATCGTCGGGTGTGTGGAAGAAGACGTTGTTCCACATCATGTATGGAGATCTTTGACTCCATCACCTCACCGTCGTTCTTGTCGATCGACGGCAGTGTATATGAATATTCAGGTTGTTAAATGAACGAGCCGATATAGAAAGATAAATGTGAAACATTCCGAGTACTTGCCTTGGGCATATTTCGCTTCTGTCGATTTTTGTCTTTTGTGGGTGGGATGTTGTTGGTGTCTCTGTTATCCAGTCAATAATAGTCAGTTAGTACTCAACTATACTTGCATATATTGCTCTTGCGTCTCCAAAATGATGTCTCGTAGATCAGAATTATATGGCGATATCGGTATCGATCGCTCGCCTGCATTTGATAATGTTCATGAACCTTTAATCATCGTATCATCATCATGATCATACAAAAATCTTCAAATCAACAGTCAAAACCTCCCCGTGAAATTCTTGTGCTGACGTCGTCTGCTGATACTGTTCGCGTCGGTCGAGTCCGATACTCGATGAATGTAATTGTCGTAATTGTTGCTTCGATATATTGTTGTTGTTTGGTTGATTTCGTTTGTATTCCCTTGTTGTTGTTGTTCTTGTTGTTGTTGTTGTATTTTTTAACTGTACAGAGCTGTTATTTTCGTTCAGATGATCCTTTCGATCAGTGGGCTCTGAGAGCTGCTCAAGTTGGACTCGGTGTGTTTCGGGCACACTCCCATAAGTAGGTTATGTAGGGATGCGCTAGCACAATACACAGTCCAAAATTAACAACGAATCTTCCAGGACTCAAATCACAACATACCATACGACAAGGTAAAGACGCACACACCCGGTATGGCTGGACTTCGCTGTAGAAAACTTACTGTTAGGCTCTGTTGGAAGAACAGGACAGAAAGGTTGTCAGTAGCGAATATTTCGTCACACCAAGCCAAGATCGACTCGGGTGATTAGGACAGTTATTATTACGTGAAAGATTCTTCATGAAGTCGAGGTCAAAAATACGAATTCCATTCACGATGTAGGAGGAGGGACTTGCACTGGAGGATAATGGAAGGCCTATGATTCTTATGAATTCGTTCAGGAGAAAAGGTTTCTTTGGATCCATTTGTAGAATAAATTGGTGAGAGTGTTTTCCAAGCGGTATTTTTGTGTATGGATGGGCTTCGTGAAATATTCGGATGTATCCGTGTGGAGTCGACGCGGTAACCACTGAATTTTCCATTCAGGCAAGTTCGGCGCCGGATTCCAAGGAGTCGAGTGCAGAAGTCTTTTGAAAGTTCGGAAAGACGTGCTATGAGAGTTCTGAGTTGTGTTCAAACATAAAAAGTCGAAGGGCGTCAAGTAGGGTGGTTAGTTTGGTTCTGGCGTCTCGGAGAGTGGATAGATAGGTTCGGATATACGAAAAGTATCGCATTCCGATTCCAGACCGTTCATGGGTGCATATTTCACCTGTCATATGGGTTTTCTGGTCAGTTTTGTCTCAAGTTAAACGAAATTCACAAGTTTGTCGTACGACTGTTTCGCTTTGGGTCGCCGGCCAACGAAGGCAGACAACCGGGGCAAAACTCCAGGACAAAATTGAAATTGTTCGGTTTCCTGAACAACGTGGCTGGGATGCATTTCGATCAGATTGATGACATGGTTCGTCAAATCGTGGCTGTTGTCGAAATTGTTTGTATCGTGTATCGTTTTTGTCAAGACATGGGGTCCGCTCTTAGTCACATTTCCTTCTTCATTTGTTTCTCTTTGCGAACAACCATTTGGGTGTTTGCATTGGTGTTGTTAGTAACAATGGTCGTTGCCGGTCGCCGAGACTGCTTACTACTGAGGCTCGATAAGCATTCCCTAGAACGTTCTTCTGCTTCCCGTTTGTTCGTCGGTCACAAAGCTTGTTTGCGGTTCATGAAGTCTCGATTTCTAAGTTCAAAGTTGAAGCTCTCGCTTGCTCACTTGCACCCAGCTTTCCGGTGGAATTTTCTGTGCTGGGTGTAGGTTTCTTAGTCATGCGACTCGGAGTCGAGTCGCTCAAAGCCATTTGTTGCTTTAAGGCGGCCGCTGCTGTTGCTACTAGAATGCACGTTTTCATATGTCTCGACGACAAGAGAGAGAGAGAAAAGTTTTCCTTGTAACAGTTGTTGTCGTGGTAAAGGTTAATCTGGGAATCAGTCGGGGGATTTGGAATACTCTGAGCAATTCGGAGGCAGAGGGTTCGAATATTATGTCAGGGTAAGGGAGTGTTTGAGGGAGGGGGGAGAGGATTTTTCGGAAAGTGAATCAGCAAGGGATTCTTGAGCCTATTGGGTTTGTAGTTGGGAAAGTGAATCAGCAAGGGATTCTTGAGCCTATCGGGTTTGTAGTTGGGAAAGTGTAACAGCGGTTCGGGAATCAGGGTCTGGGGTATTGGGTTGATGGGTCATGATGGGTTCTGGGTTGAGCGGTATAGGGGACGAGACAGGTTGGAATGTTCGAATCGTCGTCCTAGAATTTCGGATCGCCGGGTTCAATCGTGATGTTTGGCAATTACTCTTGGTCGTCACTTCTTATTAAAGTTAAGAATAATTGAATCTCGTAAATCTCCATAATTTCATGAAGACGTAGCGAAAAATCTGACAATTTTTGAAACTCTCAATCGGAGTCTCTAGAAACGTGGAAATATAGGTTCATAGAGGAACGATAAGTTCCTTTTATAAGACCGATCTCATAAGGAGGTGATACGATTCCAGTCGAAAATCCCGTCTTATGTTTCCAACCTTGGGCAAGGAGCTAGAACGCAGGGATTCGGGAGTGGCGGGGGAATGGGGGAAGGAATGAGAAAATGTAGGGGTATCAGGGCAGTGCGATGGATTTTTTCTTCGAAGATGGTAGTCGGAATCCTATTGGGTTCAAAGTATTCTGTTACAACGAGAGAGATAAACACATTCGAGATCTTTTGGGTGAATGAGAGATGGCACCATAGTTATAGATAAGACATACAGTGGATCATGTCGATTGGGTCGACGATGGGGGAACGTTCTTCGGCATGTTGCGTTCAGATGCATGTCGCGCCAATGAGGCCGATTCAGACATTTTTCTTTGATTTTTGTTCGTTCGTCGCTTATGCACTCGAGTGAGCGCGGGAGAAGTGTGTATGAAGTCACAACCTCTGGTAGCAGCGTCAAATTATTCCAAATATTGGCGGGAACTGGCGAGGACATGATAATCCGGTTTCAACAGAAAGCAAGCTCCTGCTAGCTTCCATAGATTTCATTTATGGAGAGATTGGTTGACGTTTGTTTCTTCGCTCATTCATTCTGCGTCATTGATACTCTTTGATGCTGGTGGTGGTTTTTGGTGTTATTGTTGGAGCACAAAACTTGGGAGTGTGTTGTACCGGTCGACCGACCTTCTCGGGGTGACTGCGAGCCCTCGAACCCTATTTTGATGTTCTGGGTTATACATACTTTAACGATTGCATGCGTCTGTGATGCGTTCGAAATTCTTGTCAGCATCCACCTACACCTCCCTAGTGGTCTGAACTAGGTATTTCATCACTCTTACAGCAACAACCGAATCCTATGAGTGACACTCTTCTGGACTCAACTACGGAGTCCTCGCTCCCTTAGCCCCGGGAACGTCTTCGGCGGAGGAGGACAATGATGTCTAATGTCGAAAGAACTGCGACCTTGGCGGTGCTTTGGAAGATCACGAGTAGTGATGCGTCCAGTTCAGCTTGAGAGTTTCATTCCTGGACGGGTGGCTGAGCGCTGAAGAAACGCCAGCCGGAGTCAGGAATCCGATGACCTCAATCAGGAATCTTTCGGTGCAGATATTAGAATGGATTTAACGTTTCTCGGCAACTTACTGCAAATTGAGCACGGCGGCCACTCAGGGCTCAGAGAGGCGCGAGAGGAAGAGTCAGACCCCAGAGCGTGCAAACCGTGCGGGTCGCAGTTCTCTCGACATGACTGCTCTACAGCTGAATTTCGTCTCCTACCGGCTCAGTTGGCGACTTGTGGGTCGATGGGAGTATCCGTTGAGTTAGTTCTTAATCGATTCGACGATTTCCCGCACCCAGGGCACAAAGCGAGTGGCGTTGAGTGAATGGCCCAATTCATGAAGACGTGAATGCCGAGCCATAGGAGGGGTAGGGACGGCTAGGCGAATATTTTTTTTGGGAAGCATTGCCAGATGTTCGTTTCAGAGACTGGGTGTCAGATTGTGCCCTGGGTGCTGCAGTCCGTGACCTTGATCCAGTGGGACGTGGTGTGAACTGGTACGCCGAGTTGACCGACAGGCATGATCGCGAATGTCAATTAGTTCTATACCTGCGCGTCGGATCGAGTCGCGTCCTTCGGCGGAGGGGGTGATGTGCGGATAACCACCTTGGTCTTTGTGTCGTCTCCATCCACAACAACGATGGCGGTATCCTGAGCTCCTCCGGCCTCATCGTCGGAATCATCGTACTCACCTGAGGATTTAGCGGAAGAAATCTTCATTCTTGAATCGATTTCGCCCTACTTCGAGCTCTATCGCCAACGTGCAAGAATTCTTCCGTGGGAGCCTCGTTATAGGGACCCTGATATAGAGGACACACGCTCATGAAAAATGAACGATTGCTCCGTCTCGGCCGGCCTGTGGGATTCCCCATGTAGGGCGCCGATGATTGACTTTCGAAAATGATAGATCGACGACTCGGCCCCGGTTCCAGCCCTAATCCCCCCCCGCATAATGAAAGAATCTAGTCGGAAAGTCGGGGGCGATAGAATCTCAGACGATTTCCGAGGTTCCTTGCATTGTCGCGCGGCGCGTCATAATGAATGCAGTCCCGGACGTCAAGTCCGCTATAACGAGGTTCTACTTTATACTTCCAATAAAAATAATTTCCTTTCGGAACATCTGATAGTGCGCTCACCCTTGTATCTCCGCCACGTGTGTTGGATTACTCGGGCACAGTACTCCTGTCGCTGTCTGAGAAGTGTACTCGATACAGGTTCGTATCCAGGTCGGTCAATATGTATAACTTGTTCCGTAAGCTCCGGTGGTTCTTCGATTTGATGTCCTTTTCGAGCGAAGAAATCTCTCGTCAACGCGTCAAGAATGTCGACGCAGTAAACCATGTCTCCTTTGCAGATCGGGATGTCCAAGACGATCAACTTGTACTTGTTGGGTTTGGGTATCTGGAGCGGCTCTTCAAGGGCGTTAACGAAGTTCGACAGATGGGCGTAGGGTAGGTACTGGGTGCCCTTAGGGTCGAACTGCTGCCAGATCTCGTAGTACATATCGTAGTCGTCGTCTGTTAGACCCTCTTGAACGTCTTCGGTGGCTTGAGAGTAATTTTCGAGAATGACGGCGATGTACATGTTGATGATGACCAAGAATGAAATGATCAGATAACTGACGAGGTACGCTACGGCGATTCCTTTCTTGCCGCAGTTTCCCTCGGTTTCGCCGTCTTCGTCGATCGTTGGTTCCTCGCAGTCTGTTTCGTCCATGATCGCGGCCAGGACGTCGCTCCAACCCGCGGATGTGCACATTTGGAACAGTAGGATCATGGACTGACCAAATGTTTCGAAGTTGAAGTTCTCATCAACGCCGTACCGATGTTTCACGTTCATAAAAAATGACATGCCGAAGATCGCGTAGATGAACATCACGAGAAATAGTAGTAGACAAATGTTGAACAAAGCAGGTAATGACATGGCAAGGGCAAACAGCAATGTCCGTATTCCACGGGCGCCTTTGACAAGACGCAAAACTCGGCCCACCTTAACGACGCGCACCACTCGGAGTAGAGTCGGTGACACGAAGTACTTGGCGATAAGATCTTTGAGCACGGTTCCCAAAATTGATAAAATGACGACGACGAAGTCGAACATGTTCCAGGGTTCTTTGAAGTAATGCCAGCGGAGGGCAAAGATTTTGAGCACACACTCCGCAGTGAACACGGCGATGAAAAATATATTCAATCTCTCTAGAATCGATTCGAACAGGTCTGACTGCTGATAGTGGTCCAGAGCCATAACCGTCATGTTGAGCACGATGAAGATCATAATTGCCATATCGAACATTTTGTTCGTTGTTAGGTCGAATATCATTGCTTGAAGTTTGAACTGCAAGAGAAAAAAGCGACCGTCAAGATCAGCTGGGTGTCGGCCAACGGGCGGATGGGATGACGTTGGGGTCAGAATTGCTCAGCCCCCGATCGGGAAGGATTTCGGAATGGGATGCGCAGCGGAGCCGATTGCGCGGACTTACTCTTGGTCTTGGTATGGCTTTTGCGGGTTTCTTAGATCCCATTTTCTTCATTGCGTTGTAATACTTCTTCTGGTCTTCAGTCATGAACATCTCTAAAGATCCTCCGGCTTTCTTCTTTTGCTCATTGAAATTGTCAATGATGACTCCGATAAACAGATTCAGTGTGAAGAATGCTCCAAAAATTATGAAGAATACGAAATACAGGTACATGTATATGTTGACTTCGTAGTCAGGTTGATCGTCTTTTGATTTGGAATCCGTAGCGTGAGCCATTATGTCGATCCAACCTTTGAATGTAGCCACTTGGAAAAGGGCCAGGTATGCGTTGAGCACGTTGTCAAAATTGATCATGGGATTCTGCCATGTAAAGTTGTTGTTTATGCAGGCCTCCCGATTCGGGATGAAGCTCGAGTTCAGCTGTGTGCCGTTAGCGTCAACACAGTGGTAGAACTTGCCCGCGAACATCTGCACTCCCATGATCGAGAAGATCAGCCAGAATATGAGACAGACCAGCAACACATTGAAGATGGCAGGAATGGCTTGGACTAGAGCATTAACGACGACCTGGAAACGCCGGCACATTATACCCATGTTAGTAAGTTGTCGTTCCAATGACCATCCGATTCCAATGTGCACGCTCTCTCTTCTGAGGGTCGAGGAGCTCAATCGGGTTCAGTAAGATCTCGTATTTGTCGGTTTATCGGAGGAAAGGAGAGAATCAGAAGTTTGAAGGATTCCGCAAGAATCTCGAGTTTAGAGAAGCCTCGGAAAGTGCCAATCAGTGGACGAGCTCGTTTCATTTTCGTAAGCCATGCGTCACGTCAAGATATTGCTCGAAACATTCAGCCGGGACGGTCACCGCTACCCTCACGGGCTCTCTCATTCGATGAGTAGCGGGACAAGCGACTATTAGAGGTTTCTAAGTGCCGCGATGGGTGGACATAGTGGTCATTTAGTGGAAGTTTATCATGCTATCCTGTTCCCATGCGAGTTAGGGTCGGTGCTGGTGACCTACCATGAGAATTCGGAGCACGAATTCTCGTAGATTTCCGTAAACTATTTTTTCAATTGAATAATGTCTATACTTATGGACTTCTCCCGCTATTCGACCACATTGCCCCGGTCGTGATTGAGATTCCGTGGGAAACAGTCAACCGCTCGGCGATAGGATCTAAACCTTGCTCAGGACGACGAACCACTCTTCCAAAACCGCAACGAGCGGATTGCTTGAACTGTGGGGGACTGTGAGCCAGTGCGACCCTCATTCAACTCTCGGAATGATCTCATACAGTATATTGACATACAGACGACTGATATCTTCACTCCGTCCAACCAGAAGGTCCAAGGTCTAGAATCTCCTCGGGCGAGGCACGCGATCCTTCCACCGACACGCACACAGAAGATAAGATTCAAAACGAAATATCACCGGAGAGAATTCCGGCCGAAAATCACTCACAGAGAGACCTCGAAGCACTAAATCGAAAACATTTCCCACAACGCACAGAAGAAACTGTTTTCTCGAATGATGCTGTCAAGGTAATAAGACACAGATAGTAGAGGAAAGATCTCAAAACAGTCAAGGAACTTGATAGGACATCGAGGATCCGGGAATAAGAGGGTGGGGAGGGGGCAAACCCTTGCTCAGCGAACTACGTATTGATCTCAAATAGGCAAAATACGGAGAGCTTGACGCTCGGGAGCGGATTCTCATTTCCACGGACTCGCGAGGATCCTTCCCCGGTTCGGAAAGAGACAATCAGCAAAGATTGGACTCGGCGGTTCACTAGAGATTTGAGTTGACAATGGCCCTGCGGTTAGCATGCTTTGCGACTGTACGAGTGAGGTGTATACGCAAGACGAAGCGAGGAAATGATTCAAAACGATCAACTCCACCGAAACGAGACTCAGAAACTCAACTAGGAAGAAAGATTGCGAAGTCGGAATGCGGAAACGAGTTGTCAGAATGGGAAGAGCTCGAGGCCGGCCCCGGAAATACATATAAGTCCGAGATAGCGGAGACCTGCTCTCTTGAGGGCTTCTCCTTTCCAATTTTCTCGATGATGAGAGAAACATAGAGGGAGAGTACACAGAACAGAGAACCCTGGGGGAAGGGCTCGAAGAGAATCGATTTTGGGAAGCAAGAGACACACCGAGATCGGAGAAGATCAGCGGCGGGGTCAATCGAGAGCGCGAGTAGAGGAAAACAGTCGGTGTACGAAGGATCGAGGGATGCATTGAGGAAGAGAAAGAAAGGCGGGCAAGTGGAAGGGTGAATTTCAGGTGGATAAGCCGATAGGCAGATTGGAGCTTGGAAAGAGAGGAAGGCCGATAAACGACTCGAGAGATGTTATGGAATGTTATGACACTCTTCGATCTATTCTTACCCTCATGCCTTGGAAGCGGGAAAGCGCTCGTAGAGGGCGCAAGGCACGCAGGGTTCTCATGGTCTTGAACGCTTGAATTTTACCTGCTCCCAGCCAGGTCGCTACTAGATTGATCACAGATACCTAAGGAAGATGAAGAATTCTGTGAGGTAGCACTCAAGTAACCACGCCTAAGCTTGTTAGTGGGAAGGGCAAGAAACGATGGATGGATGGATGATTGATGGATGGGTGATATCTATGTTGTACTCTGGAGACACGATTCACGTAGCGCGGGAGGAAGAGGAGGATTGGGAGCGGAGGGAGAGGGGCCTGGAGTTCCATGTTTTCGGAGCTGTCTTCGGTCGAGGATTCGGGGAGGTCATCGACGAATTCGCTCCCCTGCTCCAGTTGACATCGATCGATGAGGTCTCACGAGGAGGAAAGCCGGATCGCGCTTTTCGTTTCTGGTAGCCGGATCTAGCGGTCGAGTGCTTTTTCACAATTCACGAAGCGAGTTTCCGGGTGATTGACCGCTGACCGGCCCACCGCGCCACCCTGAAGCTATAAGCCTGTCCCAGTATTTTCTGCGATCAAGTCCCCGAATTTTCCCCTCTCACAGTACGGAAAAAGTAATGTCGCTTTTAGTTCTGGCCATAATTCAACTAATTTGCCTCTCGAGGCTATGGATGCACACATGTACGACGATTCAGTTTAGTTCTAGTCTAAGCCTGCTCTACATCAAGTCACTATTGGCAGTCATTCATCCTTCCAGACGCTGGAAAAAATCCACCGCTGATCGCGTTAGAGAGAAGGATGGGTTGTCCTTTTCTGTCAGTCAGCCATTCGAATACTAACACGTTATCCGTACCGTCTACTACTCTGTCCTCAAACACGCCTATGCCAACAAACTCATCCTATATCGACTAGAATCACTAGTGCAGAGCATATCGATCGCTTGCAGTTAATCGCTTGCAGCGCTCGTAACCCTTATCCAATTGCATCATCAATTCCACGATATCAGTAGCCATTTACATAGGGAACGAATGGTGTTTTTCGATTCGAATCTTCGCAAGAGGATCAGACTGAGAGTCTGAGGATTATTTCACAGACATTAGACTGCGACAGCTGACGCAAAATCGCGATACCAGACAGTGCTCGTGCACTCGCTGCTGTTGTCGTCGCAAGAGACGCGTACTTCGCCGCCCCGAGGCTGTGCCAAACACCATGTGCACCCGTCGAAATCCCTTGAGCAACATTCCGTACGTGCTGACGGATCGTTGTGAAGAGCTTTTCGTGAGCTTGACAACAATCCGACATCATTTCAGACTCTGTCTGTCCTTCCTCTTGGCAGACTCTGAAGGGTCTGCATCCGAATTCGATCACCAAGGTTCTCTGTTCGGCTGCTCTCAAGGCCCCATTCCAGCGGAGCGAGAGCTACGAGTCTAGCCCCTTGAAGCTCCGTCAAACAAGCGCCAACGACGATTCTTCGGGCAATCAGCGGAGTCCCAACTCGGTTCAGCGACGATAATAAACCAGGGCAGCTCGACAATGCTCGGCGATCATTCCCGGCCTACTTACTCGCATCCCTTCCAGCCGTGACATGGCGCGAAGAGGACGCAGCGCTCGAAGGGTTCTCATTGTTTTAAATGCAGGAACTTTCCCAAAACCCATCATAGATACCGCCAGATTAATAACCGATACCTGTCGAATTAGTAAGAGTGGGTTATTCATAACGACATCTTGAACACTACGATGCTCAAGTGTCTAAGTCGGGGGATATTCCTTCGCACGGGGTCCTCCACGGAGAAAACGGTACATGAATCATCCGGGGCAAATATCCTCATCGCTGTCGACACAGTACATTCGTATCTATAAGGGTCCAGCTTTCGTGGTCGGCAGATCCGCGTCGATCCATTCTTCGAGACTGTGAGACCTGAGACCGCGAGACTGTCGACGCTCCCGATCTGGGGCCGCCGCTGGCGGCGTCCATCGGCATCTTCATGATGTGGATCAATATCCTTGAATTTTTCTCACGCAGAGTACGTCTGACTGAGTGATGTCTCATGTCATACTAAGAAGCCTTGGAATGAAATTCGCAAAATAGGTCAACTCGATGAGAAAACGTATAACTCAAGGGAACTCAGGAGAGAGGTGATGATGATAATCAGGCCAACGCCAACAGAATCCAACGAGCCGAAGAACGGATCGCGGTCGCTGCTCAGACCAATCAGGAGGAAGAGTCTCGAGGGAACTTGCCACAATTCGAGATGATCTTCAGCGCGAGCTGTTCTTCGCTTCGATCAACTCAAAGTGATGATTTGGGAACCCATGGGAACGATTCGAGTGACCGAATTCCCGGACCGTGTGGATTCCGTCGGACCAGTCGTATACTTACGAACACGATGACGAAGTCGAGCCAACACCACGCGTTGGTAAAATATTTTTGTAGGCCGAAAGCAAGCCATTTCAGTAACATTTCAAAGAAGAAAATCACAGTGAAAGTTTTGTCCATGACGTTAAGTATACTGACAAGCCATGGACGTTGCTTCAGATTGACATCTTCCAAAGCCTAGAAGGGATCCGCTTGTTAGAAACCTCTCTCAGTCGTCCAATCGTGAGGGAAGAATATCTATGTATGTCAAGGTTCCGATCTGCCGGTATATCCTCCGGGACTCCTTATACGTTTGAAGTATACAATACTTATGAGGAGATCCATCGATACCTACCAGAGCTAGGCTGCTGGTCAAGATGAGGACGACGACAATGGTCTCGAAGTAGTTATTCTCAACCAGAGCAAATGCCTCCGCTCGGTACATCTTATATTTCGCGAACAGAGGCATTGATTCGTCAGCTACGCAGCAGCAGGCGAAACGCACATAGCAGCATTCAGGACAACAGTCCGCCGGAAGTTCCGGAATGATGAGATCGGATGCCGCGGCTTCGATGTTGTGGCCGCCCTCCGACCCTTCCTTTGCGTCGACTTCGTCGGCGGCGCTCTCTTCATTGTCGCCCCCACTATCCGCGCCTCTGATCGGCCGGTCCCCGGAACCGGTACCGGGAGATTCATCTGCGAAGACCAATCGGGTTCATCAAGGCACAAAATAATCTCCGTCTGGTTTAGGAGAATGATTCAGAACTTCTCGACGACGCCAAATAGGGGGCTCGATAGAATAGTGAATCGATGTCGACGCGAACGAAATCCGGTACGCACCTGCTGCTCTGAAATCTCCCGGCTGAAGGTTATCATCGAGCTCCGCGCTGAAGCGAACCGAAGGAGATCCTCCGGTCAGCGGGGTGATGAGGCCTTCAGAGTTCCGGTGCAGACTGTCGTGCGCGGATAATGGCTGGTCGACGATACAAGATGGGGAACTGAGTGAAATTGGTCCCAACTCTGTGTCCTGAATGAGGCTTTCGTTGGACGGCTTCAGAAGGTAATTATCCGGACCCGGATGCACTTTATTGCTGAATTCCTTCGAGTTGCCAATGATAGGTCGGGAATAGTTTTTAAGCTTATGCATGACAATGTCCTGTTGTTTGTCACCTTGAAAACCAATGTCCAACCTGAAAAGGGACGAGGTCCAGACGATCATGAGAAACGATTGAGGCACGGCTGGCGGTGAGAATCTTGAAGTCGATTCCACGCTTCTAGGACTCCCGATCGAAAGTTCTAATGGTAGCAAACTTGCCTATCTATAAGTTCGGGTGTTGGGCTCTCCCTCTTTATGACTTGACCATCCATGATGATGACTCCAGTGTCTGCGTCGAGATCATCTGGATAAGTTTGGTCCGAGATCTGGTTGCGCTGTTTCCCGGAACACAGCTGAAAGTCAGCGAAACCGATCAAAATCTAAGCGGCAGCGGAAACGTCACGCCAAGGCGAAGCAAGTCGTTTCCCTGCATTCAATCTGCGGTCGAAGATTTTCCCGAGAGGATCTGTGTTACTTCTCTCCCAGAGCACCCACAATTTTCAAAAAACCAACCGAAGGGGATCGAAATATAAATTGAGAACCCGCTTTGGGGGAAGAGGCGTTCGCGAAGGAGCCCGATTTCGACATTATTCGATGATCTTGACGCTTTCCGCCACAAATCCCCTGAAATGTCCCGGAAATTCTGCGATCCTTTCACTAATCAAGCATTTCCGTCTAAGGATTCTTCCATGCGATCCCGTCCATCATTGAGGGTGCTAAGATACTGCATGTGAGGCTCCATCTCGGGCGATTCTGACGTGCTTCGTAGTTTTTCTAGTTAGTAGTCATTCTTTCTCACGTGATCGTTCACCGTACTGGCTAAAATTTAGGCTTTCAATGGCTAATCGTCCTTAATCCTCCTCCCCTTGAATATTCTCAGGTTCTACTCACGATACGTCAGGCCAGGCAGTGCTCTGCCGTTCTAACATTGTGTTGCTCAGCAGATTGCAGTTTCTAAGTCGTTCGCTTGCTTTCTACCAGAGGCGTGCATTTCCGCTGCTGCTATCAGCGTCGTAGGAATCAGAAGCGCAACGGGTAACCTACCATGAACATGTCTCTGAATTTTCGTTTCACCCATCTTCCAGCTCTGTGAAAGCGATCAATCGCTTCTTGAAGTTTCTTTGTATCGCCCGAATCGGGATTGGCCTGTAAGAAGTCCGGACCGCTATGAGTTGCGTCGCCAGCGTCAGAAATCGAGACATTCCTCCGCGATCCGGACAGGGAGGAAGGGGAAATCGATTCGTGCTCCGCCAGCTCGAGCCGTCAAAAATTTTTTTCGAGGCCAGCGAGCACATGATCCGCGAGCGCGGTCTTATGAACTCACCTGTGACAAGCTGGATGCTCCGAACGAGGAGAGCAACAGGGCCAAGAAGAGATTCAGTACGACCAGATTGCCAATTACGACGGTGGCGAGGAAAAATGGGATGCACGGCCAGCCGGATACCCACATGCAATCCCACATCGATTCAATCCACTCGCCACAAAGCACTCGGAACACGATCATGAATGAGTGCATGAAATCCAGGAAGTTCCATCGGGGAACTTTTTGTTCGGGGAACCTGCATTCAATAGTCATATGAGCGCGCCGAGCTCAAGGTCGATACTCTCAGATCTCACAGTGATCGTGTTCGTATCTCGAGTCCGGGGAACAACATGAGGGGGCTAGACGTGTCAGAGAAGAATCGAAGAAAATCTATGGGACAGTAGTAGTCTCCATAGTATAGGTACTTGGCTCTCCGTCTTGCATCCGATTTGAAGTTTCTCTCAAACCTCAATCTTAATCTGATTGAAGCCCCTGCTGACTCCTCACACACCGGTGAGCATGAAGTTGCTTCTCGTTAAGTGAGCCGGCGTGCGAGCAGCCGGTGGAATCGAGAAGTAAATGCGGAGCAACCGTGCGAGCAAGAGGTCAGGTCACTTAACATTATGACTGGGTGTGGCGGCGGCGACCAACGAGTCGACCAAGCGAACGAGCAAGCGGGCGCCTAGCCGATCCGCAAAGGGGGCAAGGAGCCGCAAAGCGTCATATCGCAACCGCTTGCGAAAGTAAACTATCTTCCTCTTTCTCCCCCTCTAGGTTCCCCGAAGACTCGTGTGAGCAGGCTCTTCCCGCGTGTTTCGCGTGTACACGGGTTCGAGTCCCGATCCGAGCTATCAGCCCTTCGCTGGCTTCTCATGAGGTACTTACAAGCACTTGTTGTCCACATAGTTCTTCCCGAAAAGTTGCATTCCCATAACGGCAAATATGAAGATGATAATTGCCAACACAAAAGTCAGGTTACCCAGGGCCCCGATGGTCTTGCCCATGATGGAAATCAACAGATTCAACGTTGGCCATGATTTGGCCAGTTTGAAGACTCTCAACTGGAATCGCACGCAGGGGAGTTAGTTCGCTAGTCTGTATCTTCGCGAGCTCTCGGATTCGGAGTCATTCGCTGGGAGGGTCGGCCGCGCGCCTCTTTCGAAAAGACTCCGAGACAAGGAGCACGGTAGGCGAAAAGCGGTGACAACTGGGAAGAGGAAGATCGCATCTGCACTCAAGGGAGGGTCGATGAATCGATATAATCGAAGGGTCATTCATAACTGTGGCTAGCAGCTTGCCGACCCGTCCCGTTGAAGTCCGAAGTGGCAGAGACGAGGCTCACGCTCTACCGTCAGTGAGATACTTTGGAACACGAAGTTTTTCGAAGCCGAGAGTCGCTCCGCGATCGAGTAATTCCAATATATTGAACAATTAATCATGAGACGGTATGGACGGAACGGTACTCACCAATCGAAATGAACGTAACACCGATAATCCTTGGACGCCTTCTAAGCCTAACTCGAGTAACGACAGTGCAACAATGATAAAATCAAAAATGTTCCAACCTTCTTTAAAATAATTTTTCGGACTCTTTGCCATGAGCTTCATGCTTGCTTCGATGGCGAATGTCGCCGTAAAGAACTGGAAGAGTGGAATCGGAGTCTCGTTAGAGGTGTTCTCAGTGCTCCGCGAGATTTGCTCGGCTCGCGCAGAGACCCGCCTCGTATCTCCGTTTTTTTTTCGTTCACGGGATGGATTTATCATTTGAATAAAATTTCTGATTCGATTCGAAATAACGAGCGAAGAGGATACTGACATAGTTCCCGGAGCGAAGCACGTTTTCAAAGTCTCGGTCCATGTCGTGGTGATCCATAGCCATGAAAAGTGTATTGACCACAATGCACAGCGTGATAAACAATTCCATAAACGGATCGAATACGATGAGACCAATAATCTCTTGGGCGCGTATCCAGCACCAACAACAATCCCACACACAGAAGATATCGATACATTTGAGACAACCTGCGAGGCATTTTTCTCTGAATTTCGCTTCTTCCTCCTCCTCTTCAGTAGAGTCTTCCTCATCGTCGTCGTCGTCGTCGTCTGTCGAAAAGTAGTAGACGGACGCTATCGTTAGTGATGTAGATGACTCTGTTCCCTAGTGGCTTGCAAATTCCTACCTAATAACGCGATCATGCGTTTAGTTGAGCGGTGAACGGCGGTGCTTTGGTGCTGGCTCAGGACCCTACCTAAACCGAATTACATGTTCTCACTCGGCAAACTTTGAATATGCCTCGGCGTCCTCGAGTTGACCGCCTTTTGGGCGAGTTATCATCCGCGGCGCTTAACGGAGATGACCGCGGGCAGTTGCCTTCGAACTTCCGGGAGCAAACCTCGAAATCCATCAAGAACCCAGCCGACGTATTTCGTCGAAGCTTACCTTGCGCGAAGCCCGAGGGCGGTCGCTGGACAGCGCAGAGCGGGCCAGCGACCCTCTTTCCGATTCAGGAGTCCCGAGGATCGCTCATGGAAGCGTCGTCGATTTTCCTTCGGAAGATCAGGCGCCCTCTCCCCCCGTGAACATATTGAATTATTATTCCCTGTACGCGTATGATTGGCTCGAGGGAAGGAAAATTGAACCTGGACATCCCGAGCGGCGTCTAAAACTTTGATACAACCGAAGCGGTTCCGGCTCCGGTCCGCTCCCGCAGATTCTCGAATTTTGGGTCTGCGAGTGCCCATTGGGAGCACTCCGAGCGAGCTCTCTCATTCCCCTGTGAGTCCCTCGATCCGCTCGGTAACGAATGATCACCAATTTGCTTGTTCTTCTGCTCTTTTTGTTCGCGCGCGACCGGAATCGAGAACGCGTCCTTCCGCCGAAAGCGTTTCCTTCGTTGCCGTCTCGAACAAAATGGGAATCCTCCCTCCCTTGATTCTTCTCGTCGGTTTCCGGCTAGGACGCAGACGGGGGGACAGTGATCTTCGGGGTCCCGGTTTTCCAGATAAGCGAAAGCAAACAAGCAATAAGCACCATACTAGCAACGATCGAAGCGACCGATGACAAACCGGCCCACCAACCAGCGACTGCCGAGACTTACTCGTCCCGCACGATTTCAACAAATCGGAGACGTTCGTAGAGAAGGTATATGCAGTTCAGTCTCACGTGTGAGCCGAAAGTGTCAGGGGAGAGCTCAATCCATGCAGTCTGCGGTCGACCATTGAGGACAGTCCTCTATCTTTCGTCGGCTCGCGGAACTAGTCGCATATAGCTCATTGTAATTTCTCTTCCGAGTTGAGGGCTATCCCGATCGGCGCGGGAAAATATTCGACCGCCCGTCTGCCCACCCGCCGCCGCAAGGACAACCGTCTTAATTCAGGTCCACGGAATTCCCAGAAATGCGTGCCGTTTGTCATGCGAATTGAGGTGCGTTTGGTGCGAGCTTGCTGCCAACCGATGGAAGGGTCTCAATGCCGTCGATCGCCTCGATTGCTATTCGCACACACAACCGCCTCCCATGAAAGGTTGACTCAAGGGGAAGACTCCTCATCATACACAGATTCCTTTCCAGAGAGGTAGAATCCCCCGCCGAGAAATTGTTCTAGAGAGCCTTTTTCTGACCCACTCAGACAGGAATTCGGACAAGCTCACAATCAGCTGTTCTTCACCATTGCTCGCGCTACTCCACACTCGACATACGGACCCTTGAGGATTATTGCGAGGAGGACGACACATCTTGCCGATCTCGGTCCCGAAGCTCAGGGTGAGCCGCAAAAAGAATTATATGAAAGTCGTTTCGGAAACACGAAAGCCCTTCAGCTCAAGGCATATCGACGACTTGGCGATCGCTCGCGACAAAGAGGGTCGTCCATCGATACCACTGCCTGCAGAGGTCTTTCGAGAGGAATTCGGTAGTCATCGTCATGACCGTCGTTGTTCCCCCTCGCGAGTGACGAAATACAACAGAACCCACGGGAGACAGCTGTGTGCTCTCAGCATTGGCCTTCCTTATTTTTTCTCTCGGTTTTCCTGAGAGGCGAGTGAAAGCAAACACCCATTCTGGTGTTCTTGCCTCCGTCGCCCTCTTCTCGTCCGCTTCCCTCGGATCGAAGCGAACGGCCACTATGCGGAAAAGCGATAAGCATCGTAAATTCGATCCCAGAGGACATCAAATCAAAGCTGTTCCGAAGCTGACCGATCAACGAACGGCGGCAATCCCAAACAGACGACATCTCTCAACTCCTCGAAATAAACATAGCCAAGCACAACGCATGATCACTCGAGAGTTACGATTCAAATCACTCCATCCCACTGACAATGACGGAAATCGAACGAGGACAGACAAGCAGAAGTAAATCCGCCAGGGGAGCAGCAAAGGCTACACTCCGGTGGCTCGATTGAGCTCTCATTCGGATACTTCTGTTCCCAGGTCCTCCGACGTTTCCCTCTAGGTGGTTCCTGATTCTTTTTCTTCTGCTTGCGCTTCCTCTCTTACATTCTCTCTCGTAAAGGCCCAGTCACCGCTACAACCTACGCATGTCGCGCTATTCTAACTACTCCTGCTCTGGATACCTCTTTCGCCTGTCCGACTTTGGTGGACAGCTGCCTGTTCGATGATGTCGTTCAGAACCATTACATCTGGAAGAAATCAGAAGCGATCGCTTAATCGCTTGCCGACGACCGCCGCTCATCACCAGCGATCCTCGCCGCTTCGAACGACAAGATCTCCAGACAAGGAACGTCAGCAAGTCTCGAGGGGGATTTCCGGGGTTTGCTGATGAAAACTACATACGATCCCGAGCCCATGTGCTATTTACTGTCGATAGACTCGAACCCCGTGTTCACATATATAGAGGGGCACCGAGTTGAGATGGTTAAGATGTTATGGTGTCATTTCTCTTCGGAAAAAAATGGGCCGCGCTCTCGTCTGGACACGAGAGGCCTCACAGAGAATTGTCGAGGTCACTTGATCGATACAGTACCGGACTCAAAAGTGAGGCGGCGTCGACAAATCAATACAGGTCGCCCTACCACAATGCCCGAGTAGTATCTTGGGAGCAGCTAGCTTCCGCATGAATTTCAGTATTTTGTATTTTCGACTGCGGATGGAGAAACAAGGGATATCTCGACGCGGTCGAAAATTCATTACCTTTCATGTCGACCATTGGCTGCCGATTCAAAGGATCCATGTAAGGTTTGTTGACTTGCTTGATTTTTGACAGTATGTAGTCTTCGGAGTCGAGTCTCGTTTCCTGGAAATAAGGATAAGAATCAGCCCGGAGAGACTCCCCGGGAAGGCGTTTGCGATTATTAGACCGCGAATCCGCAAGTCGCACGACGAAAACTCTCGCTGGCCCCCACTCGCCCAGGAACTCGTACTGGGGTACGAGGCCGTCCATGCAGGGGGGGGGGGGGGTGGTCGCGAGGCCAGAGCTCCCGCAATAGAGCACTCACCTGATCGTAGAAATAGTTCTGGAGATTCCGCGACCTCGATCTGAGCTGAGATTCTTTAGTGAGGCAGTAAACTTCCCCGTGTGAGGTATACGATAGACGCGAGGAATGCGACGTATAGCTGGATCTGCGTGAATGCTGCAGATTGGAGTATAGAGGAATAATGATGGCTCCGTTGTCTTCTGACATCGGTGTCACCGCTGCCGAATCATCGGCGAACGGAAGGTGCTCTTGGGCGTCGACGTAAGTTTGGAGCACCACAGGCTTGTTCCCGTAACAAGGTTGTCTTCCACGGCTACCGTTGGCAACTGGATAATTAGGTCTCCAGTTGCCGCTTGACCGTGAACCGCGCCGGATGTTGAACGGTGATCCCGGCAGAGAAAGACTTGCCTGTAAGAGGAATTAGCTCAAGAGTTGCCCTGCAGTCATTGGTCATGACTCATGAGTCACCAGATAGGTGGATAGCGGGGGTCGAGCTGATTTTCTCTCGATGCCTATCGAGGCGACGTCTCGCTTCCTCTCGTCGGCGCAGCGTTGCTCTGCCTTGTGGACGAAATTCATCTTGGAGAATCGAGCGGAATCTGAGCCCCTATTTTACCTTCGATCCTCATCCACAGATCGAGAAAGCGTCAGGTCCGGTGCACAGTCAGTGCTTTGCGCACACTGAATATTACCCATCGGTCAACGCTGACCGTACCGCATCGACGTTAGAATGCGACCAGAGCCCCGCTTCGCAATCCAGAGCGTATACCTGAACGGACGCTATCCGTGGCTACATTAGCCCTGAGAGATGAGGTCCTCGAAGTGAGCTCTCGTTCGGACCATTCATTTCGTCATGAGTCATGAGGGTAGAAGGAGCGAGCCGTATTGTTGGATCACACGGCAAGCGAGAGCCCCACCGAATGCATCATCGGGTGGGCACGTTGCCTCGCGGCTTTGACAAGCTCGATCCGAAAGAGTTCAAGTCGGATCGAATGAAGTTTCCAAAATCATCGACCACAAGCGCTTCGGTCAACGAGAATGGTGTTACTCTCGCCCGAATGAAGAGCGCTTGTAGCCGAATAACCGTCCAAAATCCGTCCTGACTCCGTCTACCAGTATGCGGAGCGACGCGAGCTCAGCAGAACAGAGGACCAACCGACAGTCGACGTGAAGTGGACACGCTCAAATCGCGGTCACGTTCGCCCAGCTATCCAACTCGGCAACGGCTGCACAGAGGCAGGACTTCAATTGCTCTGGCTGCGACTGCCGGAGCGGATGAATATAGCACCGTCGCCGTCGAAGTCCATTCATGGCTCCAAAGCCCACGGTGTCCTCCTTCGGCGAAGCATAGCCCTCATTGTTGATGCGATTTCTCCGACCGCTTCTGCGGAGTCGGGCAGGAAGGAGCATCGTGTCCAGGGAGCTCCCCGCTGCTCCTTGCAGGGAGAGCGAGGGGGAACGTTGCGCCCATCGATTGAGGCCTGGAGCCGTATTCGGATCCTAACGGCTCGGATCGAGACATGAGATTAGCTCCTCCCGCTACGACCTACGACGCGAGCTTCTACGTCCCGTACATGGGTACTCTTTTGGACGACTCTCGTTCAACGTGACTGATCTCACGCCCCAGCAACGCGTCACGCCGTCGGACAGTGGAGCAGGTCAATCGAAAATAAGACAAACGATCAGATAGGGAAGCATACTGCCCATGGAGAAGAGATAAGACGCGGCAGCTTGTGAGCAGCTACCTCTATAGCGCGATGAGGCGAAAGGATTTCCAATGAACTCCCCAGAATTTCGAATGATCCAAAGTATTAGAAACGATCCTTGAATCCGATCTCGACTGAATTACTACACCACATCTCCGTCCTTCGAAACAGGGACACACGCGATCCGGTATCGAACCGGCATGCGTTCACGTCTCGACGCAGAAGAGGGCGTAGTCAAGGTATGTCAACGGTCGAGACGATTGAAGGACACGAGTCCCGCATGAACTCACCTTGCGTTGGACTTTGCCGTTGTTCCTACTTTGCATGTAGGGAGCTGTGGTGCGTAAATCGCCGTCGACGCTCTTGAGACTCGTCTGTTCGTCTAGGCCTTGATTCTGAGAGACGTCGAGCGAGCGCATGGAATACTCAGAGGGGCTCTTTACCATCTGCTGCTGCTGCTGCTGGTTGGCGGCAGCTTGTTGAGCGGCAGCTAATTCCCGTTCTTCCCTCCGACCTTCTCGCCGATCACGCTTAGCCTCTGCGTGCCGGGTGGCAAGTTCGACCCTCGCTTCTTCCCGATCTTCTTCTTCCTGCGGACAAATGGTCGACGAAGAGGCATTAGAGGGGCGAACGACAACAAACTGAATAGCGAATCAGCCCCGAACCGTGCGCGGCCGGAGTGCCGGAATCGACAAGCACACTCGTGACGCGCTCTGTTGAAACGCATCCCCGCTGTGCGTCTCGAGCCCGTCTGAGGCCCGCGGCTTCGCCCATGCTTTGTCAATCATGCTCGGGACTCGACCATCGCTGAGAGGGTTCGAGGACGATCGAAAACGAAAAAAAACTCGTGGATTTCAGCATGGAGAGCGGGAGTGAACTCACTCTTCGCATTGCTTCTTCTAATAGGCGGTCTTCTTCGAGTTCTTCTTCGACGCGCTTCTGCAAGTCGTCATATGACATTGCGACAATGGCAAGGATCAAGTTGACAAGATAGAATGATCCCAGGAAAATGATGACGACAAAGAAACACATGTGCCAGGGCCCCGCCGATCGTAGGACCATTTGATAGAGTGACTCCCAGTAGTCTTGAGTCATGAGGCGGAAAGCCGAAAGAAAGGCCCAGCCGAAGGTGTCGAAGTTGGTATAGCCGTAATCGGGATTTTCGCCAATCCCTTGAATACACATGTAGTCAGCTGAGCATTGCCTGAAAGGGTTACGCGGCTCTCGTATTCAGAATCGCTGCTAGGTGGTTTCTGAGGATTCGAGGCGATGCAACGAATCTGGAGCGTGGGAAACCAAAATCGACTGTAGGATGTGGGACGGCCAGATGCGCCGAATATTTTTTACTCCTCCACCATGATCAAGGGAGAGCTGTCATCAATGTCAATGCAGGAACCGTGAGATTCATGGGTCGAATCTCCTTGCTTCGTGGCCAGGCATTAATAATTCACGCCCTGAGAGCAGGAGCGTGTCGGAGCTTCCCTCTCCGAGCTATCATCCCGAAGAGTCCTCGAGCTAAGAATAAACTTCGGTCTACGTCAACTGGAGAATAGTTTGCCGCCCTACAGCGTATCTCGCAGTTCCCAATCGCAGCGGCGGCTGGTACAGGCTCGCTCGTTTCCTCCGCCGGGACAGCAACAGCATTCGATAGTCGTAATGAGAGCTACAATCGGAGTTGGAAACTTTGAAGATTCTTAATTGCTCAGAATGGGTTTACGACCCATATCCGCTCCCGATTAAGAGCGAGTACGTGGTCGCGAACCCCATTGCGTATGAAGGAGCTCCTCGATGGTAACGAACGAGCCAGCGAGACGTGAATCGAGATTTGCAAGCGTAAAAACGCTCGACAGAAGATGTATACTCGATGGAAGTTTCACTCTCAGTCGAGATGGGACAATAATCGACCCGGGGTGAGGCGAAATGAATTGTGATCGTCACATATTCCCAGGATTGAATCCCGAGTCTCCTCAAGCGTGCTCTCAAGATCCTACCTCGGTGGATATGCATCCACAAATCGAGCTCGGTTTCTTCGAGGGGGAGGAATATTTCAATACGGCAGGAGATTCCATGAATCACTCCATGCAAGAAGGGCTGACGCGGTACTCACTTTGCTCCTGTACTATTCCCGCACAAGGGGTACTTGCCGTCAGCATTTTTGAACCAATGAGCTGAAAAAAATGAGGCAGCCATTATAGTGAGCTGTGATCCGCCAGTCCCTCCCATAGATCTACCAGATGTGTTGCCAATGGAGATGTGTTGCCAATGCTCACTTTCGTTGTGGATAAAGTCGTACCACTCCGAATTGCTAAGACCTTTTGGAGGTCTCTGAACGCATTTCTGTGTCAAAACTCCCATATATATTTGTAGTCCTAACAAGGCGAACACTGACAGAGAGAACATAGTCAAAATTATCACATCCCGTAGATTTTTTACAGATTCTATAAGGGCGCCTACGATGGTCTTCAGACCTGCAAACAAGAGGAGCGAACGGGTTAGCCGCGTCAGGACCCGATTTCGATAGAAATATCACAATTGTCCCGCATGATCGGCGGACGAGGGGCACATGGTAGAATCTGTATTGCTCACCAGGTACAATAGCAACGGTTTTCAAAGCTCGAAGCACACGGAATGTTCTCAGGGCACTGAGATTGCCCAAATTAACAAACATCGTTACGTAGCTGTGGAACGCGGAAGACAAATTAGGTGACGTGCTCACCATATTCAGTTTTTCCTTCCCCGTCGATTTCAATTCGTATGTTTTAGAAATCGGGAGGGATACTTACGCTAACGTTATTACTATGAAATCAAGCCAGTTCCACGGATCTCTAAGGTAGGTAAATCGCTCCAAAATAAAACCCCGAGCCAAGATTTTGATGATAGACTCGAATGTGTATATTGTTGTAAATATAGCTCTGGGGAAGAATATCAATTGGTTAGAGCAGGGTATGTATCGGTCACTCGAGCTTCTCGCGTCAGAGAGCGAACAATACTATCCCGGGCGTAGCATTGAGCATCCACATTCTACGCGCTTGTACCCCATAGATATCTCCATATATTAGGCCGAAAGGTCCCACTATCGCCCATTCGACAGTTACATCTATCGTCCCTCATCTTTCTCTGGCGCTCCCGCCGACGCGGCTCCTGAGCGAAAAGAGTAATCCGAGGCGAACTCCGGGAAGTTCTTTGAGCTCAAATATTGTACGGAAAGTATTCGACACATCCTCCAACACGCGCGATTATTCTAGAGGATTCAACGATTCCGATCAATACTCACTCTGTCTGTTCGGTTCCGTCGCTAGCCTGAGTCATTAAAATACAGTTGGTTAGAATGGCACAAATTATAGTGAAGTTGAATAATTGGTGCACCAGAATGCAGATGGCCAGACGACGAACGGGGTTGAAAGGGCTGAGTAACCAGAAGGAATTGGTCGAGCTGAAGCGAAATATGTCTTTGCCCTTGCTGATCACCATAAATGTCCTCTTATTTTCATAGTATTTATCTAACTCTTCGATCGGTGTGGCGATCAGCTCAGGTGGAAAATCGTTGATGATCCGTTTCGGCAGCGTACAGCCGGCCTCGAGGCCCGGCTCCGGATCGAGCTCTTCTCTGTGGTGGTAGAACTGCGGCTCAGGCTCGATGCCTTCCTCCCGCAGTTTCTCCAACTGCGCCTTCTTGGCCGCCTCCTCGGCCAGGCGCGCCAGTTGGGCGGCGAGACTCTCTCTGGTGAAAGGTCTGAAAATTGACTGCGGCTCATCTTCGACAAAGTGGTCCAGTCGCCGACAGTCATCGCCATCTCCTGCGACGGGCAGTGCAAGGGCGTGCGGCGTGGCGCTGCAGGTATTACTGAAAGCAGGCTGCGGCGGCGGCGGCTGCTGCTCTGTGGTAGCTGACAAAGCAGTCTCGGCGGGCACCGGTGGCATTTCACTGTCCCGCTTCGCCGCTGGCTTCGAGCGCGCCAGCTGCTGCTTCCTCTGCTGCTGCTTTTTCGTTCGTAGCTACCCCTTCTGTTTCTTCGTCGTTGGATTTCTTCGTCAGACACCTCACGGTCGCTGCTGCTGTCGTTTACGGATGTTGTTCTTGTTGTTGGCGTCGTCGGTGTGATGGTACTCGGTACTGCGGTGGTGGTGTCAACGGCGGCTGTCGTAGCGACGTTCGTGACGCGTATATTGCCGGGAATGGTATTGATTGCTTTTATTATGATGGTGTCGGCGGCGTTCGTTACGGCGACAGTCAGCTCCCTCCGGTCGTTGATGATATTGTTGCTCCTTCTTGACTTGACACCGGCGCTACGGTTCGTTCGAAATTCGCTGAGCTCCTGTGGTCGCTTGTTCCCTTCTATGATTTTCCTATTCTCTTTCCTGCTCGTATCGTCGTGGTCGTCTCCGATCACGACACTAGGGACGATGGCAACAACAACTACAACGACAAGGGATCGAGAGTTTGCTGTCGAGCGAGGAGGTCGAACCTGTCTCTGCCGTTGCGGCGGGAACGGCTGCTCTCGTTCTCTTCTGGTCGTTGCTGCTGCCGCTGCTTCTGCTTCCACAACCTTCGTTCTCAGCCGCCTCGGGGGTCGACGACGAGTTGTTTGCCGCGACTGCTCCGTGGCTTCGTTCGGGAGGGATTTCAATCGTTCTCTTTAGTTCCTTCAGAGGCGCTCTCCTTGTCCAACTTGAGACTGTCGACCGAGTTTCTTGCCGAACACTTGACAAAGTTCGAGTCTCGATTAGTGCGTATGTCCTGTTCGTTCAGTTGTACACAGTGGTTAGAAACCCGAACGCTGGCCCCTTAGTGGTGGAAGACTCTGGCTGGGGGGTCGGTCACCGCTGTCCCTGAGCGACAGCCTCTTTGACACTTTCCTTCGCCAACACTCCCTGATGGTTGCGTTCGTGCTCGTCCTCGTTATTCCCCGAGCGGGTACGCAACTCTGTAGCTCCAACAACCTGCAATGAATTCAAATGGATCAGGAGGGTCTTCAGCAGAATATCGAGAACTCGATCGAACACTTGTCCGGCAGCCGAACGAGTGGAGATTAGCTCGGGGGAGATATTTCAATATTTTGAACAGGAGGAAATGAAGGTTCCCCCGTAGCGGATCGATGTGGCCTGACAGGCTCTTTACGTGCTTGTCGAGCGAGGCTTGTTTTTCTCGTCTTCTGCATAACATTGACCTCAAATTTTTCATGTCATTCTCGTTGGTTCTTTCTCGCCGTAGGGGTGACCGTATGTCACGTCAACGTCATTTCCATCTCGAGCGTGCGGAACGCGCTTCACACTCCGGTCATAAATAACGTTCCCTCATTTTAGCATCACTTTTATTTCTGAACGTTGCCGTCGTCGCGTTCCGTTTCATTGAGCCATAGCCGGAGCCGAAACTCAACAGCAGACTCATATCGACAGATTCGTCTTTGAGGTCAGAGAGGATCCGCAGCGACGCCTCTTCCTATTTTTTCTTTCGAGCTTGCGCGTCGGAGCTTCTTCCCCTCAGGAGTTTATAAGGACTCGTGCTTTTCAATACGAGAGCGCATCCTCGGGGAAGATGCGTTCTGAGTTCCATAGGAATGATCCCTGAATCGGAAAAGATCGAGGCAACGCCGTCGGCCGGACGGAGCCCCATCTGAACTCGTTTCTTGAGACAAAAATGAAATCGGAGAGGCGTCCCGTCAGTCGCGAAAATGAGGGATGCGGGCATTAAAGTCTGTATTCTTACAACGTTTTCCGCGATGGCAGCCCCCTGACTTCTGAGACTCGGTCTGTCACAGATGAAATCTTCGATTGCTGTCGATAAGAGATAGAGGAGGGTTCCGAAGGAACAGCATCGCTACAGATGCGGACGATAAGCACCAGCTCTATGGATTGATGATTTCTAGCAAAACGCTTCCCATATTCGGAATCTTTCATGACAATGAGTGAAGTCGGGAGCTTTTCTGAGTCCTGAGTTCCGTGAGTGGAAATTGGGACGCTGATCCTTTTTGTGCACAGGTCCAATTCGAGCGCAGTTCCTCGAGCTCGCTATGACAAGTCAGCAGCTGCAACCAGCCCCAGAGAGGAAGTCACTCTGACAATTAATGTGAGGTAATTAGACTCAAGTCAATAGGCGTAGAGGCAGAGTCAGGTCAGGGCGCCTAACCTCGCGCCCCACTCTCACCAGAGCCTCCGCGTTCCCTCGGTTAGGTTTTATGGTCGTAAGGCAGCGCCTCGAAAGATGGATGGCATCGGAGGTAGCGAGCATAAGATCTATTGAAAAACCGAATACGGAAAAAATGCCCCCGCCCCAGACCACATCGAGCTCAGGCTCAGCTTCCTTTTCTGCCAGAGCGCCGATGCGCGCCGATTGATCGCGGTCACATTGATTGCACCCGGATCGGACTTGCTCAAATGTCTATTCGCCCTCAATTTGTTATTCCTTCGATGAATTAGATAGTCGAATGAATCTTTTTCGTATCCGTGATACTATTTGGCCACGGGACACCCGCACTTACGGCCTTTAGCAGTAATCAGAGCAAGCGATGGTCGCGCTCTGTGAACTCTGGAATTACGGTCCGCCAAAGTCATGACAATGGCCGCGTGACACTCCGTATAATGTTATCAGGAAGCCCCATCCGCTGTATCTGTCACCAGCGGGCAGCACACGACAGCGTGGATGCTCACAAAGTCGTCGAAGTGAAGAGTAGCCCGTCGAATAGGCGGATCGGAGGTCGCCGCTAAGAATGACCTTGGACGCAAAAACAGTACAGCCTCCCCGAGCTCCTCTCCTTCACTGGAGTCCTCGATCGCAGGTTCGATCAGACACTCGCTCGATGGTGGCTCGGTCACAGATAGAGCTCAATAATTCCTCGGATACCCGAACTAGCTATGGATCGCCCGTTGTCGCTTTTCGTCTTGCGATTCCGACGCCGAGATCAGCCCTTCTGGTTTCGAGAAGTATCCTAGAAACAGTAGATAGGTCCCCTCGACGATTCCTCTCTGTCATATGATCGATTCCGTATAAGTTGGGCTCGCCTGTAAGGCTTCGGAATTTCGGAAGTGCAATATGCGGCATATCATTTCGTGTGAAGAGATCTTGCGATATAAGGCATTGCTCCCGGAAACGTTTCATCCAGGGAAATGTACCCAATCGACACACTCGATCGTCGTTCATTGTTGCTTTCTTTTTGGAAGGGCGAAAAGGGCTCCGTCGAGAACTCTTCGTTCAAGGCCACAGATGAGCGACTAAACATCAAGTAGGTAGACTTGCTACCTCGGGCGCGAATCTCAATGACCCAGTTTGGAGTCACTCAGGCAAGGCAAGCAGAGCAGCCCTCCGTAGCTGCAGCGAGGGTACCGCGGCCGCTGCTTCAGCCGCCGGTGAACTCGGACCCGCAAACCGTGCCCTGATCGTTGGGTGGGTGCGCCGTCATACGTTCGTTCACTCGTTGGACTCTGGGCGGTAAGGGGCTCCGCTCTCCTACTCCGTCGTCTGCTTCCACCGAAGGCGGTGGCGGCAGCAGCAGCAGCATCAGGACCCACATGCCCAACCCAACAACAAGCCCTCTACTCTGACCGGGGAGCCAAGGCAGCGGACAAATGAACGAATCAACCAGCCAGCCAGCGTAGAGCGTTGTCGGCGACCGCAGGAGCTGTCGTTTTCCGTTCTCAGACTCCGCCGACCCTTATTCCTCCCCCCTCCCCGTCTCCTCCCCTTTGCCCTCGTTCGTCATGGACCCCTTCTCCGACGTTGCGTCCGAGGGTATTTTTTTGACCTTGTCAGTCCAACTTACTGCCGATTTGTCGAGCGTGCGCCGGCGCCACTCAAGTTCCACACGGACAGGAGCTCATTTCCGAAGAGGTTACTCCTCAACGCTTCTCCCTTCAAGAAAGCTTCCAGAGCTCTTGAGCGGGAGAGCTCGATTCGGACCACTCGGACTACAACAAGTATCGGGGCTCGAGTTCGACCGTACACCGTCCATAAACAGAGGGCATGGACGGAAAAACGGATGAACGGACGAACGTATGAACTGACCCAGTTCCGCGAATGTGCCCGACGCACTTCCGAGTCGATACGCACCGGCCTACCCAATCCAGAAGCGATTGCAACTCGGGCTTCGTGACGATGCATCCATTTTTTGAATTATTCGGAGCTGATTCATCAATCCGCGGCAGCTCCGTCAGATTCCGTCCGGATTCACGAGCTTTCGACAAGCATCGATTGAAAATGATTGCGGATCCACCGACTTGACCGGATCGCTTGACTCTCGGAGGTCGTCTCCTGTGGCGATTGGTCGCGCCGCCTCGGCCCCTTCCCCCCAGCAGTTGCGGTCAAGCATCGTCACTTCCCGTCGTTTGAGATTTCGGTCGATAATCCGCGTGGTTGTATTTAGCGCGCGAGCAGTTCATCCATCGCATCTTTTCGCATAAAAAGAATTCCCAAGCGAGCATCTCCCGATAAATTTAACGCAGCAGCGGCGGCAACGAACGTGGTGATGGCAACGGTCGTCGTGCAGCTCGCCAACATGTGGTTCACTTGACTCGCACGCTCAGACCAACCGCCCGCCCGTGCGCTGTCCAGCGAGCCGCTCGCCCCTCCAGTGCACCGTCCGACTCACCCGTTCGCCCTCCCCCTTAAACAGTGGAATCCCGAAGGGCCTTGAATACATTAATCCGATCACGGTATGGAGCTGGCTAACCTTTGTCGGTGTTGGGGGAGATCGTGTTGCGGTTGGCGCCGTCGATTCAAATCTGAGAGAGTATTTCTTAGGAGTATTAGGAACCTCATAAATTGTCTCCCTCTCCCTCGCTCCGTAAATTCGTGAGGAAACAGCCCCCTCGCTGTGAGGACCTGAATCGGCCCGTCGGAGCGATGCAGGCCATCTTTGATGTCGACGTTCCGTTTACGAAAACGGCAGTGACAACACGAAAAATACGGAGAGAAGAGAAAACCCTCCAAAGTAAAGGGTTAGGCGGGGCCGTATGTTCCCGCTATGGCTGCCATGGCGGCAGCGTACGAGACCCGTTTCTGCTGCGCCTGCCGCTAGTTTGCTGGCAGCGTTTCAAGAGCGTGACGTCATCCATCCGAAGGGACACTGAACCTCGACGGTCGGTCGGTTTGCTTGCAGCCTGTCCGTACACCGATCCGTTCGCTCCGCTTGCCTGACTGACTGGCTGGTTGGTCGGTCGGTCGGTCGGTCGGTGGGTGAGCTCTCTCACGTGCAAGCCCGTCCGGTCGCCAACGCGCTCGTCCGCCTGCTCGCCCAGCTTGCGACTACAATTGGTGTGCGCTCGCTAGAGAGTCCCTCAATACCAAACACCCAGCCACCTATACGCTAACTCTTTCCGACCGTCCGTCCGTCGAGTGGCTCTGACCGTGAAAGCTATCCTACAACAACGAGTTGGAGACCGGCGGTCGTCGGCGAGACAGACAACAAGATCACCGCTCATTTCCAACTCATTGCGTCGAATCCACTCGCTCTGACTGGGTATCGAGTTCGCGCAGTTTGCTTGACGCAAGATCCTAATCTGGCTCATCAAGTAACGCGATAAATTGCGGTAGTCACACACCCCAGACCGTTGCGAGACGATGAGCCGTGGTGAGGTTAATTTCCGTCGCTTCAGGCCGAAAATCACTGGCCTGGACCGTATTCTGTTGAAACTTGACCGACCGACCGCTCCCTCTCTCCCTCCGTCAAGCTGCTCAATAGATTTTTTTGATTCGGAGGGCGATTCGATCTCGAGAAACATTTCCACTTCCACAAGTGGCAGGAAGGTGGCAATCTGCCATTTGGGAAATGATTGTCTAAAGTCTCCTCCTGACTATGTTCTCTCCATTCCGGCAATTCATTCCGCATTACGGTCCCTCTTCGGGAGTTTATTGCACCGGAGGAGACTTCGGAGGGAGCGCAGACGTCTGTTCTCCGGTTCGGAAATGCGTCCGTTCGAACAGAGGAGTCATGTGTGATCGACCGCCGATTCTGAACGGGAATCGATCCGTGCGTCGGGGGACGATCTCGCGAGTTCCGCGGAACGGGCGCGCTTTGGAGAACTATTCCGATTCAAACCGAACCTGGACGAGGTCTTTCGCACGTGATGAGGTGATACTTGGACACGCCGTACGGGAAATCAAGAGCCAGAATGGCCTCGAACCGATACACGGCCGGCAACGAGCCCCGGACGGTCCCATCGAACCGGATGCTATCATCATGCCCATTGGACTCGAATCCGCCGGCGGATCCCAGCGATCCCGTCTGCTCCGCGACGACTTGCGACAACCTCAGCAGAGACAAGGGGTTCTTGATATTACGCTAAATGCCAGTCTTATCCTCCTCCATTGAGGCGGCACGCCAGCCATGCTCGAAATGCAGACTCTCGGGTCGGGAATCGTGAGCCGGGAACGGCTTCCTCGTGGAGAAAGGCCGAATCCGATACGAGCTCTCGAATCCGGGCAGATAAGTCGAAATGCTCATTCTCTCGCTCTTTGCGCGGCCAAGGACAAAATATGTTCGCAATTTATAAAGTGCGCCGCCGTGATCGATACTCAGTGAGGCGGAGCTCCTGCTCTCCGAGCGGAGAGCAATCTTAGCCTTTTGAGGATATCGCGTTTTGATCCAATGTAGCGAGGATGCCGGAAAACCTCGGAATGATCTATATATGGTTTCCGACAATACTTCGTCGGAACCGCGCCCCCATCGGCGTTCTCCCGAGGGGAATGTCGCCGCTCATCGACACAGACCTTCCGAGTGAAGGAATCATGCCGCGCACTCGAGCTCCTTCAGCTGCCGGAAGGTCATCGGCCGCGCGCTGCACCGACCAAGCGGTTCGTTCGCAGACGACCTCCCGGCATGTCAGTTGTCGCCCTTTCGAAGAAAAATCTGCGCTCGCTAGTCGATTCTCGAAGATTCTTGTCATTCGACGAATTAGTCTTCTCTACGTCATAACGGATCGATGCTGTTGCCGAATACCGAGCCGCAGGTTCCGGACAGCCCGAGCGATATCCGAAGCCTCGCGATGCGAGTCTGGAATCATCAGGATCTTAAAGAGCGAAAGTTTCAATAGCCGTCCCACCACGTATCGACAGGCTGACAAGGACTTTACGCTAAGAACGACAACTACAGCGGACGAGCCGAACGATTGAGGCCGCCGCTCGATTATCCAGCCAAGCGCCGCAGAGAATGCCGCCGCGAATGCACAGGTTTTTTTTCGCTGCGCATGTATTCGTGATGGCTTTCGCTGTCTCCTCCGAGTTCCGTCACGGACGTAGTGGAGAATGATTGTGTAGAGCGAAATTCCCATCGATCGGTTCCTTGTGTATCGACTTCGATGAAGCACAGCACACCAATGCGGCTCAAACTGAAATCCCGTGTCGAAGTCGTTCTCTCCGGCTTCAAACTTCTACGCCAACCCTTCTACCCCAAGCCTTTATCAGTAGATTAGTACTACTCCGGCTTCGGATACGAACATTAGGCCGCAATTAGGTCTGGTTGCGTAACATTTAAGTAATAGCCATCGTGGAAAATGATTGGAATGTGGTGTCATGCATGTGAAGGCGGATTTTCCAATGCCTGGATCTGTTATTTCATCGGTTTTGCAATTTCGGGATTCCGCCAACGAGTCCGGTATTTCCATACCTTATTGTATAACAAAAATAGAACGTTGACGTCAGCCTCTGTATCGATCGCGATGCACTGCGCCGTAGTTCTATCACCACATGTGGGTACGTAAGCGCAAATTCGAGCTGTCTCGTAGAGATTTCTCCCTCAAGCTGCGGAATACGCCATCGAAATTCGAACGGAAGCCGCCGGGTACTCATCATCGATCCACGATTTTCGTTTCGCCTCGACGGCTCGAAGTGGACACTCAAGTCAATGGTTCCGAGATCGAACTGTGCCGCGATCTCCCTTAAAGAAATACGTCTGCAGGAGTTCGAACCGACGCCGTGAGGCGTGAAATCTTCCCGAACGGATCTCCCAGTGAGTCGACGTTTGGCGTAAAGGCGATAATCGAACTGAATTCTAGCGAAGGCCTGGAGTGTTCTCGGGCTGTAGGTCCATTTCGACGACCTTGGGGTTTGTTCATCATCCTCGCGTTCGGACGGAACACTCGAATCAAAAAGGCCACTTGCGGGGTTGGCAACCTAGTAGGTAATCGATCGGCGGCCATCGGTGAGCCCGAGTAATGTCTGAGGTGGGAGCTCCCGAGTCATCTCAAAATCATTCATTGGGATTTCCTCCACCATGAATACTCTCCGGGAAACACGAAGAACCCGGGTAATGCGCGGCTGCGGCCGCCTTCTCATTCGCTTGTCTAGTTCCGTTCGGGACAACAGTTGTCCCAGAAAGCGAGGAAGACAAAGTGAACCCATATTTATTCCCCTCGGAAGACGCGGTAAATACCGCTCTCGGTGAACAATTTTCTTCTATATCCCAGCCCTCGGTTCGGATCGCCGTGCTGATCTTGACAGCCACCGAACCTGTCTGAGAGTTCTTAGCGAGACAGCTATCGTGTAAAAATGCGCCAATGGACTCTGTCATCCCGTACTTTGGACGCGTCTGACAAGCAGCGGAACCCTGATGTTCGGAGCAGATTAGCCTTCGATGATCAAAGGACCCAGGAGGACGATGCTTACATATTTCCCGGATGGAAGCAGTCCGGCTTGACGAGAGTTTAGCGGGCGAGCAACCTCGGCGAGAATCTCCACCGATTGGCTCAGGGGGAGAGCGCACCGCGGGGAACCGGGGAATCCCGGAGAACCACGAGGGAATCCCTCTCGACGAGCCTCGATCGGCAGGATATTTCGAGCAATCAAACTGGCCTTGCACGAGAAACAACAAACCCGCTACTCGGCGGATCTAGCGAGGAATAATTAAGGGGGAGTTCATCCTGAGATTTCGAGCGGACGGATCGCGCTGGAGCGGCGACCGATTTCTATGCACTCACCTGTGTTTTGTTTTGGTGTGGGGTTTCCAGCGTTGACACATCATACTCTCAGAGCTGTCCAACTAGATGGCATAGGCGTCCTCGAACGTTGAGAGTCCGGGTCGCAGGGGACAGTGCGATGTCTTCGTTCTGCTATATGCGAAAAATTTCCCGGCTCTCCCGAACGCTGAACCTTTTTCAGTTGTTGCTGCTGCTGCTGTGCTCCCGGTGTTGATGGGTCTCGTCGCTGCGCCGTCACACTAGGGACTTGTTCCTGAGCTCCTGGATGATCGAAGTCGATAATCCGACAAAAGCCAAGCGCTCCGGGGACTCTGTCTCCCTGCGGAATTGACGAATATCCGGTCGAGTATAAACAACAAAACGCTCGGACCGCAACCAGTCTACCGATGGAAGCGATGAGTTTTCCGACGCTCGGAATCACTGACGCTCGAAGGTATCTCTGCTCTTGCCTCGTATCGGAAGCGTCGTCGTTTTGATCGTTGACCGAGCAAAATGTGTTGCTGTCGTGGCTCACACTGTTTTTCGGGGAAATTCTCTCTGAACGCAAGATCCGACAGCTCCGCTTCTCGTCCGAATGTCGCTGCTGACGTCGGCGTCGTAGCGATCGCTGTTGTTGTTTCTGTTGTAGCTTCGTTGGAAAACGTCGACTAATGATCACAGCTAAATCACAACCGGTCAGTAGTATTAGTTTAATTAGTAGTAGCGCTAGAAGTGTCGATATTCTAAGGCAAGACTGGTAGAGACAGTACACAAGCATAGTCCGACGAGAAGCACCGATTTCGCCCCGCTCGGCTGGCCCTCATATAGGAGGTACGCGCGCGCCGTAGGAGCTACGAGCCGCCGTCGGTGCTGTTCGGACTCGGGTCCAATCCTCTCCCGTGTCCCCGATTATTACTTGTCCCAATAGTGTGTTTTCCGCTGGTGGAAGTTCGTGCCACGCTGACGGAAAGGACGTCGCCGCCGCTCGGCTGGCTATTTGTCGGGGTTCGGACCGCAAGCGAGAGACTATGGGTTTTTCGCTTGCCTGCCCAGCACAGTCTGGAGCAAATGTGCTACCGCTTTGTTTACTCAGACGCCACCGTCTCGTAGAGCTTAACAGCAGTCGTCGCACTTAGCACCTTGATAAACGGAGAAGGAACAGGACGTCACGAAAGTGCAGGAAAACAACAACGGTTCCCTTCCGGTGTGTTCCTTCTCCGAGGAGAAGCCGTTGTTGGTGTCGACGGTGTCACGGCGAGCCTCTCGCGGCGTGTGTTCGGCTGGAATGGCCGGCTGGCCGTGCCTTCGGGCCGACCGACCCTCGGATCGATCGAGGGGCCGATTGGTCGGTGGATGAACGAATCACTCGAAGTTTGTCTATCACTCAGCGAAGCAATGTGATCGTAACAACAGGTAGAAAGTTGTTCTATTCCGGCAAATGAGCATGTTTGTGTCGCTTGTCGACCACTGGTTCGAGTTCAGGTCCTCGATTCCACCGTTTCAGTTCCGCGGGACGTTCCGTCCCTCCCGTGAGGGTTCGCGAACGATCCTAGGCGTTTCGTCTGGACAACGATTTACCGACGGAATCCTCCGACTATCACCGCGGCACAACTAGATTATATGCAGTCCAACACTGTTCACATGCTTTCACTGAGAGCAGGAGTTTTTCCAGAGCCGCGGATTTCAGTTCGACGGATTGGAATCCTGATTCCTCGGTGCGTCGACGAGGAGGAGGCGCTCGCTCGCTCGCTCGCTTTCGCTGTTCACCCCGTAGATTTATATCGATACGGTGCTTTTCGTCGATGATTGCTTTCAGGGCAGACACGTTGCGTTTCGATGGGTATTTCCTTTCATCAATTCGACTTCGGTCGGGGTCCGGGAAAAGTTGGGTCGACGCCTTCTTCGCGCCAGCAGAACGAATCTCCGCTTCTTCCGCTGATGTTTACTCACTCAGCCCTTCTTCATGTCGATATTTCGCAGTCGCTGATTCACTCGGGTTCGGAGCTGGTGTTTTTTTGTTTCGTCTTCTAGGAGTACTTTCTCAGGGTAGGTTAGGGATGCGGTTGTTCCGCGAGAATAGCTTGGGAGCAAGGTTTCGTCGTTTTCTTCCTGCGTATGTCGCCTTGGTTTGCTAATGGTAAGGTACAGGCTTTTTCCGTTCGTCCGATTGAAGGTCCGATGCAGCGAACCATCAAAGTCAAAGCGGAAAAAATGTCGCGCGGTTTCAGTGTCGATGACGATGGGGCTCGATGAGGAATACTGTCGGTAATATCGTCATCGTCGTCGCCAACCTACTCGAGTTGCCTTCACGTCGGTCGGGACTGAGTCTGCTGAACGCAGGAGCCGTCGTATCCGTCTTTGTCGTTGCTGTTGTTGTTGCTGCTGCTGCGACTGCTATTGTTGTGAATTGCTCCTGGTGCCGAAGATATTCTCGGCCTCTTTGTCACTCTTTCACTCTGTCGCAGTAGCCGGGTGGTTCCTCGTTGTTTTTGTGCTTCGTTTGCCCGGATCGTTTCTTGTTAGTTCACTTCCAGGCCTGAGGTAGTATCCCACATGGCGTAGTCTCTGATTGGGAGAGGAACAGAGTGTAAGTAATCAGTCTGTCAGTCAGTCATTCCGTCAGTCAGTCGATCAAACGACGACGACCACCACCATCGACAGCCCCCGTTAGATCAGGAGCGGCCGAAAACGACCTCTGATCAGCACTCGGTCGACTGGTGGTCAGACGCTTGTCTCTCAAGCACAGTATTCCGCAGATTGCTAGACTGTTCTTCTCTATTCATCTGCCGCCGACTGAGAGCGCGGCAGACCAGTGGCTTCCGAGACCGTGAATGGGTGGTAAAAGCGAGGAGCGAAAAAAATTTATTATACAGCACTAACCTGGCGGGCAGAAGTCGGATTTATGATCCTTGACGATACCGCCGCGACACTTCGCCAGTCGGAGAGACCTTCGTACGATGCGTCGCCAGTGTTGTCGGACCCGCTGTTGATCCAAGTTCTCAATTGCTACTCAGAGAGCTTCATCGTGTTGTTGATGCTGTCGGCGGAGCGTGTGGTCGTGTCGTCGGAGGAGCACGAGAGGAGCAGCACTTGATGTCGTCGTCTCTCATCGCCGCGGCCCATCAAAGTTGCTACTCACACAAACCTTCATTTGACACTTGCTGTTAGTCCAACTTTCGCCCCTGTGGAGTGTTGCTCTAGTCGGAGCGTCCCGACGTTGATGCTCGGAGCGAAATTGATGTAACGTGCGATGGTAAATCCGCCGCCGCGGCTGCAGCTTTCGTCTCCGGCGACGTCCCTGGCAGGAGGGTCGATGATGACGATGATAATGAGAACACTCCTGGAGATAATGACGACAGTGGAAACGATGAAGTGGATGAATAACGTGGATCGGATAAAGATATCGAGCTACTGCCTCTCGTGAAGGCTCCGGGTCGCCGGAATTCGCTTGACGACCCTCGCGGAGCGCAGCCCGATCTCGGCCTCGCAGCGTATTCACGTAGCGCGGACTGGACTAGCTTCAGAAGCTTCCTATCGCTGTTCCGATGGCTTGCAATTCGAAACAACGCAGCGCGCAGCAACTCGGAGTCCGGCGAGGGTTCACGCCGATTCAGACAGGGACGACACAGTCTCCTCGATGAAATCGCGCTTGTGGAGGCGTTCACCGCCGATACTTCGGAGTTTGCTCCCAGAGGTTTCCTTGTTGGTAGTTTCGGCTCGTTCAGATGTGGGAGTGGTGCAACTAAAGTGTTGAAGAAGCTTTTCGAACGACAGTTCTGCGACCGAAGAAAATTCACAGCGCTCGCACGATCACGCTGCTTCCTCGTCGAATAATTATTTAGAAGTAGAAGTAGTAGTTGTTGTAGTAGTAGTAGTAGATGTAGGCTGATCGGCCTCTCGCTCTTGTTTTCGGAGTTGTGTACCGTCGAGGTAGTCCCTCGCAAGTTCCTCGTTGCGCCGCCGACTAATCTGGCCGAGCGTCGTCCTGTGAGCGATTCGTTCTCTCGTTTACAGTCCAACAACAGATTCTTCGGTTCGATTCGTTGCCCCTTGCCGCCGTTCTGCTGATCAAAACCACTGCTGCCGAGAGCTGCCGATCGGATCTCTTTTGCGTTTTGTGTCGATTGGTCGAAGTTCGATCCGACTCTCTTCTGTTCCTCGAATTCTCGTTGTTCCTCCTCGAGGGGTTTCAGTGGCTTTCCTTCGCTCGCTTTAAGAAGTTGAGCGTTCGGTTCCTCTTGCTGCAGTCGATACTGTGAGTCGAGCGAGGTCGACGATTCGTTGCCTCGATTAAAATCCTCGGTTGAGACTCGTCGTCGTCTACAGATAACCGCCGCGCAGCGGGAGAGAACGGCGCAAGTCGGGCTGTCGATTGCGCACTGGGGCACTCGGTGGTTGCGGTTGGGAACGTCGTGGGGAAGTTGTTTCAGCCTTTGGTGGCACCTCACTCCGTGACCTAGGGAGCACATGGGTCTAGCACATTCACTCTCACATAGCAAGAGAGGGCGCACCCGTTTTCACAAGGCCCCGAAAAATCTTCCTTCGACACTACGCCGCCGCACTTGATCGCTGGGGACACTCCGGCCATCTGACGACACGTTCTCAGCGGCGCTGTGTGCGTCCGCTGCGCAGGCCGAAGGGGGTCCCTGCGCACGGCTATCGATCCGACGTAGCCAGCCAGTCAGCCAGCCAGCCGTCGAGGCCGTCCCGCTGCTGCTGCCGCCGCGGTACGGCACGGCCCTCTCCACCTGCCCCCGTCAACGTGCCCCCTGTTCCTTTCTCCGTGCCCCCGGGTCCTTCGAGCCCCAAGGCTGCCTGCCTGCCTGCCCGCCCGCACGCCTGCAAGCCACCCTTCGAGCCAGCTCGCCTGCTTGCTCGCTTGCACGCCCGAGCGCCCGTGCGCCTGTCGTTCTCTGTGCTTGCCTACTCCAGCAGAAACAGAAACACGGGACGGGCAACGCCATCTTGCGTCTGAGTCAGAGAACCATGGGGAGAGATTCCGAAAACAATTTTTACGCACAGGGTTCTCATCCGACATGTGGTCAATTTGGGAACGGGACAGGGAAGGTCGGCTCTGCTCGCGACTGTTTGAATCAATCCGATCTCCGATGATTCTTGACCTCCGGGTCACTATCTCTCGTCGTTCAACTTGACCGAGATGCGATTCATCTCGGCGAACTCCCAGTCTTCCGCCGGGTTATGCAGTTTCCGGGAGCCGGTCTCGGACTTCATTCCGATTAGAAATGAGATTTTTCTGATCATGAATCGATGAATTCACTTCCAGCGATCGCAACAATCGGGTTGTTAAAATCAACTACTTCTTCGGCGATGATTGGCTATTGCCAATAGATAAGGAACGTGGCTATATCGATAACGAACAATCAGATCCGGAATGAATAAAGTCTCGGAAGTATTCTGAGCCATTCTTGTACTATGAATGATGGATGTAAGGAGCATTCAGTGAACTCCTCCCGCGTTAAAGTCCGTTACAGTCGTTCAGGGAGCTCCCGTGTCTCAGTCGCAATGCGCGGATTCCCGCGATGGCCGAGCGAGGCTTCACAGCATGTGGAAGAGTAGAGTGATAATAAATCGTGAATCCGGCGGCTTTTCCCCCGATTCCTGACTCGAGACGTCGGGAGCCCATATCCGCAAGCGCGGCGATCATGACAGCGGGAACGCTCTAAGGTGCGTCATCGTCATCAACTCATTGTCAGATGAGCCTCGATTCGACCCAGAGGTTGAATTTATGCTCAAGAGAACTCTCGAATTCATTTGCTTGATCCGGTCCCGTACTTCGTCGCTCTAGCTTGTCGGATCCCCATCCAATCTCCATCATTGAGGTCTAACAACCAACTCGACTCGTCTTCGTTCATGAGAGTCGGGAGAGATTCCGATGGGTCTTCCAGAATCTGGTCCCGCTAAATATTCGCCGTCAAGAGACCGCGGGCTCGCGAGAGGAGACGGGAATACGACGGGGATGAAGGAGCCAACGGTGGGCGGAGCCATTCTCAGTAAGAACGCGGGCGGATTCGAAGAGCCGCGGATGAGATGGAGCCCGAATCTCTGAGCTCGTGGAGTGGGAAGTCGCTCAAGCTTCAATTCATCTATCACTCAGTTTCAAAGTCAGGAAGCTTAGGTAGGCGTTCGACTCATACTGTACGAGTCTTCCCTCCGATGGCAAGAGCAACCAAAGGAAGTTTACGGCGAACCACAGAAAGAGTTTGGCATGTTGCTGTCTATTGTGGGAATCCCATCGTTACGCTAAATTCCATCGAGCAAGCAGGACGTGATGAGAATTTCTCGGCATGGTGGAACTCTGAGCCGTTCCGGTACCAGCCCTTGCTCCCGCAAGCGCACCTATCGAACGTATCGTCATCGGATTTAGAATCGTGCGGGGTCTCAGATTGAGGCGTATTTTCTTGGTATCCCTCCGTATGGGAACTTTCTGTGAGGGATAATCTCGGGAATCTATCGAAGTCGATCATCTCTTCAACGCGCTTCCTCCAAATCTGCGCTATCGCTCCTTGACTGAGAGTAGATGGAGGATCTCCGATGAGCCGACCAGTACATGGCAATTCCAAGAGGCGCTCCCGAGTGCACCAGATCATTTCGATCAGGAATCGTCGGCGCCGCCAGGAATTATCCGTTGATTTTGATATCTCTCGAGAGCCGAATGGGCATTATTAATGGCTCATTAGTTCAGCTTCTTTTCCGCGGGAGCTGATTATATTGCGCAGCGTCGCGTTTCGCTAATCCAGGGTAATGGGAGCCTAAGCGTTTCAATAAGCCATCAGGATGGGTCCCTTCCTCGTATCTCCATTACTTGAGAATATCACTCGAGTGATGTTCGACTCCCGGCGAAGCTCCTGCTTCCATGCGACCCGGAAGCTTCCCCGGTGTTCTCCGAGGGGCATCCGGATAAGTCGCAATCAATTCTTCTCCGAATCATCGTCATGAAGCTAGCGACTGCGAAAGTCCACCTTTTTTAAAAATGGTTGGTCAAGACGGATATCGGCTCCGCTCGCTATGCCGAACTCTGGATAACCCGAATTTGAGAGCAAAATCGCTGTGGCTGACTGATGCAGTGATACTAATCAGGAGCGCCCGCCGCGTCGGCGAATGTAGAGAATTCCTTTCAACCCAACGCGTTCCTTTGAAAGCCCCTCCCCCGGTCGGCCGAATCGAAACGGTACGCGATGCGGAGATAGCTCCCAGCAGCGCATCGTCCAGTGGGACGATTGGCTCAGGCTTATGGCGGGTTCAGGAGCCATTCATTCCCGTCTCCTCATGGAGAGGAATTCCTGATTCCGGCCCTGGGGGCCGGAATCGCCGGGTGACGGGCTCGCGTGGACAGATAAAAGTCCGCCCAGAAACATGGCGGAACAGAATGCGGAGCGACGATGAAAAAGTATCTACGATCGAAATTTCTCGGATATTCCGCAGCATTTTAGATCCCACGACTTATTACGAATATCTTCATGTTATCAATGTCGTCACGTCCAACCATCCGGAGTTCGAAGAATTGAACAGCTAGGAGCGGCATCCCAGATTCGAGTTTCCGGCAAGGTTTCCGCCAGAATTTCCGACGAGGGTTTCCACACGGGATCCGATAGTGAGATCCGAAACCCATCTCACCTGGTAGGACTCGATTGGCTGTGATACCGAACGAAGCGAGTGAATTCCTTCCCTGGGATCTTACCTCCCGGAGCCTCATCAACAAATGTCGCGTAGTTACGATTTTTCCCGAAGAGAGGAGGGCGAGAGGCGGTTCAAATCTTGGGGAAATCCAACCTCCCTTATGTAGGCTACTGCTCGTCAAAGATATAAATCATGGGGATGGAGGATCGGGATGGATATTCATCCAAGGAGAAGAACTCGGAATGGACAATTCTCGAAACTTTTCCGGCGAACCCAATTGATTTTCCTCGCAGCCCCCGCGGAGCGTTCTTTGGCATAGAGCCTCGATCATCAGGGATCGATCTCAGCGAAGCTTCCCATCGAGCACGGAGTTTCGTAGCTGGCTCCTCGTCAGGCCTCTGACGACTCAGGGAGCCGTTACTGTCGGTCAGGCGCTTCCTAAGGACAAGATTTTGAATTTTGGCGCCATGAACGGTTTTCAAAGAGCGCGCCGATCAGCGCACTGGGATCTTCTCTGTGTCTCACCACCACACCACCGCTGCTCGGGTGTGTGTTATTTGTGCGAGCGAGCGAGCGAACGACTGAACAACCACAGAGAGAGAACAAGGGAGAGCTATCATCTGACGGAACGGTGCTGATAGTTTGAAGGGTTGATTGTTCTCAACCCCGACTCGTTTTAATTTCAATCATGTAGCGAGTTCGCAACGGTGGTTTCTAACATGTTCGCCGAGTTCAAGTTTGTTTGAATGAAACAGACGAGAAAAACGCTCCGAAGAAGAAGCAGCAGCCGCAGCAGTAGTAGGAGCAGGAACAGACTGTGGTCGAGAAGAACTTTTCCACCGTCGGCGCCAGCAACACTATCACCAGCGGCACTCTAGTGCTAGCCGCCCTGGCTCAAAATGAGTGTTTCCGAAGATTTATCCCATCTACATCTCCCTCCAGATGTCCTGGAAAGGCTGGCCGAGCTCGATCTCGAGCTGGCCGAAGGTTCGTAAGCTTCCGATTTGATTCACCCGAGAACCGGAAACTCTTCGTAGAGTGACATGTGCCCGACCAGCCTCTTTGACAGGCGTTGACCGCCAGAAGTCGCGAGAAGCTCGCGGAGATTTCGCTGGCGCAGGATTTCGCTCAGCGATTATCCACAACGATGCGGAAATCGTGAGAGACGAGAGGAACTCGAGCGACTCGGCCTTCCGCTAGAGACGCAGCCTCGGCTCCGAGGAGATTATGAATATCCTCCCGAGCACTACGACAGAGGAAACGGAGTCGTCCGTCGCTTGAAACGGATCAGTATCGACAACGACGACGAAATTCATAGCTAAGAGGTTTGCTAAACAAATGACTCATGCTCGAGATTCCCAGGAAACTGCCCTTTTGTGGTTCCGGGTCGGAGCTATATTCGTCATGAAAAAAAACATTGAGCTCAATACGTCGCTTGAGGAGATATGTTCGTTCGTAAATCACCGCTCCCCATCGCGCGAGAATTAATTTTGTCTGATTCGACCGCGGAAATATCTGTGAGCTGCGATGATATCGTGACGTTCCCGGCGCTCGAAACATAGCGGCTTATTTTGGCTCTTGAAGTGTCACAGGGTCTGATCGATACTCTTTGGAATCCGTCAAATGAAAGCCTATTGCGTTATTATCGGGTTCCTCGTTAATACCGTGACTCGGTCACCGAGCGGACAGATTTATTAGAGCCGACAAGGTTATTCGCCAGCAGAGCATGGGTTCATGTCCCGATTCACAGCATGATGAACTTAAGATATTTGGAATTTCAGGCGACATCACTCAGAAAGGCTATGAAAAGAAGCGTCGCCGGCTGCTCCAGCCTTTCTTGGACACCACGGAGTCTTCCGGTAAGAATATGAACGACAATATCTGTCAGACCGCTCGTTGCATGCATCGCCGTCAAGGAGTCCGGCATGGGATGAAATTTCGCGAGGCGCGGGTCAAATTTTCGGGCGCATTCCCGCTTCGGTCTACGGAGCGAAGGCTTGGAGGGTTGGAGGCTTTTATCGAGATCCTCGCGGGCTTGCAAGGGAACGTATTCTCTGTCGGAATCTCGATCGATTCGGGAGCTCAAGCAGCCTTGGCGCCTTCCTTGTCGTGGTTCACAACTTTGTTCGTTCTCCGCTGGCGAGATCCGCTTCGAAATCGCGAGCATGTGATTGATAAAAGGTCGTTACACTCTTGGACGGCTCGACTAAACTGGAGAAGACTGATGACCCTTGAATATTGACTAATATGTCTAACGAGAACATGTCATGTATTGTATCAAATGCCATGCCTTGGAATGGAGCAGTCGCGCGAATTCCCGATCGAAGCCTGGCGCCATGCATGATCGACCCCCACGATACCTGTCGATCCCGTCCAGCGACTGGTGTGGGCGGCTATCGGCTACACTGATTTGTAAGGCATTGTTTCCATTGAGGAGTGGTGACCGAGCCGATGGGAACCAGCAGAAAAGCGATTCCGAATCGGATAAAGGAGAGCTACGATTTTTTTTCAGCGCTATTGGGGAAATCGACTCCGAAGCCTTCTTCAAAAATTCCAGTTGCCACTCGCAGAAGCCGCGTCACCCGGAACGAATCGAGATACCATTCGGAGGTTCGACATGAGGCTGTCCAGCACGCTTTAGCCCAAGCCAAGGCTCAGGATAGGGCGAACAGGGCCCCCATGCCGTCCAAACGGAAGAATTCTATGGCTGCCAGCCAGCATGCCAATGTGTACAGAAATCTACAGCATGGTAAGCTCGCAATCTCTCGTGCCCCCGTTTCCGGATAGCGCTCATCGTCAGTTGATCTTTAAAAAAAAATCCGTTCCCTCGAGCAGATAGTTCGTCCGACGAGGACAGCGCGACAGGCCGTCCACTGTTGTCGTCGTCACCCTCGACGGCAACTTCGCACGAGTCTCTCCATACCCCTTTATCCGGTATCAGCGGAGATCAGCCCCCACCACTGCCACCTACTCCGAGGCAGCGTGAGTATCATATCATCGGAAGCGACTGAGAATCGCCCCGAAACGACTATATATACGAATCGTATAGGGAACTTGTTGAAGTCGATCGTGTTCCTTATTCATCGACATGCGTCGACCGTATGCGCCGCTCCTCGAGACATGAATCGAGTTCGTGTGACGAATCGCCTCTGACGATGCTTACAGGACTGCCTCCACCCGACGTCACGCAGACATCGAGCTCAGCAGCGCAAGGCAGACAGTCGTTACAAGCGAGTTCGGGATCGAGCAGAGACAGGGATTGCGACAGCAACAGAGGAGATCAGGTAGACGGACCCGTGGACGGTGCGCGGTGGAAGGTTTCCGCAAAAATCCAGCAACTGTTACAAACACTCAAAAGGCCAAAGAAAAAGACTCTCCCCGAGTTCTACCAAGATGACGAATCATTTTACTGCAGTGAGTCGACATCGGATTTTATTCACAATTCATGATACCTACAGGCAACGTTCTCCATCCAACTAGACGGTCATAACAACTCCCCCACAAGATACGTTAGTACTGTCCTAGTTCTTGAGCCGCATCAGTTCGAAAAGAAGTCATCGATTCCTTTCCATCAGGTACGAACCAGGCTCAAGTCGCGGCTCCTCCTTTGGAAGGACCCGAGATGGAACCCGTGGTCGGCGAAAAGCTCGAGCTGCCCGCAGGTTTACCAATGTCCATCGAGGCTGCTCTTCAGCGCTACGGGACGTCGACAATGAAAGCCCCTGCCGCCACTGTTCTGGACAACGCCGGGAAAGTGGGCACGACCCTTCTTTACGGTGAGTGTTGGGCAGCCGCCCGGTTCGCTCACGGAAGAACCCGGCCAATCTTATCTACGAACGTGCTGGTTAATCAGGTCCTGGGCTCATATTGCTACTATCGAGCAAGCTCCCGGAGATTACGACGACGTATTTCATTTCGTTAGGCAAACTGTGGTCTCGCGCGAGGAAAATAGCCTTCGCCCTGCTGAACCGCTTCGGAAAAGGTTCGAAAGGCGCCGAAGGCTGCGTTATCAAAGTCGGCGATCGGGTCGCGTTGGTTTATCCCAACAACGATCCGCTGGGCTTCATGTGCGCCTTCTACGGATGCCTGACGGCGGGTGTCGTCCCTGTCGCGATCGAGGTTCCCTTGTCGCGGAGAGATAGCTCAACCCAGCAACTCGGCTTCCTACTCGGTAGTTGCAGTATATCCCACGCTTTGACGTCGGAAGCTTGCTACAAAAGTTTGCCGAAGTCGTCCACAGGGGAAGTTCACAACTTCAAGGGCTGGCCTCGACTTGAATGGTTTGTCACAGAGCATCTCACCAAGCCTCCCAAAGATTGGCAGCCACCCCCGCGACATGCGGATAGCACCACAGCCTATATCGAGTACTACGTCGATAAAGAAGGATCGATGAAAGGAGTCGCCGTAACACGGCAGAGCCTAGTCAGCCACAGTAGGGCGCTCACAGCTGCTTGTGGATACACAGAAGGCGACGTTATGGTCTGCGTCGTGGACTATAAAAGAGAAATGGGACTGTGGCATTGTGTACTCACAGTGAGTACCGTCTTCCGCAGCAGCGGAAGGATTCACGATATTGGAAATATGAATGATAATGATAATCACGATGATTACAATTCAATAATAATGATAAAAACATAATAATAATTGATAATTCACGACATCGAGCCCCGCATGATCGGTGCCCGGATTACCCACCTACCTGACAATCACCCATGTCTCCTCAGAGTGTTCTCAACGGCATGCACGTTGTGTTCATACCGTACTCATTGCTGAAAATGAATCCTGCTGCTTGGATGCTTTCAATACCCCGATTCAAGGCCACGATCGCTGTGTGCAAGAGCCGCGATCTTCATTGGGGTGTTCAGGCCACGAGAGATAATAAGGAAGTGAATTTGTCAACGCTCAGATTACTATTGGTCACCGACGGAGCCAATCCATGTGAGTGCGGATCCGAATTATTGCTCTCGAATTGCTCTCCTCGGAGTCTCCGGAATACGGATGATCGTGGACTGGTGAATTTCGGAAGATCTCCATCTAATTGACTTCTTGCATCGCAGGGTCCTTGTCGTCGTGCGACGAGTTCATCGCTACCTTCCACTCGAGAGGGTTACGGCCAGAGACCGTTTGCCCATGCGCTTGCTCTCCCGAAGGTCTCACGGTGTCAGTACGTCGACCGGGGAGAGTGGGCGCGGGATCCTCTGGACGAGGAGTCCTATCGATGTCGGCTCTTTCTTGTGGCGTGATCAGAGTCGACCTGGAAAACTCATTGACTTCGCTGACGATACAAGATTGTGGTCACATACTCCCGGAATGCACAGCTGTCGTTGTTAAACTTGACGGCCCACTGCAAGTCTGTCGGACAGACGAGATTGGAGAAATTTGTATTAGCTCAACGACTGCCGCTTCTTCGTATTGGGGTCTTCAGGGATTATCTCAGAGCATTTTCAAAGTGAGTCATCGATGTCGCACTTGAATCCGATCCGACTTCCCCGAAATGATCGCATCCCAGGGAATTTGCTGAGAGCACGAATATCTCGCGTTTTCCAGGTTCAACCCGTGAACGGAAGTGGGAAAGCCGTCGCTAGCGGCAACTTCGTACGCACCGGTCTCCTCGGGTTCATCGGTCCTGGTGGTCTGGTGTTCATCTGCGGGAGCAGAGAAGGACTCATACAGGCCGGAGGCAGGCAGCACAACACCGATGACCTCATAGCGACGATTCTTGCCGTGGAGCCCGTGAAATTCATTTACCGAGGACGTATTGTTGTTTTTGGTGTGAAAGTTCTTCGCGACGAGAGGGTTGTCGTCGTCGCCGAACAGAGACCCGAGTGTTCTGAAGAAGAATCATTCCAGTGGATGAGTCGAGTTCTTCAGGCCGTCGACAGTATTCATCAGGTGGGAATCTTCTGCCTTGCGTTAGTACCGCCGAGCAACTTGCCCAAGACACCGTTAGGAGGCATCCACCTGCCGGAGACGAAACGTCGTTTCCTGGAGGGCTCATTGCATCCGGCCAATATCCTCATGTGCCCTCATGCCTGTGTTACTAATCTACCGAAACCGCGCGAACCTCAAATCGTGGGACCCGCGTCGGTACTGGTGGGCAGCATTGTCCAAGGTTCGTTGCGTCGAGAGTTTCCCCATTCAGGCTCTGCTCGTGCTCTGTTCCGACGGGATCGATGACCGATTCTGGCGGAACGTGCTCTCCAGCTGATTTCCGCCATCCCAACGCAAGCTTGCCCTCTGCAGGTGTTCGACTCGCTTCAGCCAGTGGTCGCGAATTGGGACCCCTGTCCGATTCAGCGGAAGAAGAGGTGTGCAAATACCAATATATCGGAGAGATCCTCAAGTGGAGAGCGCTATCGACTCCGGAGCATGTGCTCTTCACGTTGGTCAACTCGAGCTCGAAACCGGGAGCACCACCTCAGTTAACCACGTTGAGCTGCCTTCAACTGTATAAGAAAGCCGAGAAAATTGCCTCAATGTTGATGGATAAGGCGAAGGTTGGTAGGGTGAGTGCCCGTCTCCGCAGCGAAGCACGCCCATTTCTCCATGCGGTAGTCGGACGCTGTCCGTTCCAGAGCTTGAACACCTCTCGTGTCCGATTGCAGGTGAACACCGGGGACAATGTCGCCCTCCTGTACTCCGCGGGCTTGGAGCTGATATGTGCCTTTTACGGCTGTCTGTACGCGGGTCTGATCCCAGTGCCGATACGTCCGCCGCATTCTCAAAATCTGGCTACGACTCTGCCCACCGTTCGTATGATCGTGGACGTTAGCCAATCGGCGCTATTACTAACCACGTCTCAAATGATCAAACTGCTCAAAAGCAAGGATGCCACGGCGCTGGTTGACGTGAGATCGTGGCCAACGATGATGGACACGGATGATCCTCCCAAACTGAAAAAAGGTCTACAATTGTATCGGGCTCCGTCGCCAGACCTGATTGCCTACGTCGACTTCAGCGTCAGTACCACAGGCATGCTAACCGGTGAGCGACGTCTTTATCCGTCAGATGATGCAATCGGTTCGAACCTGAGTGTTGGACCTGAGTGTCGGACCTGAGTGTTGAAGAATCGGCCGTGAAACGGGTCGGGGTCGGGACCCAGCGGAATAATTTCGTCAACCCCCTCCCCCTGCCCACCCCCTGCCTAATTCTCTCCTTTTCCCCCTCAGGCATCAAGATGTCTCATGCAGCTACGACCTGGCTGTGTAGAAGCATGAAACTCGCCTGTGAGCTGTACCCGTCGCGACACGTGTGCCTATGCCTCGAACCCTATTCGGGTCTGGGCTTGGCGCTATGGTGTCTGAGTTCTGTCTATGCAGGACATCATACGATGCTCGTACCTCCTTCCGAGGTTGAAGTCGCCCCTCACCTTTGGCTAGCAGCCCTGAGCCAACATCAAGTGAGGGACACGTTCTGTTCCTATGGAGTCATGGAACTGTGTACGAGGGGACTGGGTACATCGATACAGGAGCTCAAGGTGAGCAACCGAACGCGGAGCGGGAACCCCGTGACGAAGTACGACGGCCGACTGAATTATTCTGAAATTATATTCCCCTGTTATATAATTCCCCTGTTCGCTTGCAGCAACGCGGCCTCAATCTGAGTCGTGTGCGGACTTGCGTCGTCGTGGCCGAAGAGCGACCACGAACTGTACTAACGCAGACTTTTACGAAACTCTTCTCCGCCATCGGACTATCTACCCGAGCCGTTTCAACCTCGTTCGGATGCAGGGTCAACGTTGCCCTCTGCTTGCAAGGAGCTTCGTCTCCAGATCCGTCTTCTGTCTACGTGGACATGCGCGCCTTGCGCAACGACAGGGTCACAATCGTCCAACGAGGATCCCCTCATTCGCTGTGTTTGCTCGAGTCGGGCAAGCTCTTGCCCGGTGTCAAAGTAGTAATCGCCAATCCGGAAACGCTCGGCCAATGCGGGGACTCGCATCTGGGTGAAATTTGGGTTCAGAGTAATCACAACGCCAACGGCTACTTCAAGGTCGGCGATGGCGCAGATCACGACGCCATATTCAAAGCCAAATTGAGTGCAGGGGAAGTGCAAACGCCATTTGCCAGAACTGGCTATCTCGGATTCCTACGGAGGGTTCGCGATACGAACGGCTCAGATGATGGTGAAGGTTCGTGCAATTCCGAATCGTCGTTTCGACATCGATATCTTCGTTTTTTGGGTTTCTCCGACGTCGAGACCCTCGGACGCAGAGAATACCCGCAGATAGGGTCGGAATCCTGTCAGGTCTTCTCGGAAGCTCCCATCCAATCAGTCCCGATTTCGAAATTGCAGACAGCGGTGAAGAAAATGTGGTCACAGAGTCACGTGGAGACGGTCACGATGCGGTTTTCGTTGTGGGAGCGCTCGAAGAAACGATAATGCTTCGTGGCATGAGATACCATCCATGCGACATCGAAGCCACCATCCAGAGATGTCACAAGAAGATTGCTGAATGGTGCGTACCGGATGCGATAAAATCTCACCGACCGATCGATAGAGACGGCGAGTGTGCTCGGTCGGAGCTCGAGGCTACTACTGTCCGTGACTGACCTTCCGGCATATTTTCAGCGCGGTGTTCACGTGGACCAATCTTCTGGTGACAGTCGTGGAGCTCGATGGTCCTGAAAACGAAGCCTTAGATTTGATCCCATTGGTGACAATAGGGGTCCTGGAACAACATCAATTGATAGTCGGCGTTGTCGTTATCGTGGATCCCGGCGTGGTGCCAATCAACTCAAGGTGAATGTTCGCCTCGTGAATGCTTTTCTTCCGCCGCTATCAGAAGCTTCCGATCCGGCTTATGTGTCCCTCCGTTTTCGGACGGTTAATCGAGAATTTAAGGGAATGTGTCCTACCTAATTATTTTTTCCAGGGGCGAGAAACAGCGGATGCATCTACGAGATTCGTTCCTGAGTGATCAGCTGGATCCGATCTATGTTGCGTACAACATGTGAGCGCCTTAGACGCTCAGAACATTGTGACATCGATTAGATTCGTTGGCTGCGAACGATCAGAGAATGGGCCGATCTCTCAGAAAACGACGCCTCGCCGAACTCCGATTGCCTCATAAATAGACTTATATTCGACGGAGATTCCGGACGACCTACATAGATAGAGTTAAACGTTGCTCCCAGAAGAAGCCAGAGGGCGGAGGGAGGGGAGAAGCTCTCCCCGAATCGTCAATCACTTTTAGATTGAAGTGCAAATCGATGCCACTCTATTTTGCGACGACCATCGATCAGCAGGATATACTCGGGAAACGTAGAGAGGATATCGGCAGACGACTCAGACCTTGAGGAGAAAGAAATCAAATGGCAATATGTCTCTTTTTCGATCAATCAGTTATTTCATGATTCATTAATTTACTAATTGTTGAAGTAATTCGTTTCGATCATGTGTTTTGCGAGCAGAAGAGCACAGCGCGGATCGACTCGACGATCAGATCGTCCATTTCGCTTTCATCGACAGTATCAGTATATTTATTTTTCTACCGTGCCCATCGAACACTATCCGGAACGCGGTCGAGTCAGTGGGAGTGTGGCGGTTACTTTAAGTGAATCCATGCGGAAGTCGTCATATCGGCGGCGCGCCGAAGTCATGTCGATGCAGAATTCAACCCAAAAATCGAGCAGCTCCGACCGATGGGTGGGAGTGAGGTTCACACAGCAGTCAGCAACGTGTTGGTGCTAAATCTTGTTTCCTATGTCGACTCCTTATTTAAGCTATTTCCCGTCATCACATGGAAGTTCAAGCCGAACTTGACTGATTCTTCACTCAGAAGGTACTTTATCAATTGTCGCGCAGTAGCTGAACTGGAGCTCCTCATTGAATAATGAAATGCTTTACAAACCTGCCTGTCTTTCCTCGCTCACAGAACTCGGTGACGTCGACTCTCGCGTCGAGACGAGGTCGACCAGACTAGAATATGAAGTATCGAAACCGTAGGCTCGTATAAAACGTCTATGATCGTTTTATTTAAACTTACAGCTTCCAGGTGGATAACATTTACAGATGAGAGATGTGATCTCGCGTACTCTTAATCATGCTCGCTCTCATTTCAACCTCCAAAATCGATTCTCTGAGAACGCGCATCACAAATCGTTCACAAAACTTCGTAATCACATAACAATCTAGGAGCGTGTCAAAAGGCACCGGAGATTTGTACACGGGGGCGCTACCACGGCCTACCTACTTTGTTCTAAATACCACCATCGTCACCATCCCTAGTACGAAGGCAGCGATGAGTTTTTGGTTCACAGTGAGAGTGACGTATTGAGCTATCGACGACTCCGTAGCTTCTCCGCTTGTTGGCAGGCACAGACTGAGCAAGCAGGACACGCCTAGTAGTATGACGAAGACGTTCGCTTTCGGCTCGGAATCCTGGCTTTCGTTGGGAATCACTGCGCGTGGACGCGACGTTGCTCTCTGAGGCCGGAAGCTCTCTCCCGACGGGATCTCGTGCGAAGTTGGCTTATCGGCCAGTAGGATCACATCAAGTTCTCGCTCGCCCAATATATTATTGGGATTCGATGGCTCCGATATCTTGAAGCGGAACTTATCCACCGAGCCCACATTGCTCGAGTCTTTCAATTTTACCACGATATCAATACTGTTCATAGCAGGAACCGTGCCGCCCGCCAGAGATAACTCGTATTTTTGGGGAGATGTGCAGAACGCTTTGAAGCGAACACTGAAACTGTACGGATTGAAGATCGTGATGAATTGTTTGTAAGTGGACAGGTCATTGGCGACGAATGTAACTTCTTGGCAGTTCAGGAACAAGGCGAGTTGCTGGAAGCAATGCAGGGAACTTAAAAGGAGGACTTTTTCCCGGGCAGTCTGGTGCAAGTCCGGAGAACCCCCACGTCGATCTCGTGATTCGTGATACTTACGGACTGGGCCGAGCTTGCTGATCTGAGACTCATTGTCTTGGAAGATCTATTTCGGAATGAAACTCTCTTCTGGGGGACGGCACCTGGAATGCCTAGGTGATCCGGGAGTTCGGCCGTCGATGATGATCCCAAACCGACGGTCTGAAATGAAACGCCAGGAGCTCGAATCAAGGATATTTGAATCATACGAGGCTACACGATGGTTCGATAGCATCCTTCGCCATCCGGGCTCAATCATTTCTTTCTCTCAGAACATGGTGACTCCATCGAAACTCTTTCTGGATGCACCCACAGTCCAGCGGCGTCGTTCAGAGAATGATTTGAGCGAATTTCATGAGTAGCTCCATCGACGCCGACGCTAGGATATAGGGGTCGGTGCTTCCGAGCCAATGGGTTGGTGATCGAGGTTCCGGAGTCTGTCGTGGGTGGGCGCGGCTCGCTCGGGTGTTTTCGAGACGCTAGGGGCTCTCGGAAGGATGTCTTTCAGCCCAAAAGAGAACATGGCTCGTAGCAGCGCATGATTCCTAACGATGTAGGGGTTGGACTCCCTTTCTGAGCAGAAGGCGATGGAAGCTCAACGTGGGAACTTCGAGGATTCGAGATGTGATGCCGATGTCCCCGAAAATCGCATGAGCTGCGATGCGGAGAAGACATATGTATGTTTTCTTATATGTTGCTCCTAATGAACTCATCCAGTGTCATCAAGGCTTGTTGGCGGAAGCAACTGCTAATATCTTCACCAGAGCCTCGGGTCCCACGTTGAGTCGCAGCGTCCTTGCACAAGAAACAATGAAATTCACAAGAGACTGAGTTCTCGCCGACGCGAAGCGCTTCATGTCCACAGGAGTACACTCGCTCAAAATCACTCTCATTAAATTGCTCGAGTGATAAGGAAACTTTCTAGATTCACCATCGATGAGTGGCAATCAGGAATACTCTGCGGTCAAGATGCCGGGGAACCTTGAGTTTTGAATATACTGGAGGTAACTCACCATAATAGATTGCTTGCGTCACAAGGAGTTCATCGGAGGAGCAAACAAACGCAGTTTCTTCTTTGAGTAGAGCAAAAGTTTCTCCTCTCGGTTTTAGTTTCGATTCTACGCCGTAGGGCTGACCGAGGATGACCAGAGAGCTCGAACCATCGAATCACATCAAACTTGCGAGCAGTTAAATGCACCCATACTGGTACGCACTTCGAACGTATCAGTTGTGGTGAATAAGTGGAGAGTGGACTTCGAAACGCTCAGGAACGCAGGAGATGTCGTCTAGCAGACGAGTAAATAGAGATCGATGATGACGCTGATCTCTGCGTGAGAAGCATCCTTCGAAGCATGTTGTCAGAGAGTTCCACCGCGAATCTTCTTAATTTAATCCAGACGGGGGAGAACGGAAATGAGACTCCATTCCCTCGCGGAAAATCAACGTCAAGGGAAAGCATAGAACAAACATAGAACGCCTCCGGACGGTGAGGCTCACTCATTCAGCCGATACGAATCATTATCGCCGATTCCCGGGACCTTGCAGCGGACCGGAGCCGTATCTGGGAGTCTGGGAGGAATGCAAAATACATTCCCGACTTTCCATTCCGGAATTGTCACAGCTGCTCACCTGGAAGCGGACTCCACAAGTAGAGGAAGTATGATCGAGGAAGTAAGTCCAAGGGCCTCATTTATGGCGAGGATCCATGGCCGGTCTGATCTCACACTGGAGCACAAAAATCGCGAGCAGTACTTTCGTCGCACCCCTGGTCAGGCTCCGCGTCCTGTCTCTTTCCGGAACCTGCTTAGTGATGGAAACCCCGTGCGCCGCACCTGCGCCAGCTTGTGGTATGCTTTTAGGGGCTCCTTCCTGCTTCCTTGAACGATGACGTCTGATCACTGCTTGGCGAGACGTTTTCCTCAATCTCATCTAATCCACGGTTCTCTCTGACATACTGATTTTCATGTTTCATACCACGATATGAAACCCCCAGAGGGGGGCGTTTCCTGTCGGAACGCGAGGCGTTACGTACAGGAGAAGCTCAGTCAGTCAGGTATCATTCGAGAGGGGGAATCTTCCTCGTCGGAACCTCCTCGAATGCGAGGCGTCTCAGAACCTATTGATGAGTGGGTGGACCATACTTCCATATACCCTTTTTGGCATCCTTCGGCAAGAATACCGCCATCCGGCTCGAGAGGAGAGGTATGCCAAAGGCAGCAGCTGCCAGAAGAGCTCGATGAATGAACGCATGGGGGAGATGTGTCGTATGTGATGGCTGATGGCTCTTCGGAATCGAAGGAGCCCCCTGATCCCGCGAGCGTCGAGAGCACCACGAGCTTCCAGTATCGCAACCTGTCTCCTCGAGACGTCCTCGCACTTCCAATATTCTCGATCAGATACTGTCGGAGCACTCTTTCGCGAACGGTTCCAGACCGCGCGAACGGCACTGAGTGAGTTTGTAAACAAACACACGCGATGTCCCCAGACTGGAACACTCCGCGATTGCTATGAGCCCCGAACCTCTTTGCTGAAGTTTTCTTCTCTGTCAGCCATTCGAGAGCATGGTGCAAGCGCAGAATGGCGCCAGCGGCGATCGCTGCGTCGATGATATCGAAGATCTGGATTTCGGGAATTTCCCTCGCCCTGAGCCCCGCGGTCAAGTCGTCCCGAAAATAATCCGTAAAGCTCCGACCAAAGACAAGGAGGAATTTCACGGAGACAGTTTTGTGCCAGGTAAGACTTCTTCCCCAGGAATCCCGTTTCACTGGCGTTGGTATGGAAAACCTTCATCGAGGGAGGGGCTACCATGTCGAATCGTCATTGAGATAATTCCTTCCAACGCCACTGCTCTCACCTGAAGCTTCATTGATAGTGCAACAGAGATCTCTCCACAGGTCATCAGAAAATCTATGTCAAAACCTGGGGTTGCTCGCACAACTCTTCGGACTCCGAGTACATGGGCGGAATGCTGTCAGCTGCTGGCTACCCTATCGTGTCGAACAAGGATGAAGCATCCTTGTGGTTGCTGAATAGCTGCACAGTCAAGAATCCCTCGGAAGAACATCTGAAAAATTCTATCAGATCGGCCCTGAGCCAGAATAAAAAAGTTGTTGTGACCGGTGAGTGGCGACATTTTTCCACAAGAGAAAACTAAAACCCCGAGATTTCCGTCGTCGCCTTGTTCGGCAGCCATCTCCTCAGGATCTATCGTCAGACGAATCAAAGCATCAGAATGCGTTTCGCCCCGCAGGATGCGTTTCTCAAGCTGAGCCGAAGGCCGAATTCCTCCAGGGTCTGAGCATCGTGGGAACGCATCAGATCGACCGAGTAGTCGAAGTCGTGGAAGAGACCTTGAAAGGGAATTCCGTGCGATTGCTCGGCGCCAAATCGGTAAGTACCCATGATGACCCACCTTAAGCCATGACAATAGGACCCCAAGTCGAAATCATACCAGAAGACGTCAGGAGAGCAGTAAAATCCTCCCTTGCACGATAGGTCAAGGGGAAGAAGCAAGGAGGAGCGAAGCTGAGTCTACCCAAAATCCGGAAGAATCCATTGGTCGAAATTCTGGCCATCAACACGGGCTGTCTGAACCACTGTACTTACTGCAAGACCAAGATGGCCCGGGGGAACCTGGGGAGCTATCCCATTGAGGACATCGTGGAACGCTGCAAGCAGAGCTTCCAAGAAGGAGTCAAGGAGATCTGGATGACGAGCGAAGATACAGGTCGGTTCGGCTCGATCTCTCGATCCCAGGTCGAACACCCATCATTTGAAGCTCCCCCCATGCCCTTTGGGTCGTGACCGATATTATATTCTGAATTACAGGAGCCTACGGTCGAGACATTGGTTTAACGCTGCCGGAGCTATTGAGAGAAGTTGTCAAGGTTATACCTGAAGGCTGCTACCTCCGGCTAGGAATGACAAATCCACCTTACATTATGGATCACCTCGAAGACATGGCTGAAATCTTATCTCATCCTCGAGTCTACTCATTCCTCCACATACCCGTGCAGAGCGGGAGTGATCCAGTACTGAAAGAAATGCGCAGAGAATACACTCGAGAACAATTCTGTCAGGTCGTTGACTTCCTGCGAGATCGCGTTCCAGGCATAACTATCGCCACCGACATTATTTGCGGTTTCCCCACGGAGACCGAGGAAGATTTCGACGATACCATGTCTCTGTGTGCGAAGTACGAGTTCCCTTCGCTCTATATAAATCAGTTCTACCCGCGGCCAGGGACGCCGGCGGCGAAACTGAAGAGAATACCTACGGAGATAGTGAAGCACCGGACTCGGCGGCTCACACAATTGTTCGATAGCTACTCGCCGTATAAGGATCGAATAGGCAAAGAATACGATATTCTCGTCACAGAAATAGCCGCCGACAAAACCCACCTCGTCGGCCATAACAAATTCTACGAACAAATCCTCGTACCTCAGAGAGCCGGACTTCTCGGCTCGACGGTTCGTGTGAGAATAGAAGAATATGGGAAGCATTTCATGAGAGGGAGGATCCTTGAACCCTCGAGGGGTTTGACGTTGGTTCCGATTATTTGCCTGCTCCTGGCAGTCATCACGGCCTTTCTCCGTCTGAATACTGTTTACAATATTTACACTTAGTTAGGGTTGTTTGCAATGCTACTGGTACGACAGGGAATCGCATGATGCAGTGTTTATGGAGAGGGCAGCCGTTGATAATGATAACCAATTTGTTAATAAATGAAGTTCGTCTCTCTGTCTCAGGAGTCGATCCAAGATATCGGGCCGATAACCGATAAAGAAACAGGCGAATGAAAATAGCCGTCTAATCTTAAATACTGATAAGGTTTATTCATAGATGAGGGTACAAGTCAGCTCGCTCTCCAGCATCGACGGCCCGTCCAGTTAATAAATGTAGTGCACAACGATATTTTAATGAGTACAAGAGCGAATCCGACTTTAATCGGTTCGTGGAACTCGCTGTTTCACAGAAGAAAAACACCGGAAAGCTTCGTTTGGTACATATTTACTACCACTACATGTTAATTTCTAATCTATCCCCAAAATTCTTGCTCGTCTCATATTTGGTGATGGTATTTCCGATCGTGAGTGTTTCTCTCTTCTTGAAATATTCGATCTACCAAGTAGTGCTCGAAAATGAGCACGTCCCGCGCAATGGAACCGATAAGCTACGTAATCTCGTTAGTAAAGGCGTTCCTGTTCACATCGGGCCAGGCTCAAGCGCTGCGTCGTATCCCATCGATGCGAGCTCAACGTCGACGTGCTCTCGTCACTCTCGTCGATGAGGTGGATGGGGGTGCCTGTCGGAAAGGACCTGATGTTAGAGCGTGCACTGCATGACGGTTCGGGCAGAGAGGGAATTATTATTGACCTCAAACAATTCGAATCTGCCCTAATTCCGTATAATATATCCAGAAACCTTATCTTTTTAGACTCACCTCAGGCTCGACTTTCTTGGCGCGCTTCTTCGGCTCGACTTTCTTCGAGGGACTCCCCTCATCTGGTTGGACTTTACGCTTTCTGCTCCTGCTCTTGGTTTCCTTTTCCGAAGCGATGTCTGCCACTACTGATTCAGAGGCAGACTCGGTCGCGGCTTCAGGAGCGGTCTCCTCCCCTGCCTCAGCTTCTTGCTTCTTCCCTCGTGATTTCACGACACGGGATCGTTTGGTCGGCTGGACCGTTTCCCCGGTCTTCACTTCTTCAGTCTTCGTGACCGCTCTCCGACCGCGACGCTTCGTCTTGTTCGCGCTTTCCTCCTCATCAACGACTTCGATGCCCTGATCGAGGATCGTCGTTTCGGTTTTCTCTTCCTCTGCTGTAGCTTTCGAGGCGGTCTTGGGCTTCGTCGCTTTACGGCGTGTCTTGGCTGCCGAGTCGGCTGGTGTTTCGGTCCCTTGAGATGTCTCGATGTCAGCAGCCTTCGGCCGTCGACTCCGAACGGCCCTCTTCGCGGGCGACTTGTCTTCGTCAACTGTCTCGGATTCATCATGCTGAGGGCCTTTCTCGGCTGCCTGGCGCTTCGTTCTCCTCTTCGGGACTCGTTTCGAATTCGTTTCGATCTCGGAGTGCTGCGACTCGGGCTCTGATTGTCCAGTTTCGGAAGGAAGCGACTCATCTCCTGGAGGTTTCACAGTTTTCGTCGTCTTAGGCTTCCGGCCCCGTCTGCCGGTCGGAGTTTTCGCTTCAGGCAACTCAACGAATTCTACCTTCTTGCGTCGAGTAGACCGTGTTTTCGTCTCTGGCTTCTCCTGTGTTTCGTCCGCGGAGTTCTGACTCTCAGTAGCGAGCTCAGAAGAACTCTCTACGATCGGTCGCACCCTTTCTTCAGCATCGGCGGGCTGTTCGGCCTTCTTGCCTCTAGACCTCGTCGTTTTGCTCTTCGCAGGCGTCGACGCTTTCGACTTCGTCGCAGTCTTCTTCGACCCGCTCTTCGTCGGCGTCTTCGCTTTCGTGGGTTCAGTCTCCGCTAGCGGCTCCAAAAGCTCAATTTTTTCGCCTCGTTTTGATCGGCTCCTCGCCATCGGTGATCTGGAGGTGAACTCCTCCTCCTGAATGACGTTATCGAGATGACTCTTCTCAGAGACCTTCACCGGGAGATCCTCGCTCTCTTTTGTTGCTGTTGAAGGCTTCCTACGCTTGGCTTTCGATTCAACAGGTGACGGAGGTTTCCGTTTCGGGGTCGCCGAATCCAAGAGCTCTCGAACCCCTTCGAGGGCGGACTCGTTCGGTCCGAGACCGTCGCGTTCTTCTGCGCACTCGGGAGTTTTGAATAGCCTTTTTGTTCCTCGGTAATCACAATCCAAATTATTTTCAGGCGATTTAATCTCTTTCGGTGTCCGCAACATCTTCCGGACGCCGGTGAAGTTCGCATCCAGCTCGTTCTTAGGGGATACGACTTCTTTCGGTGTTCTCAGTAGCTTCCTGACCCCAGTGAAGTTTCCGTCCAGTTCATTTTTGGGCGGAACAACTTCCCTCGGGGTCCGCAGGAGTTTTTTCACTCCAGTGAAGTTCCCATCGAGCTCGTTCTTGGGTGATGCCACTGCCTTGGGGGTTCGAAGCAACTTCTTGACTCCCCCGAAGCTGCCATCGAGCTCATTCTTGGGCGAAGAGACGTTCCCCGGTGTACTAAGAAGTTTCTTCACCCCACGGAAATCCGTGTCCAGATTGTTCTCAGGAGAGCGGGTGAGCTTCGGAGTGGCCAACATCTTCTTCAGGCCCCTCATGTCGCAGTCGAGGTCATTTCTCGGGCTTTTGACTTCTTTGGGCGTCGCGAGAAGTTTTTTGACGCCCTGTAAGTTAGTGCTCTTTCGCGAAGAGATCGAGGACGATCTCGTCGTGTCGGGTTCCGCTCCCAGTCCACACTCCTCTACGGTGTCACGAGCGTCGCTCGCCGGAACTTCGTTCGCGATCTCGGAAGTCCCCGAGCTTCTCCCGCTTCGCCTCGGCTTTGAAGTTTCCCCCGGAGAGACGGATAGAGAAGCGTCGTCGTCCGGATTCTTGGGTTTGCGAGTTGAAGGCAACCTCTTCACAAAGTCGCGCGCACGTTCCAGAGCCTCGGAGTTGTCAGGGGTATTGAATGGAGAAACAAACATCTCCAATTCGATGTCATGTGTTTTGTTTAGTAGCGAAGAGTTTCGCTTCGGGGTCGTTTTCGCCTCCAGAGTGGAACCGTTATTCAGTTTCTTGTTGATGTAGATGGTCTGTGGTGAAAGCGCGTGTCCCGTCGTTGAGAAGGCGGCGACGATCTCAGTGCTCAACGCTCTCTGGAGCTGATTTTTCTTCAGAGTTTTCGCGACGCTATTCTTGACCGTCGATCTGAGTCTGAAGCTCTTGCGCTGGTTAACTTTGAAGGGACTGCCCGAAGCAATGCTCCGCTTCAAGACTCCCGCCCAAGTTTTTTTGAGCGGTTCCTTGTTCTCCTGGTTCCCAGAGCTGGTCGCAGCCGTCCCGGCTTCGTTCGCGGGGGCGGCGTTCTCAGATACCTTACCCGAGGACGCGCTGGACAGTCGACTGCTCCTTCGGGAGGATACAGACGCAGAATCTGCGTCGACTTCATTGTCGGCTGCTTGAGGAATTTCGGGAGTTTCTCCCACCGGAGTCTCCAGCTCTGTTTCAGCACCTACTGCGAACTCATCCACTTCCATGAGGGATTCACCTTTCGGAGAGCGACTGACACGATTCCTCTGTCTGGACGAGGATCCGGAGGATCTCCTCTCTTTGAGAGTCGAGTTCTCATTAGCATCGTTTATCAAAGTTCCGTCGAACATTGACAGATCAGCCTCCGAGACGCTGAGGCTACCAAACGAGTCGACAGGCTGAGTCGTCCCATTCGCTACAAGATTAGGGCTCGCAGCCATAGTCGAAGAGAGAACTTCCGCAACGGAAGGAGAGACCCTGAAACTTTGCCGGGACTTGCGAGAAGATGTCGAAGAGGTCGACGATCGACTCGATGAAACCCTCAGAGATTTAGAACACAATCGTTTCAGCCCGACGGCATTTGGGGTCGCGATGGGCGAAACCCTGAAGCTCTGATTGGATCGACTCCTACGGGACGCGCTGGATGTGGACGAAACCGTGGAGAGATTAGAAGTGCTAAACCTCTTCGATGAATTGGGAGTTGCAATCGATGGTGCCTTTATCGGTTCGGATCGTCGGGAACTGGAGAGGCTCATCTTGGCGGAATTTCGTTGCTTTTCTGAAGAAGACGATGCTCCTGAAGATCGACGGGCGGTCGTTGCGATGATCAAGTCATGTTTCGGAGTGTCTGTGACAGCAGAGAGCTCATCCGTCACGAGGTGAGAAGTCTCAGGCGTTTCGGGCACTTCGTCAACAATTGAAGTGTCCGGCTTGGCGCTCGGACCGGTGGAACTTCTACGGCGCGCGGGAAGAGCAGCGAGTTTCTTGATTTTTTCGTCCAATGTGCCGAAACTGCGTTTCCTCATAGCCACGACAGGGGATCGCGTTACGATAGCTGGTGTACTATTCCGAGGCGCTTTGGTCGGTTTCGTCCCAGGGGATGAAGGTGATTTGTACCTTGGGAGAGGGATGCAAAATTAGCGATTTCAGAGTTTAATAATGCCAGTTACCCTGCAGCGGTCGGAAGGGATGGGCGGAACAATCTATGATACCATCATCAAGTTGATGATGACCGTTTCATCATAGGTTCCCGCCGAGTCTTGATCTCGGAGACTCCAGCTCTAGGGGCTCAGATCGAGCGTTTCGTGAGGCGGAATCGCTCTGATTTCCCGACCGAGGCCCCGAACTAGATCGAATACGATGGAAACTCACTTGGGACTGCCCCAACGGACAACTTTCGGGGACATAGTCGGGGTTCGCGTGACAAGAATATTTTTCTTCGCGCTCAGAATGCCCTTCAGTTGTCTCGGGGATGCTCTCGGTTGCATTTCTTTCGGAGGAGTTTTCATGCCTTCAGTGGACGCGGTCGCTGCAGAGGAGGACAGATCGGGTCTGGCCTCGTCCCGAGGAGTACCTGGGGTCTTCGCTTGTATGGGAGGAGTGGAGTCGAAAATGCTCTTCCGCTTCTTTTGCGCTGATCGCGAACTTGACACAGCAAGACCTGGAGTCCGTTGCTGGAAAAAAGGGACATTATTTGATCTCGATGGAAGAGGAACGCGAGGATGATGAAGTCGAAAGCACCTCAGCACCAATGCTATTTTTACTCGGAGGATATATGTGCGGACTCGGGGAGCTCACCTTTCGGTCGGAATTTGTTTTGGGGTACATGATTTTGAAGCGTCGATTCCCCACGACAACTATGTCCCCGTTCTCGAGCTTCCTACGCTCGCCCGAATTAAGACGCTGCCCGCCGACTGATGTCGCGTGCACTGCGTCGAGTACCTCAAGGTGGAGAGTTTTGGTTGCGGCTTCAGGGACGATTCGACACTGCCGCTCGGAGACGTTTTCAACATTGAGCCTGACGTTCACTGAAGGATGGCTAAGGAACCAATGGGAATTTTGAAGTTTCCTTTCGTGGAACCTTCGATGCGGAGGGACCACATGATAACGTGCTCCGTCTCCGTTCAGCATGCGAGAAATAAGATCATTGTTTACGGGAAGAGTATTCACCTGCCAATGACGATCTTTTCCGTGATGGGATATTCTGATCCCATGCCGCCATCGCGTTTGATGACGTGAAGCTTACCGAAAAGCATCTTACTGAAATCATGAAACCTCACATCAATTCAAATGGGGCATACGAATATCTGTCAGCAAATGACATGACGATCGTAAGCATTAGATCGAGTTGAGAGTTCTCATGGAGCACCTGCCTCATTCAGAGCGGGGATGAGGGTCTGATAATTTCACCCTCGAAAATTAACAAGCCTCTCGTTATCGATTGGGATCACTACCTGAGGCGGGAGGATAAAAGCAAGTTCAACCTGAACGACCGATTCTGCGTTCCGAGATGTGCTCGTCAAGTCCCTCGACATTGCATCTGTCTTCTCGGTTTTCTCACGGACTCGACGGCCCCGTCGATGAAAAGACTGCCAGCTGAGCCGACTGACTAAGAGAGGTTCGTCAACCAGCATCAAACCACGGAACTCAACTCACCCATGAGAAAGAATCCGAATACTTGTAGTGCTTCAGGAAATTCGCCGTTGTTGTTAACGGTTGGCGGGATTTCAAACTGCTGAAACTTTTGTGGAGAGGGTAATCACTATCCCCTGCTTCCGAGCGGAAATGTCCGCTCCCACCTGGCTCGCAGGACCGGAATCGATTGTGGTCATTCTCGCGAACTCCGCAGTGGGGAGAGATCACGGCTTGGTATCTTGCCGAGAGATTCCAGTATGAGATAAGCTCGATCTAGTTTACTGCAGGTCATCGGTGACGCGGTCGGTCTTCGCCAGGCATGCCCGCCCGAAACAACAACGGGTACGGGTGGTCGCGCACACTTCGTTGCTCGGAATTAATGATTAAGTACTGCGGACGATACTGGAATATGTGTATCACAATAAAGGTCTTCGTCTAGTCTGGATCGAGTCCTGGGGATTCACCCGTCGTCCGCGGAAGCGGATAATAACTCACAGATGGAGCGGAGCCTGGCCTCAGAGCGAACCGCGCGGCAAGGGGGGATGTTCAGCCCGCGGCTGAAATGAAGGAAGTGGCGGGTTCCAAAGAGCCTTTTGTATTTGTGTGGAATAATCGAAATCACGTCGGGTCTTCCGGTCGCTGCCGCTCGAATTGAGTGTGTGTCCTGAAGAGAGGAGATCGTCCACTTGGGAACTGCGAGCTCACACAAGCCTTTATCGCGGACGAGACAGCGCGAAGCAGGAATGTTTCGAGGAGGACTTTCTGTTCGCTACATGGAGAGTCTACTGACGATGAGATGAGGATGAGATGGAAACATTGAATCGAGTCAGCGGGTGCGAGGATCCCAGCCTTGCGACGTAAAACGCGATAGAGCCTCCCATGTGTCTTTCCTCATATCTCGTCACCAGCCCTATTCCAGCGGGAACCTGGACGTGCCTTCACGCTCTGCTGAGCCAAAAAGTCTTTCTTGTGTTCCTCTGTACCTTATTGATCGACAGTCGGTGAATCGACGGTATTGTGCACGAACGAGGGAGAATGGATGTATTCAGAAAACACAATGCTGGGGGTACACTTGGCGAGCAGGGCTTGAAGACAGCATAGCACCCGCAATCACAGTATCGGCGTTAGATTTTTCGGCCGCCTAATGCCGAGGGAACCCGGGGAGCACGATTTCTCGCGTGAAGAGGCTCCGCAAAGGCCAGGATGTGTGTGCCCATATTCTCCCGGAGCTCCCCCAATTTATATAGAAGCCACCGCATATCTTGCTTATATGCGGAAGTCGTGGTGAGTCTGAGCATTATTTATTCAATGCTTGAGATGGCGATATAGCAAAAGGGTGGTCAATTTCAGCTCTATGGCCTGTCGATGAACGTACACGAGGTCGCGGTGAAATCATAGGTTGTCAGCGTGTATGTATAGAGTCCGGACCACCAATATTATTGAGGCTCTTCAACATATATATACGCGAGGCCTCGTCAGCAGAATCACGTCCCGGCGAGAGACTTGGTTCGCGTCGAAATTTCCACTGATCCGGATGCCTCCCGTCGAGGAATCTATCCCAGATAAGACGGCTCCGTCAGCGGAAGTCCTCCATATGTACCTTTCGGATGGGGATGTTGTACTGCCTGTGAAATCAGGAATTATTGTGCCTCACAGAACGACATTTCCAGGGAAAGGCCCTCTTTCCCCTGTCTAGCTCCTTCAGCTGCCACGGAGGGCGCCACTGATGCTGAGAGGTACCCTAGAGAATAAGTCGCTTGCCGAGTTCTGCTGAAAAAGTGAATATAGCAAACCTTCTCATTCTCAAATGTGCATGAGATGGGCAAATCTTACGACGTCTAATCCGAATCCGGCCTTGCTGAAGAATGGGTTTGGAACGATCCTGCACGAAAGACAGCAGACACAGGATGCTGCTGATAAGGAATGATTTGGAATCACCTGATATTTCCCCGTTCTTCACTAGCTAGTTCTGATCACAGACCTAAGGATTCAATCTGGGGATTGGACATTATCAGGGACGAACGGATGTCTGACTCGCAGGATCGTTCACGGAGGAGATTCCAAAGTGGGCAGAGCTGGAAGCCTAGCCCCTCAGCCTCCTGATTCGTAAACTATCCACATATTGCATCCGCATCCGTCCTTGATCCTCCTCGTTAGGTATTTAGAGGACTGGGGTGAAATGCGATTCGAATTATTCACGCTCGACCTGCTGGGCTGCCGGCGGGTGCTTGTAATTAGAGGTGTGACGCATATGGAGGTAGAATTATATGCTGCAATAGAGAGAAAGCGATGGCTGTCGAGGAGTGGTCAAAGCTAGGTTCGCTGAGGTGCGGGGGGAACCTGACGTGCATCCACGTCCGAAAGCTTCACGGGCCGCAGCGAGACGACCACGACGGCATCGGCGATTTAACCGAAATTCAGTTTCGTATTTTCCCGAAGCCAAGCTGTGGCATCATAAGAGGAATCCTTACGACGAAGCTCATTCGTGAATTGAAACTCGACAGTTTCTCACGATTCTCACCCAACCCCCTGGAATCGTCTTCGGGAAAAAAACGCGAAATCCGTGTTCTTTCCCGCGGTTCTCTATTCGATTGGACGATCAGAATTTGCCCTCCCCCCCCAGGAGGGAACTCTCTGTCGGCGAGAGACGGCACTCTCAGTACCCCGTCTACGACGCGCTACGCAATGGCGCAGTTGTATCCGAATTCTCTCCGAGTAGCTGTTGCCGCGGTTTATTCGCTTGACCATGGCCGACCGAATTCCCGCAGGAGGCGGTCGAGCCGGGCGTACAACCAAAGCCCTCTCGTGATCGGGCCAGTAGAAGGCATGAAATCACGGAAAGTCCCTCCTGGAGCCAAGAACGGTTGGCATTTCGACAGCCTAGGAAGAGGCCTGGAGGCCTGGAGGGGTAGCGACGTCGCTCGCCCCGAACTCGCTGATATGTTCCGTTTGGCGGAATGAGAACTCTCACGACGGAAACAGATACCCCTTTCCTCCAACAGGATGAAACCGCTACGTCCGTCTGTCACCGATCTGGCGCTTTCCTTCACCGAACAGACTTCAAAGTCTCTCCAATCGATGCCCCCACACCTACGTGCGGTCAAGATATACTAAGACGCATGCTTTCCGCTAGATTTACGAGTTTCTCCACGTATCGTCATTCCTAAACAAATGTTTGGGCTTTACTCAATCATGTCGCCACAGCTGTACGGGCACGTGGTTCGACGATATCTCGTAGAGCCAAATTGACTGTCAACGCTTTCATGCTTCCATCAACGGTCTCAAAGGGCTCGAATCGGCACATCTGCACCGGAGGGATACGGACTCGCGAATTTTCCTGGGCGGACCGCGGGTCTTCCGACCGTATCGAGCAAAGGATCTCCCCAGGAGGCTGATTCCGGGCTTCCGCAACCCAATTGCGACAGTCATTTGCTTCCAATATGATCCTTATTGTGGAAGGTGTCAGCAGAGGGAGCTTACGCTTTTTTTGGTTCCTGTGCGAATCGAAACGTTCCTTAGGAGACCGCCTGATTCAACTGTAATCAGCAAAGATCATCGATGTCATTGAATCCTCCTGATTCTCCTCCTGGCCCAAGATTCCATTTCTGCGAAGTTCGATCCTGCCGGCACCGACAGCACGGCTCCATGCCCCCCTCATGAGGCCGAGGTATATGCCTCACCGCCGTACAAGTCGATGGTGCTTGAGATTTGGATGGCACCACAACGACAGCAGAGCTCATCCGACAACAGATGATTAGCAGACGGCAAGTTTGTTATTTTTTGAGACAAAACAAACCGCTCGACGCAAGAACTTCATCATTCATATTACGAGGCACTCCGACAACAGACCGGAAATTTTTGTGAGTCTGCTGAGGAAAGGCACAGTGGATGCTCTTGACTCGACGTCAAGTGTACGGGTCGAGCAGAGAGAGATACGGCAGAGTCCCGCGGGGAGTATCGAATGCCTTCCTCCCAAGTTGACAGTCGGACTGTCAGAGAACCGTGCTGACTTACAGCGACAGGGAAAGACCCTTCCTCCCCTGAATGGTCCATGGCCAAACCGAGTGGACTTCGTCTCTTGAGCGAGCCGACGCCGATCGATTCACTCGTATTCCACGCCCAGAAGTCCGAGATTCCCACGCGATTCTCGTGACTTCACATTGTTCCTCCGGCAAATCCCGAAAGCGCAAATCAGCGTGCTTGTTATTGTTCATGCCGCCGTCGTCCGATCTCGGCTACTCCGTGCAATCGATCTGAGCCTCAGGTCTTGAGCGTCCATCAGCTGAAGTCTTCCAGCCTCCCCGATCGGCGAGTCTTCGCCTGAAAAATCATGCTGCACTTACCAAAGAGTAGTCGATACTCGACTCCCCGGAGCGCGCCTCGAATACCCCCGATCGCTATCGCGGGACTCGCGATATGCGCCTGCATTGGTATTGTCATCTACTGGCATCTGATCAGCGAAAACCACGCACTCGAAGAACGCTATCGAGAACTCCAGGTAGGTGATATCACGATTTACCTCTCGACTGCAAAAGTTCTTTGCATGACACGCGTGGTACATGAAGGGGACTGTCAACACTTCGCTCCCGGAATCCTACTCTCGAGCAATGAGCTCATTGCGCGACGCGGCGCTCGGCGGGAACCGGCTCATGCCCTGCGGGAGTGCCTGCAGTTACATGGCGGTGATCTCTTATTTGACCGAATGTCTGGTCTCCAGTGTGATAGTGAGGAAGGCTCTCTGATCCTTCCTGATGCCCCGGAAACTTTCCTGGAACGCTTCACCCAACAAGGGAGGCGAAGGGATAGACGACTTCTGGGAACCGAGAAATGAGTACAGAATTATGTGAGGAGGCGGCAGCGTCAGCACGATTGTCTTCGGAGGGGGAGATTTCGGATGGATTTCGACGGGAGGATGAGACTCTACGAATCAGACGGAGAGGAGCTGTGACCTGAACCCCATCTTCCCGACGAAGGCATATTGTACCGTTGCATGATGCCTGATTCCAGCTAACTCTGCAAAGAGGAAAATCTTATCTGAAGCTCAGGTTCGGCGGTCCTTACCTTCAATCTAGACTTAGCAACGGATCCCTCTATCATTGCTGGCTGTGAGATAGAATGGGATTCGGAATCTCTTTCCTGTCTGAGCAAAACCCTCAGCTCGTATTTGCAATCGAAGTTTGCCTCCGGGACTTCCGACTTCGTCGTATTGGATTATTTGTTCTCATCTATAATGAATAGAGTGCGTCACTTCATGCATTTTGCATATGTTTCATGAAAATGCATATTTCGACGGTTTTTCGAGCAAAATGCATATTTCGAGGTTTTCCCCTCCAAAAGGCATGTTATCAGATATATTGCCAGGGAATCTCCGTAATATCCAGCGGTCCGAGGCATAACTACGACTATCTCCGATTTTCGGTCGAAAGCTCAGTGTTTCGAGAGTCGAGACGATAATGTTTCCTCGAATTCGCCTAGAGAGAAGCTCGTGTTAAATGGAGGAGGGAGCGGCGGAGTCTCTGATTGATGCCGGGCTCGATCGGGAAAGGTATTCGCGAAAAATGCGATTTCGTCGTGTCTCGAAACGAAGGCCTCAGTCATTAGGCCGTTGCGGAAGTCCTAAGAGAAACGTCATCTGCACGGGTTCCAGATGCTTTGGAGCCCTCAGAAATTTGCTCCTTGAAATTCGCTCCCATAACTTCTGTGGACGTCGAAAGAAGTTTTTCCCGTCTAAAGTACATTCTCAGCGACCGCCGACAGGGCTTCTCGTTTGAAAACCTGAAAATGCACCTCGTAATATTCTGCAACCCATAATTCGAGCTCCTTCAGAATATAATTCACAATGCATTGTTGTTGAACGTCAGAATTACGACTCTTCCAATGCCCAATGATCGATTTCTTCAGTGCATATTTCCCCATTTTGTCTGCATATTTTGCCCGTTTTCAGTGCATATCTGCATGCATTTTTTGGGTTTTTTAAAGCATGAAGTGACGCACCCTAATAATGAAGTTTTTCCAAAAAAGCCCCTCCCCCTGCTCATTGATTTATTCATATCTCGCTCAGGAGACACGGAGGCTTGTCCGCTCCCGCAAGGGAAACTCTGCATTTGGTGGCATCATCCCAGAGACATGACTTAGGAAAACGTTCATCTCGTCAGTTGAGACATATCGACAGTGGCGGCTTGCTATCGTTGGAACGCTCGTCGCGCATTGACTCCGAACTCCGATGAAAACTATGTTCCCCCTCCCTGACTTTGTCATCGATTTGCCGGTACACATTTTTGTGTCGCTGGGAGGATATTCGATCTTTGGATTTGACGGAGAAAAGGCTGAACCCGATAGATTCTATGAACGAATCACCTGTTCAATCGATCCGGTGTCAGATTTCTGAAAGAACCTCCCGTAGGGTAGACAGCTCCGTCGCTCCTTCGCCAGCCTCCACAGAGGGCGCCAGCAGTGTTACCAAGCGCGACTCGTGTCGATCCAAGGCGATCCTTGAACAAACCCCCTGCAGGATAAGAGGCTCCCCTCCCGATTATCGATTCAGGGTAGATGGTCAGAAAAAACGCTGTCGTGCGGCCGAGTGCCTTCCGGGCTCTCATCCGAAATCAAAGAACAAATTGAGTAGAGCTATATCAAGAAAGGCAGACTACAGAAGAATAGAAGATCTTCTCTGAGATCTTGATAACAATAAACGTCCCTGTTTCCAGGAAAAATTCCATCTGTTCGTTGATAAGAAGGAGACTCTTCAACGGCAATACAAAGAGCTCCGATCGGTTTCCCAGGATGCGTCGAAAAAACTTGAATCGTCAGTGGAAAAATACAACACCTGTGAAAAAGAGAAAGTTATTCTTGAAGAAACACTGCGATCCAAGCAGCAAGAGTTAGATGCCTGCACAGAACAGAATAAAAAACATGCTTAGCGTTATCTGCGTAAGACTCCTGGTGCTCGTATTCCGTTTCGCGAACTGTAGCATCAAATCGTCCGGAGATTGTTACTTCTGAATGGGAAATTGATTTTTTCTCGGAGCCACTCGTCATCTGGAGAAGAGCTTTACAAATAAACGCCGTCGAGCCTGATATCGCTCGAATTTCGAAAGTCGCATTCAACGAGGCGAGATGCTACGCGGACCTACGCGGCGCATGAGCGACCACTCGAGCTTATCCCTAACCTGAACCTCGACCGTCTCACAGATTTCCGTGTCGGATACAAAGGTCTAAATCGAGTCGAACTCGAGCTCTTAGTCATTCCGATCGAGTCGAACTCGGGCTCTTGTTAGTCATTCCAGTCAAGTCTAAGTTCTCATGAGCTCGTCCGGACATTCTCCTTTTATAAAATGATTGTCGCTCACTCATTCTCTTCACTACTGAGGTCATCTCCCGCAACATTCCTTCTTCGATCAGGAACTCGACGGCCGTAGGCCAGCCGCCCAACGTGTAGTCCCATGTGTGCGACAAACACGGTGGCGTCGCGTCGCCAAAACTATGCGCACACGGCCGGCTGACCGCGCCGAATTCAATGAGATTCTCTCACCGAAGATCTTATGATGCTAGGAAGAAAAATGAATTGAATAATTTCGAACGCTCCAGACCAAGTGGGTGGTCTTCTCCAAAGGTGAATTTATTATGTCGCGTTTATCAACGTCAAGGGAGATCGATCTCTTCAGAACGAATGCATGACGCTCATGAATCCTCATTCCTCACTAAATGATTCGACAATGGCCGATCCGACGCTTTCTGACGAGTCAAGTCCCGGAGGAGTGGATAGGTTCAGGCTTCGTTCTTCATGTGGAGCCTGAACGGCTCGAACGATTCTCGGATGAGTAATCCTGAAAAATATACCTGAACGATGATGGGGATCGGTAGTGTCGAATCGGAAACATCAGGGAGTTCGAGTGACCATTTCGGGACTGCGTGCATCGATGGCTATCTCTCGTCGATCTCGAGCAAAAGCGGAATCGTTGGCCGTTCGAAATTTTTCCTGCGCTGGTCGGTAATGGTGTCTGTCTGAAAAGAGTAACAGCCCGATCGCAGCGTGAACAACACTGGTTCGTCGTAGAGCGCATCAATTCACCGCGATCAAACAGAATTGGAACTAAATTCGATCTCGTTATTTCAATGACACTTGAACAAAAGGCAACGCACCGGGAAAGATCAGTCGTCACTCCATTGGCCTTTCGCGCACATGCAATTACCTCAGACACAGAATCTGGGACCATCTGCGTCCAGCGGTGAAGGAGAAGTTAATTTCGGACTTCACAGCTTGGTTCGTTCGTTCGTTTGCTCGTTCGTATGTCTGTCCGTGCGTCCGACCATCCATCGGTTGCCGTATCCGTTTGTATTTCATGTCTATGAACCAATATTTGCTCGATACAAGCTGTGGGCAATCTTTCGCGCGGCAGGGAACCGTCTTCTTCGCACACGTCAGCTTGCCTGGGGTGGTCTCTTAACCTCTCCTTCTTACTCTGACAGCTTTCCCCGCTGCTGCCGCCGCTGCTGATGATCGTCGACATCGTTTTCGATCGAAGACGCGGGATACGTCTCCCGATTGCGTCTCCTTGCATTTACACGCATTGTAAATTAGGCTAGAGAGTCGCCGTCATTGACACGCTCGACTCTTGTAGGAGCGCGCTTCAGCGCTCTTCCAGAAGACACCATACGGTGATATTCCCACCCTCGACACTTGAGACCAAGCGTGTGCCTGGACGAGGAGTTCCGCACGCCGAGGATTCTGCTGACGATTCCCCGGATCGGGAGTCTGCAGCGACCCCACGCTACTCTGCCGAGCCGGGTGCATACTTCGCGTGCATGTCTCCGGTTCTTGGAACCACAGTTCGAAGCAAGAGTTCTTCGGCTCCCTGTGCCCAACGACGATCTACCGAAATTATTCTTAGCCCGTCGGTCTCGCAGTGAAACCACCGAGATGGTGAACAGATATCTCGCTCCTGAGTCGCTAATTAGAAAAATTGACTCGTTCGCGCTCCAGGTCTCGCGAATCCGAGAGAACCATCGATTCAAGAGTGACGCACCCTGAAACTCAGCGGCCGAAAGCCTCAAAACCGCTCAGATAGAATCAATTATCGGCTGATCGGAGGGAAGAGTAACGAAATTAAATTTAAGGTCCCCGTGACATCACATTATGTTCATCCTTAATCAACGTCTCCGGTCACGGCGCTCGAAAGAAGAACTGCGGTGAAGGATTCGACTGAGTTCGGTGAATATTCCGGATCTACCGCGGACTTTCTCAGACTTCGGCCACGTCTCCGGAGGCACGAACATGGCCCGGGCAATTCTTCGGTCACCCGATTAATTCTGACTTCCAATTGGGCGACGTTCGCTTCGAACCAGCTGGCCAAAACCATGAGTAGTTTATAGCTGCGAACGTTCCTTCCGATCGATTCCAAACAGAAAGGGCACGACGAAACTAGCTGGGCTCGGTCATTAGATAAACGAATCATTGCCTTGTGGAGCAGATAATTCAGTAGGAAGATCAAACAAAAACGATAGAACCTGTCCCGAAACGTATCATCTTGCATCCGAAAAGAATGTTTTCGAACGGATCGCCGCGTCTGCAATCAATGCGAATTCATACAGGGCTGCGCCCAAGTATGTAGTCCGAGCTATTAAGTGCTGATAATTGAGTTCATTAACATATCCTCAATCAAAATAGCAATCGAAAAGCATGCAAGTAATCTGGAAGCGAGGAACAAATTATGGAACGACGTGAGCGAACGTCCATATTGCCAATCGTCCATCATACAGATCCGAATTATGGAAAGTCTCGCAACAAGAGATTCACTGGGGAGTGGCCTGACCCGAGATCTGATAGCCTGACAGCTCCACTGTTTCACTCTTTCGCGAGGCGCGAGCCGTCTGGCGTGAACTCGAATCCGGACGTCGACAACGAGAATTCCTCTCACTATAAAGGCATCGAGTCTCCCGAAAAGACTTATTAGGACATAAGGAATAATTATATCGTGCGCCCGTTCTACAGCATAATGAGTCGGACTTGATGCGCGAGCGGCATGCGGTTGAGGGAAAGCGGAGCGGGGTACGCGTGAGTGAGTATCGCATTAGTTGCCTTCCCGGAGAACTCTTCTTCCGAGAACTCTTCTTCTGGTGAACTCGCGAAATGCGGAAAATCACACGGCGATACATCATGGATAGGTTTCAGCCTCAGCCTGTCCGGATCGTGCGACCATTCCCAGTCGGGGCAATTCTTGCGATACGAGCGGATTTGGGCTCTCGACGGTTCGAAAGCGATGAGGATTCGATGCGCAAAGCTCGAGAATATCCACCTCGAGCGACACTGATCCCGAAAATGACCGAGACAGAAACAGATTTCCTACCTCAAGACGTCATCATGTTGGATTCCGCCGCTCTCCTCTAGAACATTCCCAGATCCTCGATTCTCTGGGAGTGGAAAGCGCTCCCGTGGAAGCGGCTCGAATTGAAAATCGTCAAGCGTCACTGTCGGTGAAGCCTTCTGCTGTTTATTGTTCTCGTTTCCCGATGGAACATTGTTTTCGAGTCCTTTAGAGTCTGTCTGTCTCCGAGTCTGCGAGTTTTTGACAACACTTTGTGTGAACCGCGACAGATTCCGTCGATGCAGCAGAGAAAACAAAGCTTTTTTCCTCGCTGCATGATGCTTTACCGCGTCTGAACCGAAGCTGAGGGAATTTGATTTGCACTTAACAAACACAGAAGCAGAGCAGGGGAGCAGCGGCAGCTTCGACAACCGAGACGACGACTACGGATCAGCGCCACCACCGCCGCCGCCGCCACCTCTCGATTCGATTCTGTTCTTCCAAAGCGGGTCCCTCGTTTCGTTGTCTTCGTCTTCCTCCAATTTTCTCTTCTCTCTTGTTCGCGCGTTTGTTCTGTAATTCTCCCGTGCGTATGTATTTGTGCAAGCAGATGAGGCTTTTTCATCAAATTTCTTCAAAATGCCAACAGCCATCCGTCAGAAAGCGTTAACTAGCCGTCAACACTTAGCGTGGACAATCCGTCACTTCACTCCGCTTTAGCTCGAACGGTGATGACGTCGACTATTCGCTCGTTTCAGGCGAACCGAGAAACGAACGAGCGATCGAACGAGAGCAAAGCAATCCAGCCAGGAAGAAACCAGCAGCCGCCGCAATGCTGAGCAGGCAAGCTGAGAAAAAGGCAAGGAGGGAGGCGGGCGGGCCTCTTAGCCACCGAAGTCAATTTCAAATATTTGTATACAAATTTCTCTTCGTGTTACGCGAGATGTGATTTTGGAAAACCTCGCCTTCCCCTGCTGCCGCCGCCGCCGCTGCTCATCATCTATCATGAGCGCTCTAACATTGTTATACGGCGGCCGCTGCTTTCGATGGCGAAGATGTTCTCAACGCATCTTCTGAATTCGCTCCGACTTTCGAATCGCGGTCGGACGAGGAATCGGATAATCGGAGCACATTATTTGAATTCGAATAGCTCACCGGGTCGATGTCGAGCTTGAATCAGCGACGTCTCCCGTCATGGACTAGGGGAGCAGTGGTAATTTAATTGGATGGATGAAAATTGTGTCCGATCAACTCCATTCGATGAGATGAGATTGCGGTGAGGTGACAAAGTCTATTAAAGGACGAATCTCATTAAAATGGTCGATCAACGCTTGATATAGTGCGTTGTCTCGTGCGCTCCGTTCGGCTCGTTTCGGTCATGTTCTCGGAACGGTATCAATTGAAGGTTCTCCTGTAGGCATCTCTATTGACATTCATGCTCAACTCCATTCGCGCTGCTCTACTTGGCAGATATCATTGGATCAGCGATCGTCACTGATCTCATAACATTTTGCGGGCACGAGGGATTGGGACCTCGAGAGAAACGTCCTCCAAAACGAAGCGCTAAATCCGACGTTCGGCAGAAGGCGACGATCACCGAGCCTCCAATAAATTTGGAGTGGTATTCGGATTGAGAAATCCAAAACAAGCTCCGAAGACAATCAAGATCGCATGAAGAGCGTGCAGAGCCGTGACTGCAGACTTGTGCGAAGAGCGGGCTTGTCGTCATTGGCAAGACAATAAATTCAGCAATTTATCAAGTGGAGCTGTTGGTTGCTCTTTTTTTCTGTTGTTGGTGTCGCTGTTGCCGTTCAGCTCGTTCCTCACCACTAGCTTATTAAAGTCGTTAGCGTTCATTGGCGCTTTTGATGAGCGAGCATTAAGCGTTCTCGTTGCTCCGACGAAGACGTGGAAGACTGGTCCTCATTGGTGGCAGAGGTGGCGAATTATTGAGAGGCCCTTAAAACATTGAACAAAAGAGAGCGAAATGAAGAAACGTACTGAAGAAGGAAACGACGACGGAGAAGAGAAGGAAGGAACAAGCGAGCATGCCATGCGAACGACTAGGCGAATCTTCATTTGGTCAGTCTGTCGCTCATGCGTCGAAAACAGGTGCCATAGATTTTATCGAAAGTACGCGACAATTCATCAAGCTTCATTATCCCGTGGGAGATGGTCCTTGATTGCCTTGTTCGGATCTACTCGTACATCGAGAACGACTTCGCAAGTCCGACTTCGATCCACGAACACTTACAGGCGGAATCTGAAATATGATCCGATGCATCTGTTACGGACGAGACCTATGCCGCTACGCTCGCGCCCATAATGTGCGAGGAGATCGGGGTTTTCACAGCGGTACCTCAGTGGAAAGTAGCAATGGTCCAGGGATAAGTTTCTTTGATCGATATCTCCGCGGGTCGGTTTCGATGACGGTTTCTTGGATGGTCTTCGGAACAGTTTGGAGACACGAGAGGCTCTGGAGTAGAAGGAAGTGAACAAGCTGGATGAAATGAGTAGATAAGCTCCCCTTTACGAATATAATCGCGTTAAAATTTAGCTCTGGACTGGTTGACTAGCCCGCTCTTCAATTAAATCGATATCAGTTGCGTTCGGCGGCGTCCCATTTTGTTTGACGATTCACTTGTATCTCGTCGCCTACGATGGCTTTCGTGAAAGCTCCCGCCGCTGCTATCGGATTCTTCGTGGCGGCTTTCCTGTATCGGATCACTCATCACCTGTACGCATGTTTTTTAGGAACCTTGTTTTCGCTTCTAGCGATTGAAGGTACCTAGACTAGAGTCAGAGTCTTTTTTGACGGGTTTTATCGTGATAACGAAAGCACGGACCGTTCGTCATGTTACGGTACGACTGAGCGACATTAGATTAATGGAGTTCATTCAAATCTCAGGTTTCTTCGCGACAAGCGATGACGATAAAGCTTCATTACTGGCGTCATGCACGACAGAGACTCGGAGAAAACAGAAGCAGAACAGAAACGAGAGCTCCTAATAGGAGTGAAGGGGAGAAACACGAGAAGGAGCTTGCTTTCATGTTCTTGAAAGTGGCATCAGACAAGTGGGTCGGCAGCAAGTAGCTTCGCACCACGACTTGAAACCATGATAACAACACAGCGAGGGCGTAGCCGAAATCGATAGCAGCTTTTCGAAGATCCGAGCAGAAATCGAGCAAATCAGAACCCGAGCTGTTGCTTTCTAACATCCGATGTCAATCGGGCTAACGATGCCAGAATTCATTAGGGAATTCCTCTGCGATAATTTGGACGCAGAGCTTTCGAGCAACAGCACAGAAAAACAAGTGTCCCGCCCACTTGAAAGCATCTGTCCATTCGGCGGCGTGTCCACGGGAAATGGCAATTTGAGGTTTATACTGGAGGGATCTGAAGCCGTTTTTGAGCGAATTGACTCCACGATATTCTCAGCACGGAATTGGAGTAGACAGCGATGGTTACCCTCCGTCGGCGTCCCCTCCACCGCAACACTGATCCGAAGCTCGCACTCAGTTCGATATTTCATCGGGGCATGGCAGCCCCCAGAAAACCGGGACGTACGTTCCGAAAGAGCGCTCCGGAGCATGGCACATCTTCAAGGGAGCGATCGTTTTCTCCCAGATTCCTAAGCGAGCTCTGAATTCCAATCGAGACTCGTCTGAAGTTTGTAGATCCTCTCTGATTCACGAGTGGTGACATCCGGCGTACCAGATATGCGCGGACCCAGATGATCAGAGAGACATCCAAACGCTCGACTGCACAATTGTCTTGCCGAGGGAGGAGAACAGAAGCTGTTCCGTACTCTTAGTCCCATCCGAACGGAGCCCTGCTGTAAGTATATTTCAACGTCAGTTCGCACCTCAGAATTTCGATTCATACGCTTTATGCATCGGGAATCGGCACTACCTAACTCGCTTCCGGGAACTATTCTGACTCCGTAGTTGTGTCGCTTGATTGATGGTGGAGCGCGTGCATGCTGGAACACATATCGGATTCTCAATCAAAGGATCTCTCACTTCCGGAATCGAAAACGAGGGTCTAGGTCAAATCAGTCTCGAGTCGGTGACAGAATAGCGACTGATTGACCCTCTGGTCATTGACTCGTATCCGTCCAGCTCGCCGATATCGATGTTCATCGAAACCGAGCGTTTGCCGAGCAACGAGACGGGGAAGCCGAAGAGAATTAACCCCGGCGATGTTCTGACGTCATAGTTCATTTCGAAACGACGACGGTCCGGATGGAGATCGTTCGGCTTACAATACTGCCGCTGCTGTAGGAGGCTGATTAGAGTCCCTATTTCTTGATGCGATCGTTCTTGTATTACTTATATGGATAGCTACCGAATCGATAGCCTGATCAAACGACCATAGTCGAAGAGCCAGGCCGGCGAGCCAGCTCGCAAGTGAGCGCGGTTGTTTTCTTGTCGTTCCTCTCCTTTTGTCGGTTTCAATGGCTCCGTTCGAGGGGGCAGATTGTTCCCGAGTTGCGCCGCCGCCAAACGATATCGCTCTGCAAGCGGATGAGCAAGCGGACGACGGGCTCTTAGAACATTGTAGGCCGTTTAGCCCCGCCAATGTCCGTAATGGACCATAATGATCCACCCTTTCCGTTGCTCCTCCCACCGACCCGCCTAGAGACCCGCCCACATCTGAGAGCGGGCTCCCTCGCTCGCTCGCTCATTCCGTAACACCCGCCGCAGCAGCAGCAGCGGTTCTCTTGGTGTTTGTGATCCACTAGTAGTTACCGTGGTGGTGCCGGTGGTGGTGCTAGCGGCGCAGCAGCGAAACTCACCGAAAGCAGACAACGAAAGGCCACTCAGCCAACTGAATCTACCGGCTGTTCGCCTGTCTGCAATCCGCTCCCTCGGCGCGCTTGGTAGAACTGACGGCAGCTCCGTAGAGGAACGTCACGGCTAGTTCAGAGAAGATTCGCCGGTTCACTCAGTGCAAGTTCGTGGCGAGTTGCGACGCAATCGATGCAATCTTCTGTGATGGATTCAGTAGTCTGACTGCGAACGAGAGGCCTGAAAACTGAGGGAACAAGAACCCTGCGAATTCCCCGGTGACATCCGCGAAGAACTCTGCCTAGGAGCCTCTGAGCCCCATCGTTTCGGACTCACTATCTCCGAGAGCGCGGATAGGGAAGAGCGAATAAGGAGGGCCGGAGTGCGCAAATTCGTGCCAGTGATTCTTCCAGGAGGTGGACGGTGTTCCCTCGAATTTTGTGGACTTGGTCTCCTGCTTGAACATGGTTTCGACCGAGGAAATAACGCAGGCAGTAGTGAATTCAGCACCTCAGGTCACGCGACCAAAGCTCGGCTTCAGTATTGATTCTATAGTGGGAAAAAATCGAGCGGTGCAAGAGGAGAGCCGAGACGACGGTGACAGCGATGCACCAGCATCGCGCACCCCTTCGCCATCGAACCGACCTCCTCACGATCATCATACCCATCCTCTGCATCATCGTGGAATAGATTCACCCGGAAGTGCGGACTCCGATCCGGAGAGCAGAGGAGCACAACCGATCCCTCGACGTCCCCTGCCCCTACCTCAGACGCATCTCGATATGGTCGACCCGCTGAGAGCTCCTTTCTCAGTCGGGTTCCCTACACCTCAGTTCCTCATGAGAAGCCCAGATCAGCCTCAACCGCAGCCCCTGTACCCCTGGTTGTTAGCTGCGCGACATTCGCGTTTCTTCGCTCAGCGCTTCCCTGGTAAGTTACCTGTTTACCTTCCTCGTGGCGCTGCTCTGATTCTCTCATGCTAGTCCAGAGAGATAAGGAACGTAGACAGGGAATCCATCGGATCGAATCGTTGAGAGAAATGATTAAGCACTTTAAGAAACTAGACTTATCAATTGAGTGGTTCGTGGACAGAAGTCATCCGAGTAGTCGCTATCTGATCGCAGAATTCACGACTCGAACGTTTCTTGAAACAATCGACTCTCTCGACCATGTCGATACGATGATTGCAGGAGCATTTATTCAAAATTCCCCAATCGTTTCTGGAGCGAGAATCTTTTCACATCCGAAGAGTCGACGGAGAGATGGAGCTGAACAGATTACGACCCGAAAGTTTCCTCGTCAGACAGCTTTTTAGAGTAATTATTATTGCTCAGGCTTGGCTAGACGTATGATCGATACATTCGATTTCATCTATCCCTAGAGGAGAATATCTGGAATTAGATCTGTCTGCTCTGGGATCAGGAACGTTTCCCGTTCGATCCCGTCTTGCGCCGTGGTGCATCCACCACCGACTCTGCCACCAGTTATTATCAGCTGGTTTCGACTGCATTGATAGTTGGTGGCTTCGTTCTTGAATATCCGTCTTCTTCTTGGCTTTCGTCAGGCGAACGAAGTCACACAGAACCAGCGACGCGCTGCCGTCGGAGTGCGTGAGTGTGTGTGTGTGTAAGCGCGGTGATAATTACGTCTAAATGAGTCAGTGATTAATAGCTTTTATCTCGAAAAGCGAAATTCACCAAAAGCAGCAGCAGGAGGAGGAATTATCTCCTCCGCGGATCGCCTAGTCATTAGCGTCTGTGTTCATTTCTCTTTGCTGTCTTCAGACGGATTAGTCTATTTTGTTTGTCGCTATGTCGGACGTCTGCGGTGCTCATTCCGCTTTTGACGGTCCAGCTCATCTGATCGCTCACATACTAATGCAAACATCGCTCATTCGATTAGGGAAGAAGCAGCCTTCGACGATAAAGAATTCCGATGCCGTCTATTTCTCAATTTTATGTGAATGTCATCCGACGGCTGAATCACTCACAGTATGGCCGGCTGCCGGCTCATAGACCGTGTACGGTGGGAGAAGAGCCCACCAGAGCGATCAGAAATTGTCGGATTTAAGGCAAACGTATGCGAACGTTGATCACCGCCACGCTGGCTGCTCTCTGAAGTCACCATTCCGCGTACGAAGTCTTCCTGAACATGTTTAATATGGAATGAACTTTTTTTGGATCATTACCATCACGATCGTCTCGATCATCATCACCGTGGTCTTCGACGTCGTGGTGGTAGACGTCGTTTGTTGAATGCTCGACGCCCATGCTCTGATGAGATTTTCTGGTGAGCATCCAAAATCTAATCATTTAATGATGTGAGCTCCCACCCTTCCTCACTCTCCTGGGTTTCGATGCAGAATAACCCGCTGCTATTCCTGTTACAACTATTTTTTTTTGGTTACATCGATCACTCGCGCTGGCAGTAGCCGCTGTGATTACTTATGGCGGTACTCCTACAGTTTCATTGCATCTAATCGTCAGGGTAGATGCACATACTCTAAAACCATTGCTCGCTTCTCCGTATGGTTGGTCTTTATTTCCGCATTCGACGTCTCCCGACAATGCAGGGAATGAATGCAGGTCTCCAGACTTAGGCATTCACAAGGAGTGTGAATTCCCTGAGACGCGGAACCGAGGAAACCTTCTCAAACAGAAAAGGAAACATAGTCAAATCCAGCACTTCTGTTATCTGCTTCTCCCTCTTTAGATCTCAACTACTTACGTATATGTTTAGTGTGTTTTTACTTCTCGGCTGTCTTTAATTGCCCTTCTAATTAGCGGACAGTGAGAGTAAGAGATATCATTCAAACAGTTGGTCGGCGGCTGGCGGACGAGGCGCTGTTTTAAGTGGCCTTCGAGCCGCCGCGCAGTCACCGTGGTCGTCGCCGCCAGCGCCGTAGTCGTTGCCAAGAGGATAATTCGAGTTTGCCAGGCGGAAATATTGTCGCCAAATCCGAGTCATGCTCCGACTTCGTCGGGAAAGTTCCTGGTGGGGCATCGGTATCAAGATCTGAACTATAACTCATTTTTCATCTACCTTGATCATCCACCAAACTCCAGCAGTTCTGGAGTCCATAGCACCTGATAGAGGAGATCTGGGCTCGGGAGGGGTACTCACCTGAGAAAATCTTCCGGGTAATCGTGTCGAGATAGAAAACAGACGAGAAGAATGAATTCCATCGGCCGACTCAGCCTAAATACTCTTCTTACAACACTAAGGGTAGTTGCTGCAGAGGAGGGGAGAAGAGACTCGTCTAATAGAGGCAGATGATTGTGGGCCAGAGAACAAGTTTTCAACACTCCTTTGATTATTTTCAACAATTATTACAATTACTCCGGGATACTCCTAATCAGTGCCCTTACAATTAAACGAGAGAGCGAGGGTAATCGTTTTTGCGAACCGGACAGGCACATAGACGAAGCAAACAGACGAAACAAAAACAGAAACCAATTAGACAACAGATAAACCCGGAGATACATTCGAGATAAGGCGGCAGTACTACGTCACAGCAGGTCCCTGATATGTTCTCTCGAAGGAAAGCATGACGTCGGCGTCGTGGAGGCAGCGATACTTCGCAGGCTTTTCGATGCTTCCCCCAACCTAATGTACCTGAACATTCATCAGCGGAAGCTCGAAGAGCACAAAATACGGCGGAGCTCGAATGGTGTGCTGAGAAGCGTTTTAGCTTCTCATGTTAGCAGGCTGCTGAGCCAATATAAGAGTGCGTGCGAGTGGGGTGCATTTAGTTTCAGCTAGTCGTTAGCGCTAAATTAGGCTGGCTCACGTAATCGTTTAATGCCGGTGATGGCGGCGACAGCGGCACCGACTGCAGGCTCACATGAGAATTCGGAGCACACAAAAACCGTTGCGGTCCGAAATGAATGTCTTCTAATAGATTTCATTCTCCGTTCTTCGTTCAGAATTCGAGTGGAATTCTATTTACTATGTTTCGGATGCACAAGGGAATCCTGTGGAGTTCCGGGAGATGTTCATCGATGTCGTCAACTGAAATGCTGGGGACCGCAGGGGATGCCCTCATTGATTCGCACCCTGGAGATCCTGGATTCATCCCGGAGATCCGCGGTGATACCACGATCTTCTAAGAGATGGGCCGAGCGATAGCTCCGATTGCTCCACGCGTAGATGACGCCGCTGGCTGCTCCGTTCGATCGAGATCCAATGATCCCACGTAATTTGAGTTCAGCCTCGCACCCTCGTTTTTCTT